>NW_024357613.1:6072934-6672934 GCF_014805655.1 Passer montanus | reverse complement strand
GAAAATCCAGATATTTCCTCTTCTGGGAGCCCATCCCAGGTGACAAGCGTATTTTTGATTTCCCCAAATTAGAAAAAAAATGTTTTTTTCTTTGCAAGGTTAAGTACTAGAAAATCTCAGCACATCGGGTACGGAGCACCCAGACTGTCGAAGGGGCTGTCCTTTCTCAAATAAAAGTTGTCGGGACTTGCAGGGTTTTCCGCAGATCGGGCAGGGCAGGCACTTGGCCCGCAAGCCGCAGCGCCAGCGGGGGCGGGCAGCTTGGTGCGGCGGTGGCAGCTCGGTACCCGGGGCTGCAGCCAGCCCGGGGGCTGCCTGGAAGGCTCAGAAGGGATCACTGGAAGTCAAGTGTTCCTTCCGTGGGGGCATGCGTTTGCAGAAGGTCCGGTCCCGCACTCATCCGAAAGCTGTTTCTGTATCTGGGGGTGAGCCCTACAGCGCGGGGGGCTGCTCTGGCTGACACGGACTGTTGAAAACCTTTTCTCAGCGGTAACTCCGTGTGCGCAGTCGATTTTTTTGTTTGCTTTTTATATACTTCGGGACGGGGGTTTAGAAAAAATAGGGGCAAGTCCTTTCTCAGGCAGAATACCTATAGGGTGGACATCCTAATTCAGCTTTAAAAACAATTACACAAAAGAAGGGATTAATGCCGCTCTGATATAACCAAGCAAAGCTTGATTCAAATCCGGTTTTAAGTGTTCATTCCACAAATAATTTAAGGAGGTCAGCTTATTAAAAAGACCCAAATACCAAGCTGTGATAGAAATGTTCAAAAATAAATAAGATTTTTCCCTCCTAGCTGTGGAAGAGCTAATCCTTCTGTAAGTCTGTGCCCGAAGTGTGCCCTTGTTTTACCGTGTGAGAGAGGCAGAGTGAGACAGAAACTTTGAGGTTAATCTGTCGTCTTCTTCTAAATGCTTATTTGAATATTTAGACTGAAAGATGATGACACTGAGGAAGCTGAGGGCAACGGTCCACAGGCTGTTGGGCAAAAAATACTGAATAATTTTATTTAGATTTTATTTAGATTTTAATAGCACAAACAATGAGTAGAAAGAACAACATTACATCTGCTGGCTGTTATGAAAAATTGTTTTTGACAGATGACACCTACAAGTTTCTTTGGTCTTATAACTCCAAATCTGTCAAAAATGATGCATATTTCAGCGTCGGAATATACAATGGCAAAATAAACAGAAGAAAAAGAGCTGTTCTTCTTGATGTACTTGATAAACCCTAGATTGTCTGGGTTTAACCTGCTGTATTCAGCATGTGTAAATCAAATCTAGTATCTTTATTGGGGTAAAAAAAAAAATAAAAGAAAGAAAAAAAGAAAAAGGAAGAAAGAAAAAGAAAAAAAAATTAAAGAAGTCAAGTCACAGGGACCAGAGAAAGACCTTTCAGTTTGTCAAATTCATTAATTAGAGAGCTGCACATACTAGAAGATGCGTTTTCTTGCTCTGCTTCCCGCCCCCACCAACAATTTTACCACGAGGGAATGTTTACCAGAGTGTAACGAACAGTTTCCGATGGCTGCATTTTTGCTAAAGTTCTATTTTTTTCTTCTTGCTGATAGTCGTGTCTTGAAAAGTCGCGTCTTCAGCATAAAACGCTGAAACCCTTAACAACATTATATGCGCTCATTAGGAAGTCAGCTCTCTCCTAGCCCTTTCTCCTGCTCGCTGGCAGAACCGATCTCTTTCTCCATTTACACTGTTACCAGCCAGCCAGCAAGCTCTGCCCTGCTCCCTGGTGCCACTGCACTGAGAGATCTTCCTTCCAGCAGCTACCATTTTTGCATCCCTTTCTTTCTTCCGTGCCAGTGATTTATTTCCCCTGCCTCTCCTCGGATCAAGCGCTGGGTTCGGCGGGAGCCCAGCAGGCGAAACCAGCACCGTTAGCACCTCCCGACTCCCGAACCGAGGGCATCCGCCGCGGGAGCGGGCACGGTCCCCGCTCCTGTCCCGGCACGGATGGCACTTGCTTCTCCCGAGGTCTTTGGCATCCACCTACGAAGCAAGCTCCAGCTGTGTCGTTGCTGTTACCGCGCTATAACTGTGCCCCTCGAGGAGGATATTTACAGAAATTAAGTGCCTTGTTTTACAGCTGCAATTCTTCTGTAAACACGGCTGATTTTAAAATAAACGAACCCCGCTCCCCCAATACATAAGCTCTTCAGGAAAATGCAACAAATTCACATAATTCTTTTTTTTGCCTTGAGCTGAGCTAAGCACAGCAGAGAAGTCCTCTGAGGATGAGGAGGGGAGCTCTGCGGGATGGGCTCTCTGCCTGCGTGCTTTGGCTTCTCCTGTCGCTGCACAATTTCATCCCTGGAAGAGATTCAGGGTCTGGCTGGAATCTATCAAGCTGTCAGAACGGATAGAGACAGTCTGTGGAAATGCTCGGAGAAGGGTACTCCCACTGTATATTTAAAAACCCCAAACAATTAAAGCCTAAGCTGAAATGAAAAGTCAATACTAGGTTGCCTGCCTAGAGGTGGAGGGAACCTGATTTAAGTGTTACAACCTCTGTCTTTACAAAGCCTGACTCAGAGAGAGCTCAGATCAGAATACAGCTCCATGAATTGGATTCCGGGAGATATTTGATGCTGGAGGACGGGGAGGGAGGGAAGCACCCCCTGTTTCCTCACCCTGCTGCTCCCCGGAGCGCAGGAGCAGCTCGGCGCCGCGCAGACTTTTGCAGATGTTTCCTAAGACATCGGTCCTGTATACGTTCGGTAACCTTTGGCTTTTCCACATGCTTTTCACTAAATAACAGCCCTGTGTCTCAGGGACGGTCAGGAAGGAGGGGAAGGGCCTTCATCCCTATGCTCTTATCACAAAAACCATGGGGAAAACATGATCACAGCGACTCGAGCATATCAATTTATAAATAAATCCCTGGGTATGTTTACACATAAACATTCTCGGGTACGTGTGTACAGACAAAAGCGCATCCTGGCTGCCTCTGAGGTGCCTGTGACACTTAGGGATGCTGTAGCTGTGCAGAGTTGCGCGCAGCTCTGCCTACAGCCAGAGGAGCAGCCTCCAGGCAGTGGGACCTCCTGGACATCTCTCCCGCGGGCACCTCGGGGGTACCGGGCACCCGGAGGCAGAGCCCCGGTTTCCCCGCCCTGGCCCTGGGCCGCGTTTCTGTCCTCACGGAGGGGCCAAGGTTTGGCTCGGCAGGGCTGTGCTGGCAAACCCGCCCGGTCCCCGCTCCAAAAGCTGGGGCAGCGCTGCCGGCTGGCGCGGGGATGCCATTTCCTTTTTTATTTAAATATCGCGGCTGTCTCGGGGCGGAGGCACATCGGGGTTGGGCTTTTCCCTTTTCCTCCGGCCCTTAGCCAACCGTAGTTGCTGTGAAATTATGTCAAGGGCTTTTACCGGCTTCAGCGGCGGCCACTCGACACGGCTGCTGTGCCCCGTCCCCGCACAGCGCCACGCACCACCGTGCCCGCCGCTCTTTGTCTTGCAAGAATGCGAACGTCGGGCACCCGCCGGTGCGGGAGGAGACTGGGAACAGAGGGCTCTGTCACTGTCCTTCCTCTAAACCAGATCTTTCATTCTCCGGGAGCGGTATGCAAGGGCAAACCCACCCTAGAAAACCGACTTCAGTCCTTGATCTGAGACTTCAGCAATATCTGGTGTTAAGGGTCACAGCGCTGCTTTCCAGGCCAGCCTCGCCTCGCATGTCTCATACCGAGCCCTGTTCAAAGCTGGAGATGGGGCACCACGCCCAGCAGCCTTAGGGGACACTCCCCGTTTCCTCTTCCCACCCGACCAGCCCCACGGGATGTGGGAAGGTGCCCGCATAAGTGACCAGCGCGATCCGGTGGCGGGAGCAGGACCTTTCCCACCGCCACTAATAAGCCCTCAGGTAACGCCAGGGCATTTCCCGCACAGAGGGGACACCCAGCTCAGCATCACCACAGAAAGCCGTGTCTGTATCTCCCCGGCGTTGCCGAGCTCTGCTGGGCACCGCGGGGACAGGGGCTGTGCCTCCGGCTGGGTGCTTTGGCACAAAACCGCGCCGTCGGGACGATGGCTGCCTACAGGGGAGAGTGGAGAGGGTGAGAGCAGGAGGCGGCCACCAGCTCTCCGTCATCACATTGGCACAGAGTAGCCTCTGCAAACAAAAGCCGGTAGCGGTACAGGCTCTTTTTTGTCTGACTGTGATGGGATTAAACATCGTCTTTCTGATCACTGACTGTAGAGTGTAGAAATCGCTCACCTAATTATTCATTTTCCCACCACGTTTTGGGCTACTGCCTCCCGACGACCTCACACACGGGACAGCCCCAGTGTGGAGGCCAGGCCTGGCCTTTGGAGGTTGCCTCTCGCTGTGGCCCCACGAGCACAGCGTCCGCAGCAGCGGCAGGATGCTTTGCGGTGCTGGGGCTGCGAGGGCACGGCTGACATGCCGACGGACAGACAGACGAACAGGCGGGGCAATAGGTAGACATGGATGTGAAGCAGCTTTGGGTTAAAAACACATACTGACAGAGGCACCGAGCACCGAGCACGGGGCACCGAGCACCGGGCACCGGGCACCGAGCACCGGGCACCGGGCACCGGGCACCGAGCACCGGGCACCGAGCACGGGGCACCGGGCACCGGGCACCGAGCACCGAGCACCGAGCACCGGGCACCGGGCACCGGGCACCGGCGGCTCCGCGGCGGGGCGGCAGCGGCTGCTGCGGGCGGCGTCACCGGGGAGGAATGAAAGTGAGGGGAGGGAAGAGAAGAGAGGAAAGGCTGCTAGAGAGAAAGGGGGGTTGAGAAAGAGCGGCTAAGACTAGAGAAGGTGAGCGAGATCGAGGAAAAGATACTCGGAAATTGCAAGAAAGAGGGGGAAGGGAAGGGAAGGGAAGGGAAGGGAAGGGAAGGGAAGGGAAGGGAAGGGCAAATATGAAGAAGAGAAAAGGGGGGAAACAGAAAAGGAGAAAAGGGTAAAGGGTAAAATTTTGATTTAAAAATAAAAGAACAAGAGAAGAAAAAAAATCCAAAAGAAACGTTCAGACCATATTGGTCTCTTCGGTTTAAAGTGGATTTCCGTGTTTCAGGGTCCCAGCAAGCCTCCCCCCTGCCCTCCGCCCCGTGCCTTGCATCCCTATCCACCTGCGGCGGAGCCTCGCGGCCTGCTCAGGCAGGGACGGGAGCCTCGGACCGTCCCGTCCCGCAGCCCGGGGAAGGGCAGCCCTGTCGGGGCAAAGCCATTTGGGAAAAAGGTCACCCCGGGAGCCGCCGGCTGGGCCGCCCCGCCGGAGTATGGCCTGCTGAATGAACTTGCAGCATTTTGTTCCAGCCTCCGCTGCGATGCTCTGCGGCATAATGAGCCGGGCGCTGTATACAGGCATTCATGCTGGTCTGAATGTGGTGTTGAACCTTCTCTGTGCCGGAGCGGTTTGATGGTTTGAATGGAGCTCCCTGGTGGGACATTGCTCTCTGCAACTGTGCCTCTTTGGATGACTGTTGTTCCTTAACATTCATGCCTCATTATGGGGCAACCTGTTAAATCAGGGAGAACAGTGTGCCAAAGTGTTACTCAGGGGCACCGGCAGTTCAGCGGTGGGCATAAATAAGGGCCGCCAAGGAAAATAACTTTCATCGCATCTCTGGGCAAAAGTGATCTCTCTTTAATGGTGCCTCTAGTAGCCCGGTTTAAGTATATAAAGAGCGATAGTGGAATGTTTTGATTGAGTCTAAACATTGTCTTTGAATAAAGCTGAAACCATGTAATTAATGTGTCTTTTTAATAAGGGACAATACGGTCGTTCAAGCTATTTAATTTCATTTAATTTTCCATCCCATTTGCTCCAAAGGCTGCTTTTACTTTTAACACCCGGCCTTTCATGCTGCATCTTGCTCCAGTGGGCACATTAGATCGGTTTCACCCTTCCTTTTTAGGGAAGGAAAAATAAAAGAAAATGTGGTTCCTTTCCTCTTTTGTGGACAATTTATTTCACTTGGGGAACTTCAACTTTGAGCCACAGGACAGAATAAAAATTGGAGAACTGGTGTGAATGCTTCCAGAGCAAGGGCTTTTCTTTTCTGAGTGGATGGGAACCAGCCACAATCGGCTATATTAATAAATAACTTTCCTCACAGTCGGCCTTTACATGGTCCTATTGATAAAATTGTTCGCGTGTCGTTCACGCTTTTTGACTCATTAAGGCCTGGGAGGGAGCGGCTCCCGAGGCGGAGCAGTAGGGTACCTTGGTCGCCTTAAAGGCTCTCTCTCTACCTCTGCGGCTCGCGGAATTTCAAGCCGGTCTCATCCTCGAGTGGCCAGGCCAGAGGTTACAGGGACATGTTCATGGCTTAAATTTATTGCTCTCAACTTCTTGTTTATCCTTTTTCCCCCATTCATGCCGCTGATCAAAGGGGTCATCTTCAGTTCCCCACATCCTCTCCTCCCTCCTCTTCCCAGCGCTGCCGAAGTGACAACGAACCCATCCCTGCTCCCGGGGCAGTGCCTGGCGTTGCACCCCGGAGAGACGCGATCGATGGTCGCCGATGCTGCAGGGGGAGGCACGGGGTGGGGCAGGCGCGACATTTATCTCGCGCGGCACCAATGCGGACCATTACTACAAATCCACTCACAGCCTACGCGGCCAGCAGCGCCCGGAGCGGGCGGTGCCAGCGCCCCGTCCCGTCCTTGTCCCCGTCCCTTCCCGGTGCCGCCCGTCCGGGGGAGCTCCGCGCTTCCCCCGCGCCCGCGGGCAGCGCCCGGGGCGGCACGGACCGCACCGGCANGCCGCTCTGCCGGGGCGCGGACACCTCAGGGCTCGCCCCGGCCGTGGCGGCGGCCGCCGGTGCCCCGGGAAGGCGGCCGGCCGCACCGGGAGCGCATCGCCGCGGCGAACGGGCCAGCGAGGGCAAATGCCATCGCAGCAGCTCAGACCTGCCAGGCTGAGCTTTCAGTGCTTCCCGGCGCCGTGAAGGGCAGGGAGAGAGGAAAGAAGAATTTGGGACCGCCGGCTGGTGAGAGGCGCCGGTTCGAAACCGCTCTCGTTGCCCTGCGCATCCTTGTGGCCTTTGCACCCACGGTGCCACTCGTGGCGGCGGCGGCGAATAAATCCAGAGCAAAGCTCCCACACACAATCGCATCGAAAGCGACGTGCCAAGGTTTATCTTGCAGAAAGCGGGTTACTTGAGAAGAGCCCGCTCAGTTACCTGGCATCTGTTGGCAGATGTACCTCTAAGCGTAGCTTTTTTGCTTTCCTTTTGAAATTTATTGGGGCTGACTATTACAAAAACGCCCCGGGGAAAAAAAAAAAAAAGATAGAAAAAAAAAGGAGAAAAAAAAAAAAAAAAAATAGAAAAATAAAGGAGAAAAAAAACAGGAAAAAAAAAAGGCTCCATCTCTGCCATTGTTTCCGAAAGCAGTGGATAAAATCTCATGTGCAACTTTGCAACTTCTCCAAAGCAGAAAGGTTTAGAAATCTTCTTTTTGAATATTATGAGGTATGGAGCAGAGAAAAGCCGCCAGCAGGAATTAGATAGGAGTATAAAAGCGAAAGTGGAAAATTGAATTTGTTAGTGTCCCTCTTGTCTGACAGGCACATCTGAACTGTTGCATGCACTTAAGGAAAAAAGTCGCGGACCTTTCCTTTTCTGCTCCTAGAAAATTCCTGGGACATTTATCCAGCCTGAATTATAAGATGACTTAATCCTAGCACCTCGTTGTATCTTAATTAAAATTTTTATATGAAGAGGGGGGACATAGGCGCACACTCTGTTCAAATATCTTCGTTCTGGCTTTATTTACGGTTGCTTTTTGCAGGTACCACCTCCTAAAGCAGTTTCGGGTGCAAGAGATTTAGTGTGTGGGCAAGGAACTTGTGGATGTATTGAAGGAGGAATCCAGCTGCACACTGTTTGCTAGATATCTGTGTTATCTGCTGTCCGGGACTGCCTGTTTCCTGGTGCTTGTATGTCTCTATTTCCTCCTGTCTCTATTTCTTAATCGCACGAACTACAGACGCAGCTTCCCCAGCGCTCGCAGGTGCAGCGGGTTGTGTTTTACAGGGGCTACGGCGGCTCATATTTTGTGCTATTCATCCTCCTTAAGGATCAAAGCTCTTCTGAAACAGATTACTGGCCTGAAACCAAACCACTGAAATGGTAATATGGTCGTTCTTAAAAAAAAGTGTAGGTATTTTCTGGTGTTTTCCCATCAAGTACCTGCCCAATTTCTGTATGGCACACGCCGGGAATCAATAGAAGTTAACAAGTCCTCAAAACATTCCCCATCTCTTTGTTTAATCTCCTTTACAATAAAGCCAAGGGAAGAGAATTAAAAATCTTTGAAGTATATTAAACCTCAAAAGGCTCAGCCAAGTAGACTTAAAATAGTCACTTATTTTCCAAAACTGGTTTGTCGAGGAACAATAAAAGGAAGTAAAATTTATGGAGAAATTATACAGTGGATTTGTCACTTAAAATATCGTAACTGTCTCGGGGACAATACCCCATGCTGAGGATTAATGGTCCCTCCAGACCTTTGATTCACCAGCGCCTTTTCTTTGCCCTTGACAAATTGGATTTTTAGGAATGGGAAGGTCGCCTGGCCCATTGTCTGCCAGCCATTCACTCCGCCTGATTATGCAGGAGGGTTAGGGAAAGGCTCCATGTGACCCTCTTGGATGGGACTCCGCAGCTGCTCGAGGAGCCAAACTCTCTCACCAAACTCTGCGCCCCAGAGCATCCCCCTGCCAAGGGGTACCCCTCCTGCTCCCGTTGAAAAGCCGGCGTCCACACAGCGCCGCGTCACTCTGCGGGCGGAGATACGCCTGTGCTCATCCTCCCGCCGCCTGCCGCTGTCACTCCGGCCCCCTTAAGTAGTTGGGGTTCCCGAGCGCTCACACCCAGCGGCAGCGATGCAAACCAGCAGGGCTCCGGCCATCAGCGTCAGCGCGGAGAGCTGCATCCCGGCTGGGCTGCGCCTGGGTCCTGTGCCGGGCACCTTCAAACTGGGCAAGTACCTGTCAGACCGCAAGGAGCCAGGACCCAAAAAAAAGGTATTTTCCTACGGTCGCTCCTGCACCGCTGGACTTTGGTTATTCGTTGACTCGGGGGAAGCCCGCTTTGGGAGAAGAGGCTGCTCTTCCCCGTCTCTCTTCGATCCTTCCTTCTTAGAGAGAGCCAGGAAAGCAAAGGGAAGCATTTCCAGAACGTCCTGAGATGTCTCCCCGTGGTTTTGCCAGGAAAGCCTGCCCGCTCGTGCCCTCTCCCCCTCCTCCCCAGCCCGCCGACCTCCGGGGCGAGGCCAGAGGACACGGGGGCTCTCCCGGAGGAGTGGGCGCTCCCCCGCCTTGGACAGAGACGTGCTGGAAGCGTCGCCTGAGCTCCGTGCCCGATGTCGGAGGCCCCTGGTCCCGGCACCCAGCCCCCGCCCCCCGGGGCTCACTGGGGCATTGCCCCTTTCCCTGGCAGAGCCGGGACCTGCCACGGCCGGCTTCTCGCTCCTGGAGCCCCGGCGAGGCGAGGGCTTGAGGCTGTCACAGTGCCCGGGTTTTGTCCCGGGAAGTAGCAGGGCAGAGGCAGACGCACCGATTTATTTCTGCGTTTGGCTCGGGTTCGTGCCCCCTAATCCCTCTTCCCGGCCGCGAGTCCTTTGGCTTGGGCCTGAAGGGAGTGTGGGGCGAGAGGACCGGGGCTGCCCCGGAGACAGCGCCGGGGTGCAGGTCGCAGGTGTCGGGGCAGCCCGGGGCAGCTCGACCTTCCCCCAGAGCCTCGGGGGGACCCGCTCCCCCGGAGCCGCAATCAGCCCGCACAGCCGGAGCGGGAGGGATGACGGCCACACGGCTCCGGGGTCAGTCCGTGTCCGAGCGGAGGAGCGAGGAGGAGGCGGTGAAAGGCTCTCGCCCCGTCCATCAGGCTCTTCAGGGGGCTGCGGATGAGACCCCTCCTTTCGCCCCCCGGGCAGCCGCGGCTCACGCGTTCCGCTCTGATTTTTAATGCACTTTAATTGTTTTTAAACGCTCTGCCAGCCCACTCAAATTTATTTCTCATCTGGCTCCCTTGGTTTCTCGCTTTAGACTGCTTTGTTCCGATGACTTTTATTGCACGGTCATTCAGGGAATGGGCACTTCATTTTCTCTTTGTATGGGCAAGCAGATTATGAAGTATGGGGCTACAGGGACTTTGTAGCTAAGCAGAATCTTCTCCCCTTTCCCCTTCCCCATCTCCCGACAAGTCCTGCATGTCGCAATGGTTTTGCACGGACTTAGAGACGAAGAAAAAAAAATTAAAAATCGTACCTGGGTATTTAATATAGCTTTAAGCGAAATGTAACAGCTGCAACTGGACAAGGTGCGTTTGGATCAATGCTACCCAAAGGAAAAATCCCGTTTACCCTCTCTGGGCACGGGTTCTTCCATCCTTACGCTGCGGATCTGCAACCCCCGCTAGGGCAGCCGCATCTTTGCCAAGGCACCTGCGAGCCGGGGATTGTCCTTCCCAAAGGTGGGTGAGGATGGAAGCGTTAAACAGGCGGCAAAAGGAGATGCTCTCGCCGCTGCTTACAGCTGCGATGCTCAGCCCCCTGCCTACTGTGGGGATGCAGCTCGACGGGCCAGGCAGAGCGGGCAGGCAGGCAGGGGGACGGGGAAGATTTTTGCTCTTTTCGTGTTTCGTTTCACGTGAAAATGACAGCACTGCCGCCTGTTTTCCAGGTGCGGATGGTCAGAGGGGAATTAGTGGATGAAGCCGGGAGCTCAGCTCTGGAGTGGATAGGGTTAATCCGAGCTGCCCGAAACTCCCAAGAGCAGACACTGGAGGCTGTTGCGGATCTGCCAGGAGGACAGGTACCCCACTCGCGGCTCCGGGCTGGCATGGCACCTCTCTCCGCCGCCTGCCTCCCCTCTCAAGCCTCCTGAAGAAGTTTCCTTTCTTCCCTCTCCAGATTTTCTACCGGGCGCTGCGAGATGTCCAGCCGGGAGAGGAGCTTACCGTCTGGTACTCCAACCCTCTGGCGCAGTGGTTTGACATCCCCGTCACGGCCACGCCGACGCACGACGAGAAAGGTACAGATGCGGGCACTCATTTCAGAGCAACCAAATTAAATGAAACTAAGCAAACCCTCTTTAGCTGACACCGTTGACGAGAACTCAAACTGCGGTAGGCAAACCTGGGCCCTCAGAAAAATAAATGCCAGTACAGCTGCCGTGAATTTAACCCACCGTCCTTTAAACTAAGACTCCATCTGCTTACATTTAAAGGGTGATCTATTAACTCGGCAGCGTATGGAAAGGCCCCCGTGCGTCGAGTTTTTCCCTCATCGGCCCGATTTAATGATTCTTTGATAGGCAAATGGGGTTTCTGTGAAACATTGCTATAGTTGGTATGCGAGACAGTAAATTGAGTCCGCTCAGCTCACTCGATGCTGTTTCTAAAAACATCGGGTTTACCTTCCGTTCTCAGAGTTTCAGAGACTCTTTTCAGGTTCTCTTGCGGGTAGGTTCACAAAGTCAAGCCAAAACTGGACAGTTCTGGGCAGTCCCTGTAAATTAGAATACATTAGGTAAAAGGTTAAGTCGGTGTCAAATCACACAGAGATCAGGATATGCAAAGATGTTGGGAAGGGGAAGACACCCGCCTGGAACGGCTTGTTTCAATCCGCAAACCTAATTTTAGCTGGAATTACACCGGTGTTAACAAAATGATAAGGTGGCAGCACATTAAAAAAAAAAAAAAGGCAGGGAAAAAAAGGCGGAACATTTCAGCGTCCACTTGTCGGGCTTCTCTGTCGGCGGCCACCCCCTTCCGCTGCTCCTGGGTCCGGGCGCTCCCTGGGGCGTCGGTGGCGGCCGCCGCCTGTGGGCACTCCCCTCGGGCTGAGCCCGCTCCGCGGGACATGAGGGAACCCCAGCCGCTCCTGCTTGACGCAGAAGATCCTTCAGCTTGGCAATGTCCCCGGGAAGGGAGCGAGTGCACGATCCGGGCAGGAGCTGCCCCGTGCCCCCGTCACGGCTGGCCGCTCCGCAAGGTGTGCGGGGATGGCTCCGAAGGGATGGCTGCGGGACAGCCAGGCTCTGGCTATCATATCACACCGGGCCGTGGGCAAGAGCCCAAATCCCTCCTTGTCCGAAAACTACACCCGGAGAAGAAACTCTTGGTCACATTTCTGTCCTCGCCACGTCGAAGGGCAGTGAGGCCATGGATCTGCCGAGGGTCACCCCCTCGAAAAGCCTGGCGAAGTTTCGGGAGCAAGGAGGACTCGCGGCTGAGTTGTGCCCTGCTCCTTGCCCAGCAGCCCTTGCTGCGGATGGGTACCAGCGCTACTCCGGGGAAAAATGAGAGTTCAGGTCTGCAAGAGGCTCCCAGCGTGCGGCGTCTTCCTCGCCCCGTCGAAGCAAGGCTGATCTGCAAAGTGACCTTACGGATCTGCTGTGTCTTCAGTCCCACAGTTTCCAGACTAATTAATACAGACTCAGAAAAAGTGTATCAGTATGCTGAAGTGCTCTTCTTTTCATGACCATATGCTGAAAAAAAAGCCGAAAAATCAAACTAAAGTCCCAAACCCCCACCAACCGAAAAGACACAGCAGAAGAAATTGAGAGATTTTTGCTTTTTTTTTTAACACAAAACGCAAAAACCAAACTAAATTTGGAATTCTTCTGTGTTTGACCCCTTTAATTTGGGTCACCGTGGTGAGAAAGAGATGGTTTTTGGTGGGGGTGTGCAGTGGGATTTTTTTTTTTTTAAATCTTTTCCCTGGAGCCGTTCTTGTTGAACTGGAGCTGAGCCGGGGAAGCGCCGAGCTGGGCTCGGTGGCGATCGGGAGCCTGTCCCTACCATCTTTTGCCGAGGACACCCGCGCTGCTGTAGAGACCTGCACAGGCAAACGAAGATAGCAGAAGGGAATCCGTGGCGGTCCGTGGCTGTATTCCATTTTATCCTTCACCCTTTTTCCCCTGCATGGCAGACAGGGCCCGTGGCCCGGGCAGACATAGTCCCGTCTCTCCCCACCTCGACGGGGATAGCAGAAGGGAATCCGTGGCGGTCCGTGGCTGTATTCCATTTTATCCTTCACCCTTTTCCCCCTGCATGGCAGTGGGATTGCCACCGTGGTTCCTTCTCCCGTGGCCCGGGCAGACACAGTCCCGTCTCTCCCCACCTCGACGGGGGGAAAACCAGCGCCCAGCGCCTTCACAATGCTGCAGACCCCGGGACCGCCTCCCCACGGCCAGCGAGGAAAGGCGGCGAGCATACACGCGGCGAGATACACGCAACGGCGTGCGATGCTTCCACGCGAGTTTGCACACGAGTTTCCCGCGGAGAGCGAAGATTCCGTTTTCCACCCGCAGCAGACATCGACTGATCCCCCTCAAAAGCCGGTGACAGGGAGGCTGGGTCACGGCCATCGCATCCACCACGGCGACCCGCCCTCCCCGGGTGTCCCGACAGACGAGGGGCACGGTGCAAGGTCTCACCCCTGTCATCCCCCACGGGGTTCCCTGAAACGTGAGGAGCTGCCCCAGGCCTGGAGCGGGCTCTCATTTCCGTGCGGCTCTTGGCCTCACCTTAGGTGTTTCGGTGCATGAAATTGCGGGATGAGGGTCAGCTGGGGACGGTCAGGATGGGCAAGAGCCGAAAGGGAAATTCAGGGGCTTACCAGCGTAGTATGGTGACTGGGAGAAACGAAAGAGAGAAAGATGGGTACAAAGAGACAGAAAAAAAGGAGAGAGGAGAGAAGGAAGAGAGGAAGGAAATGGGAAAGTGGGGGGAAGGAAGGAAGGAAGGAAGGAAGGAAGGAAGGAAGGAAGGACTTGCTAGACAGACAGGTGGCCACAGAGGCGGCGTTTCACCGTCGGGGCTGGGGAGATGCTCCTCTTTGGGAGTACTCTCCTGGCAAGGAAGGCAGGAGGGGGAAAGCAGAGTCTGAGCCTCTGCGGTGTCGGGCAGCCACCACCGCCGCGGCCACCGAGGTCTGTTCCGCTTGAGAGAAGTCGAAATGGGACGGGGTACAAAGGGCATTGTCCTCTGAAAGGGAACGATTACATATGGCCCATACATATCGGATATTGTCTCGCCGCGTAATGAGGGGCTCACGATCATTAGATTGGCCTTTGTTCGGTGCAGCCGACTCCCTGACATACGCTACCTCCTCTGCAAACGCCAACAGATGGGCCCCCCGACAGACGACTCGCGGCAGCAGCTGCTCCCCCCGGCCCTACGGCGCCCCGCTCGCGGGAGCTCAGCCCGGACCGCGCAGCGCCCGCTCCGCTCCGCGGCACAGCATGGCGGGGGCGGGACGAGGCGGAGGGAGCGCGGGGATGCGCGGGGAGGCGCGGGGATGCGCGGCCGCCGCTGACGGGTCCCTCCGCTTGCCTCCGCAGGGGAGGAGAGGTACATCTGCTGGTACTGCTGGAGGACCTTCAAATACCCCAACAGCCTCAAGGCCCACGTCCACTTCCACTGCGCTCTGAGCCACGGCCGGCCCTTTCTCCATCACGACCACGGCCGGCCCGCCGCCACCGCCTTCGGCCTGCCCCCCAAGGAGCTGCCGGCCGCCTCAGTGCGCGGCCACCCTCCGCCCGGCTGCGGCCCCCGGGAGGCCGTCAAACGGGAGGCCGTCGTCGCCTCCCCGCCGCTCGCCAAGCCGGCGCTGCCCAAGCGGGCGGCGGGCAAGGAGGAGCAGGAGCGCGCCCTGGACATGAGCGTGGGGGCCGCCCGCGGGCCGGGGCCGCTGCTGGGGCCGGCGGGCGGCAACGGGCTGGCGCGCTTGCGGCGGCGGGCTGCGCGCCTTCCCGCTGCTGTCGCCGCTGGAGGAGGCCTCGGCCTTCCGGCAGGTGGAGCGGGGGCTGCCCGCGGCCGCGCTGCCGCCCGCCCGCTACCCGCCGCTGCCCGGCGGGGCCCTGGAGCGCTTCGCGCTGCCGCCCTTCGAGGGGCTGAAGGCGTACGCGGGGGAGTGCGGGCTGCCGGTGATGCCGCTCACCGTCTACAACGGGGAGCTGCTCTACGGGGCCGCGCCCTACTACCCGCTGAAGCTGCACCTCGGCGGTCTCCTGAAGTACCCCGAGTCCGTGTCGTACTTCGCGGGACCGGCGGCGGGTCTGCACGCCGCAGAGCTGGGCTCGCTGGCCAGCATCGACCGGGAGATCGCCATGCACACGCAGCAGCTCTCCGAGCTGGCGGCCGAGAAAGGCCGAGGGAGGCTGGAGGCGCTGCCGGCGGGGGCGGCCGGGGCGGCCGGAGGGAAACCCAAGACCGGGCACCTGTGCCTGTACTGCGGGAAGCTGTACTCCCGCAAGTACGGGCTGAAGATCCACATGCGGACTCACACCGGCTACAAGCCGCTGAAGTGCAAGGTCTGCCTGCGGCCCTTCGGGGACCCCAGCAATCTCAACAAACACATCCGCCTGCACGCCGAGGGCAACACGCCCTACCGCTGCGAGTACTGCGGCAAGGTGCTGGTGCGGCGCCGCGACCTGGAGCGGCACGTCAAATCCCGGCACCCGGGGCAGAGCCTCGGCAAGGCGGCCGAGGACAAGAGTGACTCTGGCTACGCGCAGCCCGAGCAGGAGCAAAAGACTGATAACGAGAGCGATGTGGACGTCTGCTTCACCGACGACCAGAGCGAGCCGGAGAGCGGCAGCCGGCACCGCGAGCAGTGATGCGGGAGGCGGCCGGGGCGGGGCGGGGGTGAGGGGAGCGCTGCAGCCCCCCTCCCACTACTCTGGGCTGCCGGGGCGGTCCCACGGGAGGCCGTGTCGCGCAGGAGCGCGGGCAGGCGGGCAGAGCCGCCGGCGGGGCGGGCAGGGGTGCGCGGGCGTCCCCGGGATCCCTCCACGGCATCGCCCCCGGTGCTGCAGCTGCGGTGCCGGGACAGGGAAGGGAGGGCGAAACCCTGGCGGGCCCGGGATCCCGCTGGACAGGCACCGCGTCCCGATAGGAGCCCGCATTTCAGTGGCCATATATTTTTATTGTACCTTTGTGTCGAGAAAATTGTGCCTTTTGGAAACGATTTTTTTTCTATGCGCTCTCCCATCACTCGTTCCAGCGGTCTGAGCCGTGGGGCTCAGCAGCAGACCCGGGTCTGCAAGCGCCTCTGGCACCTGTACACTTTATTTGACACCTCACCCGTGCTTGCTTGGGTCCTAATAAAGCAATACCAACAGCTTTGTGGAAAGACAGAAAAAAGCAGGCAACAAAATGCCGCTCTTGCAGCATGGAAGAGGTTCGCATAACAGGTGCACCATTTGATCAAGTTGCAATTATTTATAGCAGATAATATTTGAGTAACAAATGTAAAATAAATATTGAAAAGCATGACTCTAAAAGCACGCACTATATAATTTTAAAGGAAATACACTCTCTGTTTGGTAGAATACAAATGTGGTGTATGTTTGTTTTCTAATGAACGATGTACAGTGGATACAGTATTTTGGTCTTGGTTCCAGTTTGTCATGCGATTTTTTAAAAAAAGAAATAAAGTTACTGACAAACTACTGTTTGCCTAGTTGTTCGTTGAGGTGCTGTCAGCAGGATCTCGTGTTTCTTCACAATGCTTCTGATGATTGGAAGCTCAGACCCATCTGTATACCGCCTCTTTGGGTCAAACTCTGAACAATTTGCCTCTGAATATGTCGCCTGAGCATTTTCCTTCTCTCACTTAGCAAAACCGAGGGGCAAAAATCCCAAATCCAATCTGTTCTTCTCTATGCTTAGGATTTTAAATTTTTTTTTTAAATTTTGTTTTGCACAGGGCGAAGGCAGAGCTGTTAAAAGCTGGACATTATTAGTCTGTTTTTATCTGTTTGCACTCGGTCAAACATGCCACTTTTGCAGACACTCTTCTTTAGAATAGTTGTTACTTTTATTTGAGGGAAAAAAAAATCGTATTCTTTGGTATGGAAAACCTGAAACGAGTTCAGCTTAAAAAAAAAAACCAAAAAACAAAACCTGTCAGAAAATTCTGTTTCCCCTGGCATCTCTTACAACTCACCAGGCAAAAGGATGCAACGCTACCGACAGTGACCCGCCAGCTGTGCCCGGCCAGCTGCGCGGGTGTGCCCGCTCAGTCCGAGCTGGGCTTTCCGTGTGCCCTCGGGCAGGCAGAGTCAGGAGGAGCCCCGCTTTTTGGTTTGGCGTAGCTCACACTTTGAAGCAGACGGTAAATCTCTTTGAGTGCTCGATACACTTCGAAGACTGAGTTTTCAGGATCGAGCCTTATTTCAGTCTGGGGTGTAGGCGATGCAATGTGAAATGCAAACAAATTACTTTGAGTATCTGCGAGAATTTCAGTCACAAAACTGATCCTTCGTTTGCTCACTTAAGGCTATACCATGCTTGGCAGCAATAGGAAGCGGGAATTCAAATGCCGATCTTGAATTTCCTTTAAAGGTTTGATTCAGTAGCGTTGTTTGTTTGTCGCCTTTTTTTTTTTTCCTTTTTCTTCTTTTTGTTCTCCCCTCCTCCCCTCCATTTGGGCTTGTGTACCCATTTACTCGATTCATTTTATCCCAAGACGCAAGTTGTCTTTTCTGACATGAAAAATAAATGGAAAACCCCTCTCCTGCAAAGAGGGGGGTCTTTTTCACCTCTTGGCAGAGTTGAAAATAGTTGTCATTCATAGCACCATCAGCAGGACCTGGAATATCTCCTACCTGTTCTTTATTTCAAAACATTTTTCTGCTGATTTCCCAAAGGAAAGCACCCACCGTGGAGCTGCTGTCGGGGAGGGGTGCATCGTGTGCTGTGAGGTCGTGGAAAGGGTATAATAATTCAGCTGTGACACGGGAAATATCTTCATGTCTGTAGAGTTGGTGAGTTGTAATAGAAGTGTTCCATCAAATCGTAATACTGGGGTTACCCTCGTTAAAAAAAAAAAGAAAAAAAAGAAAAAAAAGTGCTCCAGAAAGTAATTTTGTGGAAATTAATGGTCTGTGTATATAATAATCAGTCTTAGACTTCAGAAAAAACCCAAAACTGAACTAAATGTAACCAACCTCAAATAACCAAAGCCGAGGGGAAAAAAAAGAAAAAAAAAGAAAAAAAAGTACTCCAGAAACTAATTTTGTGGATATTAATGGTCTGTGTATATAATAATCAGTCTTAGACTTCAGAAAAAACCCAAAACTGAACTAAATGTAACCAACCTCAAATAACCAAAGCCGAGGGGAAAAAAAAGAAAAGAAATAGTATATATATATATATTTGTGTATATATATATATTTTAAACTTTATTTATATACATATTTAGGGCCGCATTCCTGCGGCGTTCCCAGCGGACGCGCACGGTCCAGCGTGGGTGCTCCAGCCCCGGTGACCGGCCCGGGCCCGCCGGGGCTCCCGAGCAGCGTCAGGAGCCTGCCTAATCCTGCTTGGTGTCATGGTTAATTTTCCCCCGCGTTAAACTGTATTTTATTAAATTTTACCACAATTTGGGCTGTTTTATTCAATTTTGATTTAATTTGTTTTATTGTCCCTGTCAGGCCAGGGATGAGGCGACAACGTTCTCCCGAAATCTCAGCGACCTGGGCGGTGTCGGAAGCCCGGGATGCAACCAGGGCCCGGGAAAGCAGCACTTCAGGCGGGTGGGCAGCCGCAGCCCCGGGTTCCGGCGGGCCCCTCGCTCCTGGGGACGGAGCTCAGGGCTCAGGGGGGCAGATCTCCGGCTCCCGCTGCTCCCCCGCTCCCGCGGCGCGGCCTGAGGGCCCCGGGCCCCGCCGCCGCTCCCGCCCGCAGCCCCGGCCCGCGCTGCCAGCGCGGGCGCTGATTGGCTGAGTCCCACGGCGGCCCGAGCTCCTATTGGTCGGTTCCTGCGGCTTTGGTCGGTTCCTGCGGCTTGGTCCCGCCCCGCGGCGGCGGCGCTGAGGGCGGTGCGGGCGCCGCGTCGGGCCGGGCCGGGAATGTCCCGGGAATGCCCCGGGAAGCGTCGGGTGGGGTGCGACCTGCGGCTGCGGGAAGGGCCGGGAGCGCCCCGGGAAGGGTCCCCCGTGGGCTCGTGGGCCTGCGGCCTGGCCGATTGCAGCTCCTGGGCTCATTGAGTCGTGTGCCGGTCACGGCGGTTCCCACGTTTGTCGGTCTCCCTGCGGGCAAATTTGGGTCTGGAGGGAGGTGAGAAAGCTTCAGGGCGCAGGGTGGGTGCGGAGCTGGTGCCAGCCAGCCTGGGCACAGTACCCGCTGGATTTTGTGTTCTTAGCGCCTCTAGGTCTACCATTGCTTCTCTCTGGCTACCATTTGAAGCTAGGGGAAAAAACTAAAACCCCCCAGGTTTTACCTTCTGAATTTGTAGCTATTGATAGCTGCAGTAAAGCAGGTATGTCTTCTGCATTTTTATAATAAAGGAGAAAATAATGAACCACATTTGCAGGGAAAATGTGGAAAGCAAAGGCAGAAAAAATGGTGCTAAGACTGAAGAAAGATGAACTCCTTTAAAATATTACTCATTGAGATGCTTGTCAAGGGCCATAGACATTAAATGACAAGATTTCTCTATTTTATTTTCTATGGGAGGACTCAGGTTTTTTGAGTCAAGTTGAACAGGGAATAATGAAGGGTGCATTTGGTGAGTGAAGAATAGAACATTATTTGCTGGTTGGAAATGAAGAGCCAAGAAGAATAAATAAATTGAGATGGCTTTTGGACATTATTAGAAACTAGCCTAGGCATTTTGTAAACTGTTTTTTCAGTTTCCAAAGATTCACACTCAACCTCGGCTATTTTTGCAAAAGCAATTATTTTCAGTAACATGCCATTTTTAAATTTGGGAAGCAGTTTTGATGATTATTGACTTGCCCTGTATTAGCTTCTTCTTAGAAGCACCATCAAGAAATCTGGATGCATCTGGAAGGGCATGCATAGAATTGCCAAGAAGTAGATTGTAAGGATCTTGAAGGTAATTTTGGTTTTCAGCCAAACTTGGTTTTGGCACAAAACTCTGTAATATGTTTTACTAGTTAATGCTGTAATTATTGTTGTATCCAATGCCTGAGGATGCACATGGGAGATGAATGGTGATGTGAATGGCCAAGCTGTAGGGCAGGGTCTCACAGACCATGGTTTGTTCTTCTAAACTTGCTAAATGGGTTTGAACATAGCCTTGAGTTTACAGCTTTAAACAACCCCTAAAATTATCTGCTTTTGCAAAGGTGTGGAACACCTGCTCTCCCCAGTGAGGTTAGTGGGACTGATTTAAAATCTGCCAGGCTCTTTGACATGTAAGTGGGATAGATGTAGTCTGCTGTAATGCAAGTGAGTTTAGATTTTGAACTGCTTGATAGTACAATACTCAGGGAGTACTTGATCACTTTAAGCAAGGAAATGGCTCTATACACTTGGAGGAATATAGTTGCAAAGATTTTAGTATTAAACTCATATTTTAAATCCACACACATGCACACATGTAATTGGATCAGAAAGCTCAGCTGTAGGTATGAAAACATGTGTGCTCTTAAGGGTCCCTTTCTACAGCTGCAACTCTGGTGTTGCAAATAAAGGATTTATTGATCCAGAAAAACGTATGAGTTTGTTTGGGTGCATTCATGCTGAAGATATTTCTAGGGACTATTTTTTTTTTGTTCACTAGAAGTTATGTGCTTGAAAGTATATTTTGTAATAGTCACTGTGTTTGTAAGCTGTAATTTCAATATAAAAAAAGAATCCTCATACCTGCATCTGAGGAAGTGAGCAGCAAGGCTTGGATTCATATTTCCTATGTGCTGAGGAGACATGAGGATGGGAGAAAAGCTAACTGCACTTGGCTTCAGGTCAGGGAATGGTGAAGATCAAGAATTCTGTCTGAAAAGAGCAATTCTGTGCTTGACTGTGAGCAGTTACTTTCTGAATTTTCACCTGAAGGTAAAGTTCAGCATGTCAAGGTCATGTTCAAGCTCACTGGAGTTCATTGGACCATATCAGATAAAATCTACAAGCAACAAAAATGCTTTCAGGTATATTCAAAGTCAATCCAATGAGGAAAGATTCCCTACAGCATATGTAATGTTATAAACTTGTATTTTGCAAGAAACAGAAGAAAGTTTCTTAACAACTGAAAAAATAGTAGCTGAAGAAACAGATCACTAGATCTGAGGTGGATATTCATCTATGTTTAGAGCTGATATTCTGAAACATTATGGGAAGCTATGAGTGATGGTCATAATCTTTTTATGTAGATTTGCATATGAGTGGTGCTTTTTGATGTTTAAGTTTTGATTTTTTAATCTGTTCTGTTTGGAATGTATTATCCTGTTTCAAGAGTAATGAAAGGGCTTGCATTTATATTCTTTTTTAGAAATTGTAGACTGCTTGCTTCCGATGAGAGTGATTTAGTAGCAGGTAATTTGAAGTCCTGATCTGAAATGGAGTAAGTGTGATTTAAAAAGACAACAGCAGTAAAGTGAGGTTCAGAGTGCTAAGGAAAAATTCATCGCTCTTCTGCTGTTCAGTTTCATTGCTGATTGCTAAGCAGTTGTGATGAGAAAGCTTTAGGGAGAATGGGAAGAGGTGAAGTCCTTATAGTCCTTTGTAGTTTTTAAAACCTGCTGGTGAATCAGAGCAGCAGAGGCTTGTATTTTAGCTTTGGAGCATATAACTGGTCCTTACAGCATGAGCAATTTTTTTGGCTCTATTCAGAAAATTGGAGGACTAAAAATACGTTTCAGCTCTGAGTCCTGTTTTTCTGTGTAAGACTTGCACTTACCTATTTTTCAGTAGTCTAAGCAATGCAGTAGCTCGCCAAAAGAAATAAGCAAAAAAGCAGACAGTGTATTCTTTTAGTATACTGCTTGAAAAATCAATGAGGCTGAACACTCTGGGGTTTTCAGAGGTACTCCACCAAAGATCCTACTAGCTACAGCATGGGGCTAAAGAGTCCTGTTGGGAATGCACATTTACAGCTAAGCACAACTTAGAATTGTGTTGGAGTAGCTGCACAGCTGATGGTTGGCCTCCAGTTTGTGCTTGTTATTTCTCCAGAGAGCCCCTCCCTCCTTGTAGAAACAAGCAAAACTGACATTTTTTGATGGAAACAAAGGACTGAGGGGACCTTCAGCCTCTGGTCTGAGTTCAGGCAGGATTCTGGTTGCAGCTCACAGTGCCCTGTGGCCCACAGTGACAGTTGTCTTTGTCAGTGCCCATAAGGAAAACTGCTTCAGCCTTGCACAGGCCAGAATTCACTGCAACAACACACTGAAATTTTGTGGTCTATTTTTTTTCCCTTTTTGTTTATAAAGCAGAAACTTAATTTAACATCCCTTTGTTTAGTGTTGCTGACAGCCAGATAGCTAAGAATAATGCCTTTTGGACAAAGCAGAGGGAGAAAGCAAACCAATTTTTCACTGCTTTAGTCTAAGAGATCTAAATTGTAAACAGGTTTGTTATATTAAATTATTTCAATGGTTTTGTAACACTGTGTGGTAATATCAAAGAAGGCAGATTAATTATAGAACAAATGAATGAGAGTTAAGTTCCTGAATGAGTTAATTTTAGTTTCATATGGGGCAACAAAATTGCTTAAGCCTAATTTCTTGAGGTAGCCTGTATAAGTTTTAGAATATGACTCTGTGCTTTGCCATGGTCTTCCAAAATGTTTAAAAATAGTGTACCTTAGAATTTTAGAAGGATACATAATTTTTTTTTTAATAAAGGAATAAATAGGAAAAGAGTTATATGAATGTAAAACTTTCATTCCAGAATGAAAATTGTTGGGAGTAATATCTCATGCTTTTGTCATAGCTAATGTAAAAACCCCAAACCTATTTTCAGGGAAAACAGTTGAAAAATATAATTAGCAAAATAAAAGCCTTCACAATGATGCAGACAATTATTTCTCTCAAATATTACATTCAATATTTATCTTAATTGAGAAGAATTTGCATGAGAACCATAACTCTTATCTCTCATTATATATGCATCTCTTCCATAAAAATCTGATTCACCACACTTCAAATGAGACCTTCCTGCTTCTTGGTTTCAGCTTAATGCTTTGGAAATAAAGGAATTTAAATGTGGTGCAGAAACTAATGGCAAATGAGAATCCATAGTTAGAAGGATTTCCTCAAATTATTCTTGTAAAATCCTTGTCATATTTAAAGTCAAGTTGCACATTTATAAAACAAGGGATACATTTAATTGATTAAGATGTATCATGTAAGGAAACAAACAGATCCTTTGCTTTTAAAATGCCTTCTTCCTTTATGCAGCAGATGGTGCTAGATTGTGAATATATGTCAATTTGATTTATTTATAGTCTGAAGAATATACGGTGAAAGACATGGCATGTACAATGTTCAGATAGACTACATAGCAAACTGATCTTTATAAACTCATTTGTTTTGGCACAGTCTTCTGTGGTGTGCATGCTTTTCCTGATGTCTCATCTGCACCCTTCCAAGACTTTCAGAATTGCTATCGTGCTTATGAAAGATGTCAAACCTAACAAGCAACTGAGTGACAGAATTACACTCAGTTCTAAAAGGTACCTTTAGCTAAAGAATGGCTAAAGTAGAGGGTAATAGGAGTTTAGACAAACTTCACTTATCTTTTTGTACTAGAGCTTGTACTGTCAGCAGCATCCCAAAATCCTGGCAATTTTCCCAATCCACGTCTGTGTGTAAGCACTCTTGGACTTTATTGTACCAGGTACAAATATGCTACTAAAAAGGCAAACATCTACAAAAGAGTGCATGTTTAGACCTGCACTTTAGGTGAGCCCAAAGACCTATTGGGGGTAGTTAGAGTGCCTGTCTGCAGCCTGGCATCTAAAGCTGCCAGAGGTAAGAGAGCTGCAGAGGTGTCAGTGCACAACTATCAGAGCACAGACTGCCACATGGCTTCCAATGTTATTCTGCCCTTGTGCTCTCCTGCCCCCATCCAGCGTGAGCCATTGTCAGAGTACAGTCAGCTCCAGTCACATCACCTGTACCTCAGCATAATTGGATTTGTTGGCTGAAGCATTACTCAAGGAGCTTGGTGTCTCACTCTTGAGGGATTACAATGGACATTTGGTGTCTAAGTTTTCAGGGCTCTTTGGAAAATTCCAGATGCAACAGTATGCAAAATAGGCTGCTTTATCCCTTGACAGTGGGAACCTTTGTTAGAGTCTGTCTAGAGCTTAGATCCTGACTTCACCTTCAGGAAGTGATAGATGAAGAAATGTGCAAAGTTAGAGCTTATTTGCCTCATCCAAGACCTTGAGGATGAAAGAGGCAATGCCACTGCAGCCTTTCCAGAGGCCTTTCCTGGACTGGAGAAATACCTTTTGGCATCCTTCAGGTGCTGATTAGAAATTCAACAGAGAATAAAAGCCTGCTCAAACACAGAGGAAAACTAGTATGTATTCACTAAGACATTCTTAAATGTCACCCCAGAAGTCAGGTCCTGAGGTCAGTACCTTGGTAAGTATGAAGAATTATTATTACTAAATTAATGCATTAGTAATGCAGAGACTAATGAGTTTCCAAAAGAGTGAGAGAATGTTTAATCCTATCTATCCTTCGCTAGAAGAGGTTACTAAAGCAACTGCAGGAAGTTTCATCACTAAACCACAGCCAGTGTCAGTATAATCAGATGTTGCTGTAATTCCTAATAAGCGAGGCTTCAACACAATAATGGCATAATTATTTAGTTATTCCACAGATGGGGAAAACAATATGGAAAATAGTCCAGAGTGTTGGATTGCCTGAGTAATTTTCTCAGAAAGACAATTAAATTGTTACTCAAATTCATATCTTATTAAAGCTTTTAAATATCATTGTCTTGGTTTGAATTTTTATGGAAAAATCTCTTGTATTATAGCTTCCTACATACCGTTCAGACTCCTTGCTTCAAGGTCTTGCACAAATGACTTCCTATCTGTCTTTTTTCCCCATCTTCTAGCCCATTTCTTGCCTGCCTTGTCTGGCTCAAATCTGCCCCTTTTCCTACTTCCCACCTCTGATTTCTTTCCTGGTAATAAAAAATAGATATATTTTTAATTTTGCAAGTTGCTTTATGAAACCTCAACCATCTTATTTTCCCCATTGAAGAAGATTAAAGTGTAAAAACAAAGGAATCATACAAGAATAATGTGTGTGTTCTGTATGAAACTTGCTCAAATATTGAGGATGTACTATATGTAAGTAACAACTGTACTTGGTGACATAAAAAGTACTTAACTCTGCAGCATACTCATGCTGGACCATATTATATTGTTGATAATGGAAATCATCTTGTGCTCTGACCAAGTTCTTGTCAGGGGATTGATTGGCCTTTGAGAACAGGGAAAGTATCACAGAACCTGACTAAAGGAGAAGAAAACAAACGTACGAGAAAACCAACCAGTAGTGATGTAGAGCTAAAGCTGGTTGGTGCAGATGTTGTTGAGGAGTTACAGCACCATATAGTTAGACCCTGGATGTCATACATGAAAGATTTCTGAAATCCTTATCATCCTTATCTGACAGCTTACTTCAGGCTCCTCTTAGCAGAATTAGTGCTTCTGCACTCTCAACTTGAGTTAGTAGAATTTAACTGAAGTTTTAGCTCTTTAGTAAAATTTAAGTTGAATTAGCTATTCAGTGGAGTTAGGTCTTTTGAAGAAGTGAAACTGCTTTGTAGTCCTCATTTGAGTTACTGGATCAGATTTTAAGTCATGACAAGCAGGATATATATTAATTTGGCTCCTTTGCTTTGCTAATACATTGACAGACTTATCTAAAGTCAACTTCCACTTTCCCCCTTCCATCTATTCCCAAACCATTTTTAAAGCCATTTTTTTTTTCATGCCAGATGATCTCATTCTACATTTTTTATTGCAAAACGTTCCAGAATGTCCAA
Source organism: Passer montanus (assembly GCF_014805655.1). Lineage (NCBI taxonomy): Eukaryota > Metazoa > Chordata > Aves > Passeriformes > Passeridae > Passer > Passer montanus. The sequence continues at coordinate 6,647,165 of NW_024357613.1, read as the reverse complement.
TAATATCAGCATCAAGCATTTTGCTCTGGTCTAGGGTAGGATCTTCAGATTTTCTAAACAATCTTAACCTTCTTTCTACAAAATTGTTATCTACCCAGAAGAGTTTCATTGCAAACAGCACTGCCATAACAACTTTTTTGGTTATATTTCTGGTTTTCTCAGATACCTTCAAAATTAGCCCATTCAGGAAGATGTCTTAAGTGTGCACAATAATGGAGCACCATATGCTTGAATGATTAATTTTCAGTTTTGCCCTTCTGCAGCTCCAAGCTTTGTTTTGTGCTCATTCCTGCTTGTCCCCATAAGAGATGTTCATTCTGCTTTGTGGATTCCTGTAGAAAAAACATTGCAAAGTTCCTAGGAAAAGTTGGAGGAAAATGATTTTTTTCAGTTTTTATTTTGTGTAGTGGGATAGCTTGACTGAGATTGTTCTAACAGCTTTTTTTCCCGTCTGCCTAGCCAATTAGTCCTCAGGTTTTAACAGCTGAGAAGAGATCTCACTTTTGTGGGATTTGTTTCCTTTGAGACAGATCTCCAGATATTGCTGTGTTTCCCTGTGTCTCCTGTCCTCAGCTCTGTGGACTTAAGCCTGACTCTGTCTGTAAGTGACCGACTTCAGGGTGTTTGACACCGAGAGGCAGATCACTCTCCATTAAATGAATTACATAATAATGGAATATTAAGGAGGTATTAAGAGGGCCTGCTCTCTGTCCATGATCTCTCTTGAGTAAGAATTATGCTATCAGACTGCAGTAGAGGTTTCTGGCAAAAATAAAGTATGTCGTATATGTTGACATGTGTCTTGTCCCTTGAATCAGTGCCCTGGGGAAGGACCTTAGCTTCAGGATTCAACCAAACATACACTAATCAGAGAAGGCCCCTGATTCCCCACCAGCCTTGGCCATGTCCCTGGGTAACAGTGAGCACTACTGATGTGGAGCCAGGCTCACGGGCTTCCTCTGAGGAGAGGGAGCCCAGGCTTGAGGACACATGCTGGAGAGATGACAAATGAACACCATGAGATGTGACAGTGTGCCTCATCCCTGCAGGAGCCTCCTCTGCTGGGATGAGCCGGTCCTATAGAACAATCTTTGCTGCTCTGTAGATCTTTTCAATAATTCAACATGTGGGGAGAGTGCCAAAAAGGCTGTTGATCCACTGATCTATCCTGTTTCCAGTGGTCCTCTTTCTTAACCCCTGGTTTATAACAAAAAGTAATCTGTAATAAAGTCTGTTGTATAGGCTGTGAAGGATGCACATGGTGTGGCAATGGCTACTGAGGCCCCAGGAGAAGGAGAGCTGCCCAGTGTGCAGGAGGACCTCACAGGACACGTGAGATGTGTTTGAGACACTATGGACGTGACTGAGAGCCTCCAAAAATGCCGTGCAGTGTGTGTAGAGGAGGATGACGTAGTCCTGGAGGCATTTCCAGGGACAACTCAAATGAACAACCTCCCAGCAATACTAAAGTGATTCTTCTGGTTGCAGAGAGGGGACAGAGCTTAGTGCCATATGGATGTGGCTAAGTTGTTACCCTGTACCATCAGCTGGCGGGGGCATGGTTTTGGGAAGGAGAGGTAAGAACATTGCTGGAGGTGTGTCATTTTTTGCCTCGCTCTCTCCAATGGGAAAGCTGTCAACATCAGCCTTGCAGACTCCATCCTCTTCTGCCTCCATCCATCCTTGCCCATTTTTCTGAGACAGATACAGAATGTGGTGTTGAGAGGAAAGCATTGTCCATATGGGACTAAGCTGAGATGGTGACCACCTTTCTAAGGGTATAATACCTTATTTTTTGTTGCTTTTATTATTAATATTGCTGCTGTTACTGTGTGTTTCTTATTTAATTGTGTTTTTTGCTTTCAGTAGGTTGTTTTCTCAACCTGTAGTCTCTGCTTTTGTACCTCTCTTATCAGAAGGGGCAAGGGAAGGGAGTGGCAGTTTAATTTCTGATTGGTGTTGAAGCACTGCAGTGACCAATAGGACTTCTTAATATCTGTTATATTTTCAGTCTGCAAGCAAGTGACTAAGTGTTCCATTTCCCCAAACTCTCACAAATATTATCTTTTTGAGATTTTATCTTACTTTACCACAGTAAGGAGGGATTTCTTGACTTTTTCATTTATTAAATTCTCATTTTTATCTGTTTGTGTTCAACTTGGCTTAGTCATGTTCGCACAGACTTTTATCTTTATATCAGAAGTTGCCTTGACTTGTTCACCATCTACCTGTTTTTGCAATTTATGGACTTCTCAGGGTAACATTTTATCTGCTTTTGCTTTTCAATTCCCTGTGCCATTATTTATAATCCCTTTAAAACTTCTGCTTTGGTTCTGCAATCTTTAGAAATATAGATGAGGATCCTCTAAGAGATACTTTTTCAATTTTGTGTTTCTTATTATAAGTGGATTCTGAGTGAATGTTGCCATAGGCACTACAATACTGCATGTCTGACTCAACAATCTCAGCTTTGTTAAAAGATAACAAGAAACCACCAGCCTGAGACTTTTTAGGAAAAATAATCTAGTCTTTTTGAAGATTTTTTTTTTAGGTTCTCATGTTCTTTGGGTTTCTTTCGCACAATCTAAAAAGTGCATTCTCACCCCAGTGTACTCTGTGTTATTGAAAGCCCAACACCTTTGAGCAAATAATTGCCAGGTATAAAAAATCCTCTAACTCTTGCAAACTGTTAAGTGTGCACCATTAGCAGTTCTTTTCTTATTTGCCTCTTTTTGCCTTTTTCCTTCTAGATTTACTCTCTGGCTTTCCTTTCATTCTGCCACCGGGAAATGTTCTTTAGCTGTTGGGAAGGAGTGCTATCAGTCAGCTCACAGTTATCAGGAGGCTCACCCACAGCATTGGGCTGGTGAGGCTGATGTGAGGGGCTTCCACCCTTGATGTAGAGGCTGCTGAGCTGGGGAAGCTGGGCTGGTGCAGTGTCTCAGTGCTGAATATGGAAATGACCCTCCCGGCAGCAGCATTCACTGCCTTCCTCTCTCCTGTCCTCCTTTTGTCCAACAGGAGAAGCAAGCTTGTTCCTTCATGGTGGTTCCCTGTGTATCCCATCCCAGCTCTTTTCCACAGCAGGAAGAACCTAGCCCTGGGTCCTCTTCTTGGCCTGGAGCAATTCAGCTGTTTCTGCCGTAACAAAACATGTCATCATTCAGGAGGCCATCCAGTCCAGCATCCTGCACACAGCAGCGTCAGTGCAGGGTCATTCAGGCCAGGTTGTTCAAGATTTAGAGACTTGGTACATGCAATGGAGCTATGATGATCACAGAAGAATGAGAACAGAATTTCTTGCATGGCTGTTTATCTTGAGATCAGCAAGGCATCTTATACCATCTCTTACAACATATTTATTGAACTGATAAAGAATGAACTAGATAAATGGAAAACCAAACTGCGGGCCTTGAAAGCTTATGATCAGCAACTTAAGGTCCAGATGGAGGCCAGTCACTGGAAATGTGCCTGAGGAGGCCAATAATGTTAATCAATAACATTTTAATTAATCATCTGAACCACAGAATCACAGAATAAGCTGAGTCAGAAGGGGCAAACAAGGATTATTGAGTCCAGCTCACAGGCCTTCACAGAACCATCCCCAAAAGTCACACCATGTGCCTGAGAGCACTGTCCAAACACTTCTTGAACTCTGTCAGGCTGGTGCTGTGACCACTTCCCTGGGGAGCCTATTCCAGTGCCCAACCACCCTCTAGGGAAAGAACCTAATATTCAACATAAACTGCCCCTGACACAGCTTGAGGCCATTCCCTTGGGTTCTGTCACTGGTTACCACAGATAAGGCATCAGTGCCTGCCCCTCCTCTTCCTCTCACAAGGAACTTGTAGACTGCAATGAGGTCTCCCTCAGGCTTCTGGCTGAACAGACCAAGTGACCCCGGATGGTTGTGATGCAGTTCAAGAGGACCTTGGCAGGCACAAGAAACAGTCTCAAAGGAGTCCCATTAAATTAAAAAAAAAAAAAAAAGAAATGCCATCTCCTGCCACTGTGAAGGAACAACTTCATGCATCACTACATGCTGGGGACAAACTGCCTGGAAACCAGTTTAACAGGAAATAACTTGGGGCTTCTGGTGGACAATGAATGTGATCCAGCAGTGTGCCCTCATGGTGAAATGGCCAACACCTTCTGGCCTTGATCAGGCACAGCATTAGCAGCATGGAGGTGATCCTTCCTCTTTACTCAGCCTTGGTGAAAGACCAGTGCAAGAGAGACAGGGACTTGCTGGAATGCAGCAGGTGAAAGATTATGAAGGTGATTAAGAAAGTGGAACATCTTGCATAGTAAAGAATAAAAGAGCTGTCGTTGTTCAGCCTGAGGAAGAAAAGGCTCAGGAGGATCTGATCAATGCATCCATGTGCCTAAGAGGAGCAGCTAAAGAAGGAAAAGCCAGGTGTAGGACAAGAGGCAATGGGCACAAACTGAAACAGGGAATAGAGCGATCATGCAAAGATTCCTCTGAACACTCATTCTGAAACTACAGCCTGGCAGTTGGGCTCAAAAGCAAGAATTAACACTTTTTAATGGCCTATCTTAACCCCATTCTTCATATTCAGATACACATTATTTTGTTTATGATTTGTCACCTTTCATGGTTCTTTTTTATTATGACTTTGTTATTATATACAGGCTTCACTTTCATAAAACTTCAGTCTCTGCCTCTCTCTCAGCTCTACTCACAGGTAAATGTCTTTTGTCACACTGAAAACACTTATTCCAGCTAAAGTAAGGTATTGCTTATTCCAGCTAAAGAAGACTGGTAGATATTTCAGTGTAAAGCCAGACATGTAAATAAGGTGCATTTTGTGATCAAACAAAGAAAAAGACATTTATTTGTAAATTAGTGTTGTGTTTGGTGTGAACGCAGTGAAAAAGGTCTTATTGAAGAGCCTGTGAGGTCTGCGAATACTTTTTCAGGTACTCACATACTTGTAATACCTAGCATATGTATCACAGAACTTGATCTGCAAGTTGTGATTTTTTTCTGATTAACACACGTAAATCTGTAAGACCAGCTTCTGTGCCCTACAGCAAATACTGGGGATATAATCACAGACAAATTTAAACTGCTACTTTGAGTTTCAAAATACAAGATAAAAACTATTCTGATAAATCATTAAAATGTACACAGTTTTACTCCAAGCTTTTTGATGCCATTACAAATAAGTGACAGTTTTACAGAAAGTTTTTATCCACAAGAGAAAAAGCAAGGCAACAAAATTATGCTAAACCAGGATGTTTAACAATTAGCCAGGAAGAAGCCACTTTAATAATCTCAGTCAGCTAAGGATAGAGACTCTTCCCATCATCAGTGGAGTAAGTGGCAGATTTTCAACAAGCCGAATGAATGTGTTAAAAAAGTTTATTTGCTATACTAACAAAAGCCTCCCCATCGCCTGCATTCTTTTTAAAAAAGTGAAAATGACCTTGCCTTAAAAATTAGTTATCTTTCCCACCCCTTCATCCCAGTACTGATCCTTTGTTTCCCATTGTTAGATCAGATCTAACCTGTACCTTCCTGCTGGGAGAGAAAGAGCTTCTGCCCTTGGGAGAGAAGTGAGAAGCATCTGGTGTGACAGCATGGACCAGAGAAAGGAGACACAATTTTGATGGACTGCCATTGGAACTGGAAAGGGTCTCTGTCTGCTCTTCCACATTTTGAGTTATGTTGCTTTTTTTGTTTGGGGCCTTCTGCTGCCATTGTGGCCCAGGGTAGCTCAGGACAGCAGGAATCCCCTGGACATCAGAGCCTCAGGGCTCATGAGGAGATGTGTGTTGCTTTACATTCTGCCATCACTAAACATCTTGGGGGACTGGATATTTACTTCTGCATTTCTTGTGCTTTCTGGCTGCTTTTATCCATTTATGGAAACACTACCAGTAATAGAAAATAATTTGACTTAAAAGAAATAAAGTTTCCACTGAGGTGGACTCAGTGCTGACACGATGATATTTATGCACCTGATTGCAATTCTTTCTTGAAATGCAAGGGACTTGAAATGCAAGTCTTTCTTCTTTGTTCTCTGTATCACTCCTGCATTACTCCTTTACATTAATAATATTTAGTACTGAATTGTGCACTGTGGTGAAGTATATAACCTAAATTAGCTCTCTAAAATATGTCTAGGCTGTAATTCATGGAGATTTGTGTATCTCCTAAGAGATGTTTTTTCTTTATTTTTATATTATTTCACTAGTATGTTGCTACTGTTGCTTATACTCAAGAATTTCAGATTGTACACAGGAATGAGTGCTTGACTAAGTGTCATGAATAACACTTATTTCATGAGTAGTGACAGCAGGGAGCTGTTCTTGTTCTTTTCAGAATTTTTTTGTGGTCTTTCTATGTCTTTTTTTAGGCTTGTTGCTAGAGGTCAGTAGTTCACAGACTTTTTCTGAACAAATGAGAAACTGAGAAAAGTTGAGAGCTTGAAATAATGTGTCAGAGATAATAGGCATAATTTCTTTCTTCATAACAGAAAGATAGAAATTAATCATTTTTCAACACTGAAAAAGTTCAGTTTGCAGTTTTCAATAAGAGATATTTTTCCTGCCACTTGCTTCATGCTGGACTACCAGTTCTAATAAGGAACTTTCAGTATTTGCATCTTTGTGATTCTTTCCGAAACACTAGCTCATTTGTTCTTAATAACATTACTGAAAAATACCAGTAATTATATAATGGCTGTAGAAATCACATTTTAAATAAATGAAGAGAGAAATGATTTTTTTTATTATAACTCTCCAATTTATATGTAATTACCAGCTATAATAGAACCTTCCTGGTATGCATAATGACCACCTTTTGTCCTTGCATGAAAAGTCGAGGTGATTTCATTCAAGGTTTTGTTCTCTTCAGCTTATTCCTGGCTGGTTGGGGAGACAGAGGCAGCTGTTTTTATGACAAGTCACACAGCCCTTCCTCAGACTATTGAAAGTACTGGTTTGAAAACCAGCTGGGTGTATTCTTAGTCTGTCAAGCCCAGGCCATAGAAACAAGAATCCTGGGCAAACTAGTTGAAATGTGCCATTGTTAAAAGGGAGCTGTTCTTGATGTTGTTTTTTAATGTTAATAGAAACTAGAAATTACTAATTACCTGTAACTGCTATGATTTAAGAGTGATACAATAGAAAACATGCAGACAACATAAAGTGACACGCGTTGTTTTTCCAGTTACTTTGGGCTCCACTAGAGATTTGATTCTCTGCCATCTTTTGTGTAAGTACATATAAAATTCTACAAGAAAAAGATGCAGGGCTAGTCTTGCTGTATCAGTTATGTATTATCTGCAAGCTGCGGTAGAATTCATATTCAGAATGAAAAATACCTTTGTTTTTTGAACAGAAGGAGAAAAGTTACTGTTTCTGTAGCACCACAGCCACCCTTATGACAGAAATTTGCCAGATAACTGACAGGGAGTGATAATACTTTTGCCTTAATCCTATTTGGACTGGAAGGATATTGCTAAAGATGGAAAATGTAGAAAAGAGGTGTAGAAAATGTAGACCCACATCATGTGAGAGTGCTCAGAACCAGCAGTCTTTTTGTCACCACTTTTGTGATGGCATGGTATTACAGCTTCAGCAAATGATGGGTGCAAAAAGGACACCTGCATCTGTCAGCTTGTCATGAACTTATCAGCAACTGAGATGAATGCCTGACAAATTTAGTGCACATATTTCTGGAAGAAAGTTTGCTACCAACAATGCCTCATATTCTCCTTCAAAAAAAAGGGAAATTTCCAAATGTTTTTTCCTGCTTCAGTGTCTTTCACAAGTTTGATTTTGTTTTGGCAGAACTATTCCCAAGAAAGTGGACAAGAAGAAAAGAGTGTCTTGCTGCAGTGCTATTTTTTCCAAATTTTAAAAGCTCTTGGTTTTAATTTGGAATATGGGTGAGTGGAGAATACTGAAGCTTGACTTGGCTCTTCTGGCGTTTTCATGAAAATTTCCCCAGGTTTGGGGTCTGAAAATTGCTCTTTAAATCACATAAACTTTGTTTTGTACCGTGTGCTTTTTGAACAGTAAGCAATTTGGTCAATGATAGGTCTGTTTTGTCAGTGTAGATTTCTCATGTTGTTGTTGCCAGACAAGTGATATGAGTAGGTACAAGAAATTGAAATTTCACTTGAGCAAGCAGCAATAAATTCTAAATGTTGCAATACCCAGGATCAAACTTTGGGTCCTAAACTGTCTTCCTACAGGTATGAGTTTTATAGATTTTGAAATTTTTTTCAAGGCACTTTCTTAAACGACTAAATCTAGTCCCAGATCTGAAACACAGAAAGGTGGAATAAAATGTTTAGTTTTAGTCACCGCAATGGTTGAGAGTCTGGTTTTCCATGGATTTTGATTCTTTTCCATTCTTTAAACATTCCCATCCTCCCTATTTCTCTACAATTATTTTACTTTCACTTTTATTCCCTACACTTCTTTATGGTGCCTTCTGCATGTCCCCCATTGCCCGTTCCCCCTCTTGCACTGAAGCCTTTCTTTCAGCAGAGGCAAGCTGCCCACACAGAGGTGTCTGTCCCAAGGGAGCTGAGTTGCATTCTGGTTTTCCTGAGTGTCTTCCCTAAACCTCGTCTCACAGCAGCAAGAGCCAGGGCTTAAGTGCTTAGCCATGTAGGTCTCACCTTAGAACTGAGTCTTGCCAGCAGCCAAAATGAGCTGATGGAATGGTGTTTCTCATAACTATGGATCTAAACTGCGAGGTTGCGGCTCTGAGAAACCTGGTCTGATTCTGCTGCTAACGAAATTGCCATTGTTGAGGTTAGGACTAAAAACCTGTATCTCAAAATATATAGGCAAATGGATTTGTCATATCAGATGTTATTAAAAAAAATCACTAAATATTTAACAGTCCTACTTAATGTTGAATTAAAAATCTCTCTTTTTTTTCAGCAATCCACTTATTTTATTCAGTTATTGGTTAACCAAGAGAACTATGTAATGATCAGGGGATTTACAATATGTAATAGGCTCCTGGTGATAATGTATATGTATCTAGCAAAGAGCTGAATTTTCTCCATCCAAATGCATTACATGTATTATCTTGATAGATGTGTAAAGATAATTAATTGAGGCAACAATGCATTGCAAAAATTCTGCTTAGCTTGTATTGGAAAAAAACTCCCTCTTCATGTTTTCATATGTTTGGTTCCAAATCTCAGTGTGAACCTATTTTGTCTCTATCCACTAGGAATATTTTATAACTTGAAAGTGTTCAGTGGTGAGTTTGGGAGGTAATGGGTGAGTGGATCACAGCCTTGAGGAGTCCAAAACAAATGTGGTAGTGTGTGCTTCACGCTATGGTTATGGGTGGTCCAGACAGGATAAACGCTCCATAGTACTTCTCTGTCAAGTGCATCTTGTTATATGTTTATATCTTTAGCTTCTTTATTACTTGCAAAGTATTGAGAAGTTGTGTGATTAAGACACATAGTTGAAGTGATAAGATGTAAATGTATGTGTTGTCTGTGACAGGCTGTTGTCACATCATCTCCCTCAAAGGCTCCATAGCAATGGTGATGCTTCTCAGAGCCTGTCCTGAAGGAAACTGCAGGAATCTGCCACCACAGCTTGGAATGACCTTCTGTGCTGGAAGAGAGTGGGGAACATGACATCTTCTTTATCCCACCTTGAAATCTCTGAAGATGGGACAGAAATATTTGGTTATCACCAAACACCAAAAGCATAGGAACATAACCTGTCTAAATAGTCCTAAAGTAGTACTTTCTTTTTCATGCCACAGAGAACCTTGTCTTCTTGACCGTCAACAGCAAGTGAATGGTAAATTTAATACACAGTAGTGCATGCTAAAGCCTGCAGGTAAATTACTGTCTTATTTGTAATAATTTACTTTCTATTTAACATACTGGAGTTGTTCCAAGGACATCTTTTCATAGAAGAAGCAGATGTAGATGAAGTTTTGTGAAATTTAGGCTGTATTTTTTTTTCCCTGAAACATTTAATTAGCAGGCATTAACACAGCCAGACACTTGAAATGGCACTAAAACAATTGTTTGATACTAAACAGCACACACATTCAACTTGTGAATGGAGTAATACTGAAAAGCTTGAAAATATCAACAAATTGCAGTGTGTTTCAAAAAGAAGTTTTAATTTTCTTCCAAGGTTTTTTCCTGCAGAATTTGAAAGGTGGGGGAAAAAAGTTCCAATGAACACCAAAAACTAAAAGAAAATGAAAGAAAGAGAAAAGATTGTTCCTCTGAATGCCAAGAGCTTATTAATGTGTCTTTCACAGATCAGAAAAAGAATTGTGACCCATGTTCTAAAAGCTGTATTGAACTGCTGTTATTGTTATTGTGGGGAGAGTGGGACTCTGAATTGTCTTGTTAAAAATTTGAATGTGAAAAAAGAACCTAAATAGTTTTTAAAGTAAAAAGTTTGTAACGAGCACAAAAACCTCAATTGTACAGTAATTTTTGCAAGTTGTTGAGTGTTTAGGGCCAGATCCAACAGGTGATTGCAAAAGAAACTGCTTGCTTTTTCTGAACTTTTCCAAACTTTTTTTCTCTGCACTGAGAGCACCTGAATGACTGTGACAGGAGCATGTCCCAAAGGGTCTTGATGCTTTGGGATATAGCTCAACGTGTCCCTTGAAGATGCTTGTTAGTAGCAGCCTCAGGTGTAGCATTCTGGATGGATCATGCATAACTCACAAGAAAATCTAGATTGCATCACCCAAAACCATTGACTTCACAGTTTTATACCATCAGTTAGTCATGATTTCATTGGTCTTTGTCTGGAGTACTCTTATATTTACATACCCTTTACAGACATCATTAATCATTAGAAAAATGGGAATATACAGATACATAGATATCATAAACCTACTTCCACAGAATCAAAGGTTTTCCAAAATATGCTGAAAAGTTTGTTATTTGCACTACCTATGGATGAGTAAGTTTGATTTATAACTGCTTACGAGACAAAAAGCAACCTTCCCCTAAGTCATATATTCCTAGTAATCATAGACCATACTCATAGTAATCATAGTACCTTGCCCTATTTAAGCATAGTACCATCATAGACAGGATTTCTATACAGTTATATATTTTCTATATAGTTACTGTATAAAAGTCTTTTATACAGTTACAGATCTCTACTATGAGAAGACTAAATCCTGAAATATATTCCCCCAACACGTCCTCTGTCATTTTTGGCTCATCTCCTAACTTGACCTAACTTGCAATAAAGACAAACTTCTTGGAAATCAACAGATACTGAATGAATCTGTCCATGGCAGAACCCCATCGTCCAAAACAAGAAGTATGTGTGTCCATAATTTCAATAATTACTGTGGTAAATGTATTTCACAAGGGAATCACAAGAATACAGGATTGTATTGCTCGTATAATGCTCCCACAAAATAAGCCAAATGCTTTTACAGAATTCAGTCAGAACAAACAGGAATTAATTAATACAGAGAGCTGAGAAACAACTAGTTACCAAGCAAACACTTTCATGAAACATCCAGTGCATCTTTTATATTTTAGTCCTGATTTGTAAGAAAGATGTATGTAATTCTTTCAAAACACAAGTCTGGGAAAAAAGTGTATATTTTTGTGGATTCTGGACACAGTAGATATGATAAAAACAATAATTATATTGCAATTTAAACAGTTGGAAAGAATGAAAAAGCTGGAATGACTGTTGTTGATGTGCATGTAATTCTAGAAACACAGCAAGCAGCCTGCTAGAGAACAATTTGTTTGGGGTCAACATAATTCTTTTAATCAGTTAGGCAAGTAGACAGGTAGTGGGAGTTGCCACCCCTGGATAAGGATGGGGATGCTATAAAGAGGACAGGAAATTGATGGCCCCTCTGTGATGGGCTCATGAGGAGTAAATAGTTATTTGCCACTTGTAAAAGATTAGCCCTGAATCACCATACGGAGAAGAGCACAGCACAGCCTGTGTGAAACCACACAGCGTGGGATTTTCAAAACAAAGCACTCATGTGGCAAAATAAGAGAATAGTTCATGCACATATTATTGTGAGAAATTAGCATATGTAGTACCATTTTCACACTCAACCCATGGGGTTTAGAAAGAATCAATTATTGCCAGCACCTGCTTTGGATAGCAGTTTTTTTTCAGCTGGCCAAAAGATCATGCAAATGAGTTGGAAAACTTATGATTCCATTTATGCAGTGTGGTGAGATGTGGTTGCCTGCTGGCTAAGGTGAGTTTTGCAAAGGTCGCTGAGGATGCTTGGGCATGCATTTTGTAGGGGAAGGAGAAGTGTACATTTGATCTGCTGAGCTTAGAGGAGACAGCTCTTGCCACAGTCAGGGTCATATGTTCACTCACAGGTGGAAAGAGCAATGCCCCGCTTAGTTGTCAAATGAGGATTCTTCTTCCACACCTCTTATTTTCTATTTTGGAATACAGATGTACCAGGGAGTTACACACCTTATTGCTGGAGAGGATTCTTCTTCCACACCTCTTATTTTCTAATTTGGAATACAGATGTACAGAAGGGAGTTACACACCTTATTGCTGGGCACTGTCAGAGCACCGCAACATCAGCCTGACCTTTGCTTTTCACTCGCCTTGATGCCATTTCAGTTGCTGGCACTCAGGTAGTTCATTTCTTACTGCACAGTGGGTTGGTACTGTGTGGTAACTGCCCTTTATGCAGCACCTCCTGCTGAATTCACCAGGAGTGGGGCTGTTTATCAAGTGACCTTCTCTCATGGCCTCATTTTCACTTCAGCAGTGTCTGAACGCTGAATAAATCTCAGTCATATTTGCTTAAAGTATGAACATTTCAGCACAGAAAATTCAGCTAGTGTCACTCGACATATGTCTTTTGCTCTCAGTCATGATTTTCCTGTTGCAGGATTTGAGATTTGCAAATGTTTCCAGCAGCAGAGAAACCCAGGTAATTGGCTTAGACCTTCTGCCCCTCCAGAGAAAGATTGCAAATGAGCAACAAGGGAATAACAACATCCTGAGTACTGGAGAAATGTCTTTTGAAATGATAAAGTGGAAAAGATTGGCTATGTCTGCACCAGTAAACCAAACAGGACCAGGGTAAATGGCCAGCTGCTCTGTTGCAACCATCTGCACTGTATTTTGTGTGGCCTGTGGCATGGCTACTCTTGTTCCAGACACCCAGAGAGGGGAAAAGAAGTGTCACGCTGAGAGGCTGCTGTGAATCGCCCATGCAGCCTCATCTGGTCTGAGCAGATCCCAACAGCTGATGCCACACCAGGCTGCTCTGGAGACCCAGGGAGGATTTGGAACCATCAAATAGGGCAAAGTTCTTCAATCTGTAAAAGAGGAGCAGGCAATACACACAAAACTGTGCCTGAAGGCTGGCATGCCCTGTGATATCACAACATATATTTGATAGTTTTCACCAGACCACTAATTACCTTGAATATTTTCTGCACATTGTAGGCAAGTTTTGAGCAAGTGCAGGCATTTTAAAGTTGCCATGCTGGTTAACCCCCTTTTTTACTTTTTTTGCTTGGTTCTACCTGAGGTAAATAACTCCATATTTCAGAGGAAAAGATTTGTCAAATAACTTAATCACCTCTTCATATAATGATAAAACAAAATTGGCAAAGGAAGCTTGTTATCAATCTGGGGTACTGGTAAGCAGTTATTATGTATAATGAGGCCTTTTGTCTTGCAGCATTCTGAGGATCATCTTGAACCCCTCCTTGTGCTTCAGCAAAGGGACTGTCATGTCAAATTTTCCTTTAACGTTTTTTCCCCACTCCCTGAAAAGAAATTATAGGTTGTTATATGGAAGCTCGTTTGAAGCCTCAATTTTCTTGAGTATCCTGCTCTTGTGGGGAGTACCAGGTGTGCTCAGAGACTGTGGCCTTCAGGTTCAAACTCAACTGGCATTCTACAAGTCTTTGATTTTTTTCCCCTTTTGCTGAAGAGGCAGTGGTTGTCTTGACAGCAAGAACAAAGCTTCATCCTTGTACTTTGATGTGTAGCAAGGTTAAAATAAATCCAAAACAGGCTTTTGAGAAACTGAGTATTTTTGTTAAGACAAAGGTTGTAGTAAAGGCTCACGTTAAGAGTCTTATATAAAAAATTGTTGATTTTATTCAGGGTATTTTATTGCACTGCTCACTGTAGCACATGAAGATGCCACCCATAATAATGTATGCTCTGCAAGGTGATTTTTGAGGTGTAACACATTCTGGACTCAAAATGATGTTATGCTCTCAGAATCATACCCCAAAGGAAGATAGAAGAGCACTCAAAAATTAGTTTTGCCTAAGAGGTACAAATATTGAAAAATAAAATGATTATACTAAAACGAACAAGAGGAATCCTGGAGTGCTGGAGAGACAAAGCAAGCCATTGAAAGAGAAAAGAAGCATTTTGCCTTTCACTGTTTCATAGAAATTCCTTCATTGGAAGGCCTGGTTTGTAGAGACTCATGTTCAGCTATTCTGTATTGATAAGAAGGTCAACATAACATTGTAGGAAGCATTAAAAAACCTGATTATGACACTGGAATTTTGAGCTTTTTTAGAAAAAAAAATTATTGAATGACCCACTGTTTTCTCAATTTGAAACATATTGGACTCCACAATGAAGCTGTATTTGTATATGAAAACTTTTGATGAAGGCAAAAGTTGCATATTTATCAGGTTCATTTGGTACTATGAACCTGTGTGCAGCTTTGGCCTCTGCAACATAAGAAAGATATAAAAATATCAGAGAGCATCCAAGGCAGGGCCGTGAGGAGGGGAAGGGAAGCCTTGAGAGGACGCTGTATGAGGAGCAGCTGAGGACACTTGTTCTGTTCAGCCTGGAGAAGAGGAGGCAGAGGGAACACCAAACTGCAGTTACACCTTCCTCCTGAGGGGAAAAAGAGGAGCAGACACTGATGTCTTCTCTGTGGTGAACAGTGACAGGACCCAAGGGAATGGCCTGAAGCTGTATTAGGGGAGGTTTAGGTTGGCTATCAGGAAAATGTTCTTTCCCCACACGAGGTCTGGGCACTGGAACAGGCTCCCCAGGAAATGGTCACAGCACCACACCTGACAGAGTTCAAGAAGTGTTTGGACAATGCTCTCAGGCACATGGTGTGACTTTTGGGGATGGTTCTGTGAAGGCCTGTGAGCTGGACTCAGTAATCCTTGTTTATTCCTTCCAATTCTGCTTATTCTGTGATGCCGCACAAACTTTTGTTTGTTCCTTTGCAAGAAAGAACATTAATTTCTAGTGCAACAGACCTACATGTAATATTAGTTTCTCTGAAAGTAGCAAAATTGTGTAATAAATTCACAAACACTGACTATTGTTGGAATATTGGCCAAAGTTAGGGACTAACATAGAGAAAACTTGGGTACTGACTAATGCTACCCTAATGTTGTACAGCTGCTTGAGTCAAAACATATCTTTGGGTTGCTCTTCTTGCAGTAAGGGGAACTGCTATTGATAGGCAAAGATGAATGTGTTTCATGGCTGTGCCAGAGACCTGCAAGTTTAAGACCATAATTCCACACAAATTGTCTTCTTCATAGGATCAGTTGTCAAGATGCAGGTCCAGGATGGTACATGTAAATGTGACAACACCAAAATCCAATGTAAAAGATTGCATTTTACCTCGCTGCAGGAATACTATGCTAGCAGAATAATTGTGACAAAATATGAGAAAATGTTTCCTCAAAATGTAGGTTTATTAACCTAAGAGGGGCTGAATTGCACAATGAAACCAAGGAGAAGAATGATTTTTAATGACTATTGTAGAATTGTAGACTGTTGTTAGAAAGAGCTTATGAATGATGACCTCTTTAAGTTATAACCTCTATAAGAGGCTTCTTATGCAAAGGACATTCCAGAGTAGGTGATATTTTCTAACAAAGCAAAATGAGAAAGATTAAATGTCAGATACTTGGATAAGAACAGAAATTCTTTAAGTTCACAGATGTTACTTCTGGTTCACTTGTTTCAAAAAGAGATTTAACTAATTCCTAGTATGGTTTCAGTGGTCACAGTATGTTACCAAAAGCAGAAGGGTCTGGTGCTCGTATTAAACATTACCCTCTTTCCAATCATAAAATTAAAACTTGTGAGTGGTGTTGCTGATAGCACAGAGCTATTGGTGCTTGGAAATTCAGTGACTGGATGCTGCAAATTTACATTCCGCTGTGTAAGAAGAGATTTGGAACACATTTTACAGTGAAATGTAGCTATACACAGACCTGTGTGCAGCTCTGTGTTTGTGTAGTTTGCTGTCAGTGGTGGTTTTCTGCTAATTTGTGAATTGCTCAAAGAAGCTGGTGCTTGACTTTATGGAAGGATGGTGAGTTGAACATTATTAATTGTTTCAGTTATACTTTCCTTTCTATACTTACTGAAAAGCTTGTCTTGTGCTTACAAAAGAATACCAATAACATATTTAGAAGAAAAATGAAAATGAAAGTCAAATAAGACTATCCTGAGCCTCTATAAAGCAGAATTTCCTCATTCATACCTCTGTACCAATGTGTCTCTGTTCCACCTTGCATATTAAGAAAACTTGCCAGCCAAGTTCAGGGTCTTTCTTCATTTATTTGCCACACAGGCAGAAGTAAAAGCACAAATACGGTTCCACCTTGCATATTAAGAAAACTTGCCAGCCAAGTTCAGGGTCTTTCTTCACAAATACAAAGGGTGATTCCTTAGATCCCTTGGTGACCCTCTATTAAGTCAAAAAGAGAATGTGGGCAAATACAAACATTAATTTGTATTTTAGAAATTAGCAAACTGGATGTGGAATACCTTAGAAAGAAGATTGTATCTTAGAACCAAATTCATTTATCACCTGCTGAAACAAGTATAACTGCTCAGTAGAAGCTAGATTATTTTCTAATGAATAATATTTCAGTTAATAACTGCAGCTTAATCAGACCAACATATAATTTATTTTCATTAGGTTCTATCAGTCTGTTGGGAAACAAGGATTTAAGGAAATTCAGCAGTTGTAGGATCAGCTAGCAATTTTTTTCCTTGATCTGAATATTTAATTTGTATTATTTCAAGCAGTTTCTCTTGATGTCCCCTCTTTGTAACTGTGTGTAATTATATTAAAGAACATTAAGAGGAAATATCAGAAATCAGAACATACCGTGAGTCTCTTGCATGACTATAAAGAAGTTCTTGTCGATGGCCTTGCAATTTTTCTTTCAATTCTTTGAAAACTCACAGCAATAATTTGAAGTGTTGATAACTAAAAGTTAATTTGTTGTACACTAAAATAGAATTAATATCCAAATATCAAGACCAGATAACCTGTGTAGACATGTACATTTACAAAAAAATTAATATACATAAGATTATGTCTGTGGATATTCTTCAAGCAGTAATGAAATGTACTAAGGCTGTACATTCAGATGTAATACCAATAGCAGCCAGAATCTGGAATTATTGCCATATATCAAAGTAATAAAATGGTGCTGATATTCATAAGAGATTAATGACCTAGATTTTTGTTTGCTCTGAAGAATTCATGATGGCAAAAAAAAAAAAAAAGCCTACCACCTACTTCCACAAAAGATGTTGTTTTCTTTCTTGGTATCTTTGGAAGATGCCAACCATGGGACACTGCGCTATGGGAGACTTGCCAGATTTGGTGCTCACACAAATGGTTATTATCTTGGTGGGAGGACAATGGGCAGAGCTCAGGGAGTGCAGAGTGTGAGACTCCCATTTGACAGGGTGGCATTTTTGCCAGCCAGCTGTGCTGTGTGTGCCTGGGCTGGAAGGCCAGCTGTGCCCATGCTGCCAGCTGTTCCCGTGCTGCCAGCTGTGCCCGTGCTGCCAGCTGTGCCCATGCTGCCAGCTGTGCCTGTGCTCCAGGGCAGTGGATGGCTGAAAGCACATCTCTGTCCCGTTAGGCTCATGGATGGCCTGACCTTGGATGTTGGATGAAGGCTGTTTTCAACCCTTTTTTTTTTTGAGATTTTCTCATTTTCCTGTAGAGTCAGACTCTCAAAGTTGTTGTTTTCACTTCTGGCATTTTTTTGGGGGTGCTTTGCCTGCTATTAAATACTCAGTGTTATCTTACTATCCTCCTTCTTTAACTTTCTTGAGCCATAGGAGGTTAACTCCTGTGGTGGTGAGTTGGTCAGCCTTGGCTGGGTTATAGAGTGACTTCTGAAGCTCTTGCCAGCAGCAGGACACCACGCTGAATGAGGCTGCTGCCACAGTGCTGGCTAACAGCATGTCAGAGCCTCAGCCGATCTCTCCATCTGCTTGCTGGACCTTTCCTCAGGCAAAAGCGTGCCAAAGACTGCCCTTTCTGTAGCTCAGCAGTAGATGGCTCACCCAGTGTTGTTATTTCCACCACTTGGCACGGAGTTACACCACAACTGCAGCACTCCCATGGCAGGTTTGCTTTAATTGTTTCCAGTGCAGTATAATAAGCATGTAGGGGAATAAATGAGCAGTTGCCATGTGGCATCAAACTTTAACTTCTGTTTTGTCTGTATTCTCTTCCTAGACACCAGGCCAGGCAGACAAACATCTCTGCTTCTCTCTGACTGCCACTGGAGGCTGGTTTGTCTGTAAAT
Source organism: Passer montanus (assembly GCF_014805655.1). Taxonomy (NCBI): domain Eukaryota; kingdom Metazoa; phylum Chordata; class Aves; order Passeriformes; family Passeridae; genus Passer; species Passer montanus. The sequence continues at coordinate 6,628,581 of NW_024357613.1, read as the reverse complement.
GAGAATTATTTTTATTAAGACTCTGAGAATGTGAGAATGGACCAAATTCTCTTTTCCACTCATATACAGCGATAGTAACGTCACTGGGAACAAAATAGTTAATCTGGCTGCAGGTGGATACAAGAGGAGGGACATTGAGGCTCTTCATTTGTGTGTATGAGAGCACTGATGCATGTTTGATTTCTCCAAATAAACAAGGAAAGACAAAATGAGGGCAAATCCTTTAATGTGATTGCTAATTTAGATGTGTATTAAGGATACAGAATGCAGCACAGGATTTTCTTAGGAGTGAATGTGTCTTCCATCCACACCTGGGGCCTTGTGGAGTGCACCTGGGGGAATCAAGCATGAAGCAGTGTGTAGGATGCCAGCCTGAAGGCACGTATGTTTAGGAGAAAGTGAATTAATATACTAATTTTCAACATAGTCTAAGTATGTGCTTTTAACTTATGTGCAAAGTGTCACATGAGGCAGTCTGAGGAAGTCCACAGTGGCTTGGCATACTCAGTTTTAAACAGCTGAAGAAAAGGTTCCTGTTAGACAGTGCCAAGGAGGACTCCTGCTTGTCACCAGCAGAGAGACAGGCTGTGCCAGGTCCTTCTGCAAGCAAAGAAGGAGAAGATACTTCTGTGCACAACCAACAGGCTAGTCAAAATTCACAGGGAATGGATGAAGACTTTTGCCAGAGCTCATCCTACCTTGTGGCAGTATGTGGAGGTCACCTGCCATGTGATACAGGTACATTTGTCACATATAGGCACCTATCCTTGATGTAGTTTATTAGTCTTCCTTTGTAACTGATGAGTGGATTATTCTGTTTGGATGATTGATTGGGATGTGGATGTTTAGAGTGTAGAGGTTTCAGGTTATAGGACATAAAACCATATTAAAGTGTATAATTGCATTCTGCAATTTAAAGTCCCTCTATTATTTTAATTAATTTTGACTCTCCCTCTAAATTCTAGCTCTATACTACAGGAGACAGAGGGGACTTGCCTTGTCTATGTAATCAGTGTTTTCGGGGGACACTGGTTACATTCCAGCTTCTTGGAACCTATTTCTCAGCTGACACCTCTCAACTTATTGAAATGCTAGGGTACAGCACAGAGAACAAAGCAGCAAAACTTTCCACCTTGCCTGACCTACAGTAGGGAAAACTCTGCTCCCTCTCACCCAAACTTCCCCCCACCAGAAAAGGCTGCCAGCATGCAATGCCTTCAGGAGATTCTAACTCCAAGGGTTTCATATCAAACACAGCAAATGAAACTGAGCTGAAACTGGCACAAGGAAAAATCCCAGCTGGTATGAATTATATTATAATTATAATTATATTATATTATATATATATTATATATATATTTATTATATATACCATTATATATATTTATATACCATTCCCTGTATCTGGAGGGGCTTTACCTGAGCTGCACTGAGCAGCCACAGGTATAGATGAGTCTCTTCCTGCTGTTTAGCTCTCTTCCCACCACCCTTAAAGGTCACATGGGGAAAAAAAGGAAAGAGAAAAGGGCTCTTTGCTGCAGAAGGACCTCCCCCTGCTCAGCATACGATGCTCTGGGTTGTGAGTGTGACGAGCCTAATTTTCCTTTGTGCTCTAAAGATCACCGTGTTGCTTAAAAACTGTGGGCTGTAAAAATTACCGTGTTCACTGTGAACTACCCTGGACACATATTCTGTAGTTATTATGTCTCCCATATCTCCGTGAAAACTGTTAACACAAAAAAGGCTCTGCAATTATGTAGCTACTTTCTCTGTGAGTGTTCTTGTGTTCTTGAACAACTTTGCTAATTTCTCAGTGGTATATTCATAAGAAAGATAATAGAACAGAAGACTTTTAACTGGAGTCTATTATGTGTTTTTTTCCATCTGTTTGTGATGAACCAGAAAGAGCTATGTGTTAGGTCTTGCCTTATGGCAAATCCTGATCTGCAGTTGCTGTTTTCCCACACTTACTTAAGCTTCTCTGCACATCCCCGCGCACAAAGCAGATGCCGGTGCCGCAGCAGGCCTGAGAGGCTCCTTCCGAGCGCGAGAGGCTCTCGCACAGCCAGGTCCTCGGGTCTAGCCTGCAGCAAAGCCAACCAACCAAACAAAAAAAGCTGCTTTCTGTTGACATCAGATGATCTGAAACTGGTTTATCGATTGAAAAGGCAAAAGAAGCACATGAGATCATCAGTGGTCTGCTGCAGGCCTTGTGGTCTCAGTGGCTTCCTCGGTGAAAGGTTTTGGAAAACAAAAATAACCCCAGAAAGTGCACAAGGTTTTTCCTACTTTTCAAGTCTAGCAAAAAGCAGCAGTGCTGAGGAGACCCCACATGGAACAGATAACAATTTCTGTTGTTAAAAAACATGAGGGATAAAACAAGTAGTAAATCCTCTTCCCTTGCATTGATGGTGATGGCTCCCTCTCCCCAGGGTTGAAATCTTGCCATATTAAAATAATTGGGAGTACACCATTAAAAGGCCAGGTTTCTACATTTTAATTCAGACCTGGATTCTCTTTTTGGCAATTAGCCCTATCTCAAACTTTCCTCCAGGGACCCATTCTCTTTGCATTATTTTCCTGTCCCCATCCAGTGCTACAAGCGGTCTGTCAGAACTACACACTATTGACAAAAACAATGAAACTGATAAATGCATTATTAAAAGACCAAAATAATCTTAGACTTCTCTTTCTTTTTTCTTTTTCCTTAGAGTATGTCAAGATTTTTTTGTAGACTTTTGGTAGGTTTTGAATGTGAGGTGGTTGAAATTACTTCCAGGTGCAACATCATGAAAATAAAACTCACAGTTCATTTGTGGCGTTACCCTTGCCTATAGAACAATTGCATGACACTTTTTCATAAAAAGTGCATATTTATAACCATAAAATAATTGATCATATAATTTTAAACACTGTATTTTAATAACAAGTGTGATACATGTTTATTTATAACCATAAAATAATTGATCATATAAATTTAAACATTGATCATATAATTTTAAATTGATCATATAATTTTAAATTTTAAAAGTGTGATACATGTTTTCTTACATCCTGTAATTTTATTTAAATTGCAAAACTTTATATTCATACTGACAGAATATTCAGAAGCATGTATTAATTTAAAAATCCTTAGATTTTGCTTCTCATTTTCCCCGTGCAGTTTTTTTTAAGCCAAATTCTGCTTACATTGTCTCAACAATTAAACTGACTTCTGTTTTTGTATCTACCTTGTGTAAAAAAAAAAAAAATCATCTATATTACATTACATTTCTTGGCAATTTATATCTCAGACAACCAAAACAATAATTGTTAACATGGATTTTAACTAAACCAAAAGTTTTTATCCCTAATTTTTTAAATTTTAAAATTTTTAATCCCATTTAATCTACATAATGCGCTTTTAAAAGACTTAAATTTCACCTCTGTGTAATCTGCAGGAAAATCTGTATTCATTTATTTCATGCAGCATGGTCATGCATGGATATTTACATATATCGTGTCTACTGAAAGGGCTTCATGGGTCAGCTTTTCATTTCAAATTGGGCTACCAATATTCGTGAGTGTATGTTAATGTAACCTGTCAAGTTAATGTTTTCTTTGACTTTTTAGAATTTCTTAGGCTTTGAAATTCACCAAGTAAAAAATACATGGCCCAAATGGTAATTTTTTTTATATCTATAGATCATTGGACATTTGTTTTTCAAATTTATCAATTGCTTGGCACTTGTTGTTAAAGACAGTATAAAATCTTTCCAGTCTCTGCTTTAAAAAGTAGCTATAAGGAGGAAAACATGACAAACATCTTGCTTTTGTCACAACATTATTACAAGTCTAGCAGGGGTCTGGTTGTACAGTCCTGAGAATTTATTTTGTACCAAAGCTCTTTGAATACATAATGAATATTCACAAATGAGAACCTATTCAGAGGGTGTGCTATTGAGTCAAGTTCATCAAAGTTAAAGCAGCATGTATTTTCTGAAAGCTGTAGATGATTACACACTGGCCTAACTTCAATGAGTTCTGATAATCATAATTTCCTGCAATAGAGTTAATTAAATTATGTTCTGCCTTGGGGTTCCTTTTCTCACACCAGTATGATTGTAAAATACTCTATTATGTTACCTTTCTGCCCAGCAGATTCTACTTAAGAGAAACGAACCCAACAACCACATTTATTACATAGATTTAAAATATTTCTCTTTGGTGTACACTTATTCTTTCAATGTGTTCATCCTAAATGGCACCTGCCAAAACCAGTGGAGAGCAGGCACCTCCCGAGTGAAAAGGAGCAGGACAGAGAGCAGCCTGCCTTATCTCTTGGGGGAGCTACTGGGGGTGCCCTCCCTGCCCCCTGAGCCTGCTGCAAGCCAAGGGCAGGGGCAACACAAGCTGGTGAGGGCAGAGAGCTCTGCTCCTGTGGTGGTGCCACCCTCCAGTGACACGAGTGTCCAGGGTTGAAACTGCCAGCTCAGGTTGGGTGCAGGGACCAAGGTTATTCACTGCTTTTGGGTGGCAGCTTTTAAACTGTCCTCATATCTGCTGCAGAGCTAGGGGACTCCTACTTTTGAGAATTCAATGCCTCATTTATGAAGAGTGCTGCACTCCGCAGTTTCATCATTTGAGGGAAGAAGAATATTAGAAAAATATTCTATTTACCATTATCCCTAGGTAAATTAAAAAATGGTAAGTGTAACTCAAATGGCTGGGAGAAGATGGTATAATCACTATGGAGAATTTAATGGAGAAACTGATTTCCTGATGCTCCTATATTATACTGAATGGATGACTTGCCAGTTGCTGAATTTCCTTCTCCAAACCTGATGAAATAGGGTACTTTTTAGATTTTAATTATTAGGAATAGTGCAAGAAGATATCTGCGTCCATGCTTGATGTTATTTTCAATCTCACAGCCCAAGAAAAAAAAAAACAAAGCTCAAATTTTAGGTAAAAACATGCTGTATTTTTTGTTGCAGATTAATGTTATTAATAGTTAATAATTTTAGGAAATATTGAAGACTTTTTTTTTCACTGCTGTGATTCTAACAGAAAACCCCAACCAAATTTCCTCAAGTGCATTTTTCTGTATTAACTGGAGCTTAATTGAAAATTATTTTAAGTTACTTACCTATAATTGTGTTATTATTCTTATTTATAATGGTAAGAAACACATGCTGGTTTCTTTTTTTCATCAGAATTTGATTCTAGCTCCTGCTTACACAGTTTTCAGAAAATAATGAACAAATTACTTTAGTATTGCTGTGATAACAGAAAGTAGTAGTAATCTGGTGCGGGCTGAGTTCCATGGGGTTTTGTGGGAGCAATAACAACTTGTCCCTTGTCAGCCATGTACTACTACTGAAATGTGCTTATAAAATATGCTTCCACAAAATTGTCAACCTGTGGAATTATACTCTATAGATATAGATATAGATATGCAGATATATATAGATATAGATGATATATAGATATAGATATAGATATAGATATAGATATAGATATAGATATAGATATAGATATAGATATAGATATAGATATAGATATAGACACCTGTGGAATTATACTATATAGAAAACAATGGGTAAGGTCAGATGCATGAAAAATATAAGTAAATTTCAGCTTTGGACCTTGTTTAAACAGTTGATATCTGAACTTGTGGTTTATGATATCCTTTGTCAAAATCCTATAATTGATAAATAGTTCATCTTTCTCCATCTGTTACACTTCAAGAATTCTTAGATTCAAGTGGCAGTGAAAAATAGACAGTAAAATAGTATTAGTAATAAAATAATTTCTGATTTATTAACTCTATTCATGGCTCACCTGAGATTTTTTTAAGCTGAAAATGCAAACACATAGATGTATATATGTAGTCCAGTCTTGCTGCAATATGGAGAGCAAAGATGGTTTAATTTCTGGGGAGGGCTCAATTTAGCAAGAAGTCAATGTATGATTTATTTCTGAAACGCCTGGCCCTCACAAACTCCACCACGTCCTGCTGCAATGAAAACCCATATATTGTAATATTTGTTTTGGAAATTTGTATATTGGCTGACCATATGAACATGTTCTCATTGCCTGCTCAGGCCTTTGAGCAATTTGCAGCCTTTTGTTATCAAATAAAGGCTCTCTGAGGCTCCTACTTGAGCGCTGAGTTTACCAGCTGCTATCCACTCCTGGACCTCATTAGGGGCCTGCTGTTCCGCTGAGAACCACAGCACATGCTCTGCCCCGCGCTGCCGGCGGATCAGCCTGTTGCTGCTCCTTAAATTACCAGGTACAAAGGGTTGCTCTGCTCCTCCATAGAGAAATACCACTCTTACCCTCTTTGAAGAGGCTCTATATCATGATCTCTCTGACTAATTAAGGTCTGCAGACAAGCCACAGGTTGTTATAGAGGGTTCGTCCCCATGGTTGATATCAGTAAGATATTTTCGAGTTTTGTTCATGAAGGATTAAAGGTGCTGTTTTTCAGGATCAAGTCCTAGAAAAACCAACAAAAAACATACATGTTTATGTAACCATTAAAAAAATGCTTATTAATATCTTAATTCTTCTCATCAAGCAGATTTAGTGCTATTTTACTTTCAAACATTATTTGGGAGAAAATTTATAAATGTTAGAAGTTATTTTAAATATGAGGAATAAGTTGAATTAGCTTCCGTGTGTCTAGAAATAATTCCTTACGAATTACGGATAGAGATATTTTTGTAAAATTCTGTTTAGAAAGAATAGGGCATTTAAAAACCAAAATCTTGACCAGGATAGGCCAATTGGGAAATACTTTTTTTTTGTTTATCTGAGCTTCAGTTTTGATGGATTTATGCACACATATGTATAATTTAGAGTGTCCTGTGGGAGAAAGTGCAGAGCTGACCCCCCTCCTGCGTCCACAGTTTGCAGTTCCCAGTGAGTTACTGGTCCTCACATACTGGACCATGTTTAAGGCATTCAGAGGGATTTTTCTTTTTCTTTTTTTTTTTTGTTATTGTTTATTATGTGACAGATTATGTCATTTTTGTTACATTACGACATTAGATATTTTCTGTTCTCATTCCCAGACATATGATGCCTATGAATGAATAGGAATTAGTTGCACCTCTAGTAAGTTAGCATGCGTTCCACAGATATCACATATTGATCTGAGACCTTGTCTGGCAACTGAAGGGCTCAACACTAAGTCCAGTATTTTGTGCAAGCATCATTATGTGCTGGTGCCAGTAAACAGTTGCTACTTGCCCATCATAATGGAATTATTTACATGTAGAAAATATCAATATTTGCAATATTTATTTCTACAGTGTGTTCTTCAGAGAACCTCAAGTAATAAATAGGGAAAGAAGAAATAAATATATCAGTTAAGAAAGTAAGTTAAGGACCCTTTTCATAGTAGATTACTGATTATACAGCTTGTTTTCCCTGCTATTCAGTATGCAGATGTGAACCAATGTCTGGACCTGATCTATCTTGGCACATAGTAGAATAGTCTTCTTTTAATTTAGAATGGGACAAAAACAGCGTTGGAATCTTTTGGGGAAGTCCATTTATATTATCCAGTAGCAGTCAATGGCTCTATTATGTGTTCTGCCATCTGTTCAAAACACAACCAAACCCAGCCATCCTTTCCTCCAGGATCTCACAGCAGTACCATGAGATGTACCAGCAACTTTGTGTAGTACATGAGTATAAATGTGTGTTGAATATTAAAATGGTTGAGAAATTCTAAGATACAAATCGTTGAGAAATTTCAATTGCAAGGAAAGGACTTCTTTCTACATGTTTAGTAGTGTACAAGGTTAGCATCAGCGTTCCTGGTGATCCCAAATATCTATTAATGATGGTGTAGTCTGGCTCCTCGTGTACAACACTCAAAGATGCCCATACAGTAATCTGTAATAAAGACTGTAGCACTTGCTTGAGCAATGTTGTTTTTCTGAGAAAGAAAATCACCCAGAGATCTGCAGGACACAATAATTGTGATAACTTCCAGACACTCATGATCAAGGAGCCAGTGGGGTCATGCTCTGCTGGACCTTATCTTTTGCAGTAATGGAAGTTTGCATGAATGAACAAGGAGCTGTTGGAGCTTACAAGCTAAATGTAAGGAAGAGTTGAAAGAAAAGACAGGTGATTTGAAAGGAATATACAAACATGGTCTAAACATGCAAAGATGAGGTTTGGAAAGCCAACTCCCTGGATCTAACAAGGGACAGGAGCAAAATGGGTTTCTGCAGGTACATTGCAGTAAAAAGAAGACTGGGAGAAATTTGGGCTCACTGCTGAATGGGTCAGGGGACCTGGTGACAAAAAGACATTGAGAAGACTTAAGTTACTCAGTACCTGCCTTGTCTTGCCCTTTATACTGGCAAGATTCGTCTTGAACTGAGATAATACAGTACTGTGTGAAAGAGCACAAAAGCATGCACAAATAATTGCTTTATTGAACATTATTCATCTAAAAAGAGTTTTAAAATGTAGCAGTCAGTCCCATCAAGGGATGGGTGTTCCAGGGAAGTAGGAACAAGTTTTATTTTCAAACACAGTTTCCACAATAATATGCACAAAATGGGACATTTTAAGCAGAAATATCTGTAAACAACCATTTGTGCATACATTTGTGATGTTTCCACATGGCACTGTATTCCTGTTTTGTGTAGATGTCATGACTTGGAACCAAGAGTGCTGGTGAAGCAACTTCTTGAATGACAGCTCTATGAAAAATAGCTCCTTGGTATGTGCTTAGTTAAAAGTCTCAAGGAAAGAAGCAAGTGGGCTGTGATTGCTGTGGGCATGGCTACAGCAGAAATCTGCCAGCCCAAGTCACTCTGTAAATGCAGTTCTGAACCCTAACTTATTGTTACAGGTCCAGCCAACAATCCAGTAATTATATGGTTGCAGCTGGTAAAGCTGACTGACATTTATTTGACTACAGAACAAAAATGTATGAAGCTGGTCTAACTACACAGGCTCATGGGGATGTCCTTAAACAAAATTCACAAGAACAAATAATAAGAAGTCAATTTTGAAGGAATTTGTGGCCACTGGGATTTAATGGGATTTTTCCAAATTCCAAATGGGTGAAAATTGCATGCCTGTGCTTTGGAAGTTTTTCTGACTGAAATACATGCTCCAGACTTGTTTACTTTTCTTGCTAACACCTTTGATTTCTCTCCTGCAAGCTGGGAATCACATCAACAAAATATGCTGCAGTTGAAAAAATTCTAACTGTATTGCAATTGTTGTTGCAATTGTTCAGGTATAAAATATTCCTTTTGGACCCTCATACATGTGCAATTGAGGATGTTCAGATTTATCTCTCACAGATTTGTTTCAAAATGTTCAAGTGGTGATTCTGGTGAGATTACTTTGCAAGACACTCAAACAGAACAACTGAGAAAGGAGGCATCAGTGATTGCAAGTGTGGCTGGGACTTCATGCTAATGATGTGAAAATTTAGGATTGGTTACTCCTCCTAAGTCTTGAAAAAAAGAAATTATAAAAGTAATAAGCGTATAAAAGAAATTTGTAAATGCATTTGGAAAATACCACCAAAGAAGGAAATCTAGCGATGGACATTTAGTCAGGTAATTTTCATTTTGGGTGCTTTTTTGCCTTTCCACCTAACCCAGCACTGCTGAATTTATCTAATAGAGTGCTATCGCAGCCCAGAAGAGCTGTGAGATTCCCAGCCACACCCTGGGCTGTGTCAATAGAGGGCTGGCCAGCAGGTTGAGGGAGGTGATTCTGCCCCTCTACTCTGCCCTAGTGAGACCCCACCTGGAGTGCTGCGCCCAGATCTGGGCTCCTCAACACAGGAAAGATGTGAACTCTTACAGAAAGTCCAGAGGAGGACTGTGAGGATGATCAGAGGGCTGGAGCACCTCTCCTACAAAGACAGGCTGAGAGAACTGGGGTTGTTCAGCCTAGAGAAGAAATGGCTTTGAGGAGACTTCACTGCTGTCTTCCAGTACTTAAAGGGGGCTAATAAATAGGAGGGAGAGCAGCTTTTTATACAGTCAGATAGTGTCAGGACAAAGACTTATGGTTTTAAACTGAAAGAGAACATGTTTAAATTACATGTCGGTAAGAAATTCTTCACGTTTTCTTACACGGAAAGAAAGTATGGATTAATATTTATTATTTCCTTCAGATGTACAAAATGTGACATCATTTAATGGGATAAGTGATCTTTTTCTAAAATGAATAAAGTTGTGTATAGATTTTTGCACTGTAAGCTTAGGAACACTTCTGTCTCAAAAATAAAGCTAATTTGTAGTTTGGTATTGTGCAGATGAGGACATATCTGAAGATGACAACAAAGATAAGAATAGGAATAAAAATAATGAAGAGCTGCTGGTCATTTCAGGTCTATGAAATGAAAGAGAATAGGAATATTAATTCCAATTTGGGAAAAAAATATTTGACTATCGTCTTAATTAGCTCAGCTGGGTTCTACAGAAGACACAACATATTGCCTAGAAAATCAGCTTTCCAGTGATACTTGCTTTCTAAACTGGTAAATGCTTCAGTGCATTCTGCACAGTTTGAGATGCTGAAGAGGCTTGTTGCTCCAAGTTCTCACTACAAAGATTTTTTTGTTTGGTATAACATTGCTTTCTTATTTGTCACTCATGCAGCTATCTCCTCCAGCTCCTGACTTTATTACTAAAAGAAGATCTTTTGAATTAAACCCCAGCAAACTGCTCTGCCTTTTATGTTAGTTATCATTGGGCTGCTGATGTAGCTCTGCCTGAGCTACACCATTAGGTATCCTCAGGAGTAACATTTATTCTGATTTTTTTTCCAGAAAGAGCCACATGGCTGTAAGTGGGCATGGCTCAAACCCCAGAGGTGGAGAGGCTCCAGGGTGAGCCTGCTCCAGACTCCACAGCATGTGCTGCAGCAGGGGTGACAGCCATCAGCTGCTGTGGCCATAGGAAGGTTGGTCACTTCAGGGTATCCAGTACAGGGTGGATAATGGTAGTCTTAATGGCACAGCATTCTTTCTTTATGTGTCCATGTGGGCACATCTTTTTGTAATAAACACAGCCAGATTGTTGGCTGTGCATTTACCTGTGGGTAGAGTATAGCATGCTTTCTCTTCTTATGGGAACACAGTCTAAAAAATATGTATGCATTGAGAGAAGGGAATACATGAGGCTTCAAATCATCAGTGGGTTCAAGTGAGATGCCTCCCCTTCCCCACTTCTTGGTTAAACAGCATTAACTCCTTCACCTCCCCCACTCTCCATCACTCCTCTTCTTTCAGGACTTCTAATATGAACAAATTGAACTGTTGAAAGTGAGTGCCATGGAATAAATCAATTTTGAGCAGGGGTTAGAATGGGGCAATATCATTGATCAGGCCATTGTGCCACCAGTGGGCAGAATAAGGCAAAGGGTGGGAAACCAGCTATTGCCCTCAGACTGTCTTTACTGGCATCATTAAGGAAACAGGTGTGAAGCAGCAAGGCTGAGAGAAGTAAAATTATCTTGGTCCCTAAATCAATCAAAGTCAAAGAATGAAGACTAAGAATGAAGTTTCATGTAGCAGAAGAAATAGCAGCAGCACGTTAACACATGGGAAATACAGTCAAAATATCTCAGGAGTAATCTCACAGTTTCCCACAAATCTGAAAGCATCTAGTATAGTCAGGAGAAAGCCATAAGGACCAGGCTATGAATTCATTAGAGCCTGAATAAGATATAAAATCCAAGTGCCATTTATCTGTGCATTGTCATGCTGTGGTCAAGAAATCAAGTCCAAGAACTGAGTTCCAGTTGTGTAACATCTAGGACAAAGATTAAATATTTCAGACAGAATGCCATAGCACCTGGCTAGGATATTGTAGTGGCTGGAAGAAGACACATGTAGAGGCTGAGAGATTGAGGCTGCACTTTCAGTTTAGGTTAACATGAGAAAGGCCATGCTAAGTTAGTCCTAGCCAGCTATACTGGTTGTAATAGTGGCCAAAAGAAGATCCCACCTGGGAAAAAAGAATTGCAACAGAGCAAGCATATGGTGATAATTTCCTGAAGAAAAGTAGAAAACAATGAAGAAAAAAATGAATAAAACCTGGAGGGGAATCTCATGGATTGAGGGAGACAAAAAGGGACACAGGGGATGAGGTGCTCCAATAACTGCTACTCTGTGTGATGTGGTAAAGTAAGAGAAGGTATGTTTGAAAGTTTGAGAGAAATCCAATGCTGAGGAGGTGAAATTGCTGGTAGGTGCTGGAGGAGGTATAGAAGTCCAGTAATGAACAGTACATGATAATGGGATTTTCTTTCACAAATAACTATTCACTGGCAAATGAAGCCATGGGATGGCTAACATCCTCATGAATTTATAGTCTTTTCAGCCAAAAGAAGCTTGGAAAGGTATTTAGAACGTGAAAAACTGCTTGGAAATTCCTTGAATGCTTTATGTTTGGACTCTTGTCAGGAAGGAAGTCAGAAGCTAATCTCAGGAAGCTGAAGTGGAAACCTGATCTTGTTCTTTGTTTTCCTAGTTCAGAAGTAAAAATGATCCATCTCATTTGAAAACATGATTGTGTGTTAGAGGGAGTTGAGATTAGAGAAGGGAGAAAAATAGTGGCTATATGCATGCAGCTTTGTGTGCAGTGATTGCTTTTAGGAGGTATACAGGGGAAGCAGTGGGGTTGTAGATGTATGTGGTTGATATTTTGGGAAACTGGAGAGTAATTGAAAATCAATGCTAAGACAATGAAGGAAGAAAGGCATAAGAATGCAATTGAGAACTGATATTGATAGGGCAACTGGAGGGGTTGGAATTTGGAAAATGAAGTTGGAAAATCTCAGAAACAGGTGAAGAGAGAGTGTTACGAGAGTAGCAAGTGTCCTCACCCACCCCTCAAGGTGGTGGGAGTTCTTTCTCATGTAAAGAGATATAAATTGGTGGAGAAAAGATGGCCTATTTGTGTACAGCATCATAAAATCCCAGTGTTAAAAGGGTAAGGAGCAATGGAATCCACAGGTATGCCCTTTTTCAGAAGAGAAACTCAAAACAATACTGTTGCTGTTTGAGTGAACTTTGCATGACTTCTATCCATTCCCCTCTTGGTTGTTTTCCTTGGTAAGCCACATGGCAAATCCAAGGCTGGATAAGGAGACTACCAGTTATCATCATTGTTCCTGACAAACAGCAGCTTTTCACCCTGTGAGGCTGGTTTATGAACACATGACTCATAAAGGATTCACCCAGGGGTGAATTTGGCCCTTGAGGCCATGCCATACTCTGATTTCACAGCTCTGGTGCTCTGGGATCAGGCTGGAGTAAGAAGAAAATTTGGTCCTTTTCAGTTTGTAACATCTAATTTGAGACTTCATCCAGCACAGCTGCTCAATTAGTGTTCAACAAAGCAGTGCTAATTATTTACAGACCAATCCATCACAAAAGCTCCTGACATTCAAATTCAGAGTTTCTGGAGCAAGTGAAGGTGGTAGTGACACCAGTTAACCCCACACAACAGCATTCAAACAAGTAACTTGTATTTTATAATGCCTGCAGATTTGCCTCCTTAGACATTGAATCTCAGGACAAGGTACCCAAGCCATTCTAGGATTTTGGGGTGTCAGTGGCCCTGATGCTCTTTTCAGGCAGCAAAAAGACCAAGAGTGGAGAATCTACTCCAGACATACCAGTTTTCTTTCTTTTCTGTGCTCGATCCTAAACTGGAAGGAAAAGGGAAACTTCTGAAATTAATCACCAAGATACTTGATGCAAGTAGACTGAATGGAGAACTGGATGATTTTGAAGCCTGACATCTTAAAGTCTGTTATGGAAAAATGTCCGAGTTTTCACACTGATAGCTTAAAAGTATGCACTGACATTTAGGATATCTTTGTTCTATCCCTCTACTTATCTGAGATAAGTAATTGGCTTCTGACAAAGATATAAGTTTTTTCTGCATGAGGTTGGCAGAATTGGTATAAAACAGTGGACTAAATTCCCTACAAAAGTGCATTATTATTTTACACTATAATGGAATCCTCAACCAGTGAGTGAAAAGCAAACTTTTAAAAACCCATGATTTTTACTTCTTAGTCATGTTTTGCTGGAGGATACTGAAAGCCATGTGGAAAATCAAGCCCATTATTACTGAATTCAGGATAGGATTTCTAGGCATAGAAAAACAAGGTTCCTAACTAAACAAAGCCATGATGTCCTAGATTTTCTTTCTAAAAATCCATCAGTTTTTGATGATTTTTATTGTGTTAATCCACACTGTGCTTGCTTTCCTTGTGGACTAGACTGAGATGGCTGGAAATTCATTCTCTCCTTTTGGTCTCTGGCTGAGGGCTGACTGTCATTCCAGGCATTCCCTGTCTGCCTTCCCTGCCTGGGGGGATCAGCCCTGGGGCCAAGGGGGGAAAAGCCCCTGCAAGGCCAGCCCCAGCTTGCCTGCTGAGTGTGCCAGCCAGCTTGTCAGTAATGCAAATAGTGCTGATGTTTGCTGTGAAGCAGACACCTGCCTGTGAGGAACCGGGCTGAGACCACCAAATTGTTTTAGGTAGGTCAGCAAACAGCTGTCTGCTTGTGTAATTTGGTCCTCCTGATTTGGAAAGGGTTCTTATTCAGAGATGGAGCTGTTTGCCTGCTGACAAGCTCACACGTATTATGTTGTGCATAATGTGCATGATTAACGCTTGCTTATTGGAGCAATTGTCCTGTGGGGAGCAAGGGCTGCTTTTTTTTTTGTGTGGCAGGGGGCAAGTGGCAGCAAGCTCTTCTCCCTTTGGGAGAGGCACCGTAGCATGCAGTGAAAAACTTTGTGCATCTTGAGCAGCAGATTTCCTCTAGCCACGTGGCAGAGTAAACATTTTGTTGGAATTAACTCTTCTGGTTGCATGCAGGTGGCTGATTTAGGTTTGCAGGCCAGTCTGCAGGTAGACAACAAGGGTGGTTTTTATTGCTTTGTTTTGCAGTCTTCTTCCTCACATATGGAAGTATGTCACATACAGACTAACTGGCCATCTGTAAAACTTTTTGCGTTAAAAGTTCTGTAGCTACTTCCACAATTTGCCTTTGGATCTCAGGGAGACTCTACAATAGTGTTTTCACTATTTTTATGAGCATTCTTCTTTGCCTTACACTAATTTTGCCTGTGGATGACTAAAGGTATTAATCACATGAGAATCACAGTTCTCCTGCCCTTATATGACAAAGCTTTTGATACAAGGAAACTCTAATTGCAGTCCTGCAACTCACTATAATCTAATATAATTTTTATTTAGTAATATTTTATCTAATATATTACATTGTCGTGTGTTGTATTTGCTAATAATCTGGAGTGATTTTAGGTTGATTTCTTTTCTGTTAATACAGTGTTTTAGTGAAGAACACAGTGCTCAGAATTTACAACAACATTAAAATGGACAAACAAATATTTTAATACAAAATTACATTAAAATTTATTCTTATTTGATAAGGATTTGATTATCCAATTGTATTTTTTTTTCCTGTGTGAAAAATATTCAGATTAAGTTAGTAATGTTAACATCCCCTCTTATATGGGCATATGTGTTTTCCTTTTTATCTTTTCCTAGCTTTATAGGACTTAAAAAAATGGGGAGACTACTGGAGGAAGTTGTAAATAAAGAACAAAAAAAGAGAACACATTTTATCTCCCATTTACCCATATGAGGCATCTAGCTACTCAAACCCAAAGCACACATGAAATAAAAATTCCCTCCTCTTTTCCTGCCAGAAAACAATGTACCATATGAACCATTACTCCATGAAAACACTTACCCTCTATTCACTTGCTGTTCCCTTGTTTTCTTTAGCACTCCACTCTTAATTTAAATTGACCTACCCACTAATAGAATTTAACTTATTTCACTCAGCCTGTAAGATACACCTGCAATTCTCCCTTGCATTTCCTCGGCAGGGCTGCAGAGCTTTCCACCTTTTTTCTGCCTTCCCCAGCTGTGCGTTCTCACCCTCCTCCACGGGAGGTGGCTGCCCCCCTTCAGCCCTGCTCCTCCCATTGTTTTCCCATCCCAGCTCTCAGCTGGATCTGCCAAATGAGCTATTTAAACCCTTCCAACACTGGGGAGGAGGAAGATTTTGTTTTGCTTTGCTTGGGACTAGAACATTTACCAGACTTAGTTTAAAAGAGGTTGAATGGTTTAGTCTGTGTGGCAGGCAGGGTGACAACTGGGAGGGAAGATGGTGATGGGGGAGTTGAAGACGAGTGGGTTTGGGATAGAGGGACCTGGAGCACCTTGGTGTGCTGGAGAAGAAGCACAGCAGGAGGGGAGCCTTGGTCACAAGATTCCCTCCCCCAGGTGCAAGCAACCTGAGAACAAGTTATGAAAAGTGCTTTTGGAGAGCTGGGAAGTGTTACCACAGAGGTTTCCTGGCTAGGTGGAAGAATGAATAAAGGAAAATGGAGTTTGGATCAAAGGGAAAAAATAAAAAAATGAGGGGATGATAACATGATTATTAGCAGGGACATGATGATGAGGGAGCAGTTTAGGAAAGCTGTTTAGAAACTTGATTCAAAGGAAAAATATTTGTTTTGAATTTTCCTGGCTGCTGATTAAAATGAAATAAAAAGCAAGTGGATTTTTTAGCAGAGTGGATTTTTAGGTAGGAAAAGCAATCTGTGGCTGATATCAGGAAAAAAAACCTTCCAAATCTCTAAATCTGGAAAAATGAAACTTAAACCATGCTAAGAGCATCCCCAAATGTGCTTCTGACTGCTCTCCCATGGGATCATGTGAGGGGCAATTGGACTTTGTGTTAGACCTGGCCACAGACTTTTTTTTGATCTTGGGAAAGGAGGTTCAGTAGCCATGCCCGGCTGTTGGAGTGAAACATGCTGGCAGCTCTGCTGTGGCACCCTCTGAACAGGGCAACTCTGTCTTTCCCAGCAGAGCTGTTTGCTTTTGTAACTGGTTACCTGTTGGATGAAAGCCACTAAGGTAGGGTGGTCTGTTCTTAATACCAGCAGTTAGAAATGTTCTTCTGACTTCTGGGAAGCGGAATTTCCCCCCCACTGTTTAATCAATTTGTTATGTAGGTTGGGAAAAGCTTTAATCTAAGTGCCAATCCAGACTCCGGCAGGTGTCTCTCATGTGGTATTTTCTTGTCTCTTTAGTGTGGTCCAGCAGGCAGGACATGCTTCTAGGACAACCTTTCTGCATCCTACCTTGTGTTTGCTGTTTTACAGGAGTGTGATCCAGGTCTGGCTCCCACTGCAGGCCCCTGTACAGGTGATCTCCAGTTTGTGGGGGTTCATTTGTTTATGGGCCGTGGTTGGCTGCAGCTGTGGGCAGTGACACAAGAACAGTTGCAGCAAATGCTGGAAATCACACAGGAATTGCTGCTCCTGGAGGATAGGGACACCACCCAGTTTGTATGAATGCTGTATGTTTTGCATGTATTTTCTGAAAGGAACAAACTGATTTTAATCAATGAATGTGAGTTCAGGACATAGTGGTGGTCTGTCACAACAATCGCATCACTTCATATTTTTCCAAATGCAGCTGAATGGTCTGGCTTCTGTGAGGATGCAGAGCGAAGCTCTGCTGTTCCTCAACTGCACATTTTCATTGACCACAGTGGTTGGGAAGGGCACACAAATCTTTCCATGGCACCATAACCATTCCAAGCTTACAGTGAGTTTCCTGAACCAGCTACATTTGGCCTTTTAGCAGCTGTCCAATCACAATTGCATCAACTGGACCTGGTGGAAAAATAAACCTTTTCAAAAGAATGGAAGTACACATCTCAGTCCCTAAAAGCAGCTTAGCCCTTCCCCAAACCATGAGAAGCGTTCCCTGGGTGAATTGAGGACAATTTTCTCACACTGTTTTTCAAGGTACAGCCTGCTGTATTCTCAGGCTTCCCAATGCACAGCTTGCATGTGTGCACACAGCTGCTCCTGCATGGCTTGCTGCAGGTTTAAACCTGCAACTTTGCCTCTTTGCTCGTGAGCCTTCAGCCCAACTGCTCTCATGTGGTCTGCATCTTTTATGACCCCCGGTTTTTGTTTTTCTTTGCCAGCTGCTATGGGTTCCTCTGTATTAGGCAATCCTGCCTTAATTGTGTCTATTTATCACCTGTTCTACAGAACACTCGCTGTTCTTTCATCCTCCCAGTCATTTTTAATTCTAATGTCCAAGCTGTTAATCTTAAAATTGTAGTCAGTCCCTCTGTTGCTGAATTTTACTGAAAGCTTTTGAAAAGAACCCTTCTGATCTTTTTTCCCTGTATGATATTTTCTTGATTCCCCAGAAGAATACTTTTATGCTGATAGAC
This sequence comes from Passer montanus, assembly GCF_014805655.1. Taxonomy (NCBI): domain Eukaryota; kingdom Metazoa; phylum Chordata; class Aves; order Passeriformes; family Passeridae; genus Passer; species Passer montanus. Next base: position 6,610,289 of record NW_024357613.1, on the reverse strand, counting down.
AAGATCTTTATTTACATATCCTATCCTACTTTGTGTAGCATGCTTTTTATATGACTCAGTAATTCGTTATTGTTTAATTTAATTTACCTGGTTTTCATAAAATACTCTGTTCTCATCCCAGGATGTTATTTTAGCTCTAAAAATTACTGTAGCTTCTTTCCAATTCCCAAGGAATTGTTAAGAAACAATTCCTAATATTCACTATTACAAGTATGTCAGGAGAAATGAAGACAAGAGAGAGCTCTTTTCAGCCTGCGTCACAAACTTGGTTTTATATTTTCATAACTCTGGTCATTAAGCAGCATTTGGAACAGCCAAGAATATGAAAATTTAAGTGTCACCATGTGGCCTGTCACCTCAGCCTGTCAAAGGCTGGGTGAATCCCATGCCACTTTCTAGGCCAGCAGTAGATATTTAAGGAAAAGTATACCTGAAATACTAAAGTTTTTATAGTAGTCTGATCCCATCTCTTGTACATCCTCCAAACTTCAGAAGATACTAGTTTAAGGACTACCTCAGTCAGAATCTGGACCATTCTATCTAATAGGCCAGTGGACTTATCTCTTTGACTTTGTGTGAAGAATATTGGGAGCAGAGTGGGAACACTTCTGTGTCCAACCCTTTGTTATAGCAAACAAGATCTTCAAAACATAGCTTGAAATTGTGTAGCCTTCTTTTTTTGAGCCTTTGTGATGTAACTCTTGGTTCCCTTTATTGAGAAAGAGAAGCCTGGACCTTTTTCCATTCAGTACCAAAATGAGCAGTATGGTGGTAGGAGAGACAGCCTGAGACCTCGAGCATCAGCTGCTCTGAATTAAAAGTTTCTCTTGTCACTGATTACCCAATGTTTGGCCATCTTGTGGTGGCTTCAAATCGCCAGTTTATTGTCAGATTAGATGTTGGGCTCCATCGTTAGATCTAGGAAGGACATAAGAAAATAATACTGAAATTAGTGTTTGGGACAGGGTGGTTTAGATGGTGTAAAAAATCACTGAACAGCTGCAGACTAACCTCTGTATGTATGTGGAGAAAATAAGTTTGCAGCCAGATCAGCTATCTGGTTCAAGATGGATGGGTTGGAATAAGTAGCCAGAGCCTGGTCAGGTCTGAGACGGGGAAAGAAGAGCAATACAACATACTGCAGTTGGGTTCCCTGCATGTCTGGGTGGGATTGGAAGAGTGTTCACACAGTGTTCCCATCTTAATTTCATTCTGCAAAGTTGGACATTTGTATCAACATTTTGCTTAAAAATACACCTGCTTCCAACAAGCAATGTCTGGTTTGTTTCACTTTTGCACTCATGCTTCAGGGCTAGTTCAGATAGGTTTGTTTTTGGAGTTTCTGGCTGCAATAACATTTCCCCCCAGCATTTGGCAACTGCAGATGGCATTTTAGGTAGCTTTCCTAACACAAGGATCTTGTGCCTTCACTGGTTCTTTGTACAGGACACTAGACATATAATTGCTTGAATTCCTTTGTGTATTATTCATTATTTTCAGTCACACAAACACATAATTTCCTCCATAAGCTACCATGTGACTCAAAATAAGAGTCAATTAATTGCTATTTTTACCATGGCCAAAGTTCAGTCTTTATTACTGAATGATCTGTAAACAAAATAATTTTGCAGCATGATTACAGGATGTTTCAAGTTGTTCTGTTATATAATATTAGTTATACAATTTAAAAAATAGAGTAGAAAAGGAGCTTAATGTTCTTAGTTCAAATTTAGTTTAAATTTAAATTTAAAATAACCCATAAAAACATAGCTGCTATTGCATTACTATATGCTCCCTGCAGTTTGGAATGTGAAGTTTCACCCAATTTTACATCAATGTATTCTCATTTGGATAAAACTACATTAGATAGATACTCTCTGATACTAAGAGAGTCCAAGAGATCTGAAAACTGGCTTTCCCCCCTTTTTTTTTTTTTTTTTGCTTCTCATCAAAAACATCTCAGGTTTGCTCAACAGATTGTGGATAAGATTTATGCATGTAAAATGTCAAGTAGCCTTTGTGGAATCTTTGCAAACCATGATTAAGGCAGAAATAAGAAGGGCATATATATTAAAATTACATCCTGAGCAGAAAAATAAGTTATGATATACCTGAGTACTTTAATTTTAAATAAGAAGGGCATAGATATTAAAATTACATCCTGAGCAGAAAAATAATTTAAGTTATTATATACCTGAGTATTTTAATGAAAAAAAAAAAACCCAGTGAATACCTGTGTCAGCTTCTTCACCCTTCGGTGATGCTGGAGTCTTCTGCTCCTGAATATGCATGTCTAATACTAGGAACCCTTAAACTCGTTTGGAGCTTACTAAATTGGGTTTTTTTCCCCCCGTACTGAACATCAGTATGTATGTATATCGTTTTTTTTTTTTATTTTTTTTTTTCCCCCTGTACTGAACATCAGTATGTAGAGGTTTATATTTTGGATCTCACTTTATTCCTAATCCCTCTTGGGATCTGCAAACCCATAGCCCAGTGCACAGACTAAGTGCTCATGGAGGTTTCCCAGAGCACAGGCAACAACACCCACATGAGTCCCACATTAATCCAGCAGCAGCTGGCTTTGAAGTACAGCAAAACAGAAGTTGTGGTTCTTCCTTTAGGCAGAGGTGCTCAGTTTGCAGAGTGCTCAGGCAGATTGGAGAGGACCTATGTCCAATGGCTTCTTCTTTTATCTGCTGATATAAGGACTTACATTTCTAATCAGTCCTGTCTCTGTTTTGCCTAATCCTACTTAGCTCACTGACTGGATAAAAAGGTTGAGGTGCTTCTCTACAAGCCTTCATAGCAATGCTCTGTGGAGGCTCCTGGCTGTGAATTGAATGAGGAACATCAACCTGTTTGTGAATATAACACTTCATCTCCAGTGTGGGATAAATTAGGCATAAACTGGTATTTTCAGTTTGTCCTGGCAGTTTGCTACTTGTGGAGCAATCTGTTTGAACAGCATGAATTGAGGTAGCAAAGACTTCAGAAATGTGCAGAAATGCTTTCATTTTTATCAGGAGGGTGTTCTTGAGCTGAATCCTCATCCCCATTGACAACAGTTGCTTTGCATTGCAGAATGCTCTCAAAGTGCTCAATCTGGTTTCTTTTGCAAGAAATGAAATCAGGAACTTGCTCCAGGAGGATACATGGTGTTCTCCTCAGACCAGGCTGGGATGCTGTGATGTAAGCCCACAAAATGCACATTCTGCAGCGACTGGGCTCCCAGCATCAGCTCTTCCAGACTGCAGACTGGCTCCTGTTGGGTTGAAATACAGACATAACTAATACAGACACAGCCAATGAGATCTTTTAACTGTGTAGAATACTACAGACCTTGCACAGGAATGGGAGAAATTCAGATGCCTTGAAGCTGCACCTTGCAGAATTTAGAGTCAAACCACCTCAATCCTTTTTAGCTGCAGACCTAAGTACATGTTCATTGGCACCTACCCATATAATTCTGCTATTCAGTTTACCAAATGGAAACGTTTGTGATAAGCATGTGAAAGAGAGATTTACAGTCTACATTAAAATCTTTCATCAGGAAGAACATGCTCATTAGTGCAATATTCACTTTAATCTCATCTTTTTCTTCTGCTGCTGCACACTGCTCTTGTATCAACACTGATTAGCAGCTAGAAACCTGGCCTGCTTTTTTCTTACTTGAGCATCCTGCCAATGGGGATGGACCTTAACTGTTGGTAGACGGTCAGTGAGGCTCTCTCTGCATTATGTTAATGTTGTCACTCACAAGGTTTTCATTACGAGCTTCATTGTTTAGAGCTAATTTCCTGGCTGTTACAAATTCTATCAGGATGAATTGCAGCAGAAAGGCTTGTAGATTTGATTTGACTTCCTTTGCCAGAGAGGGTGCAAAATTGTTCCCAGTTTGGTTTTTGTTTTAATATAGGATTTCAGATACGACTTCCCAGATAATTTGTATCTAAACAGAACTCTGATCAAAAAAAGAAAAATAATTCTTTTTCCATTGGCTGTTTCTGCTTAGTCTTCCATGTGCTTCATTCCTAGAGCTTGTGGGGAACATACATAGGAGATCTTGGGAAACCACTTGCCAACCCTTTCTTAATAGAGCTGCTGATTTTCTGTCTGTGTGTGCTTGTGTGTATGTCAAGAAGGAGAAATTTTTTTTTTAAGCAGAAAGCACTTAGTTCTTATAGGTGGTTAAGCTACAGCGGTCATCAGCTCTCAAGCATTATACTATCTTTAGTAACAAAATAAATTATTTGGTGCTGTAAATCTAAACATCCAAGTTTAAGTCTGGAGACTGCAGATTCACATCTTTTAGAGGTGATGTTCAGCGGGCACTTGTGAAAACTATCTGTTAAACCACAAGTTAGACACACTTTCAAAGTGCTTACCCATCTGTGAACGTGAACATAGTAACAGACAATAAAGTGGGATCTGAGAATGACTGCTGCATGTTTTTACAAAACAATGGGGAACGTAGGATCAAAAGCCCCAAGTTTCAAAGCTGTCATTGAAGGGTATGACTCTTTTATGACTAATTTTCAGTATAATCTAAGATTTACACTCTAACTAAATTCTATTCCACTTATCTAGCAACTTAGAAACTATTTTAAAAAAGGCGTTAGTGTTTTTCAATTATTTCAATCATTAGGTTATTTTGTCTTCCTTGGCCACTTCATTTTTTAAGGAGCTGTTTCTAAACTTACATTTGAACTCCTTTAGAGCAAAATGCAGATATAAATAGTTGTGATTAATTTTCCTCATTAGCTGAATGCCATCTTTTGCAGCTGCTGATTTGGGACACAATAAGACATTAAATGAATTCCATCTACCCTGGGACAAGCTACAGCAGCTACACAGATATATCTCAGATTTGAATGTTTCTTCTAAGTGAAAGCACTCAGGTGCCTGCTAAAGAAGATCTCCCAATGTGTCCCCCAAAAGCTTTCTGTAAGTCACCAAGCTGCAGTGTATTTCTCTGCATGCAGAACATTTTTTCTTGCACGGCTTTCAAAAACTTAATGTAAAAATATATATAGAATCAACTGGCAGCTGACTGGCTACTGCACATGCCATATTTGTGATTGTAGTCGAATGCAGTGCTCCAGGAAAGAAAACCCACTCATAATTTTGGCTACTGCCGGGCATGGCTCAGGCCATCACTCAGACTTTGCAGTGCAGCTCTGTCAGGCACATCAGCCCCGGTTTGCAGCACTTCTGGTCTCCCATCCCTGGGGCAGAGTGGAGCCGACGCTACAGTTTGCAAATGGGTTGAGATAGGTACATAGAAAGAAGGAGAATATCACCAAGTTTCTGCTACCACTTTGCTTCCTGAAACCTTGATTTTTCCTTCTTCCTTTTTTTTAAAATTTTTTTTAAATTTATTTTTTTTTAGTTCCCCCAAAAGGTAGAGGAGAAGCCCTTTATATTAACAACTGCAGTTGAATCAATTGCATGCAATCTGACCCGTAGTGGCTGTGTTTTGCAGAACGTTCTGTCTTAAAAAAAATCTCATCTACTAGAGCCACTGGAATAAATGCTTCACGTAAAAATGAGCTCTGTACTGATTTCAATATTTCTACAATTAATAGCAGCAAATTTCCCAACAGGAAATCTCATCTGAATAAATACGTTTTTCACACAATACTGAAATTAAGAGCAATAAATTTTCAGAGGAATTACAATTTAATGGTTAGAGATCAAAAGTCTCACAAAAATAGAAACAGATTTTACAGAGTCTCTATATATAAGTAATTTAGGGCAAGTGAAGAGCTGGGCTTTACTTGATCATTGAAGTCTTCAGTTTGTTGCTCATCTGGGTGTAAACAGCACTATTTTGTATCTCTGTGTATGTGGGAGGTAATGAAGTAAAACCAGTTGACTTAAAATTTCAATGCAACTTTTCTAAAAATCATGCACATATATTTAGGCACAAGTGCAATGAGAGAATAGTGGGGAGTAATGTGTTTTGGTATAATCACAATAAATTTCCTTAGATCAAATTGATACTTTAAAGTGTGAACTCTTTGGTTGGATAAGTATATAATGTAAGAGTAGAAAATAAGGTAATTATGATTGCTGCTTTTTTCTTCTAATTCTACAGAAAATATTACTAAAGTTTAGTATTATATAAAGCAAGAACTGTCATCAAAACAAGGAGAATGGTCATTCTGCTCTTGAATGCCAACTATATTTTGTCAGGGTTCTAGTGATTATAACCTTTTCTTAAGCATTGATCCAGTGAGCTTGCTGGAGGCTTTTTTCAGTTTGGATAAGCTTGTACCCAAGGTTTAAAGGTGTTGATCAGGTTATAAATGACCTGTTTGAGGGCTTTAGTTACAGAGATGAAGGGCTGGGAATGAGCTGCTGCAGGAATGTGATGCAGAGCTAGAGTGTAGACAGTGTGTTAGGGACTGGTTGCAAAGTGGGGCTTTTTCTAAACCTTGTTTGGTCTGCATATCTCTTTGTAACCCAACAAAGAGCTCAGAACACACCAAAAGTCAATGAAAAACTGCTAATAGCTCTTGTTGACAAATATGTTCAGTTTTCATTCTTTAATACATAGGTAAGTGTTTGAACCTTATTTTGTGGCTTTCTGGTTTAAAAAGATGAGGCCTAGTGTGTTAGAAATTAATCTATCCACAGTCTGTGTGAGCTGATAGCAGATTTATCAAGGTTTTCAGATTTGGTGACAATTTTTTACTGGCTAGTAGTCTTGTATATATCTTGATGGTGCAAATCTTTATTTTGCAATTTATTATCCAAATATCTCTTATGCACTGAAGAAAGTGAAGCTCAAATACACATGTTCAGGCAAGAACTTTGGATTTGCTGGCTTCTTCTAACACACCACAGTGTGGAAACACTGGAGCCACCAAGGTGAAACAGAAGTGCTGCACACCAACTTCCCTTTCTAATGAAGAACAGGGAGAAAGATTGCACTTATGGATACAAACAGAGGGGCATGTGAAAGCCTCTTAATTAGTGTTTTGATAATGAACCTTCCTCCCCTTCTTCAGTGACTTCCCTGAAAATGGAAGTGCAGCACGAGACAGCAGTGCGAAAGCTGCAGTGCTATACCATGTAAAAAAAAATAGATTTTTTTAAAAAAAGAAGGGAGGACATATTGCAGTACTGTGCATGATGTCCATCCAAGTGTATCCTTGCTGGAACCTGTGTCCTGGTGAAACAGTCTGACTGGCTTGTGAGCAGGCACACAGCCAGTCTAACAGATGGAGGTCAGTGAAGTCAGCCAAGAGACCATACACTCACTGCTCACAGAGTGTGCTAGCTAACGGCAGGATTCCCAGACAGGAACATCCAAATGTCTCCTGGTAATCCCATATTCGTGCACTGGGACAAGACAAAGATCAAGAAAATGGCTTTAGCAAGAGAAGCAGAAACAGGTTGAGGAGTGATTACACCAGCAGTAGCTGTGGTGTGTGGAATTATATTGTAAAAAGTGAGTTGTCTTCTAAAACCACTGTGAGAACTAGGCAGGCAGGGGAAGGACTAGCTCTCTTCAGAGGAGATGCATCCGAGGTCATGGTATGTCTGTAACATATTAAAGAAAAGAGCCTGATTTCCTGACTGTCTTGTGCCTAGGATACAAGACGAGTAAAAGAAGACCAATCTTTTAGCACTCCCACTCTTAATAAGCTGATCTTTGTTTAATGCTGTTGGTAATGAGGACAGACTTGTGTTTGTAACAATGATTTTAAACACATGTGATAACCAAACATTGGTAAAAACCAGCTGAACTATCATGCAAGGAGCTGAAAATGAGGATCAAAATAAACTGCCACCATAAAGGGAGAATAAAAATGCAATCTATATAAAGGTCAGCTAGTTACTTGCCAGACTCTCTTGGTACATCCTGCAGTTGCAGGATCTTGTCATTTGCAGAGCAATGTAATAAAGGCGTGAAGAGCAGTGTTATTTTGCATTTGGGATGCTACACAAATACAATAAAAATAGTCAGCATTTCTTCTTTGACTGGCTTTTGAAGTGCTTAGAATTGAGGCATGCACAGTCTCCCTGATGCAAAAAAGCTTTCAGTGAAGCAGGGTCTGGCCATTGCATTTTTAGAAATTCTTGTATTCTCGTGAATTGCAAGAGTCAAAATAAAAGAGCAGATTGAGTTGTGTTTGACAGACAGCACAGTCAGGACTATGAAGCTTCAGAGTCACTGTAGCTTCCCCTGAATCATGTACTGGAGAATGGGCAGAAAAGTGACTAAATAGTACCAGTGCTTCACCAGGCAGATGGTCAGGCAAAGGCCAAAGCCCTCTGTCCCTCACTCCCCTGCCTCTTCCAGTTCCCAGATACAAGTTGAACTGGCACAGGGGTTGCTATAATTTGCTGCTGGTATAGACCAGCAACAAATTACTCCCCTGAGGAACAAGCAGGAATAGGAAAGAGCATCTCTGAGGCATAAGACCTCCAGCATGATTCCTTACGCACCACCCATCTCTCAGGGCTATGCCCAGAGGCCCAAACTACCCTGTAGAGGATACTTCTGAAACCACCAGAGAGAACAGAACCTTTCTCCCACCTCCCGAATTTCCCTCTCCCTTTCTGAAGTGTAATCAGTGTAGATAGATGTCAACTTGATTACACTTGAGAAAAACTATATTGGTACGTGTCTTGGACCTCAGTGTAGGAGAGACACACTCACTTGGAACTGGCTTGGAACAATACCTTTAGCTAAGGAAACTTGCTTCTACTTGCTTCTCTCTTTTTGCATTTTTACATTTTCCAGAATTTTGAAGGGAAAAGGCCACTTCCCAAAAATGCTTTCTGTGCAATAACTGGTAAAGCAAGACATTACTACACTAATGTCTACCCTACTAATCATGACCCTGGTGTGGACTTTTGCATAAAATAAGACTTTTTCTTAATGTGCTGTTGATTGCACAGACTTCAGGGTGAGCGGCTGAGATGTTTGCTTTACAGTTATACAGCCATCCTACTCAGGGAGATTAAAGATTGCAGAAGGATTTAGGTGTTTACATCTGAAATGTAGATACTCAGAATGCTTTTTTAGTTGCCACTTCTCCTTGGAGATACCAAGAGTTCCTGAGGACCAAATCTCTAGATTTGCTGAAGGCAAGCATGCCTGTCTGTGAGGCACCTTGACTCCCAGTGACATTCACTGCCCTAGGCTTCCCCTGTTCAAAGGAAGAAAAAAAGCAAAAAAACATCAGTCAGGACAGAGTGTAGCTCTGAAGTATTACACAGTATATGCAAAGACAGATAAAATATTGTCTGAAAATCCAGAGACAGAGGTTTTTTTTAATTTTATTTTTAAATAAGTTATATTTTCTGGTTTGACTGGAAATTCCTCAAAAGTAGAATTTTGGGGTGATATTTTGGTTATGGCTCATTTTTGTTGAAGTGCATGCTTTCCCCATGTAAGGGAAAAAGGATAACTCTTTTATATATATAGGGACACTGAATATATTGTATTTTAGCTACAATAGCATTTGATGCATGCCCACACATATCTGTGTATGTACATATACATATAAAACCTGAAAGTATTTCCAAATGCTAAGCACATTATAAATGATAAGAAGAGATGGACAGTATTGCATTGACTCCAGTTAATCCTTGATAAATACAGAAGCCTGGGAAGGCAGGTTTAACAGGTCTTACCACTGTTGCTGGTAATTTGTGGAAGGTAGCAAGTGTGGAAAACATGTCACAATATGATGACCATGTGGCTATTCCTGTTTCCAGGCTCCATGACCATTTTTAAAGATCTATAAATTCCTAATGCCTTTACTGGTTTATTGTTAAAAATGGTATTGAGTAGATAGTAGGACTCAGACTCTAAGCAGGAATTTCATGCCTAATTCCTGATAGAACCTATTATGTCTCTTTCTCACACAGCAGAGCTATCTTAGCTGTTAGATTTCTTATTTATGCTCCAACAGCAACTCAGTTTCTTGTCTCCATCAGCCTGCTGGAGAGAACTAGAGAGTTCTTACTGATGGCTGTATTCTTACTTTGGTCCAGAAAGGTTTAGCGGGAAAATGACCATAAATCTCCTTCTTTTACCCAGTGGCCTATTTTTCCTTTGGGGTTTCCAAAGTATCCTGGATTTACATGGAATTAGTCAGACCTTTTTTGTTTTTTTCCAATAAATCAAACTCTGATCAAGACACACTGCTGCTGTGGGTGACAGCTGGTCTCCTCTGATCAGGGTAAACAAAAAAGTGAATTGACCACTTGGTGCATGGAAATGTTTTCAAGGAAAAGATGTTCTCAAAGCTGCTTTTTGTACAGTATAAAATTTTAGACCCTGCTATTTTCCCATGATTTTTACAAGGACAAGCAGTGACAAGACAAGGGAGAATGACTTCAAACTAAAAGACAGTAGGTTTAGGTATTAGGAGGAAGTTTGCTGTAAGGATGGTGAGGCACTGGAACAGGTTACCCAGAGAAGTTATGGATGCTCCACATATAGAGGTGTTCAAGGCCAGGCTGGATGGAGCTCTGAGCAACCTGGTTTAGTGAAATGTATCCCTGCTTGTGGCAGGGAGCTTGGAATTACATGATCTTGGAAGTTCCTTCCAACCAATTGTATGATTCTACGATTCTATTATTTTCCCATTCCATTGTGGCTTTGATAGATTTTTTTTTTCTAAAGCAAGTAGAAAGAAATGCTGCTGGCTTTTGATAAGAGTGTACAAAACAGAGGGTCTGAATTCTGCCACTCTCAGTTATCACAAACAGCACCCACCCTGCAAATAATTCTATATCTTTTTTGTAAAAGTACTTTTTTATTACATTTAAAACTAATTTTTAATTAGAGTGAAATGCAAATTGAAGAAGATAAACATCACTTTCCTTGAGGTTAAATACAGTAAGATTCTCCTCCTGCAACCTTTTCTCTATCTCTATTTTTATTTTTCATTTCACATAATTTCTGCTCTTGAAGTCACCCTCTTGTGCATGAGAAGTTCACTTGTAGGTTGTGTATAGTGTATAGAAGTGGCTCCTCAGAAATGTCAAGGTGGAACAGCAGTACTGGTTTCCTAGAATAGGGAACAGTCTGAAAAATAGCAAAGAATTGGCTGAGGGAAAGGTGAAGGAGGAAGACATGTATGACAGGGTATGGAGGGTCTTCAAGGCTAATGAGAGAGGACTGGAAGCTTTGCTAAGAATGGCAATAGAGGGATGTTGTTGTGCTGTAGCTGAACAGGATTTTCTCTTTATCACAGGAAGCACTTATCTACAAGGGCTGGCACAAGCACCTTTCTAAAACACATCCCTCTGGACTGCAGTACAAGCCCCCAGCCCTGCGAGGCAGACTTGGTCCTGTTACCATCATTTTAAGGAGTTTGTGATAATCTCCTGTCTAAAAGGGTCTTCTCTTACACAGAGAGAAACATGAAGCTGAACATCTTTTCCTTCTCCAGCTCACAGGAGAAAAGATGAATCAGAAACAGAATCAAACCCACTTCCAGTTCCCAACCAGTTCCAAAACTGGTTGTTTGCCTATGTGATAGTCCTTTCTTCTTTTTGTCCCTGTGAATCTGCTTTGCCAGAGCACGTGTATCTTTATTGAGACAGTTCATGGACAACACTTGTGAGGGTTGGAGCTTCCTGACCTATATGGCATGGAATGAGATCTTACTTATTCCTGTCTGGGGGAAACAGGAGTGCTTCTGAGACCAGAGGGGAGGGTGTTGTTGACCACGTAACAACAGAAAATAAGCAAGAGGAGAACCTATGGAAAAAGACAATTAATGGTATCCTAAAGTGGATTGTAACAAGAAGGGGACAAGAATTAAAATCCTTTACATGGATGGCCAAAGGGTCATGCAGTAGTTTGGGAGCCAGAGAAGTCAGACACATTTGATACCTGACCACAGCCTGAAAGTGGGAAGAATGTCATGGGACAAGAAGGTTGAGGGGGAAAAGTTCAAGTGTTTGCTGCCAGCTGAGTCCCATCTCACCTGCTGGAACCTGGCAGACATCAGGCAGCCAAGGAGCTCTCAAAAAGAAGTCCTTTTAGTTTTTCTTATGAAATATTTTCACTTTAAAGGCGTGATAAAGTGTGAGAGATTGTTTGTGAAACCAGCTGCAAAATTTTTACTTTTTCTTGGTTTCTCTCTACGAATGACATTTGTTACAGTTCTTGTTGAATGCACAGCTAGGCTAGAAGCAAGGAGTCACTTTTTATATATTTATTTAAAATTCCAAATTAAAGATTAAATTCTCATGAGCAGGCTGAAAAAATTTTCATGATTTCCATAAAAAAATCCAAACTTGTGGAAATCTGATTATCAAGAAGTTTTGTATATAAAATTAGTAAAGTAGCTGCAGCAAAAGATTAAGCAAAAGTCACTTTAATACTTTCAGTTCCAGACATTTAAATTATATAACATTATCTATGTGTGAAAAGCTGTATTTGTACATGCTGGCACTACTGAAACCTTTATCTGTTAAAATCCAAGTGCTGCTGCTGTGCATAAAGTACTCTGTGAGGTACACCCATGTGTTGCCAAAGTAGCACGAACGTGTGCACTGATGCTGATCCAGAGGAAGCCTAGGGGTTCCTCCTTTCCCTCTTGTACGCTGATTATTTCTGCCAGGCCAGGGAAATCTCTGCGAGCACGCGGGGGCCGTGGCTTGGTGACAGGATGCACATGCAAAAAGATAGCTTCCATGATGCTCAGAAGGCTTTTTTTCCTGAAGGTGCTGTGCAGCAGCATCGTTGAGTTGTAGGAGAAGACAAGCATGGGGCGGACGGGAAGGAGCCAGCCCCGTTGCTCTAGGGCTGGGCTTGCTTGGTGCACAGTGCCCCTCTAAAATGAGGCCCACAAACACTCCTTCTCAAGCCCTGTATGTAAGGATGTCAAAAATAAACCCTGTAAATATGCCAGAAAGAATGATACTTTCATGTTTTTATGGGAAAAATGGGTAAGGGAATTGTCAGAACTCTTGTGAGCAAAAATGATAATGTATGACATTAAATATTGACTTAAAATATCTGTTTTGCCACCCCTTTCTGTTATTTCAGTATGCAGTTGCTTGAAGGTAAAGTATGATTTTTCTGTCCCCTCTGTAATAATATATAATATATCAAACAGAATTTTCTAAGTCTTGTAAAAATCAATCCACTTTCCCTATTCAAATGCAGATTAAATATATCAGATATTGTAGCAATTATATTTCTGATATTTTCATTGTTGATTGTCCATGTCAGGGAAGCTTTTTGGGAATGTTTTTAAGGCTGAAAACCTGATTGGAAAACTGTGAGATGTGAGGTTTTTATTTTGAGTGTTTAGTAGCATGCTAAGGAATGAACTTGCATGGTCAAATCTTTAAATTACTAAAGAAGTGATGATGTAGTAGGGATAGTATTTACTGGTAGGATCAGCAAGATGCTGTATGTGTTAATAATTGACAGGAAATAATATCTTCTGTCTTGCACTGCAAATTGCACAGTTAAGTCAACAGTGAATGAGTTTTCATGGTAGACATCCCATATAATGTGTTCAGCTGGGAAATGTGTGTCACAGTCCTGCCAGATATGAGCAGAACTTAGTTAGCGTATGGTAGGTGCAGTTCCTTACCTGATATTTTGTTTACTGAACTGGGTGGTCATAGGAAGCGACTAGGACTTATTCAAAATAACACATTTGACATGCACATGCTCATTATTCTGTTTAAAACCCAACACTGAATGCATTCCTGTGCATGATGCTATCTTCTCATTCAAATGTTTTCTGCTACTCAGTTGATTTTAAAGTAGTAGTTATTTTTACATAGAGCTGCGTCTGTTGAGGAAAATGCTCTTCCTTGGCTGTGATGATGTGTGCCAAGCAACCTTTAGGTTTTACCTGAAATAAGATATTAGGACTTTGAGCTGTGTGTATGTTGTCTGTGAGCCCATGCATGCACATGCAGATATGGGTGCTGGCATTGTGAAACAATGCAAACACCACAGGCACAGGCACAGACATAGAAAGAAAATTATTCTTCTCCTGCTTATTTTCTTGGCACTTGCAGCTTGGTTAGATGTGAGATAGATGAAACATTTGCATCTTCTATCTGCATAATGAGTTCTATACAAAATGATTGCAGCTAATGCAAAAGACAGGGTGGCATGTTTTCAGTTTTAATGGGGACACTCAGAAAACTTCCAATCTTTCTTGACATTTCTTATAGCAAAATAAATGTGGTCTAGGTTGGAGTGTCTATTATGAAAATAAGAGAAGAGCAAGTCAATTATATTTCAATGACTGAATAGCCAGGGGTCCTCATTAAAATGATCAGAAAGGCTGCAGTGTTGCTTTCTTGTATGTAGCCCCTGATTAAGTTGTATAAGAATGACATGGCCTTTTTGGGAGAAAAGCAGAGTGCGCCGTGGTCTCTGGCCAGCCAGCCAGAAACCGTTGACACTTACAAAAGTGAGATGCGCGCTCCATCAAGAAAGGGAAGTTACTACTTATGGGGTCATGGACTCCTGATGTATTTAAAAATAGTTGTGGCTGTTTTATTGGGCACAGTCAGAGAAAGCTTTGAATTTGCACTATGCTGTATGAAAATGCCTGCGGTATGGTGGTGATATGGTATGTTTTCCTTTCCGCTGGCTTCGATGAAGTATACATAGCTTAACAGAATAGTACTATTATTGCAACCTCTCTGTATTTGAACCTTTAAGCAATATTTTAGTTATCAGTTCATTACTGTTCATTTCTTAGAATTTAAATTCTTCTTATTTGCCAATTATTTTTTTGGTATAAAATGTTAGGAGAAAAAGGCTCGGTAATTTTTTTCCCGGGAGAGACTGTATCCTGAAATGGTAAAAAAATATTTGTTTAAACTTCCTGAGGGTTTGCAGTCTAAGGAAATGCAGTATTGCCTAAGATCTGCTAATCTCAGATCAAGTGGCTGTAGAATTTGAAAAATGTATATTTTCCCTTTCATGTTACTTAACAGACCTTATATATTTATTTTTAAATAATGCTTCTGCAATTATATTTTATACAATTTCACCTCTTTTAATAAAGTGATTGCTATAAAGAGATATATACTTCTAGTAAGGATTTCTATAAATATATATGCCTTATGGGTTTTTTTAATTTATTTAGAGAGTGTTGTAGAATGCTAACATTTTACATTTAAAGGTGATACAAAGCAAAACAAATCTCATGTGTTAATTAAGCTGTTGTGGCTTAAGTTTCTTCCCCCTACAAACTGCATCATGGACAGTTTCTAAAGATGAATTGATTAATAAAAGGAAACATTTAATAGTGATCTTATATCTATTAGTACAGTGAAGTTTGAACCAATATTCATCTTCTGCCGAGGTGGAAATACACCTCAGCATTCTCCATTTTTACTATCTGATTCAAGTAAATACTAATGCAACAAATAAAACCAAATAAAATCTCTGCTATTTCTAACTGCAAGTACTAGCCCATCTAAGCTTGTATTCTCAGTCAAATCACATCATACCGTGCTCCATCATTAATAATGATATTTCATTATAAATGAAGACAAATAGGGTTTTATATAAGTCTGCTCACATTTTGATGAAATAATTTTTAGTCTCAAGAAATCCAATAGCAGGACACATGGTAAGCTAAATACATTAACGTATCAGGTACTTAAAACTAATTGGATTTACTAAAATTAGCTAATAATGCAGCTAAATAATGATGCTCTTCATTTACAATTCAGGAGCTCAGTAATGGACAAGGGAAGCTGCAAGTGCTTACAGTCAACAATAAAAGAATTGGTAATTTTGCCAATTATTATGTAGCACAAGATGGCTATTTAAAAAGTTTTCATTTTTTATTTACATACATGGCATCTAAAGAGGCGAAAAAGTGTCTCTGCCTTATTTACTTACAAATGCATGAGTGACTTTGATTCATTTCCATATAATTTCTGTGATATTTTCAGTCTTTAAATTGTTTTAAATAGAATTCACTCAGCCATTATTTTTTGTTTAGTGAATGAAGAATTTCGTTGTATTAAAAAGAAATCTGCTCATTTTTCTTTTTACCAGTTAGCAATATGTAATAAAAGTATAAAATTTATATGTCCTATTTATTTTTTTTTTTTTTGTAGCAGGAATAAAATTCATAAATAGCAACCAATTGATAAGTCTATTTTTGTGTAAAGAGAGATACAATTATTGACGTAGCATCCTGAGTATCAACACAACATTGTGGTACTTAATACTTGAATTTGGTTTGAAACACCTAGATGTCTTTTCTCCCAGTGCTTTAATGGCTGATTTAATACATCTTTCCAGCAAATGTAGTACTAAAATTCTGTAGTGACCCAAGAAGACAAGTGGATTTATGTTTTTGAATAAAACTATGAAAAATTTTGAGCAGTGGAGAGTAAAGCTCGAGATCTCTTAGGGTGCTCTGGTTTTGTTCTTAACATACGTGAACAAATTAAAAATATTCTTCAGAGTGATTGGGGAGGTATTTTTAAGAACTTTGCCATCCTTCTCTAATTTACTTCCCTAAATTTATGATTTGTGTGCCAAATTTTTTTTTCAAAGAAGAGAAGCACTACAGGTCTTGGAAACTAATTAGTGCTGTAGTCACTGCTTTCTGAAAGTGAACCAACAGCAGCAGACCACAGATGTGAGGTATCCAGGCTGTTCATTTGACTGATAAGTTCTTCCAGAGTGCTTATAGTCATCTGAAAAATCATGTTGGATTTGATGTTTCTGAAGGGAAACATATTCCATAAGGAGGATATGGTTGTACTCTGTATGTAGAATTTTCAGGAGCAATTTGCCTTCTTTTGGAAGCAGAATTTCCTACATGACCTACTCAGGTCTCTACAGATGTGCTTGAAAGAAAAATAAGTTTGCAGGAAACATTTTGTGTCATTATCTGTGTCTTTATTGAAACCTTAGTTTTTCTAGCAAGATATGTAATTCAGTGCTTGCATCATAGGAAGTGTGGTCTGTGTGTTTTACAGGTTTATGCAAGATCAAGAGACTGAAGTTGAGAACAAGTTACTGTGTGTGAATTCAAATGCAAAATATCCTCATTATAATAATTCCCAGGAAATTCGCCCCCACTGCTGTAGAATCAGAACTCACAAACACAGCCTAATGTCAGCAATGAACTCTACTTTAACCAGCCTTTCAACCTGTGTATCGTCAGAGTAATTGGTCTTTTAGTTGATTTGACTAACTGACAGCCAAGCCACTAATAATTACCTGTGGCAGCATTTATATATTTTTTCTTTTACATTATTGCACAACATCAATGAATATATTTTAAATATTCACAGTAGTTGAATGTTTAGATTATAATTTAAATAATTATTTATGGAAATATAATTGCATGTCTGTGCTTACAATGGAGAGATTCTGTAATTTGATTAAAGAGAGAACAACATCATATCTGCCCATCTAATTTTGTGGTTAAACTATTCATGACTTATAATAAGATATTAATTTTGTCAATTTGTTAGGGTATCATTTCAAATTTTTGACAAGCTTTCATCTTTATTTAGCTGAATTCAGGCTCAAGACAGCTCTTACTTAATAACTTATGCTTTATGAAGCTCTTGAAGAGCATGATACTCACAACCATCCACAATTCTCTTACATTGTGCTGTTGAGGCTCTTTAACATAGCATATATCTGTGTGAATGATATGCATAAATATAAAGCATCTGCATGTTTGTATGGTCTCAGCAAAGTAGAAATGTGCTGCAAAGACTTCCAAGACTCACGTATGCTGGAGAACTTATTTCTGAGGTAAGCTAGAGACAAGGACCCACTAAAACCTAAATTAATAATGTTTGTTCCTGTGCAAAATACTGGTTTAGGTATTGTGTTTTGTTCTTGACTAAGAAGACATATTTGCTCACAGACATTATTATGGAATACATTTGAGTGATGAATGAATAGAAAATAATAGACTGGGTAAAAACAAGCAATGTTTTAAAATTTAAACTATTTTAAATTATCAAATATTATGTTTCAGTTATGGAACTAGAGATAGTTAATTTAAAAAATAATATTTTAATTTCTAAAATATTTTTAGAATGTCTATTTATCGCTCAGGCTACCTATAATTTTTCTTCTACTGGAAAAAGAGCATATATTTTTCCAATACACCATTGTGTTGCTTTTCTGTTCTAAATGTCCCATTTTTAGAACTAGTGAAATGTAGTGACATTGGATCATTACCTCTTTTCCATATCTGAATAAAATGTCAAAGTATTTATTTCTTAAGACTGGTTGACAAGTGGTAAAAATGTTTATAATTCCACGGTGTAACTATACAAATTGTCAATATTTTAAATATTTTTGTGTTTAAAAATATTCTCTGAAGTTTCTTTTCAGCAGTATTTTGTTACTTCTGAGAGTATGTTGTTGTATTTTAATTACAAATATTGATTAGTTGATAATATTAAAAAGTGAAATGTTGTTGAAAAGTTGAATCAGATATTTACCATAAATGAGGAATATTTGTTGCCTTATATTTTAGTGTTATGTGGAAATATTTTTAAAAAATATTTGACTGAAAAAATCGTAGGTATTTTATTTTTAAGATATTTAAATATCTAAGATGAAGACTGTTAAAACTGTTCCAGTTACTGAAAACAGCAACTGAAAATATATTTAATATGCACAAGTGTCCATACATTGCTTCAGTGTTTAGTTTGATGTATAATCATTATTTTTTATCTACTAATATTTATTTATTTAAAGTCAGAGAAATACTGCTATTGAATAAATGTTCAGGCATAAAAGCTTTGTTTTCCTATTAATGCATTTCAGAAGTAGCATTATTGCACTGGCCTTATAGTAAATATTTCCAAAACTTTCTCGAACTGTAAAAATTTAAATAAAGACAACTACTTTAAATAAAGACAACTATACGATAGCTTTAAAATAGGAGAAGTTGTATGTGTTTTATTTGGTTAATCTACTTGTTTGGCCCAGCCTGTCATTACAAAGTTTCTGAGGGTAAGTTTTAGTTACCTTCTAGCATGTATGAATACAGGAGGTCTGTGATTTTTCCATTAATTTCAGAGTATTATTCCAAAAATATTAATACATTAGGTATATTTTACAGATTTCTATAGAAGAGAAAGTTATTTAATCTTTCAGTGCTTTCAAAGAACAATTATAAACTTAATGAACTTAAATCAGAGTGAAATGTCAAAGTTATTGTTCAGTTACCTAGATAGGAAATGAAATAAAAGCATTATCTTTTCAGCATATTCACATTCCAGTGATAGATAATTTTAACTAGATGTATAAAGAGAGTACATCCAGACACATCACAACTATAATATCATGTACTAGTTTTTGTATATTGTCTCATTGTCCCTAAAACATGCATTACCAACTCTAAAAGTATAAATTACACCTTAGATACTCCGAAGGTCGAAAATTAGAATTAGTCACAAAATATGTAGGTGTTTTCAAATAATTACTGCAAATGTGATTTTAAACTAAAAAACAACAAAAATGTCTTACTGCCAATGGTACTTGAGTTTTTATTATCCAGTCACAAGAAAATCCCCAGATAGCTGTTGGCTGAAGAGAGACCATTATAGTAAAATAAAAGTCAAGTGTATGATGTAAAAAAAAGAGAATCTTTAAAATAAAATTCAGGTAACTCACCTGAGTTTGTTGAAAGTAAGCATATGTTTGCAGGTCTGTTGTTGACATTACTGAATAATTCTAATAGTTTTCAATTAAAATCAGAAATAGGGCTTGTAGAAGCAGCGTGTTCAAAGCCATTTGCAAAGGTTCTTTAGTGCTTTGTACACTGAATGGTGGGTGGAAAAGGTCTAAGAAATGCTTAGTAAAATATCAAATAGGTGAATTTGTCTTTCAGTTATTACTGTTGGGCTTTTACATGTAACTAGTTACTTATGTAACACAGAGCACTGCTGTTTTCCTAGGAGACCTGCTAGCAAGAGCAAAATATGGATTATGATATTTAATGTGTAGGTGAATTACTTCAGGTTTATCAGTTTATTTCTTCATTTTGCTTTCTCTAATTCTGCATGGGTCAATCTGCCAGCTACATACACCTTTCACGAGCTTTTTACATGTAAGTAGTTACTTACCTTTAACACAGAGAACTGCTGTTTTCCTAGGAGACCTGCTAGCAAGAGCAAAATATGGATTATGATACTTAATGTGTACGTCAATTACTTCAGGTTTCAACCCCCAAAACATTTATCAGTTTATTTCTTAATTTCGGTTTCTGTGATTCTGCATGGGTCAATCTGCCAGCCACATACACCATTCCATTTATGTCATCCTTCAGCTGCTTACCTAAACACCTGGTACCCATGCAAAATCAAAACAATGTTCCTGTTTCCACATTTGTCACATACCAGAGGATTCACAGGAAGTACTTAGTGTGCAAATAATATTCTTCTCTACTTTCTCAGTACAGGGGGCTTTATAAAGTCAGGGTCTATGTATGGATACTAAAATCTCCACCCCTGCCATGGTTCTATTTCACTGTAATTCTTTGGAAAGCTTCCTCATATCACCTTCAAAACTAAATATAGATTTTGAGTAGTAGATCTTGAGCATGAATAGATTTGAGCTGTTGAATGAATGGACAAAACAAGAGTGAAGTGACTAAAGGAGTCCCTGGCAAACAAGAACAACTGTGAAACTTATCTCAAGACAGTATGCAGCTCATAATTGTTGATGTCCTAATTAAAAAAGTGCACCAGCAAAATGTTATACCTATTATCATACATTACCTACTTCAGTCTTACAAATCTTAATTTGGGAAAGTGAGTCTCAGTAGGAAAATAAGTGTCTTCGGAGCCCTAAAGTGTTTGGCTACAATTTGGACTAAGAAGGAGGTAGGAATCTCTGCTTCAAAGAAACAAAGCTCTTGCATGAAATTCTCTTGCTTTAATCAGTTAACTATTGAGTTGTCTGATTTTTAATTTTTTTAAAGAACATATGTTGTGCACCTGAAAAACAACAGATATTTAAGAAAGCTGTCTCAGCAGATCAGCTACTTTCATGTCATATAGGAATTTCTAAACAGCTTGGATTATAAAGGCCTTTGTAAGCAACTGAAGCTTTCAGAAATGAAGAATGAGAGAGGTGTTTGGTGATAGTTTCTGATTAATGTTATTTAAAAGTAAAGAAATCTATATCAAATATATAAACTGGAGGAAATGTCTCAGCTGTAATGTCTCAGGCTACTGAATTGACTTAGTGGATATGGGTGTGGTAGGAATGCCATTTTCTGGTCCTCTGAACACAGTCTCACCTTTTTTTTTTTCCTTTTTCTCCCTTTTAAAACATGCTGATTATCAGGCTTTTTTGAAGGCTGTTTGATATTTTGCTAAATATAGCCAGATAAAAATGGGAAAATTCTGTAAAAGAACATGGGAGCAGCTGTGTTTCTCTAATTAGTGCCCTGTTTATGAAAGTAACAACAGAGGGTACTGTGGGAAGATTGTAAGTACAGGGTAATGCTTCTCCCAATATTTTATTTTCCCTCAAGAAGCAATTGAATTTTTTTTAATTTTTTTTTTATCATATCCAATTTAGATATAGCAATATCTGTCATTAAAATGCCAGGTTATTTTGATTGACTGCATCAGCAGCTGAATGTGAAGACAAGCCACACATTTCAGAAGTGTCTCCCTGCCTTCTCCCTGGCTAAGACTGGGGGAAACCTCTGCATGAGAGTGTCCACTGCCTTCCATATCTGATGTAGGTGTTGAATACTTTGGAGCATGTGGCCAGTGAATTGAGCTCTGAACACCAATAGTGTTGGATGGATCCATGATGGCCAAGTAGGTGCTATGAAAATTACTGAACTCTTGGCAGCTTCAAAACTCCTGTGCAGAGGACTGTGCCCCCAAAGCAACTTACTGTTTGAGCCTTGGAGATTTATATCACATTCAAGATAGCTCAGCTACCTTAGAAGGCATAAAACCAGCAGGATGACTTTTGTGGTAGTGTTGCAAACAGAAAAGGTTTAATAAAAGGCAAAATAACAAAACTATTTACAGAGAAATGCAAGAGGTTCTTGCTCCTTGTAAAACACCCCACAAAAGCCTTTAGTTTCTTTGTTCTCTTCTTTTTCTAGTAAATTGCTTAAGCAAAATTTTTTAGCTTTTTTCCAATTAGTTATCCTTAAGTTTGAGGTAAAGTCCCTCGAGTCCTATGAAGTGTCTTCTTTGCTAATTGAAGAATGAAACTTCTGAGCTTTTCTCCTTTTTAAAGAGACAAAAGATAATTTTGTCACTCTTGTCAACAGGAAGAACATTCCTACATTTGAGCTGTCAGTCTGCAGTGTATATCTTAGCCTGTCAGCCTCTCAGAGGATAAAAACTCCCCACTGGGTCAGAGCAAAGATCCATTTACCATCGTTCTTTTTAGTTGTAATATGTCTGGTTAAGAGGGTGAGGAAATAGGGTACAGTATAATTGTCCCATGGAATTGTTCATTCTTCAGTGGTTTGTAGTTCACAGAATGCCAGAAACCCAAAAATAACATTTAAGAATAAATCATAAATGACTGTAAATGGATTTGATTGATGGATTTATAATTCTAAATTGCTAAATTGCATCATGCAGCAGGGATTTCCATAGCTTAAGAGTTCATCTTATAAAGATCTTTTGTTTTGAATTTGCTAGCTGAGATTTTGTGTGATGTTTTTGAATTGAAAAAGGCAAATCCCCACTGTTCCCAATTCACTTAGATTGTCCATAATTTTTTACCCTTCAGTCATTTCTCTTTTTGAATCTGTGGAACTTCAGTCCACTTTTTCCTCATGGAGAAGATTTTATATTTGATTGTTTGTCCTTTTTTGATCCATCTATTTGTTTGATTTTCTCTATACCTTTACCAGTCCTTCTACACTCTTTTTCTACCTGGGACAATGGCACAGAATCCATTAATGATGTGAATCATTAATTTATAAATTGGTTGAATAATCTCTCTATTTTCTAATCCTTTCTTATTAATTCAATCTTTCAAATTATTTTTTTCATTTCTACTTAGGATTAAACATTTTTATTTTTTTTTGGGACAGAAATATTTGTTATAATCATTTTCTAAGAGGTACTAGCCAGCTCAAATTTGCAAAAAACATAAAACATTTCCTAATGTAATTGTTCAAGTTTATGCAAGCAGAGGACACAGGACATTTCACTGTATTATTGTTTAAAACAATAATATGGGATAATTACTTGGTTAAGAATTCCACTGTGGTGAGTTGTGACTTGATGAGCTGGTAATTATAAACACTGGTTAAAATAAAATACTTGTGAATCCTTTTTCACAGGATGAAACAATTCACACATGGCAAGGCTACCAGAATATGATGTGCAGATTTTGTAATAATTTTTGCAGCTGTTTGTCACAGCGTTTAGGAGCCCTTAATACACCTGCAGAAGCTGACCCTAAGCTGGAAGATTAAGACAGTTTCTTAAAAACTTTAAAAGTTGCTTTTTTAACACAGAAAGTGTAAAGGAAAGGTATGCCTGCACAGTTGGAAGGCATGAAATTTGCCACCTGTGATAAAAGTTCTGTGTTGAGCCTTCAAGATCTGCATTTCTGGAATTTTACTAAATTAAATTATTTTGCATTTTCTGTGGCTATGTGAAATACTAAGAGTCACATGCAGTAGCAAAAGGACTAATTTAAGTGCTTATTAAAGTATGCATGACAGAGAAAAGGGATGTGTATGGTCTAAAGAAAATTCTGGAATTATCTACATTGTAAGTGGTATAAACTCCTGTTAAAAGGAGATGCTGTAGATGAATAAAAAGTTGTTGATTTGACCTGTGTAGTACATCCCTATGGATGGAAGACAAATAAAGAAATTGCTAGTGTGGAATTTAGGTAATTTCTAAATTGCAGTTTACAGTTGCCAGGAAACCTCTGGTTTTCAGAACATGTTGCATGGTAGTCGAAAAGAGCTTTTCCTCTTCAAACTATAAACAAGGATGAAATTATCTTCTGCCTGATTGCTTGAAGATCTTTGTTCATCAGGTTTCCTCAGTTTGTTAGGTCTGCATGCCAACATTTTGATTGAAACCCTTGATATTTTTATGCCACTAGGTTATTTAGATGGTGTGAAATTGTCAACATCTCTTACTTTTTACATTGCTCCTATAGGAATAAGAATTTACTTTTCAGTAATTTGCAAGGATGAGTACTTTAACTTAATTCAGTATAACTTAACTCAGTATTTATAAAAATATAGTATTGTTTGAATAACCTGAGCTCTAACTTTCAAAAATCAGTTCATTTTCTTGCTCCTATCTGAGCAATAATTTTTTATTAGTTTTGATAATGAAAAATATTTTGGAAGCTATTTATTTTTCAGAAATATTTCCTCTTCCTCTTATTATTTTTAAAGTTCTTGAGTACTGTCTGATTACTCCTTATCCTCAGAAAGACATAACATACCAAAGAGATAGAAAAGCCTCCTTGGACCAGTAAACTTATTTCAGGGAAATTCAGGCTACAAAACCAAGTTATTTTCAATGTTTCCCTCTTCTCTGAAACTTTCTTAAACATCCAGGTAATGCTGACTTTGCATCAACTATTTAATTGACTTCTGTTATAGACCAATATTATTTCCTCAATATTTAGCTTATGTTCTTGCTCTTGCTTTAAGACACAATATGAAAGACATAGTTCCAGACCTTGTCTTCTCTTAAGAGGTGAGGAAGCAAGGTGTTTGAAGGAGGAGGATATTAAGAAAAAAGTGTACAAAACAAATCTTGAGGGCTCTTGATATGATTTAGGAAAAACTGAAGTTCTATGTCTGCAGCAATATTTTTCTTGTCTTCTTGGAAACTTTTTTCTCTCAAAGAATAAATAAGATGTTTCTGATGACTATAGAATAATTACAGAGAAATTCTGTTCAGTATATCTTTAATGATTAACAAATGTGTGACTTTTCTTAAAGTGCAAAGTGGTCAGTCTCTGATACCAGGCTGCCGACACGTCACTTTAATGATATCTTTAGACTTTGGAAACAAAATTACACAGCAGAAGGATGACACATACGGAGCTGATCACAGAACAGTGGTTCAGTAAAGTCAGGACCACATGATCTGCCAGAAGCTGACCTCATTTCTGAATGCTTTTAAATTAAATGAATAGTTTTGAAAGGAATTTAGAAAAATAGCTATATGCATATTCAATTTTTGTTGCCTTTTATTTTCTCCATGCTTCATATTTTTACTGATTCTTTTTCTTTTCTTAAATGAACTGCCATGCACTGCATTTTAGAGCGATCAGTTGTAATTGTTGGTCTTTAGACCATGTGGGCGACTGTTAAATCACACATTTGTTGTGCCCATAATGTCATCATGCAAATGATATATTAATATAGTGAACAAGACATCTCCATTTAAAAATAAAATAAAATTTACTGTTTGTATATTTATATTTTCTGAGGAAGGAGGAACTACCTTCCCATTAGTTTATGACTTTCCTCTTTTCTACTGTGAAATCCAAACAGCCATAACACATAGCCATAATTTAAGAATATTCAAGGTCCAAGCAGAATCTGTGTCTTGCTCCTTCTAAATTTAGATTAAAAAACACAGCTGCAGGAAGGGGCTTTTCCTCCTTTGGGCTGTTCAGCAAACCTTCATTATTTCAGTAACATTGATAGATGCAAGTTAAAGGGAATGAAATACACTATAAAGAAAAGATTCAAAACCCTAAATGAAGGAAATACTTGCCTAAAACCATTCTCAGCTGACTTTGGTATGTCAGATTGCTTGGTTGGAGAACATTTCTGGATGAAGTGGAGCCACAAGTCACTGACGTTGAATCAAAGCACAAGGGAGAGGAACTGCACCTCTTCCTACTGCCCTGCCTTTCTCAGTGTGCCTGCAGCCCCAGCCCAGCACCCACTGTGCTCCCAGCAAAATCAAAAAATCCACATTTACACCACTCTCTCCTTCACTCTCTTTTACATGTTTTGCTTGCCACTAGAAAAGGAATGAAGGAGGGAAGGAGATATGGATACTGCCTTTACCAGGTGACCTCAGGAGAGTTTCCCAATGCTGCCATGAGCCACTTTCCTGTTGATCCAGCTGCACTGCTAAAAAGGTGGTTAAATCTCCATGTCATACCTAGATTAGAAAAATGGACAAAACTCCCATATATGTGACTCCATCTCATTCAGTACTTTGAAGAGGAAAGGTAGGAAATAAAATTCATGGGAGATCTTCAGGAATGTTTAAGTGCATCAGAAGCAGAGATAGAATTAAAAGTTATTATAATCTATGCTTGTCATTTCACTCACCTACCTTGAAAGTCCAGACCGTCATGTTGTACAGCCTGCTGGAGGCAGATGCTAGTGTTGATCTGGAACACAAACAGCCCAACATTTTTCATGGTTTAACAAATAAGGAAAAAACATTTGAGAAAAATTAAAAGCAGTCATGAAAATTCACATTTCTCTAGTCAACATAAATAACTTTTTTCTTTTATCCTTTATGATTGTGTCTTTGCAAGTACTTACACCTGCTTGCAGAGGTGTTTTGGTAATATATGGTGGGGGCAGCTGGGACTAGCAAAAGCCTAGATTGAATGATTAAATAATTAACTCCTTTAAAAAGATAAAGAACTGACTGGGATTAATGGCATGTCTGGAAAAAGAGTATTTCCATGTTGTGCTCTGCCATTCTGAGTTGCTGGTTTTTACTTCTACCTTCTTGCAGCTTCATTTCAGACAAACGTATTTCTGTGCCACCAAAATTGTTTAGTGAATTATTTCTGATGTCCCCTTGAACTGGTTTTGGCTGGGATAAAGTTAATTTTCCTTATAGCAATTCCAACAGGGCAATGTTTGCACAGAGTTGGGGTCTTTTCTGTTTCTCCAGCTGTCCTGACAATGAGTAGGCTGAGGAGGAAGCATAGTCGGGACAGCTGACCCCAACTGACCAAAGGGACATTCCATCCAGCATGGTGTCATGCTCAGCATAAACAGCTGGGGGAAGAAGGAGGATGAGAGGGACTTTCATAGTGGTGGCATTTGTCTCTCCAAGTCTAGAAGGAAGCTAGGTGATCTTGAAGCTCCCTTCCAACCCAAACCTTTCTATGATTCTGTGATTACATGTGATGGAGCCCCTGACTTCCTGGGGATGGCTGAATGAATTCCTTGTTTTTCTTTGCTTGCATGTGTGGCTTTTACTTTACCTGTTAAACTGTCTTTCTCTCAATGAGTTTTCTCACCTTTACCCTTCTGATGCTCTCCCCCATGCCACTGCAGGGAGTGAGCAAGCAGCTGTCTGAGGCAGAGTTCTCAGGTGGGGTTAGACCACCATACCTCTTTAACACATCATAAAAACCTAATGGAAAACAGGCAAAGAAACCAACAAATATATGTGCAAGTTTCCTCCTTCCCAAACTGGGCTGGAAATGGTGTTCTTAAATGGGCTGAGCCACAGGAATGAGTAGGGTACTCGGGGAAAGCAGCTCTTTGCAGGCAAATCTGATTGATAATATTCTTCCAAACTCATAACTTAACCATGCAAGTGATTAATTAGCTATCACAGAGGAAGCTTTTCTTCCTGCTCATACAGAACAAGCGACTGGGGTACAAAACACAAAGATGGCAGCTGGAGTCACCCTTGGGCTGTGTGGGCTGGTGCTGTGTGTTCTTCTCTCGTGGAGCCCTATGAATCTGCTTATCATTGCTTACTCGTTATCTGTCAGGAACATTAGAAAGCCACGGAAAGAAAAGTTCAGCTGGTGGGGGCAGTTCAAAGTGTGTGGGTTTGCTATGGGAATTCCTGTTCATCCCAACCAAACAGGAACGATAACGAATTGTCTCATGCCCTTTATGGCTCTTAATAGCAAAAGAAAATAACTCTTTTGAGTAAAGATGGTTGCAGTGCATCAACCATGCTATAAAGACATTGGATGTAGACCCTTCCCTGGAGGTCTCACTTATCTGTAATCTTTTTCTTATGTTTATATAACTCAAGAGGCTGCATTTATACCTTATTAACACCATCTATAAGGTGCTCATTTCTATCAGAAGAAATATTATCTATATGGAAACCTATTCAGCCTCATCCTTTGTGCAACTTTGCAGAGATACTGAAGAGTATTTTGCGTAATTGTGACAACTTTAGAGCTTCTTTCTCATCCCTGAGGGATGGCAAAGAACAATTTTGCTTCACTAAAATCCTGTTTCAGAGTTTCCATCTGAGTACAGAGAAGATTCTCTAAAGTTTCACAGAAGGGAGATCTGGTTATGCTTACTTCATTTTACTGTATCCAGATGAGCATCTAGGAGTTAATACGCTCCAAAGGAATCCCATGCTTCTTCCCTTAAGCCACTCTGATACCCTCTCATCCTTATTAAATAAGCCAATCTTATTAAAGATGGCATTATATATATGGTTCAAAGGTAGATATTCAGAAATTACATTTGTCAATTGTTTCTGTGGCAAAAATGTGATACAGAAAGAAAAAATATTCTGCTGACCATTGACAGTAAATTTGAATGAATGACAAGTTATGAAATTTGGGTATTTTAAAGCAGACACATTCTCTTAATTATTTTCCAAACAGCAAACTAGCAGCTAGGTTTTGAGTCATTAGACTTTGTAAGGTTTTGTATAGCCAGATGTTCATAGTGTGGAGGCTGCAGGGGTGGCTTCTTGGAGAAGTTTCCAGAAGGATTGTGTGTAGGAATAATTCAGTGGGGTGTTTTCGGCAACTCAGACAAGCCTCCTTCACCCTGGGGGAGTCTGTACTCCATTGGTCCATTTCTGGGTTCCTTGCTTAATTAAAAAGCAAGTGGTTCTTTGAAAAAAAATGTGAGATTTACATTCTGTATAGGTATGAGAATTTTTGTCTCACTTTTGACATGTAGTCCATTGTGGAGGATGCATTTATTGTCAGTAATCAAATAGCCCTTTGTATTAGTTTATCTTCTGGCTTTATAATGATTGGGGTCACCATGCAGTTTCTTTAATAAGTAAACTGATATCATGTTGTTATCACCATTGCTTGATCAGAACTGGTGACGCAGAACACAGGCAGAAGGATTTCCTGTTCTGCTTACTCTGACATAATCAGAATGGACAAGAGGAAATACCTGACTGAAGGAAGCAGATTGTCAGAAGTCTTCAAGAGCCAAGATTATTCATTGTTTTGTGTTACAAACCAAATGTGGGATTCTGCAGGTGGAACTCTTCTGAAAATCTGGCATTTTCATGCATATTTCTCTTGCTTACACTAGAAGTAAGCAATTGAGTTGTCTTATTTTGCTTTTTCCCCCATCTTTCTTTCCAGCTGTTTATTTTCATAGTGACTTTGAATTTGCTGTTAGACCATCTTGCTCCGGCTCTGGTGTAAGACTGCATCAGTTAGAACACTGATTATTTTCAAACTTTTCTAAGTTCTTTCAAACAAATTCTAAAACACAGTTTCTTTTCAAACTTCTTAAGCACTCTAGTAATCCAAACATTACTAATAAAAACTTAAAGACCTAAATTGTTATCCTTGAGGCCTGACAGCATTCTCTATCCAATCCAATGGTTTAGATAAAGAAAGGTGAAAGTAATTCCCACAAAGCACTGGAAATGTTATCTTTTGCTCAGACATCACAATATCACACTGTCTTGCACTCTGAAAAATGCAAAGAGAATTATACAGGCCACATAAATATTTTTACTCTAATTTCCAATTAAATTTGATTTGACCTCTCTGGCAGTTGTGAGAATAGTGACTTAGGCAGCACAGTTCAATCAGGAAACAGTGCTATAATGAATTGTTAATTCTTTTAATGAATTTAACTACTTTAGATCAAAATGAATATGGCAATATGATGTCCACATGCAAGCACATGCGTGGAAAGCTGATGAAGTCTATTCTCAGATTTGCCAGCTATTATCCTCAATTTGCATTTAGCTATAGTAAACCAGTTCCAACTATATCAATGTCTGTCAAGCCATCTTGCTTTACAGTTGATATAGCACTAGATCCATTTTAAGCACGGAGTTAATATATCCTGGATAATAAGGATTTTTTTTGTGTCTGATTTACTATCCTGTCCCATCAATGTTTTTCATGGCTATTTAGCTTGACTAATGACTTCCAAACGACCACAGAAGACAGAAATCTCCCTGGGTGTTGCAAAGTATGTGGGGGGTTAATTTCAAAAAGCCTGTCTGAATTGCATTAATGCAACTGTTTGACCTGTGTGTATCCTCGGGACAAAATATGTTCAAGCAAAAAGTAGTAACAATAAACAGGATTTAAAATGGAAGTTTTATTTTATTTTTGGAAGTGTAGTTCAGTTAATGGACTTTTCGTTTTTTTTTTCCAGGTCCAAAATTGGAAAACTGCTGGCAGTGTCATCCAGATTTGGTACAATCTGCTCTCCAGTGCTTCTTGGGAAGAAATCCTTTATAATATTTTTATTTCTTCTATACATATATCGCAAACCCAAATGACTGCTCTGTGTTTTAATTTGTTTTTCTGTGAACCTATTTATTCTGATATTTTAATTATGATTTAATTAATTTTATAGTGTTCTGCATTAATCTTGATGGTTTTTACTATTACTATAAGATATATGTAGCCTGAGGAGAGGATTATTATCAGTGGACCTTGTTCGCACAGAAGAATCAACAAAAACTGTAGTTCTGGTGCATGGACCCAGTGGTATTAGATTTATGTTGAGCTGATATATATACTGATATATGATTTATGTCAGTAAATTCCCAAGGTATCCTGCAGTTTGCCTATAAAATTTTGTAGCCAGTCTAGGAATGAGAAAAGACAGTCATTGAGGTTTTTGCTTTTTTTCCCCCTTTTTTTAGATAAAGTTTTAGAAGAAGTAGGCATGCAGTATAAACACTGAATCCTCCATACTGGAATTTTTTATACCTTTGTTAAAACCTAGAAAATGGTGTGGTCATTAATTAGAAGCCAGATTTTTCCCACTAGTGAATGGGAACTTCAGAATTTTTTTTTGGTTATTTTTCTATTGGTAGGGCATTAGATCTAAAATATATCAATATTTTAGCCCATATCTTTTGAGAATTAATAATTTTGATGCAGTATTACACATTTGTCACCTAAATCTTGTTACTTGCCAAGACTGCATTCTTAATGTCAAGGTTTCAATATTAAATATAGATTAATTTTGTCAATTGTGATGTTGACAAATTTAATTGACCGTAATTGTCAAAATTGCTGGTCATTAATTTATTCTCAGATTTTCTGTGTGAAAATATAAACCTGCAAAAGTGTCATTGTCAATTATGGTCCATTTGAAGTGACCTAATTAGCATTGTGTGATGAACCAACACATGGAAAAGCAAATGGGAGGACATGGTAGGGAGATAATTGAATGTGACATGAATACTAATAGTGACTTTATACTATTTGAATCATTAAAACACTGTCCAATGAAAGTACTTAATTTAATTTCATGTTTTTATTTGCTAGAACAGCACAGAAGGATAATGAGGAACACCTGAATTCTTTCCACTGGAACAAACATTTGGTAGGACAAATGGAATAACTGAAATAAAAGTGGTACCCCAATTTTTTTTTAGCATGAGAAAACTGGCCAATATTGTTTAGGATTCCGACCTCCTGCCTTCTTTTGCAGCATTTTCCAGACACAAGTCATTCCTGGAAAGGAAATTGTTGGTTACAGACTCATTTTGCACAGGTGAGTGGGCATCAAGAGAGGAGGAAATCTAGAAGTCATGCCATGTCCTCTTATCACTAAAGCCATGAACCTTAAATTACTATACCAACAGACAACTGCAAGAGCTCAACATTTCTTTAAGCCTTATTAAATATCAGGTCACTGTCACTGAACCCACTGAATTCACTGGGCACTGTTTGGTTTTGTCTCTTTGTGTGAGCTGGGCTCAAGGCTGAGTCTGTCGAGGATCAGTGTTTAAGAGCCAACACCTTAAGCCTTCTTTCTGCCTGATGCATATAATCCTCACTACTACTGAATTTGTAAAGAGAAAAGGGACACCCATTTTTGGAGGCTTCTATCTCTTGTTGGAGTTGTGGAACTCCAATAAATGTAATGATTTCTGCATAGGCAATGTCTCCTACTGGGTGAATACTGGCTGGGTGCTGTTCTTGGTGAGCAGAGGCTTCTAAAGAACCTTTCAGGCTCTGACTTAAAACTACATTTTCACTCTGTGCTGCAGGAAGAGGAAGTATCCTCTGGGAGGAGTAGTGTGCAAAGTCAGGAGCACAGGGAGTGCAAAAGTTAAAAGACTGAAGAAGACTCAGAGGAGAAGCCAGAAAAGATAAGACAAGGCATGAACAGAAAGGGCTTTGCTGTATTGAACTTAAAGACCTTCGCCTAAAGAAAGTGTGTTAAAATGCTTATAGAGGACCAGAGGGAAATTCTGCTTTTGAAGACATATTTAGAGACTCAGAGGAGAAGCCAGAAAAGATAAGACAAGGCATGAACAGAAAGGTCTTTGCTGTATTGAACTTAAAGACCTTTGCCTAAAGAAAGTGTGTTAAAATGCATATAGAGGACCGGAGGGAAATTCCTTAAACTGCTTTTGAAGACATATTTAGAGCAAACATCACTGTTTTCCTTCTACTTCACATGGTGAACTTACCCCTATAGGTTTTATGCTGGTTACACACATTTGGCATTAAAAAAATCTAAGTTGCATTTGCATGTGGGTTTGAAAAATTCAGTGTAATGAGCCACACACTAACATAACTAGAAATCCTATGCATCCACTTAAGGCCTCTGCTTATAAGGAGGAAAATATATTATATACTCTATATGCATAGCTTTTGTATGAATATTGAAATTATACTTGGGTTTAACTGCAAGTTTTGATGACTAAATTGTTTATTCTGCTTAACACACATAGCTGTCATATCTCTGATACACCAAAGCCAGAACCAATTATTCTGCAAAAGGTTTTTCAGGGAACTAATTATAACATCAAGTGGGGTGGTGCTCAAAATAGAATGAATGAGAAATAATGAGAAAAACGAATCCAATAATTATTTAAAGTAGTGGGTGTTAGCTTCTCTTCTGATCCTGTGGTGGTGGTAGCTGGGAGTAGCTTCAAAGTAACAATACACATGCAGACATTGAGGACGTTTGTATTCTCCTGTTCACAATTTACTGCATTACAAAAATCTGGTAGATTTAGTCTGTTTTTCAATTAGACTAGCCACTTACACATGTAGTGCAAAGCTCTCTGTACTGTTGTACTGGTCAACAAAAGACAATGATTAAATTCTGAAAAAGCACCAGATGAAACTGCTACTACAATAGGCATCAGTAATCAGAGGCATAATCACGTTCTGCTGGAAATCTGTAGCTGTAAAATGAACAGAAATACACGTTCAGCTTTGAAGTCCATTTTCATGCAAAGATCAAATAGCTGTCATATTTATTTCTCAGTTTTGAAGTGTAAATGTAAACCAATTCAGAGACAAGGAATTATTTACTGTACCTCTGTGGAACAAGCATTGTCCAGAAAAAGTGACAAAACTATTTTCCTGCAATTGTTAGAATTTTGGGGACAACCACATTTGATGTGAGAAAAAGACACCAAGATTATTGGTTTACAGGTGTTTTATGGGATGGCATATTCCTGGAGCACTGAGCTTGTAGTTTCAGGGTTTCCAGTGCTCAAGTAGCTCAGTGCTGCAGCAGCACATATTTGATTGAACGGACTTATGATGGAACAGACATATTTGATGGAACTCCTTGACCTGAAGATCAAGTATATAATTGTGGGCACGCATTTAATAAGTCCAGGTCCTAACAGCCTGCAAACTGCTGCACCAAGCATCCCTACAGCTCTCATAGCTGCCAGCCTTCACTGGAAAGAGGGTATTTCCAGTGGCATTTCCTGCACAGCTGCATACACGTTGCTCAGCTTCTGCAGTACACAGAAGCATTTCTCAGCTACAAATATGGCATAAGGGCAGGTGGGTGACTACACCTCATGAGTGGCAAATGGGGCTGGGAGAGAGGGAAGGAAGCTAGCAAATCTATGGGCAAGGAAAAGATGAATTTTATTTTTTAAAATTTAAAATCGTCCTACTGAAGCCCAGCCTTTCAACTCTCATAGAAAAACATACTTGATAATAACTCAGCAGACTTTTTTAACAGTTTGAAAGCAATCTTTGACAAAGTGTCTACACAAAATCCTATTTATGCATGAGATGTCTCCACATACTCAAATTATCTATTTCAGTAGTTGAACCCTTTTAGGAAAGAGCATTGACTGAGAAGTTTCTTTGACTGCTTTGAGTGAGACTTAACCTGAGCATAACAGGTTTTTAATCCATAAAGATGAGATTTTTTTCCCAAGCAAAATAGGGCATACCTACTTGGAATTGCTATCAGAATTGCTCCCAAGCCTGCACTTGATCATTGTCTACCTAACTGTGTGTTTAAGCTATCTGTCTGTCCATGCTGTAGCACCAGCAGGGAGAGTGCTGGTTGGCATGGACCAAAACCAGGCTGGGAAGATGCTAATGACTGAAGCAGCATGCATGACTGCTGGGCAGTGCTCAGGATCATGCCCTGCTCAGGTTCCTAGCACAGACTTGGAGGTGCTGGATCAAACTATCCAGAGGAAAGCCAGCAGGACTGATGAAACAAGGGAAAGAAATTGAGTCATCCACTCTGCTAACAAGTACCTTAATTGCAGAGGTGTTAGTGGCTTTGGCATGGGAAAAATGGGACACAAAGCAGAAGGAGAATGGTTGGAGGTTTTCCTCAGAAACTTAGTCCTTTGAAATCAACATTAAAAAGTTGTGTTGGGCCAATTTATGTAGGTTTTTTTTAAAATTATAAATGTTTGTGTTCAGCATTTTCAGATTATGTTTTACTGTAATAATTTCTCCTTTTAAGAAGAAAAATGTATTAAAAATATTAAACCATAAAAAGGTTGATTATAAATGTGGAAATAAATCTGCTTCAATTTGCCTTAGCCAATATTTCACTGATAATCTCAGTGGGAAAAAAAAAAGGAGGAGTTTTTCAATATTCATCATTCAAAGAGAGATTGAGAGAGATTGTAAAAGAATATTCACTTTGGTAGTATAAAATCCCATCAGAATCAGAGGAGAATTTTCTAGTCAACCCTGCTAATGAAAAATCAGCATCCCTTGGTCTACTGATATGCACATAAGACTTGCAGGTGTCTTTCTCATTAACCTGGTTGCTGTTGCATTATGTACCCTGGATGGTTCGGACCTGAAAATGTCTCTAAGTTTTTAGCAAACAAAAAGCGCTGTAAACAAATTACAAGCAGGCACAGGTTCACAGATTATTTTTCCTGTTGTGATTTTATGCATCCTGAATGGCAAGATATAGAATGATCCCACTGAAAGTGTCACCTATTAAAGTGATGACTAAAATTCCACAAAGCTTGTACAATAGACTTCTAGATAGAACGGTATTTTCAATAAATGATATCTCTACCAGTGGTAAAGCAAACTAAGGACTTGTGCCTCCTTGAATTTATGATTAAGCTGCAGTGTTGTGAGATCAAGGCAGTTTTAGGCAATTGAAGACTAGCTTCAACCAGGCAAAGATGTAGTCCTGAATTTACTTAAACCATTCTTGCCTAACAAAAATCAACATGAAAACTTTAAAAATAATGAGACTCAAAGGGATTCCTATTACTTACATTCCACAATTTCAGATGATAAAAACAAACTGCGATAGGACTTCTAGATTTTAATATAATATAAATAGAAAGATGGACTAGATAAAACCAGCTGAACACTAGTCTGTCCTCAAGACCTAACAGGGAAGTAATAACATGCTTTTGAATATGTAGCAATGACTTTTGGCAGATATGCCGTCTACAATTCCATACCATGGAAAACCATTGAACTTGATTGACTATTTAATCCATTTCTGAAAGAGCATCACTAAGGAATGCTTATATTGTTAGTATATATAGTGTATTATATAGTTAGCCAGAATGACACAGGACTGTCAAAATGCTGGTTGCTGCAGAGCAGATAGATTGTTAGATTCCTATGTCCAGCCATGGTAAATATTTTAAAAGTTATGTAAAAATTTTGCTGATACTTGCTGCAGATTTTCTTCTGCTAAATAGATATTTTGATAATACTAATATAATAGATAATTGTTAATTATCTAATTCATCCTGAGCAAGAATACCTTAAAATATAATGGAATGGCTTAGCTGAAAAAAAACATCAGTTTTGCAAATATAACAAAAATAAAATGCATATAGAAACATACATTTTTTATTTGTTGTTAATTCCTTAGATTTCATTAGATATATATAACTTCTTTTAACAGCTAACCCTATTTTGTGATTTTATGTAAGTTTGCTCCAGAAATACAATATTGAAAGTGTAACACTGGATAAGTTGATAATATTCTGACCAACGAGTCATTTGGTAAAATCACACAAGCTTTATGTCACATCCAAAAAAGTAAAACTCAGTTATGTCAATGCATTGAGCAGAAAATGACAGATTTATGGAAGTTCTTTAGACGCAGAAAATGACAGATTTATGGAAGTTCTGTAGACATAGTAGAGAAGAGATAGTACAAAAAACCCAAAATGGAGCATTATAAAGAATACTGTTTATATAAAGAGCAATGGGCTTTGTGTGGCATGTATTAGAAACAAAATTTCAGCTTCCTCCCTACGCCTTGTTGTATGTACCTTTTTATGAAAAGAAAGACCATAAAGTCTTATAAAAAATATTCCCACTCTTTTCCCCTTTAGAATACCCCAAAGCTATCAGCCTGATCAGCCTGAAGTTTTCCCTCTAGGACTTCTGAATTTCCTCCTGCCTCAGTTAGACCACAAAAACTAAACAATGTAAAAATGATTTTAACATCTTCTGAGTCCACTTCCTGACATTAGTTTTACTAATTAAAAGGCAAGCTTTCATAAACACAAAGTTAAAATGTAAGTAATACCAGGCACACATGCAAATGTTTTCACATGGTCTGTGTGTCACCATGGCCTCTGTTTGCCCGAGGAGCCGTCCTTTTGGAAATCATGTATAGCACAGAAGGACTTAAGAAGAGGTGTAGGTAAGGCATAATGGCCACCTGCCATTTCAGGTGCCTAAATTCAGTGCTCATATCCCCATGCTCCCAACCAACTTGATACATAGTCCTGGAAATGCCTAAATGCATATATGAATCCAAGTTCTTTCCATCATTTTGTGACTTATGTATCTAAATTTTGTCACTAGACCTACACAGTCATATAATGATGCCCTTGTTCTAAGACTATTTTCCGTCCCCTTTGTCTTCAAGGCCTGCAGAGAATCATAAAATATGCCTCTATGATGCTGGTCTCATTTTGGAGGCTCAATCCAATAGACTTCTCAGAGAAGGAGTTTTTAAAGTAAGTAACAGTTAAAAACCACTCAGACAGAAATCTATAGGGGCTGGGGTTGAAGATTCTTCTGTAAAGTGACCTGAACTAACGTCTCACAAAGTTGCATGAAATGTGGAAAAAGTGCTCTCACAGCTTTGACTTGCTCCACTTTGCCTCTTTCCCCAGTAAATCTTCAGGAATGCTCCTGGGGGTGAGGAGCCTGCACACCTTTCAGGCACTTTATCAAAATGCTCTTCAATAATAAACAGCATGGTTCCCTGCTTAGCCACTGGAGTGTGGGACATGCCTTTGAAGGACTCCAAATGGAAGTCCCATCCATCTTTCCACCCTACCAAACTGGGTGCAGACGGGCTCTCCTAATTTGGAGGATCTTCTGACTTCTAAGACCTCTCTTTCTTTCTTAAAGTTCCTTTAGGACCTGATACATGTTCTTGACATTTTTCACTGGATCCCCTTATGATGATTTTGTGGCTCCCATTTGCTGATGCATAGCCCTAACAAAATGTAATTTGAAGAGTACTTGAATCCAAACTAGAGACTGTGAGTCCTGCTGATTAGGTAGCAAGAATATATCATACAAGGCTAAATTCACATGGAAACTGAGCCCTCATACAGTAAAGAGCAAGCACTCGAGATACTCCGAGTTGGAAACTAACAATGCTGTGAACAGGCTGTGAACACCATGTTCAAACTGTGCCTGGGACCTCTACCTGAAGAATCAGGCTAAAGAGTCCAATAAAATGCTTTTCTTTCAGTCACTAACCAAGACTGGGTTGTGTGAAAAAAATAACTTTCAAAATTTAAGTAATGACTGTATCCTTCGTCAACATATAAAATTAAGGGTATGTGGAAAACTTTAATTTTGGGTTGCATGATTTTGGGAATGCTGGTTTTGTGAGCTTTTCAAATCATGTCAAGGTGGTGTTCCATGTGTGTACTAGCATATATACAATATCTACAGTCCTTTTTGGCCTGTCATGTAAATTTATTTCAGAATAGGGGCTTTAGTATTACAGCAGAAAAAAATTGTTGTTCATTTTGTATGATTTAAAAGTCATCTCTGATTTATTTATTCCATTGCTCTGGCATGTAGTTAGGCCTTTTTAAAGTTTCAGTGTTATGTCCAGTGACATTGTCAACTGTGTCATGACCTAAGACAAATTGTTCTTATTTCATCTGCTAGTACCCCTTATTTTGAGTTAAGCAGCATTATGTACCAGAGGGAACAAGCACTGACCAGAAAAGTTGCAAAACATATTTACATTGATAAGTGAAGTTCCTTCCTCATACAACATCCATGTGTTCATTTAAATATTAATTTACCATCTGAAAGGTGACAGGGCCAAGAGGAGTAACAGACACGTGAGTCCTTCCAGGAACTTGTCTGATGGGTAGCAATGGGATTTCTGCTATCAAGTGAGGCACTGAGTTGCCACTCACCTGGAGCTTACTCTTTTTTTTTTCCAACAGACTTCCTTGCTGATGCCAAGCACTTTGTAGTCTCAGCAAAGCTTTAAATTCTTCCAAATTAGCTGACAGAGTCCATCCTTCCAGGAACTTGTCTGATGGGTAGCGATGGGATTCTTCCTAACAAGTGAGGTACTGAGTTGCCACTCACCTGAGGCTTACTCTTTAGTTTCCAACAGAATTCCTTGCTGATGCCAAACACTCTAGTAGCCTCAGCAAAGCTTTACATTCTGCCAAATTAGCTGCCAGAGTCCATATCTCTGGTTGGGCAACAAAGGGGCCATTTAAAAAATAGCAGTGCAATACAAGTCTGCTTTTCTAGGACTGATGCTCCATCTGGAGCAGAGCCCTGAAACAACTTTCTGGATAGCTGCTATAAGGATAGCACACCTCACACCACATTTCTGTAGAATATTAAACCTGCTTCCAGGGCTGACTTAAATTTTAACTGGCTTTCAATTGCCAGAAATACAGAGAGATTTGGGATGAGGATCAAATTGAAGAGCTGCAGTGCTCTCTTAGTAGATCATTTACACTGGAGTCCATATCTCTGGTTGGGCAACAAAGGGGTAATTTAAAAAATAACAGTGCAATACAAGCCTGCTTTCCTAGGCCTGATGCTCCGTCTGGAACAGAGCCCTGAAAAACTTTCTGGATGGCTACTACAAGGATAGCCCACCTCTCCTCTATGAGGTTACACCTAATTTCTGTAGAAAATCACACCTACTTCCAGGGCTGACTTAAATTCTAACTGGCTTTCAATGGCCTGAAATACAGAGAGGTTTGGGATGAGGATCCAGTTGAAGAGCTGCAGTGCTTTCTTAGTAGATCATTTACACTGGGACAAAACCTGTCTGCACAGAGGACAGAGTTCTTATGGCCCAGATTTAAGTGAGTCATGACATTCACCACAAATTTCACCATCATCTGCTCCTAATGAAGAAGGAACAAAGTGTTTTATATTTGTCTTCTCAAATACATGATTTTGTCTCTCTGTGTATACCTGTATGATTGAAAAAGCCAGAGAAAACAAGTGCTGCACTGCACATACTTCTGGCCTGAAGAAGAGGACAAGAAAAGGTTGGGAGGAACAGTACTGTGTACAAAAAAATGGCAGATGGAGAAAAAAGGAGGAGGAGAAAGAAAGCTGGGAATATAAAAGAGAGACTGAGGAAAAAAAAATGTTACAAATCTGCAACAATGAATCAATACTGGGAAAATAATACAAGCCAGGAAAAATTATGGTAGTAGGTATCTTTTCCTTCTACTCGTCTGTTTGTTTTGGATCTGTCTAATGCATGAGAAGATTTTTGCTGTGAGGATGGTGTTGCACGGGAACAGGTTGTCCTGAGGAGTTGTGGATGGAGATGAGCAAGGCTAGGCTGGAAGGGTCTCTGAGCAACCTGGTTTAGTGAAATTTGTTCCTGCCCATGGCAGAGAGCTTGGAACTACATGATCTTGAAGGGTCCTTCCAGTCCAAATCATTCTATGATTCTATCATAACAAATAAATACATTTGGAAGAGGAAATGTGGCTCTAATTTCTAGGGCCTTGACTGGCTAAGTAAAGCAGTGCAAAAGAAGATGATGAGGATTTTGAAGGAAGATACATCCTATATGGTTACACTTGAGTGAGACTCTGAGCAAAATTCCAAGAAACTACTTTTATATTAAAAATGTGGCTGTTGTTGACAAGTGGAGCATGTGGTGGAAGGAGATTGTTGTCAGTGTAAATGGTGGTTACTGGAGATGGGCTGTCGCTGAGATAAAAATGAGGTGAAAAGGCTTCAGTTGGTGAAAAATGACATTGGCAAAATTGGTTTGTTTCAGTTGAGGGGTGCAGGGGGAATCCCTGGCTGTCAAGATGTGCTGCTCAGTAGAGTGGGTTATCAGACAAATTTTTCATTTATTAAATATTCTGTTAAGAACACAGATAATACCATTAAGCCTATCCAAGAAGAGCCAATAGAAACATTTATAAGTCATCATTGAGAGAGCCATTGTGCACTGTCCTTGTTCTACACACAGAGCTCTCAGTGATGTCAGCTCTTCACAGATCCAGCGTGGCTTGTGACCCTGAAGTTTCCACATTTCTAGTGCATTACTTATTGGACAGTGAAAACAGGCAAAAGCTTAGCTTCTTTGGAATTAGAAGTCAGAGGCATTATTGGGAGACAATCAGAAAGTACAGGCAAGGCACCATAGAAAATGCTCAGATTTAGCCTGAATCAAAAGACTTTGATTCAAAGTCTTTGCCATTGTGTTCCACATAAATGTGTGTCTAAGACCCTGGGTATGAGCAGAAATGCACACCTGCACCCCAGCTTGTTGGCATTCAGAGCCAACTGCAGCAGAAGCTGTTGCTGGGGGCTGAACTGCTCCTCTTTCATCCCTTCGAGGAGCTTCACTGCATTACTGTTTTATCTTCTGTGGAAAAATTAGACTTCTGTGCTGAGGAAAATTTCCCAAGCATTTTTTTTTTCACAAGCTTTAAGTTCATTTTGAGCAGGATTGTAAGCCCAGACATTAAGAGGGAAGTGGCTAGGTGTGTGTGGTTCAGCACAGTTCTCTGCACAACCAGAGTGATGGAACCAGAGTGATGCAGTGATGGAACTTGCCAGAGCACTTGACCACCCTGCCAGGAGCCAGAAGTTGGTTGTGATGTTCATAGTTAATACTGCATGAGGAAAGTCTTCAAAATCTGTGTGGATGTGGGTGGCAGCCATTTGCCCATGTAACCCTAAACAGGAATCTTGTACAGTGTTAGAGAACAAACACACTTCTCCCTGGGGCTGTGTGAAATTAACTACATTTAACGCCTCATCTTTTATTGATGTTTCAGTATAGACCTCTTGACAGCTTATATTACTGAAAACATTGGGAGGAGAACCCTCCCCAAGCCTTCTGACAGCAGAAGACTTTTTCTGTTGCTTGCCACATTTGTGTCTGATGTCACCTCTAGGATAACGTCGTATAAAGAGGTGGAGAAATACAGGGGGTGGGAGGTGACACCCACTCCAACTTACCATCTACCCTGTCCAGCTGCTACGGGGCTGCCATGCTCTGAGTTTGCTCTTGCAGTAGATCATCCCTGTTCACCTTCTCTCCACCTTTCTCCAGCCTCCAGGCAGGGGTAGGTGCCTGAAAATTATGGATATGTGGATATAAAGGAGGTTGATAGGCTAAATCTCCTATTCTGTGAAGGCTCTATTTCCTGATTTATGCTTGTCGCTGCCCCTAAAAAGACTAAAAACTATGAGCATCAAGACACTGACAAGCATGGCTTCATGTATTTTCATTCAGGATTCCAAAATGTGAGGCCATTCTTATGCTGAGATAGTGCCTGAACATTTTTCATTGTTCAGGTGCCTTTGGAGCCTTGTTTCAAGGTGCTCACTTTCAGCCTTGGGAAATGAGCTGCAGCAAAGCTTTGTTGCAGCATTCCCTAGATGCATTGTGTTCTGCTGTCCTTCCACACAAATGTGACATTTGCAGTGATAAAGGACAAGCAGAAAATTGGTAGGAGATAATTATTACCTTGTCAGGCTCCAGTTCCAGACCCAAGGAATTTCAAGGTCTGACAGAAGCAGTGATTTTAATGAAGAATGGAAGATGGAAGACAAAAGATTTCTCTTAGTAGCTTGTAAATAATTTCTGATGGTGAACTTTTATTGAACTTTTTTATCTGGTTTTGATCAGAAATACTCACTGATAATTGTAGGTGGTTTTCAGCAACCTGTTAGGATTAATGTGATCCATGTACATAAAAATGATGGTGAACATAACATTGTTTTCATATCCAGTTGTCATTCACAAAAATTATGAGGCGGCACCAACAGGCTGCAGAAGCTCTTACAACAGCAGTGATGATAGGAAGCTGTGGAGGGATATAACTTCTCCCCCACTATGCTACAAGATAATGGGAGGGGCTCTGAACAGGGATCTTCATCTCACAGAAAAATGCCATTGACATCAAGTAGAGAGCCCTTCCAAGAGCAGGAGTAAAATTCTCATTGTGCCCTGTATTTTACTGACTAGGATTCCATGCAAGCTAATTTCATTTGGCACAAAACAGGAAAAAAAAAAGCCAATTAAACATCAGAGTTTGAAAGGAGTAGTATTCCTCAGGGCCAAGGAGTTAAAAAAGACAAGTATAAGACAAAGGTAAACTTAGAATCTGGTCTGTATAATATCAACTTCTCTCCTTAAGAGAGGAGAAAAAAGTTACAGTTCTGTCCAAGTAATTCCTCTACTTGCACTATTTCAGGTAAGGCAATGCCTCCTCATTTGGAGAAGCATTTGTGCTGAGGTAAAATCACACTTAATATTTCAGGTCTATTCACAGCTAGCAGGAATCCCCAGGACTTGAAAGAGGCCATACATTAAAATGTTCCATGAGGTTTCTCCATGATCTATGGTTTTGTGACTCTAGTTAATCACTTCCTAGGACTGTGCCTTATCACTCTGAAAAAGGTGATATTCTTCCTCCTTTCATGAGTGTTTTCTAGGCCAGGCCAAGGTTCTCATAATTACAGATGGTGTGTGTTAAATGGCTTAAAGGTGAATGCCACCTTGGAGCAAAATGACACTCTTGGAGCAAAAACTTTTGGCTCTAGACCTGCTAATAACAGCCACTACCTTTGACATGTATGGAGGGGACAGAGGTGTGGGATGGCAGAACACTGGTTCATGGTTGAATGCTGGGGAAACAGTCCCTGGTGATGGCAGAACATGGGGAAACCTTGGGTATGTATTCAGAAATCATCCTTCCATGGACAGAGATCAGTTTCTCTGCTTGGGTCAGCCCTTAGTATAGGCAGACTCAACTGGGGAAACAGTCCCTGGTGATGGCAGAACATGGGGAAACCTTGGGGATGTATTCAGAAATCATCCTTCCAAGGACAGAGATCAGTTTCTCATTGTCTCACTGCTTGGGTGAGCCCTTAGTATAGGCAGACTCAGCAGAGATTTTCCTGTAATTGAAACAAGTTGAATGAACACAGACTTAAATTTTGACAGTGTATTTGTACTTTCATGGGTTTGCTCTTTCCCCCTCTCCTGTTTTGTCAAAAAAAACAGTGATGTTGACTGATTATGCAATTCAGTTCTTATTTCTTCTTACAAGAAGTGTTACCTACAAGCTTATTTGACAATTTCCCAAAGTGCTGATAAATCTTGTTGCAAATGGGAGCAACCACTCTTGAGCAGGTAAGGCAGCAAAAGTTCAGGCAGCATTTTTCTGCCACAAGCAAGGCAGAGAAAAAAGCAAATGTGCATCAAGCAGGAAGATGAAAGCCATTCCAGCTATGAGTGGGGACTAAAGTGTACTACAGCATGAATTTCCACTACAAGCTAAAAACAGCCTGTGTAAAGAAGCATGGAAATATTTCTAAAAAATTATACTTCCCTGTGGATGCCACTCTCAGTTTTCAAACACTCATAAGATATATTATTATTTATGGGTGTTAATGTAAAGGTTTTTTGGTTTTGTTTTTATTTATTTATTTTTTGTGTGTTTTAAAGGACCCAAGTTCTTTCTTGACATGTCTAATCTGTGTCTATACCTACACAGAAGTTTTGAAAATAGATGCATCATCCTGCTGCAGGTACATAAACAGATCAGTTGGATCACCAGGTAACAGATGTAAAAGCCAATCTTTGTGACACAAAATCTAAATATTTACAGATATGTTTTAGGCTTGCTTTTAAAGCATCTTCTGTGTAAATGGAGCAGTGTTCAGGAAACTGTACAGAATATTGTGTGAAAGCTGTTGGTAGTTCTTAACCACAGGTTCTTGAACTGGGGAAAAAAAATTGCAGGATAAGTGCATTTAAATAATTTTCAGTGATTCTTTCATTGAATCATCCCTGTCTACACTGACTTTTCCTCTGAAAACTGTTCTAGTGTTTTTATACCTGTTCATTGTTGTAATATATTTCATATATCCAGAACAATTTAGGATTGTAGGATTTACTATTGTATGTTTCTGCTCAAAGGAGTCGGATGTGAATCTTGAATCACAAATACAGCCATAACTCAAAGCTTCTCAATGCTTCTGAAACCAGAGAAAATGGAAAACTTTATGTTG
This sequence comes from Passer montanus, assembly GCF_014805655.1. Classification (NCBI taxonomy): domain Eukaryota; kingdom Metazoa; phylum Chordata; class Aves; order Passeriformes; family Passeridae; genus Passer; species Passer montanus. The sequence goes on along the minus strand of NW_024357613.1, from coordinate 6,565,369 downwards.
TGTCATTTTAATGTGATATTCAGCTATTGGTTGCTCTGTATGCTTCTTTTCATGCAGGCAAACTGTTGTGCAGAAACAAATATTCTACAGAGAGAAACAGACTGAGTGGGAGAGCGCAAACATGGTGGTAGTGAAGAGAAAACACATAATCCTGTTTCATGCCCATTTGCTGCTTGAATTTCCCTGTGCTGGCTCAAAACCCCACACAGCCGGCACTTTCAAAACTGACCATCCTTTCAGGCAGTCTAGTGTAATCGTATTTAAGTAAGCTTTTCTGAGCTGAATTATCTGTTTTGATTTTATGTTGGACTCCAGCATTCATATAACTGTCTCTCTAGGCTGAAAAGCTCAATTTCCCTACCAGTCACACTCTCTTTGTACCCTTTACCCACTGCAGAGCTTGGCAACCTTTGGTAGCCTGCTCCTGGCAGCTGGATTTTCCTTCTCTGCCAGGTTTTACTCTTTGGAAATTCTTTAAATCAGATAATTGCCTGAGAGGTCAAAAGAGAGAGTCTGAAGTTTCTTCACAAATTTAAATAAAAATGGTTAAGCTAAGGGACCTCCTTTATATTCTGTGAAATGTATGTGACCAAGCTGGTTATGTGACTTCTGTCTGCTACCTGATCCCAGATGCAGTGGATACTTCCAGCAGTTCTGCTCCTGAAAGATTAAGACAGATTGACCACAGTCTCTTTGCTGCTGAAGGAAAAAGGAGCTTCCAGAAGCACCAAGCTTGTTCTCCCAGCACATTCTCTCAGGAATGCTACATGGTATGTCTATGACTTTCACAGCTGTGCCTTTGGAATTATTAATTTAATGAAGAGGAAGCAGTTTTGTTTTCCTCAGAGATCACAATCTGTCTTTACATTATAGGACATATTTAGATGATAGAACAAATGTGCTTTGGGGTATTTTTACATGAGGTCTGCTAAAATACTTCTAAAAGTTTGGTAAGGCCACATGACTCTCAGAGAAAGAGGAATTAATGCATTCTTTTTATCGCAGAAACCAGTTCAAAAACTCCCTGCACTTTGGAGCAAAGCCCTTACCCCTTGTAAATATGGAAATCTTCCCCTTGTAAATATGGAAATCTTGGGCTCTAATCCTGGTCCTGAGTGTGGCTTATGTATTTCTGAATAAAATTAAAGAGGAAAACTAAATACCATTGTAAGTAGAAACCTGGTGCCATTCCTCTCAGTCATTTCTGGAAAACACCCTTAGTAAGGACATCACAATCAAGCTACTTTGTACTTATTCCCTATCTTATCCCGTAACTCTTGGGTTTCTTTTCTGCACTCCTCCTGCCTGCAAACACCATGTCCCACCTTTTTCATTCTCTGTGCCAGACTGTATCCCTGGAGCTGGGAAATTTGGCATTTGACTAGGAATTAAATCACTTGCTGCAAACAATCAAGTGATAAGACTTTGGAGCACCTGAAATTCGGGATTCCTGCCTCCTAAGATGGCAATAAAAGGATGCTGTCACCCTATCAGCCATCTTGATCCAAACATGCATCTAATTTCTTTAACTTTAAAGCAACATGGAAACTATTTTGTCCAAATAAGAATGGCATTTCAAATCCTCTGCACTAAAAAAGCATCTAAACCAGTATTTTTAAATGCAAATCAACCCAGTTAACACCTTGGATGAAATCTTCCGTGAAACCAATTACATAATACAGCTGATATAATATAATGCTAATAATATAGTTACTTTATACTAATTAATGGCTAATTAAGCTCTAATACAAAAGTGAACTTTATTAGAAGTGCATCTAATAAAAATTTTACAGGTGTGATCTCATTTAGAGCCTGATTCAGCTGTAGAAAAAACTATTTTTTATGGTTGTTGGACAAGAGCAGCAGTGGCTTTGTAAAAGATATATATGGCAAGAAAATCCAAAAGAAAACACAGATTTTTAGTGTGAAAAACACCATTCAAATTTACGTTTTCTAAATCAACTAGTTTCTAAACTTCAACAGACCAATATAGCAATATATGTATTTAATTGGCAAACGGAAAGGTACCAAAACAAAGTACAAAAAGATGAAGCTAAGCCTGGAAAAGGCAGCTCAAACGCAAGCCGAGAGCTCCATCTGCTGCTGGGCTGCGGCACGGCGGAAACTCAAACTGCTGAGTCCCAACGAGCTGGGATTGTAAAGATGTCCTTGTTAATTAGGAATTGGAATACTTTTAAGGAGTACCTATAGATAAAATAAAGCTTTTCCTATCTTCCTGTTCACTTATTTTGGTTTTCCTCTTTTATTTGTTTGTTTTGTTTTTGACCTGGCACCTTGAGATCACTATTAGCACCTGCATGATATTCTTCTATCTTGAAATGCATGACAGAAAATTTCCTACATAGTCCTGTGACATAACTCCAAACCTCTCTTGGGCTTCACCATCTCTTCAGTTTATTTCTTCATTTTCATGGGTGAAGGTCTTTTTTAAAAGCTGTAGTAGACAGATACTCTGTCTACAATTCTCATGCTCTGTATTCACCAGCATCTCTCTCCTCTGCCTTTTGGTTTCTTTGGTACCTTGCTTAATAAGGACATATTGATGACAATGCAGTATTGCTGTCTGGCAGGTCCTGTGCAAAGCTGAGAATCCTCTCTCCCTGTGCCAGAATCCAGAGAATCCTCTCTATCAGTGACGACCTCCTTGCATTCTAAAAACTGAGCAGAAGGCTGACATGCTCTGACAGTCATCTTAGAAACGCATAAAATTTGTAGCAAAATAAATTGCAGTTCATGCTCTACTATAACCCCAACTGAGTACTTAGAGAAGGATAATCTGAATTTTAGAAATATGCATTAATCAGAAAGTGTTGATCTTGTAAAAAAGAACAGAAAGGATAAGTGGAATATTTTCATGAAGTGTTTGCTATCACAGCTGGACTTGCAAGTGCTCACTTGAGGTGAACCTTGTGGATAAGTACAGATTTATTTACTAACCATGTTATTTGTTGTTATTCTTACTGCAGTACATCTTATATATCTAGGTCTGCACTGTGTCTCAGTGTGGCCCAATATATTTCTATGGTGTCTCAGTCAGTATTGAGGTTTCCAGATTCACACTACACATATTTTCAGGGTGTTGGCCACAGATTGGATCTAGTCTGCTCCCATGGACTTGCTGCCTGTTAGCAGCTGAGTCACGCTCAGTCACTGCTGGGAGGAAATTCACGTATCTGTGTACATCCCAAACTAAACCCACTCAAGTAGGATGTTCTCCTAGTCCATTTGGGTTGGGCTAGCTGTTTTTTAAAGGTCTCTTCCAAGCCAAGCCATTCTTTGATTCTGAGAAGTGCTCTGAGACAGCTTTGGCATGTCCACCACAGGGTGGTAAGTGGGGATGCCTGTGAGAGTCAGCTAAAACCACATTTCTGTTGGGAACTAAAATGCTAATCCATGAACTAAATTGATGCGCAAATAAACCTTCTACTGGAAAAAGTCAGCACTTCATTCCAGAGATAATATTTTAAAAACTTTGCTAAGCATAATGCATTGCAGAGTGCATGTTAAAAAATTTTATTTGTGTTATATTTTAATTCTATTTGTGTTCCTAAATGCAAACATGGATTTTCTTTCTCACTCTGCACTTTGCACGCTCTTTCCATGTTATAACAGAAAACAAACAATATTCCCTGGACATTTTTTGCATTAAATTTAAGCAATATTCAGCTTGAGAAGAAAGATGGAGTTATAATGTTCAGTATAGTTGGATCACCTATCCCTGAAAACAAAATTTTGTCTCTTTGAGGTCAACCTTCCTTAGAGCAGAATGCAAGAATTTTAACAGAGGCTTTTCTCCCTTTCTTCCACCTTAAAGTAAACAAGGGTTTGTGATAGGTCTATATAACTATATACACCAAATTGTGACTGATCCTGGGACAATAAAACATAAAATAGTAGGAATTACTTTTAAGAAAATTGATGGAATAATTATGAATACATATCCTTTATAATTATTTTTATTATTATAAGAATTGAAAATGTCTTTGTGCTATTATTAATGCTTTCCATCCATTACTTTAATTCCAGAATAAATATTACAATATTACATATAAATCTGGACTTTTTTCCTTTTCTCCTTCTCTATAAATCTTGTCAACCTACATTTTATACCAATAACACAAGCTTAATGATATACTATCTACTAAAATGCAAACACAAAGCTTTACAGCATCAGATACACCTATAAACTCTGAAACCAAGCTGTGATTTTATCCTATAGATTTCATTACGCTTGGTGACAGCTTTAGGAAAAATAACATAAACTTTTCAATTTGTTATAACTTAAAGAGTTCTGGAGTTGCCAAATCTGGAATAAGGTTGAGGGAAAAAGGCCAATAAATAAGACATTTTTGGATATTTTGTATAATGCTCAAGCAGATGTTTCTGCACAGAAGCAACCCTTAAAGTCCCCTCATATAACTAAAATTATTTAGAAGATCCTGGTAATCAGCTAAACAGAAGTTTCTCTGTGCAACTCAGCAGAGAAAAAAATTTACAGCTGTACAAGCAAAGTGGTGGCAATAAGAATTGGGGGTTCAGTTTACCTCACTACTGGACATTACACAAGAAAGAAAAATTATGTAGAACATAAAAAAGAGGAGAAAAAAAATATTCAAGACTAGAAGATTACTTCTTACAGCCAAAGAGGTCAACCTATTTGCTTCATCAATAAGAAGATCAAGTTTTTCCTCAGAGAGAAGAACTAACAAAGATTTTAGTAAAGATCTTTCAATCCAGAAGAGAAAAAGGGTAATAAAAATTCATGCTGGAAGCTCAAAATTGGAAAATTTTATTTGGGAACACAGCAGAATGCAAGCAGTGAGAGTGAATAGCAGTGAAACAAACTACTAAGAAAGAAGTGGGTTTTCCATTATTTTAATTTTTATGAAGTAATGTAGTTTTATGTATTGTTCTTCAGAAATGTAATTGTTTCTAGGTATAGTAATTTTGCCTCTGACGGAATGCTTTGATTAATTTTTCCTTTGAAATATATCCTCTATTATTTATTTCCTTCTTTTTTTGTTACTCATTTATAAAGAAAGTTGACAAGAATTGTACTTTGCAAAGATAGAAAATGAGAACATTGGGCTAAAGGAGTTTTTTGGTTATGGTAGAAAGAAAATTTGTGAGAGATGCTGTATAAAAAGAGTTATGTATAACTTAAAACTTTCCGCTGAAAAATGGGATGGCTGGAATTCACATTGGAACCACCAGCTGTCAAAACCCTCTTTGAGGCTGTGCTGAAATGAAATTGCACCACAATTATTCTCCCAGTTAACAATTTCCCTTCATCTCTGTGAGAGAACTATTATTGCAATCACCTAAGTTGAGAAACCAGAGTGAAAGGAAAAATGTTCTTGAAATTTATTCAAGATGATTCTTCAAATGCAGGTATTGATGTGACAAAGTCACAGTGGGCTTGGCCTATGATAGAAAGCCCTGCTAGATTTTGAAAGTAATTTTTAAAAGAATTTTTTATGATCTTTTCAAAGATCATCATCAAATAGCAGCAAACTACAAGACCAGGAAATCGATCAACTTTTTTCTACCTATGTTTCTCTCTTTTTGAATGACACACTATATGGATATATTATGATACCTGAGATATATATTTTATGATATTTTCAGTCTCTATCACAGCAACAAGTCTGTGCTAGAAGATCATAGACCATCCCTAGCTGTTCTCAACAGTGCCTTCAAACAGAAAACAGAGATGTTGTTAGCTGACCCTGGAGACATTCACAGACATTCACCAAATCATCTCTGCCTCCTCAGAGTGGATCAGTGTGTGTTCATCAAAATATGTGCTAGTCCAGATGCTGCTTGCACACAGTCTTCAATTTAAGGGGATGGAGATAATTCCCCATGTGGAAACAAGTTATAGTATATGTATTTTTCATTCTTTTCTGCAGATATTTCTCCTGCAGGGTGTGCAGAACAGCAAAGCAGGAAGAAATGGAGCCATTATGCCTATTCACTGAAATATTTTCTCTTTGGTGTACTATATTTTCTGATTTTAATGCCCTGTGGCTGTGAAAACAGATGCAGCTTTCTGAGCTGTGAGAGAACTCTGCACTCTATTTAGGGAGCAGTGTGCCCTGTAACATCCTGCGTAATTTCTGCCATGGTAAGGAAACTCCTCTTAAACTGCAGCTCTCAAGAGCAGAATTTCTGGAAATCCTGTACCTCCCCCTATAAAGTCTGAAGACCCTGTCCAGTTCTTTAGCAGGATCAGACGCCTCCTCAGACTGAACTGAGTCTTTCACATGATCCAGGAATTCAAGACACCTCCCAATTTTGCTGCGTCCATCGGTACATCCATGGAATTCATTTGGAGACAGAGACCTTGACCTGTGGGGAAGAAACTGAATATTTCACTTACACCATTGATCTGAATTCACTGGCCAGCTGATAGGGCAGGTCTGCAGTTCTGGCTGGCCTAGGGACATCATGGCTTCTAAGTCTCAATCTTCTGGTATAACATCCCTCTGGTTTAAGTCGTGTAAAGTATAAGAAAGGTATCTTGCTCAGGCACGACTTGTCTGGATTTGGGAAACTATTGCTGATTTGAAATTGTTATGCGTGTTATTCAACAGTCATGCACAGTGTTATCTCCTATATTTTTGAAATTTGTTAAAAATACTGTGTTTTTAAAAAAGTGACAAATTTCAAATGCTTAGTGACAAAACCAAGATCTATACTGATAAAATACTGATGCAAGAACAGCTGTACTAAAGTCAGAGTGATGGCTGGAAGTGGGAAGGACACATTGCACCTAGAAAGTACTGAGATGTAGTATCCTGCCTCTAGCAAAGAGTGGAACCTTAGGAAAGAATCTGCAAGAACAGGGTAAACAGAAAGATACACTTCCCTGTATGCTCACTCCAAGATGCCAGCTTTTTGAATGAAATGCTGCACCCCAGGTAGGCTCTACATCCATGCCTTTGTCTCTTTGCTCTTAAGATCCATTTAAACTTTTAGCATAAAAGTAGTCCTTATTTGGTAATGAGCTCTATGGCCAAACTGCAGATTAAAAGTTCTTATTAAAATATATATATATTACCTGCTAATTCAATTTAGAAGTTCCTAAGTCCAAAAAGAATCAATGAATAAGTATTCAGGAAATTTTCAGTATTATAAACAGTGACTAGACATTCACTAGACATTTTCTTTGCTGCCTTTATACCTTTCTACACTATATAGTGTCTTTTATATCTATATCTGTATAATATATATATATCTGGATTTATAGCCCTTTGTTGAACCCAAAAGCTTTATCTGACCTTCTCTTATCTTCTCTCCTGGAGTTGGGACAAGGTTATTAAGCACTGGCATTCTCATATTACCTCTAGAGCCATTCTTGCTCTAACCCCTTGCTTAAAATCATCACAGAAGTAAGATGGCTGCACCATCATGAGCAGAAAGAAACACACAGTCAGCTCAGCAGAGCACTTGGTCTGCACAATGATGCAATTTAAATTCTTTGGTATTTTAAGACAGTGAAACATGCACATGAAATTCCTAGCCACTCTTTACAAATATTTCATTCTATTTAATTTCTTTTTGGTTTTGGTTAAAAAAAGAGAAAAGATCCAAGGGAGGCAGGTTGCTTTGGAATTGCAGCAAAAGATGTGTTATTTTGTTGGTATCTTTTAGGAATGTTTGAATTGCATATTAAAGCAAAATTGTGCATCAGCAGAATTGATGCTGGAAATGTTACAGGTCTTTATGACAACCACTATGTTATCATGTCATGATAAAAATAAGTTGGAAAGATGGGTTTGGTAATTGGTCACAAGAACCAACATCCAAAGATAAAAAGGTCTCTTTATGTACAGGGTACATTGCCCCAAGCTGGTACTACTGTGTAATTTTTCCAGATTTAAATTCTTGTGTTGACAGGTTTTTCTGAAGAACTGCATTTTTGATGCTAAGTGCTACAGAAGGTCCTGTAGAAGGCAACTAAGGAAAGATAGGGGCAGGCATGATAGAGAAAACTGAAGACAGCAGAGCCTAATGGAGCACAAAATGAATTTTGTCTGCCAGGGGCAGCATTTGGTGACAAGGAAAATTTGCAAGTATTTTGAGGCTACAGAATTTGGTACCTTTAGGGCTCTGTCTTATTATCAACATGGTTGCTTAGTCCAATTACACAAAAGATTTCAGCCAACTAATTAACACCGAATGACAATAGAAATGAGACAAAGGGCAGAAAATTAATGAAGAAAAATAAAAATTAATCTGGTTGGAACAGCCATATTGGCAGACACACTCATAAATAAGGACTCAAAAATTTTCTAGTAACTGTAGATGTTTCCTTCTTGTTTTATGCTCTTTTTTCAGACATGGCTGAATAGATCCTCAGTCTACATGCAAGAACCTTTCCTTCTTCAGCTATTGGGGAAGAAGTAAAACCAAAAAAGTTATACTGAGGGCATTTAAAAAGCTACTAAAGTTTAGAAACTCTGAGGCTGTAATGGGACATTCAAAATAACTGAATAGCTAGTAGCCTGATAGTATTAAAAAAAAAGAAAGAAAGAAATAAGGATTAAGCATTACTTAAGAGAGGAGGGAAGAGGGAAGAGAGGTATAACAAGTTATAAAAGGGAGAAGGACTTAAGGGAGGATAGAAGGAGGAGGGACAGAAACTGAGGGAAGACAGATTTAGACACTAACAGGACAAACAGATCTGGCAGCAGAAAAAAATGGGGAGAAACATGGAAGAAAAGGATACTGAAAAGTAGCAATGAACAGAAAAAAGAGTAAACCAAAAATCAATACAACAGATATATATTCTAGTTTCCCCTGAAAGCAATGTATTTCCACGCAGATGTGTTACTGTAATAAAATCAATACCACAGTGATTTAGCATAGTCAAACTGATATACATCAGCATTACTTTTCTTCTGGTTGCAGATATAACCAGCCTCTTATTGACTTGATGTTTTACTTGGGATGGAAATTTGAACCTCAGGGCACTGTTTCAACCAGTTCCTACATTTTATTTGAATGTCATTTTAGAAGCTACCTCGTTTGCCCTGGTGATGTCATGTAACAAATTATTTCCTGAGTAACTAAGTTCAAGTGTGGACTGACAGTCAGTTTTGACTATCTGTGTTCTGTTATTGCTATAACATGATTTTAATGCATGCAAATCAGAAAATATTTACAAACAGTACTAATGTCAAACGGCTCTCTTCCTTACCTAAAGTTTAATGAAAACACTCTTAATATTGATTTTACCTTGCATGAATGTTCTCTAAATCAGTAAAATCCATTCAGACACTCAAAGCATATCTTTGTTACAGTAACATGGCATTGCCTGGCATCATTATGAAGTATTTATGGCTAACTGAGTGTCTTACTATGCATTTATCATCCTAGCATATTTGAGCTTCTTTTGAATATAACAGTATGTTTCAAAATCTTGACTACGAGGAAAATCAGAAATATCCTGTTAGACACATACATACATACAGGTATATTTATATTTATATATATTTCAGCTAGCCTCTCATCTTTAATTCTGTTTCACAACTTTCTTTTAGATAATCAGAAAAAAATCAATAAGAAAATGGTAGATCTTCCATGAAAGCAAAGAAGTTTTAGAACCACACTTGGTCTTGCCATTCATTTAGGGATATAAAAGAAGGAAAGGGCAAAGTTAATAGGATAAACCCGACTTAACAGAATACTAGCTCTCCTTATTGATGAAATCAGAAAATAGGATCTTCTCAACATTTTTTTTTTTAGCACATGGAATAAAAACAGAGCTTGGGAGAAGAATGAATGAACCAGGGAACAGGCTCTATTTTTCAGTGAATGATCCATTGTCTGTGTAAGCAGAGCTCATGCAAAACCCCACCAGTCCTGCTCCCACCTGTCACTAGCCTCCTTTCTGTACTTGAAAGGCACTTTTGTCATCAATAACCTGGAGCACCCTTCATAAAGGAGTCATGGATGTATTGGAGTCTTGACTACTCCAAGCTGTTTAGAGAAAGTTTTCTGGCAAAGATCATGAAATGTCCCCGTCTCACTCTCAAATTTTTTTTCTAGACAAGATGGTAAACTGGACCCTAAGTTTAATTTGTAGGACTGTTGTTTGCTTGTGCCATGTGCCAGGGCGCTGATGGGCAGAGAAGAGTCCTGAGGGGCTGGAGACTGGCACTGCTGAGGAACTGCTGCAGATGCTGCAAGATGTTTTGGTGCTGTAAGTCATGTGTGAAACATGCCTTCCACCTCAGTAATAAGATCAGAAACTTAATTAAAAGTCTGGAACTTCTTATTATAATTTCATATGTTAAGTCTTATACTTTTATAGGAAGATATCAATTTTACATATGGTGTAAAAAAGTGGGGCTTGGGAATTTCAGGGCATGAAAAGCAGCTTGCTGTTCCAGATGGTTTATAAAGTCTGACAACCCCGTTTCACCCTGTAGAGCAGTTTTTGGAAACTGTCCCCAGCTTACCAGCTGTACAAGAATGCAGTGACAGAAGGGAATACTTGACATATTTACAAGCAAAATTTAAATTATTTCCTATCCTTAAGGGAACAGATAAGCATCTCCAGTCTAATATGATGCTGTTAAACACCAGAACCAAAAAAGATGCATGATGGATCTCTCGGTGTATTTGTGCTTTAAATATCCGACCATGTGCTTGTTTAATTTGCCCCTCAGTCCCCGTCATTGCTAATTAGGCAGCCGGCTGCCAGCAATCCTCCTCCATTCTGCCCCATCCCAAGGGCAGAGGCAGGCACTGGGGCTGGGGATGGGAATTCAATGCCTCAGCCTGACTGACCACCGGGTGTCACTGTTTGACAGAGATAAGCTTGGGAAGGCTGAAAACCTCCCGATGCCTTCTCCACTCGGATGCTAGAAGATGCAGATTTCATTCCAAAATCCTCTTTCCCATCTGGCCTCTCACTGGATGGAGTTTTAAAGGATATTTCGGAGTGGGATGGCTTTTGGAAAATGATTTCATTTTTAATAAAAATACCAAAGGCAGGGGAAAAATGAGAAAAAATAAGGTAACTTTGAGAATTTGAGATATGCTGTGCTGCTATTTGTCAATTACATTTTTTTCACTGGAATAATAATCCAAGCTGCAGATAAAATAGTGCTGAATTGATATAGAAAACCTGATCCTCCAGATTTTCAACCTAAAGTATTAGGTTTCTAGTGCTTCTCAGGCCAACACTAAGCATATTGACACTTTTAGTTAGATGTAAGACAAAATGTCAGATTTGAAACTGGCCAAAAATATAAAGAAGCTCTTCAATAAAAAACTTCTTTCAAAAAGCTTAAGGATGCCTGCCTATTTAAAAAAAAAACCCAAAACTTTGGTACTCTTAAGAAAGGGAATTTTCTAGTACAACTTCAGAGTCTTTTACCCAGATGATGAAAGTAGGAAAAAAATGTAGGAAAGTAGGAAGAAAAAAAAAAGTATTTTCTCTCTTAACAGATAATGTAACTGAATGCCATACCCTTATAGTGAACAGTTGAGAAGTACAAGCAATTAATTAAAAAAAGAGGTAGTAACCTAGAAAAGGAGGATAAATTAATCCCAGGAAAATGAGAAAATGAAGACAGTACCTCAATGAAATGTACATTCTGAGTGGAGTAAAATCATTGAGTGTGATAGAGATCAAAGGATTTATTGCCTCCTGTCTAATAGAAATGGAAGGATTTATTGCCCCCCAAACCTGCGGCTTCCAGAAGAATGTACTTACCCCAGTGTCTGCTAAATGTGGATAAATTCCTTCCCTCACAAGCTTTCTAAAATGTGGAAAGATTTACTTCCTTCTGAACAGTCTGCCTCAAATAAGCAGCTACAAATTATGCCACAGATGGTGCTTTTTTCTTCTCTTTAAGGAGAAAATTTCACGGAGGAAACCTAAAAGCAAGTAAACATTTTTTATGGGTTTAAAAAAAGAAATACAACTTAAACAATGCATCAAATATTATGTATCTACAGAGGTTGGTTAGAAAGACTTTGGAGGTAAGGTATTACTTGAAAACAAGGCTACGTAATATGACAATTCAAAGACAAGGTCATTAAGCATACGACTATTTCAGTTTATAATGAATTTGATAATATTCTAAAATAATTATGTAATGTAACCATGATGATCTAAGGGTATAACCAAATTAAGATTTGCAGGGACTTAATACTTTGTCTCCTTGCACTGCTGGGAAACCAGACAAGACTTCAGACATCCACGATCTGCTTCAGAACCAAAAGAAATGGCAAACATCAAGCCACAATTTTGCAGCTTCTGTTTCATATTCCGAAAAAGATTTGGGTGCCCAAAGGCAAGTCTGCATTTTTCCAACTACATCATCGAGCCAATAAAAGATATTCACTCTGCCCATAAATCTTTCCTTGCTATCATTAAAATGTTAGAATATGTTTAAAGCTTTCAGATGTTACTGGTTGTTATGTAATAAAGAAGTTGATTATACATAAAACATTGCTTATGTGGAATAGCAGCCAGGTTCAAAGAATCAGTAACTTCAGAGACTATGAGGATAAATGAGAGCTTGATCAAAAAATTGAAGCCGAAGCTGAGCATTCCTCCAACTAAGCAATTTTATCTGTCAGGTTTTCCAAATCAATTCCCAGTTGCCAAGAGTTATTAAAAGCCAGAAAGGTAGAAGTGCAAAGGAGAGGCACTTAGTCAGAATTTTATTATTTTAAAAACTCAAATTTGTACAGGAATCCTGAAGTTGTGGTGATATGCACTGTGAAGCAGTTTCACTGCTAGGATATATCTCTAATAGAACAGCACCAGGATGCCTGGTCTCTGACTCCCACAGGACTCAGACTTGAGCCTGACACACCTAAATGGAAGCCCTGAAGGTGTAGCTACCCACCTAATTTCTCCTCCAGGAGCGATAAAAAAGTAGCTTGTGTCAAAATGTTAAATATTCACAGTGAGAAACCAAGAAAAATCCATTGTTTGAATATTGTGAACAGCGGCTGCTTGCAGGCAGTAAAATTATCAATGAAGACAGGAAAGGACTGAGCATGTTTGAACCTCAGTGTAAACCAAGAGAAAGGGCTGACAAAACTCAGCTGAGGAGCTGAAGATGTCAAAAGAGGAAAACTCTGGGCTTTCCATGTCTCAGATGAGTATTCCTGAGGTGGCTGTTATTTTTTTTTCTATGTCTATTTCTTTCTCATTTAGAAAATGTTGTGGTTTGAGAATGGTGCTTCCCAATTCAGTGCCCCCACCAAGACTCTCCAAATCACAAACTGTTGTCTTGCTCCCCCTGCTTTCCTCTCCCCCTCCCCTAAGGGTGACTAGAGAACAGAACTGGAGACACAAAAGGTGAAGATCATGGGTTAAGACAAGAACAATTTACTGGAAACAGCAATGAGATAAGAAAAGGAATAGTAACAGAAACAGTACTAATGACAGAGTGCACAAGGAAGGGAACATTATTGCTCACACTGGAAACCCCTGACAAATGGCAATACCATTCCCCTCCGTCTGCCATGCTACACCCACCACTCCCCTCTGGAGCAGAACTGGGGCTCTGTTACCCTGACTAGAAGGAACCCCTTGTCATTGGAAAGACTCCCTGCCCCCCATCCCTGCCAATGACATGATTCCTTGGATAAGAGGAGATTATTACCTATGGACTACTGTGCATACCAGCATATGAGAGCAGCAAAGATGGCAATGCTGCCAAAGAGTGAAATGTGCTGTGGAATGGTTAGTGAGATGGAAACTGGAAGGGACAACAGGTCTCTTCTGCCATGGATTTTTGAAACAGAAATATGCTTCCTCAGAAAAGTAGTTCTGGTGTTACTTGCTAGAATGTGCCCTGGGGCCTAGATCTTTTTGCATTTGCCTTCTCACTTGTGCTTTTGTGGGGCCTGACTTTCCTGTGAAAAGCACTGATAACATGAAGCCTTAAAAAAATTGTGCGATAAAGACAGGGGGAAATTGTAATTTTCAAGTAAGTGTAGGCACACCAAAGAGCTCCATGGGGCTAATCTGTCCTGCTAGCCTTGTAGTCACAGCTCAAGAGCTCTGAACTAGTACCTGAACTGGTTTGTGAAGAGCTAGCACAGATATCACAGAGCTACCTGGCGGTGTAAACTTATCCCTGGAGCAATGGGATAATGCTGTCCCTGCTCTCACTGGTACAGGGACATCTAAGAAAAGGAGAAAAACATCTGAAGAAAAACAAATAGACACAATTCCCACCTCCTATTAATTTGCTGCCAGTCTGAACTCATAGTCCTTATTCTGCATAGGTATTGTGGTAAGCAGCTTCCACACCATGCTGTGTTTGACTTGACACTTCATTATAGGTCTCCACAGATGAATAGAAGAGAGGTGACACTGCACTAAAGAAGCACTTAGAAAAGCAAAAGCTAATATTTGCTGGCTGACTTGCTTGTTTATGCTTGGAGCAGGAGTGGTGACACCTGAAATCCTATTGTTGTCTAGGGAGCAGTCAATCACACTGCTGGAACTTCCACTATGGTGTGTGGTGAATAGGCCCTGGTTGGCAGCCAAGCTCTCACACAACCCCTCACACCTTGTCTTTCCCCAGCAGGGACAGACACAGGGAATGGGAAGAAGGAGACTGAGAGAGCTCACGGGCTTTTTAGATCTCTTGTGGCTGAAAGACTCAAGAAAAACATGTGTGGAGGTGGGAAGGAGTCATAAGAAAGCTGTACATCAGCGTACTTGGCCGGCTATGCAAAGGCAAAGCAGTGGCCTCACTCCTGCATTCCACACTGACCACAGCTCCCAAGCTTGTGTCAGTGTGATCACAGCCAACAGGGACAGCACCGTGGGTGGCTTTGGCCCGTAGTCTGTTAGACAACAATGTCACAACCATTCTCGTTTGGCTTTAATGCTCTCCTTTGATCTCCTTGGTCATCCATTTTCCACAGGGACAGCTCTCCTGAAATCCATTAGAAGCGCAGTAGTGATGAGCCACATCCATTTCATACAGCTTCCCTGTCCCTCCTGCAACTCATCCGAAGCCGACCTCAGCTGCAGCTCCTGGATGTGGAGCTCTTCCCAAGGTGCTGGCCTTGGAGGGCCACCATTCTCAGCAGCCTGGGCAGACTGATGTGCACGTGGCCTGGTGTAGGGCTGTGAGAGGCACAGGGTGCTCAGAGGGCAGGTGGGACCTTTCAAGGTGAAATGAAAATCTCTCTCCACAACCTTGCAGCTGAATCACCACCTTCTGTGCCACCGAGCATACAGCTTGATAAAAGCCTTGATCTCTAAATGTAAATAAGAATCAGATTTGAGAAAATAATGCTTCCAAACAAACACTTGGAGTTGTCTTCAGGCTGCTATATAATATTAAAATTGAGGAGAAACTGCATTTTGGAAAACGACATTACATGGGCTTATTTACTATCTATACAGATTCCTGCTATTGTGTGGCTGTGCTTATGTTTATATATATACACAGACACATAAACATTTCCAATCAGAGCAAGGGAGAAACTGAATTTCAATACAGACTATTTTTCAACTCAATAAGCAGTAGCAATTTTTTAAACTAATTTTTGAGTGATAGAATATTTGTAAAAATATATTTCTCTCAGCCTTTGTGAGCACACTAGAAAATTTTGATGACAACTGTAGTCCAAATGGCAAGGTCCTGTTACAAGGAATTCATCACAGATGTAGTCCTTAGGCCAAATTATGACCAAAAGAAGACTGAATATAAAATGTTAAGAAACAGCTGATACATTTTAATTTATGAAATGCAAACAGGGCACGATCAGTAGGTTCTGACATATATTTACTTGCTAGTAGCACTGTGGGGCAATGCTGGAGCCAACGGTGAAAACTTTCAGCTCCAATCCCCCTCCCCTTTGGCAGCTGTTGAACATCATTTCTCAATCAGGTCCAGTTCTCCAACATGTCAGTGAGCTTCCAAACTTTTCTACAGATGGCTACTGAAGCTGGGAGCAATGACTGCAAGCTGCATATTAAATATCTAAGTTCCTTGCACAAAGCTTGAGCCTGAAAATCCATGCAACCTTGTTTTTCCTGGGAGGCATCAGTGGGTGGATGCAGCTGATGCAGGGAGAAGGCAGGATGAAGCGTGTAGGAACAGGACAATGACAACAATGGCATATCAAACCCCTGAAAGTAAAAGGATTATCATTGGTTTCTACAGGATATGTAGCAGGTTCAGCACCTTATGTGACTTCAGATAAGGGCTGGCTTTCCAGGCTGTGCAGAGCCTCTTGCCTCAAGAGCATCCCTTGGGACCCTCTGCTCCATGGCACACATGGCCATGCAATGCTGCCTCTGCCCAGAGTATCCCTGCTTTCTGGGAATATTGCCAACTTTTCAGATGCCTGTAGCAAAGATTGTGTATCTTTTTCTGCTACTGTCACGGCACTTTTGTCAGTAAGGGAGAGACTAAAGCACACTTTGTATTTTCTCAGGAATGGTGCTTATTATCCTGGTTCCTGAAGGTATTGTGTAAGCAGGGAGAAACTTTTTACCACTACCAGCAAACCCTGTGTTTTCCTGAACTCATTGTGTAGGATCTTGGCATAAGATTCCTAGTAGATGGTCAGCTGAACTTCTCCCTGCTAAATGTTAAATGCTGTTGATAATTTATCTGCAGATTGTGATGTGAGTTTAGGCATTTGAATCACACATGGATATCTAAATGTGGAAACAGACTTAGGTGTAAAATTGAATCACACTCACTGTTCTTCAGAAGCTTTCTTGTGACTGTTAAGCAGTTTTTAATATCACACTTGTACTATCTCTCCATTTCACCGCTTCCAAACAACCAAAGTAGACAAATAGCACCAATAATACTAACTTCCATCCAGTTGTGTGCTGTCTCAGTTACAGTATACACATTCTCAGTCACTCTGATTACAGAAGATTTCTGAATTCCTTCATCATCAAGTGAACCTATATTAGAAATACAGCTTGTCAAAGGTGTGGTGGGACATCTTCCCTCCATGGTTTTCAGTACAGTGTGTCCTGATTTCCCTCTCTTTGAAGCATGTGGTGTTGGGTGAATCTTGGCCATCTCAAAATTTTATCTGAAGCTTAAAGATCCAGAAAGGACAGAAATCTCTAAAGTGAAGGATGTGGCTGTACCACAATCTCACAAGGTGAGAAGTAGTTCCATTCGTGTATTGTGTGGCTGTTTGACTTTAACAGTGCTGTGATCAAACCCAGTTAACTTCAAGGAATGGTCAGTGTTGGGATTGTGGTTCTCAGATTTTTACCCCAGGGTCTCCCTGGGGATTCTTACTGGATATGACAAAATTCTACTGAAACAGAGAAAAGATGTCCAAATCTGAAGGAAAGCTTGCATATCCAAATACTTTTCTGTCTTATTTTGTTCCCCACGCCCCCCAGCTGAATTAGTGGACCATTAGTTTTCCTACAAATCTTGGTTTCATGAAAAATTTATGTCTTCACAACAATCAGCTTACAACTGTGTTCCCTGCAGGACAGGCACAACAGTATAGAGTATACAGACATTTTGGTGTCCAATAGCTTGCATGTTATTTATTTAGTTTCTCTCATCTACCACTATTTTATTTGTAGTGTTTGTTTTTTAGAAAATATTTTCCGCCAAGTAGGAGTTTGAGTCAAGCCAAAACTTTATGAGGATACAAGAAGAATACCTGCTGGGTCACACTAACATAGGAGAAGGACCCTCAAGAAAACCATGTAGTTCATACAAATGTGAGATTAAGAACACCTGTGGTCTGAGATCTAGGCTTCAGCTCTTCTCTAAATGCTTTAAGAATTCAAGAAACAGCAAACACATCATGTCTAGTAGTCCTGGGCTGTTACAGATTTACTGAGTAGATCACAGTGGTCCAGGAGTCCTTTAGTCAAATTATTACAATCTGTGTTTCTGCTAAGATGTAGCCCACGTTTCCTTCAGGTTTGAACTACTGCTGTCCAAGAAAAGCTTTGAGTAATTTCAGACAAGTTATTTCACTGTGATGAATTCACTATATTGTAGTGAATATGGTCCTATGCAGCCCCAGAACAATTTATTTGCAAGTATCAAGAATCAATATAGCCATTTTGACCTTGCTATTGAACCTAAAAGCATAGTATGTACAGGGAAAATCACTTTTAGGATGGACAAATAATGTACAAATATTTCCTGTGTTGTAAAACAACATTTTTGAAATTCCCACCATTTTCTGAAGCCTAGGAAGGCTAGAGCAGACTAGGAAGACAGACCAGCTGCCTACCCACACCGACTCTCTGGTGGGACGAAGAAGCCTGCTGGTTATCCTGCTAAACCATTTGGAAGTGACAGCTGGCAGACTCTTGGGATGTACAGACACACGTGAGAGGAGTTCAAGCCTGTTGGAAGCTGGTAATGTCTGGATGAGGGGAAGAAGGGATGAAGTGCAATCTGTGGTATGGGAGAAAAGTGAGAGTCCTAGATTTCCAGCCAGGCTGTTCTGTATTTCCTACTTTCTAGATTTGTTGTGTATCAAACGTGAGTAGAACACTTGATACCACAGACACCTAAGGGGAGAACCCATCACTGAGCTCTGCAACTCTGTTCCTTGTCAAAGACACATCCAAAACTTGGCTAGCTCCTCTATCCTCAGGGTTCAGACTAAGGTGTTTATGCTACAGAGGTAGCTTTGAACCTCTCATGTCAACCCTGTCACAGGCCCAGCAAGAGCCCTGTGGGCACTAGATCAGTCCTACTTGATCCATTCTTTCAAGTGACTGGAGAGCTATACCAAACTCTGACTTGTAAGCAACTTGTAAGCAACTAACTTGTAAGTAACTTCTGTCTTGGATATTATCTGACATCCTGTGAGTTTCTGATCCCTCTAAGTTGTCAAAAGACAGAAAACTTATTAGAGATTTGTTTTGTGTGAAAAGGAAAATCAAATGGAAAATAAAAAACCCAAAGGGAAGTCACAGAATCATGGAATCGTAGAAAAGCTTGTGGTGGAAGGGACCTTAGAGATCATTTATTCCAACCACTCCTCCCTGCTACCTCCCCTAGCCCTTCACCCTCCTTCCACCCCCTGCCCTTTTCCCCCACCCATAATGGACAGGGATGCCACCCCCACTAGAGCAAGTTAGTCACAGTTCCATCCGACCTGGCCTTGAACATTTCCAAGGATGGGACATCCACAGGCTCTTTGGGCAACCTATTTCAGTTCCAGCTTCATTACCCTCTGACTAAATTTCTTCCTAACATCCAAACTAAGGCTCTCTCCCTTTAGTTTAAAACTAGGCAACAAACATAAAGCATAACCACTGCAAAGACTTTCCAAACATAAACTCTATTTTACCTAGACTCACAAAAAAATTACAATTATTTTCAAAGTCATAATTCTTATAAGCTAGAGGCTTTCAGCAGTGTCAGCTACTTGCTCAGCACGTTTTAGGCACCACCTCATATTTAACAAACAAAAACCCTTAAAAATCTGGAATAACCAGCTGGTATTTGACTGTTCTAGCCTTATTAAGTAGGTCATATTTCCCAAGCTTCAATATGACCACAAAACACAAAATGCATCTTTTATTTCCAGCATGAAATACTGTTATTTTAACACAGTTTTCACTTCAATGGAAACCACAATTTGTTTAAGTGTTTGGTAGTGCACTTATATATTTATTTCAAGGGATAGTAGTTTGAGGTTATTTTCAAATGGGAAAAACAGTTTATACTGCAAAGATTAAAGAATCTCTCTCTTCTATCTGGACCAAATGAATGTGTTTGCATGGTCACCAAAGCTAGTCCAGAGGGGAAAATGTATCAGAACCTGCTGTGACAAAGGAAGAAGTTGCTAGTTGAGAAATTTCTAAGGTAGAAATAAGAATCTCAGAATAAACCAAGACAAGTGAGCTACCTTGAAATATATGTCAGATCTGAATGCAAAAAGCTATTAAAAAAAAAAAAGAAGGAAAAAAATTAGGGATGCAGCCTCCTGAACTTCTGGGGAGCTCTAGTGCTAATTGAATTTTGGGTTGTTTGTCCAGCACATCTGGATGATGTGTATACTGGATGATGCAATGACATCTAGTGGGAAAATAATTAATTAAAATAATTGAATCAAATATTCAAATCATTGCACACTGACACAATGTTTGAATAGGTGCTGCTAAAATATCTCTGTCACACAGGTAGGTGATGCTCTCAAGTGTGCTCTTTGCTAATTGCAGAGCATTGTAGGAACTGCCTACACAAGACAAGCAACCCTATCCTCTGTGCCTCCTTTTTTGTTTTGTTTTTGTTTGTTTTTTGTTGTTTTGCTTTGGCTGAACACCAGGTGACTCTGAGCACTCCGCAGGTTTTGTGCTTGCAAACGTGGCTAATAAAGAGTGCTGGAGCCCCGAGGGCTGTGTGAGCACTTGTCACCAAGTGCCTGAGTGCCTGGCTTGCCTGCCTGGGCACGCAGCAGATGGAGCGCTGCACTCACATAACACACACCAGTGGGCCAGCAGCAGCGCTGGGTCGTGGGCAAACACTGATGGTGTAAATTATGCTCAGTGCTAGACTTTTGGTGCTATTTGACTTCTAATGGGCTTTGTTTTTATTTTTGCCCCTGAACCCTGTATGCTCACAGTCTAATTGGATGATATTATTTTAATGATGTTGGCAAGACCAAATGCGCTCGTAAAAGCTTGTGATGCTTTTGCACTTTACAGCAATATATTACTGTTATTTGTCCAAGGAATGGTCTAAATTTTTTCATTTTTCTCCTAAAAGAATGAAATGTTGAGCACATTCAGAGCTTTAAAAGTTTACAAATTTTGTGAAACATAAATCATAACACAATCTTTGGAAGTGGATTTCTTGTCAGTGTTCCAGAGCTGCTAAGACATTTTGCTGGTGAGTTGTAGTTAGTGCAGTTAGAAATGTTGCAGGCTTTAAAAATGGAAATTTAGAAGCCCATTATACAGCTTTCTAAGAAAGAAAAAACCCAAAACATATGCCAGCACTGTAAAAGACAGCTGATATACTGCTAGACAAATTAATGCAAATTAGAAAGGAGAGAAAAGGAGCATACAAGATAGAATATGACACAGATAAAATCTGAAATAAAAACAATAAGAAAAAATGAGTCAGAAAAATCATGAAAGAAACATTCATACTAATTTAGTGAAGGGAAAGAACAAAATTCCAAGTGACAAGACTGTGATTCCAAAATGCCTTTCCTCTCACATCTTTCAACCTGCCTAGTGGCCCACTGCTGTGAGTCACACTTGCTGCCTTCTTGCAATTCCCTGAAGTGCTATCAGCTATGGTTACTGCATGCATTCAAGTACTCTCTAATCTTGAGCCTTGTCCTATTAACTTTCACTGGTATATGAGACATGAAACTTGCTGAGATGTTCTCCTGGATATAGGCA
Source organism: Passer montanus (assembly GCF_014805655.1). NCBI lineage: Eukaryota > Metazoa > Chordata > Aves > Passeriformes > Passeridae > Passer > Passer montanus. Next base: position 6,543,975 of record NW_024357613.1, on the reverse strand, counting down.
CCTAAATTCAACTAATTTTTAGGACAAACAAAGCAGCTCAAACCCTGTCCCCTAGTTCTTAAAATGAGAATTTGGTGAACCAGAATTCAAAATTGGAGAAATGAAAAAAAATCCACATTTCCTTTTCAGCTGCTGATTATCCTTAGACCTCTGACTGCCCCAGTTCAAATATCCAAATGTCTTGTTCAAATCCACAACTAATAATAATTCAGAAATTATTAATCAAGTTATGAATTAAATCCTGACTCCCCTTTACTTTGCTCCTTTGTTGGTCTTGTCTGCAGAACAAACTACACACTTGTCAGCTCCTAGGACAAGATACCCCTACACAATGTGATTTTAAGGGCATTTCTTCATAAAAAAGTTCTGGAAAAAATTTCTGGAAAAAGAAATAGTGCCTAATATTCATACAGGGGCCAGACCATTCTGGTTCAATGAATCATGATTTTTTTTCTGTGAAGTGACACAGCTTCAGTAAGAAGGATGGAGAATCTTTAATGCAAAGAGAACTGCCTGGCTGTTAGGGAACCATCTTAACAGATGTCTTCTGCCTTCATAGGTTGCAGGAAAAATTGATTTCAGGTCTAGGTTCCTTGATAAGTTTGCGTTCCAGACTGGGAAATTGAAACAATTGTAGAAAACCTTTTGGAATAGAGAAGTTACGCTGCTCCTTCCTTTACCATTCATACCTGTTATGGCTGTAAAAAACATCTTTAGCAGTGATGACAGAGCATGAATGTTGGTTCATTTGGTTGGTTCATTCATCAGTGTTGGTTCATTCACCCAGAAATTAAAGGGGACAGAGGTGAAATAAAAGCAATCAGCCAACAAACTTGTGTGTGTGTCCAAACCAGCTTGCTGTTTTAACTCAAATATTCCACTTGAAACCCAAAGTAAAATGCCACAGAAATTGTTAAGAATTCCAGAGACAATAAAAATAGTTGTTTTGATTCAGATAAGGACTCACATAGTCCCGTGCTCTTCCACTGATCAACAGCAGTGGTTAAATACATACTGTAAAAAATAGAACTACTATACAAATGTTTTACACAGTGTACAGGAATTTGGCTACAGGAATCAGGATTTCATAAAGAAAAAAACCCAAAAAAACAACCAATGGCTTCTAGGACCAAAAAGAAGGAAGAGAAAGATTGGAAGGATGAAGAAAACCCTAATATAATAAAGGAATGGTAAGACTCAAAAGGCAGAAATGTCAATCACTATTTTTCTTTATTTAGAGAGATGAGTTTGATAAACTCATAAAAAAGATGATAAAGATCTTTCTAGCATTATCCTCAAGAACTGTGAAGAACATTATAGCAAAGTTGATGACTATTTGAACAATCTACCAAGAGAAGCAAGACCTTCTTAGAATAATAAAGATGCTTAGGTTGAAAAAGACATATAAGGTCATCAAGTTCAGTGTTAACTTCCACTGCCAAGTCCAGCACTAAAACTGTCCATTTTGAAATAATAGTTTTTTAATAATTTTTTTCTATGTACGTATAATTTTTGGGCTCGTGCTTTTGAGCAGAGTACTCTGTTATATTTATTCCTTCCAGTGGTTATTAGAATAAGGACTTTCTGATATCCCATGCTTGGGTATAATATCTGTCACTTCCGGCTGCTTCTGTCCCAAAGCCATTACTTCTTGGAAGCAGACATTACCCTTTATCACACAGTATTTAAATCCTCATCTCTCTGCCTGCAGATGTTTCTGCTGTGCAGAAATGGGGGACAGGAAGCATGTAAAGGCTTTTGACAATCCAGTCACTAGGCTGGCAACTGCAGCAGAAATAGAGCCTGCCATGATAAGCCCTCCATAGGCAGCTTTCCTGGCAGATAATTCTGGGAGTGTGCCAAAGAGTTCACACAGCCTGACTGTAACACAGGACACTGGTGATGAGCATGCCCTACTAGACAGAGGTGTGTAAGTTGGTAACCAGCAAGGTATTGAGCACTGAGATTCCATAAAGAAAAGCATTTGGTTTTTTAATGGGAACTTTTTACAGAGTTGTGGCAAGTATTGTGTGTCAAAATATGACTGCAACAACTGTGCTTCCAGCCAGCTTACGGTGAACTCATAGTAAAATTTACTCATAGTAAATTTTACTCATAGTAAAATTCCATTAGATACTTGAAATACTTCAAGGGACATTTCCTCCTGAACTCACCTGACACACTGATCGATTAAATGACATATAAGTAAAAAATAAGTCATACTCTTATAGTCAACTGATATCAGGTATCCAAAACTTATAAAAAATCAGTGTACATATAATATAGGAGTTTGAAAAATTCATATCTGTAAAAGAAAAATATATCTGGGGTAATATGCAATCCATATGCATGTCAAATCAGTAAGATATTTGAGCCTCTGTGAATGTAAACTTGTATGCCATTACTTTTCATTTTGACCCTAGGACCTGTAGTTGAGCATGTCAGCTAAAGAAACCCAATTATCCCAGGTTCATTTCAGATGACAATTCCTCAGAAATGCATGAAGTCTCTTGGTTTGGAGACATGTTAGGAGGAAGAGGACAGTATTCTTTGTTTGACCATAATGACGTGGAGAGACGTCCCTCTTGCCTTCAGCTTTTCCAGGCTGGCTTTCTACTGTCACTGCAAGTATGGGAATTTTCTGGACTGTCCTATGTTACTTACGTTTGGCTTCAGAAACCATGGCAAAAAAGGGGAGATCCCCAAAATAAAGATGATCACAGCTTCCCCTCCCAACCAATACAACTGTAAGGAAAGAGGATTTTGATTTGTTTAAGAGTAGAAATTATAATGTCATAGATCTGCCCTGCACTTTAGTCACTGTACCAAATTGCTTATTCTTGGCCACTTTAAGTGATAACTAAAGGCAGCTTACAAAAAGCAGACCATAAGCACACTTTATTCAGCCAGAAAAATTCACTTGGATATAATTCTGGGGACTCAGTGATAACTTAGGTTACTTGTTCCTGTAGTGTCATTTACTCAATTATATTCTTTAGCTTCCTTGCTACCCATTATATCTCTCCCGTCATATTACTGATGTACATATGTAGAAGACATTTTACAAAGGCAGAGTACAATTTCTAGCATCAGATTGACCATATGCACACAGACTGCCTGTGATGCACAAGTATTAATGCTGCATTTCAGTGTCAGTATAATTAATCCATTATGAGCGGGAAATGCAACATGTGCTGTATATGTACAGAGCTGTTGTGTCATTCCTCTGCAGTGATCTATTGTTTTTGGAAACCACTGGGTCCACTGAGCAGTCACAATGCATTTTTTCCTCAGATTGCACAATAAATATGGTGGCCTCAGGAAAATGCAGGCCTACCACTAACAGTCTCATTTTCTGAAAGACAGTTACTGTTTGAGGTATATTTTTTGTTCTCAAAACCTGTAAGGAAACAACTTTGAGAATGGCACCCAAAGCCTGCAGCTCAGCCTGATGCAATAGTTAGAGACAGAAATAGTTCACCAGGTAGGTCTTGCCAGAGAACAAGAAAAAAGTCTATTTTTCGTCTTGGATCTTAGTTCTGTACTGTGGGACCATGGAATTCAGACAGACTCTTTATAAAGCTCTGTAAATCTCCAGTCCTTCTAAGAGAGTTCTGACATCACTAGAAGCCATTCCTTCTCTTCCAGATGGTAGGGTTACACCATTCTGCAGTAGGCCTCCTGAAGGCTCCAAAAAGGGTTGTGTACCTACAAGAGTAGGGAAGCATTTGATATCTGCCACATCTGTCTAATAATTTGTCCTTGATGTCCCCGTTGAATGTTCTCAGTAATACCCGTAAGACATTGAGGTCTCTTTCTGATGAAGCCACTGCATGTGTTTGACTTGCATAAGAGGAAAAGAAAAGGAGAGGGGAGAAAGTGCAATACAGAATATTAAAATAGGGTGAGTTCCCACATAACACACTGCAGCAGCACACTTTCATTTCATAGAAATACCAACAAAACCAATGTTTGACATATTTTGCCAAACTAGCACTGACAGTGGAGGCAGGTTTACTTGGTGAATTACGTGTCTGAATGTTTGAATAGATCATGTGGACAGAGAGAACCAGTCAATCCAAGCTGTGGGTCTCTAGTCAAGGGCACCTGGCTGAATTTTTATAATCTGTGATGTATAAGAATTTAGACTAGAGCACCCAATTGCTAGTTCTGGACTTGAATCTAGCTGTATTTAGGAATGGCCTCAAGCTCTGTCAGGGGGAAGTTTAGACTGGATATTAAAAAAAGATTCCTCACCCAGAGGGTGGTTGGGCACTGGAACAGGATCCCCAGGGAAGTGGTCACAGCACCAAGTCTGATAGATTTCAAGAAGCCTTTGGACAATGCTCTCAGCATGGTGTGAATCTTGGGGATGGTTCTGTGCAGGGCCAGGAACTGGACTCAACCATCCTTGTGGGTCACTTCCAACTCAGCATACCCTGTCACTCTGTAATTGAGTACATAAACCACAGTCCTGAGGGATTTCTCTGGTGGCTATGTATTTGGACTTTTCCTCTCGTTGAGCATCAGCCTCAGTGCTGGTAGGATCAGCTAAGGAATTGCTCTGGGATAAATGACAAAACTGCTTTGAGCACCTTGGCAATATGAGAAGTAGGACATAAATTGCTGAATATTTTATACTTTTCAATAGACTACAATTTAGTTTTTCTCTGTTTTCATCCAATCTCTTCTTTCACAGCAAAACCACACACTTTTGTTTCTTCTATGACAAACATTTTAAATCCCCTGAAGTTCTCAGCAACGTAGAGATTAACTTGACTCTTGGATTCAGTTTTGTCTAAGAACTATAACATTTTGGTCTCATGTGCTGTGCAACCTTTTCTCCATTTGTGGAAGAATCTACTGGATACAGATTCAACACAGTATCTTTTCCTGACAAAATAAGAAGTAATTGTCCTTTGCAATGGCAGAGCATATATGCAAGCTTACAAAATTTCTACCAGTAAAATGGTAGTTATGATTGTTTTGATTCCCCATGTAGCTGCTTGTAGAAGAAAATAGATATCTTCGCTATTGTTCACATAATGATAAAAAAGTTATTATATGAAGCTGTGGTCAAGATGATTCACATGGAGCTGCTGGGTAAAATTACCACCTTCAGCTGAACTCTAAGGACATCTGCTAGTTAAACTGCCTCTGGTCTATTTGGTTTATCACATCAGGCAGCAAACTCCACAAGTTCAGGACTTGCTTCGAAAGAGGATCAGTATTTTAGGCAGTTAGAGGGAGATGCACTACAAAAAGAAAAAAACTTTCTAGTTATCTTTCACTTGGAATTGTATGGAAGACAAAAATAATTTGTTTTCTTCAGTGTCTGAATTTTACAGAAGTTTTAGATACTTCCTTTATGGAATTAGGCTATAAACAGTGATAATTTAGTTAAAATGACAGATTTATGTTGCAACATAGTAAATGGAGGACATTTTATAAGGTTTCAGCAATCAATAGGCACATGATGAGACTGAGAATCTGCTTAAACAGTAGTGTTAACGGCACAGTGAGAGTTGTTTAGCTGAGATTAGTGGGATTAATCATGGTGTATAAGTGAAGAACTGGTGAGGAGTCTGACAGAGAGCTTGTTAAAATTCAAGGTGAGCATTTAATTTGTTTTTGAATAAATCTTTAAATGCTTTGCTAAATAGCAGGACTCCATATCTTATACCAGATTCACAACTCAGGAATAACTATGTGCTACTATTAAGCTCTTATCTTTTATAAAGTTCCATCATTGATAATTCTTTGGGCCAGCATTTTTGACATTCCATAGCAATTTTTGCTGCATCTTGTTCATGCTATGCAAAATGTTCATCCAACTTTGGGTTTTTCTGTTGCATCTGCAGTCCAACACACTTTATTGAGAGGTAAGCCTTGCCAAAAGCTTGTCTGTACATGAAAAATTGCTTCCATAAAGTCTGAAATAATTACCAGCTGTGTCTTCTGAAATTCGTACAGGCTACTATTCATCATTATTGAAGCTGGACTTTGGATTCTCATACCTGGTGGGTTTTTTTACAGAACTTATCTATTTTTCCAAGTCTTTAAAACTTTTGCAAGTCATTGGATCCTGTGAATATGATGAAAATCAAATGGCTTTTTGAAGTGAATTTAATTTATTTGAGTTTCCTGATCAAAAACTACTGGTCTGGATACATACTTGTGACATACAAATTCGTTTAAACTTTTCATATCCTCAAGTTACAGAACACAGTAGGGAACATTCTCTGATATTCAACAGAAAACTTCTAATATAACATTCTTATTTTTACATATGTATTTAAAGCTATGCAGATTGCCTGTGAAATGAAGCAGCTAGCTTGCTTCATTTATGCATTCAGTGAGCATTCAATGTTAAATACACACAATTCTTGTAAACCTTACTAGATTATGAGGTAATCTTAAATGAGTTGGACAAAAATTTCTCAGCCATTCATGTTAGGGTAGCTCCTTACAGTTTTTGAGTCTTGAGATACTCCCTTCCCAGGTAACATGCACTTCCAGTCTTTTAAGAGCACATTTGCTCTGAGTCAATGTACAGTGATTTATAGCCATATATATATATATATATATATATATATATACACACCTCTCCCAGATAATAAGAAGAAAAGAAATGTGGAAATAATCAAAACCTTTAAGTTGGGAAATATGGAAAATTGATAAGGGAAGCCATAGAGCTGGCAGGGTTTCCAAGAGTGGGAGGGTGGGGATGAGAGTAGAAAGGGTCATAAAAGCTGGAACAAAAGTGAAGCAGTATATTAGAACAGATAAGGGACACTGATTATAGGAAGAAAAAGCTCCCTGCTATAGAGAGTGCTTAAGAGCAGAGATTTCACTTGCTGCTGATTCATCTTTAATTTGTAGAAAACAGAAGTCTCTCTAGGTTTGCCATTGTCATTGTAATACACTTTCTCATATTTGATACCAATTTTAAGCTTAAGAGTCTTTAATTTGATCTTACCTTCTGTCCACTTCTCCAGAAGGGAGTCACAGGATTCTGACACAACTCAGATACACAGATATGAAAGGCAGCAATAATCTAAATGTTTTATACAGGCTTGAAAGAAGTTCCCAGGGGAACTGAAAATAGTGGAGAAAATGCTACATGAAGAAAACATCTCATGTCAAAAACCTTAAACTCTTAATTTTTGGGACTTTTAACTTCATGTTGTCCATGAATTTACAGGGACAATGATAGGTGGATCACAATCATCATCATGTAATAAAAATAGCAAGTATTCTAAAAGAGACACATATCTAACTCATCATTTTAAGGGGATGACACAAATTGCATTGAATGTACTTTACTTCTCTTGAGATATTTTTGTAAAGACAATAGGTAAAGAACTGCACGTATGTATGCATATATGTAATGCATATATGCATGTATGTATGCATGTATGTAAGGAACTCCAATGTTTTTTGGAACTAAGCAATTATGGGGATGTAAACTTCATCTCAGCTACTAACAGCAACAGTACAAAAACCAGAGGGATTACCTTATCTCATAAGTAATTTTTGAATATTGCAAGACAAGAGCATGTTCAGTTTTGCATCCTTTTCCTCACACCACATTCTTTTACCTTATTTGTCTTAACATCTGCCTTTTCTTTTAAAATCTTGACTAGAAACCAGTTGCTGAATGACATGGGAAGATTTCCCTACCCCAAAGCATCATAATAACTGTAGGTGCATTAAAAGTGGGGAAGACATTGCAGTGTGCTTGAGGTATGGATATGAGCAAAGATCTAAGATGAAAATTTGTAGCATGGATCTGAATGTCTGAGATAAGTTTGTCTAGTTAAAAATAACTAAAGACATAATTAAAGAAGGATGTATGCAACAGATGTTTGCATTTTGGATACCACTGGGGATGATAGGAAAATAGGTGGTCCAAGCTTTTTTTTGGTTTCAAGTGAAACACTGCTGCCTTTTCAGTCAACCTTTTCCATTTTTCCCCGGCCTTTTTTTTTTTTAGTTCTGCATATTAAATCAGCTAGATATTTCTGTCTATTCTTTTGAAAACTGAAAATTCAGATGATTTTATTGAAAAGTCATCCTCTCTTCATCCTGCAAAAAGTGATAGTAACAGAGATTTGGTTTGATTTACCTAAAAGTTACAAAGATTTCCCATAGACATGGAATAAAATAATTTTACATTGAAAGCTGCAATAAAATAAATGTTTTTATCATTTCTGTATTGTAAAAATAAAAATAGAAATAATTTTCAGGTATAAGACTAAACCAAGGCAAGACCTAAAAGCATAGGTGTGTAGGGGACACAGATGGCTGTAAAACCTTATGCTTGTTTCCTGCTGCAAGAGAAATTCCTTTTGTCTTTGATTTTAGTCAGCAGCAGAACTGTAGGAAGGAATCACTAAAATTGGCAAGCTTTTTCTCAGCTGTATAACAAAGAATACAAGGGATGTTCCACACCTGTAATGTTCAGTCATAGAGATTTTACTCATATGATGTTTAATTGTTTTGTCTTCCAGAAAAAAAGTTTTCAACTGTACTTAGTTAAGGCTGCTATGAAGGCTTGTATAGTAAATCCTTCAAGTTTTCTGCACCCACCCAGGTCAGCGGTTTGCTCTTTGAAGCTGAGGTTGTCTTCAATGCAAGCGTTCAAAAGAATTGTTCATATAGAGATGTCTGTTTTAGAGAAGGCAGGATCCACTGTTACTAGATTTATGCTTTATTGCAACACAGATCTATCCAAAGGTATGTCACCAATTTTTGAACACAATGGAGGAGAAGTTCTAGCAGATCCTGAAATTCCTTCAAGTGAACTTTTTACCTTCAACACTAACTTTGGTTTGGCATTGATTTAATCTAGACCATAGTTTGAATGTATTTGAATATGAAAAGGATGCTGCTGTATCTCTGTATGATGCACTGTTTTAACTGTGTGAACAAGAAAAACCATGACAATTTGTGGCAGGAAAATCTAAGGAATTATCAACCTTAGTTTACTTCCTTTTGCTCTGATGAGTAGAAACAGGCATGTGCATATATCTAATACTCCATGAGTCTCAGCCTGACAACAAGGTGAGGTTAATGAACTCTGGGAAACGTGGCAACAGACAAGTTAATACTGCTCTGTTTTTGCTGATTCTGAAGGGGCTGATGGAAAAAAAAACTCTGGCAGAGGAGTAGCAGATACCACCCTGGAGTATCTTATTCCATGATCCTGTGAGCAGCTTTAGCTGCAAAAGAAAATATCTAAAAATCACAGGAAATAAACTGTCACTTACAAGAAGCAGCTGAGGACGCTTGGCTCATTCAGCCGAAAGAAGGGGCTGAGGGGAGACCACACAGCAGCCTCAGCTTCCTCAGCAGTGAAGTGGAGGGGCAGGCTCTCACTATCAAGTGATAGAACTTGTCAGAATGGCCTGAGGCTCTGTCAGGGGAGGTTTAGGCTGCCCATTAGCAAAAGGCTCTCCATCAGAGGGTGGTTGGTGACTGGAAAGGCTCCCCAGGACAGTGGTCACAGCACCAAGCCTGACAGAGCTCAAGGAGCATTTGGAAATGCTCTCAGGAACATGGTGGGATTTTTGGGGATGGTTCTGAGCAGGGTCAGGAGTTGACCCTGTTGGCCTCGGAGGTAGGACTCAGGCTCTGAAAATACTCCTCTGTAACTTTACCAATGTAAGCTGAAGCAAACAAGTATACGCTACATAATAAGTAAAGATTCACCTTTTTTTTTTTGATTTGTTTTTGTTTTTTGTTAAAGTAACAATGACAAGGCTTTAAAAAAAAATGTCAAATACTATTCAGTCAGCTCTTCAGTGCAAAACTCACACTAGCTGAGACCTTGACATGAAACTACTTCCTTTTAATATATCCACAATACTTCAAACTTTATTTTCTTTCATTTTTCCTTTAGAAATGCCAATGTGTTCTACAGAATAATTTTTCAAAAAATGAGTTGTGCCAGGAGAACTGATAAAGATGCAGTAGTGTTGAGATCTACCACTTGTCTCTAATTACTTGCAGCATTATTTCATTGAAGCTAAGGGGCATTATGAATGTCATAAAACTGAGCCAGGCAATGCAGTGTCAAGATTTCTGCATCTTAATTATACTTTATTTGATCACCATGGAAACTCCCATCATACTGCAGTAACTAGACAAGGTGAGATTTCATTATGAACATTCTTAAAAAAAGTCAAAGTGCCAACGAATGCCATTTCTACACTAGAAGATTTTCTTAGAGAAGCTGTTTATTTGCCAAAGATATCTATACCTGTGCCTCCCTACTCACACTGAACATGGAATTGACAGGAATTGAAGTTTATTTACTTGAGATTAGTCAAAATTCCCTCACAGGGAATGTCCTATCATCAGCTTACAGACACTGGTGGGATTGGGTGTGAGGAGCTAAAAATGAAGCTTCAGAGATGTGTAATGTCAAAGGTAATGAGAAAAGGAGCACAAACAGCAAATCTGGTGGCTTTAGAACAGCTTAAGGCTGATGTATTTCTGAATCTATTTAATACAAAATATGCCAACAGACCCAGAAACAGATGCTAAGATTTAAGGATAAAGACCAATTGCCAAAATCTGGAATCAGATATCCAAATGATTGTCTTGGTATGCATATTTTCATACTGAAGGTGACTATTGATTGGATAGTCTAGAGAGACAATATATTTTTGTCTCTTGATAACTATGTATGAATGCTTTTTACCTTTTTGAAAAATACTTTAGCTGAGTACAGCTAACATTCTTTCAAACAGAAGCTACAGCTGTAACTGGAAGTAATTAAAAAAAGCAAACCCAGTCTAGCAGTCTATTCTTATTTTAAATTTTAGGAATCCAGCATCTTCCCTGTGTTCTCCCTACAGGAGTACAGTTTCAGTACAGTTTCTGTACTGAAGAAACATTAAACTCATGCAATACAGATTAGAAGCAATAGTATAAACTCATTGCAAAAGTCATATATAGTAGCTTTGTATGCTCATAAAATTGTTCTGAAGCAAATCTCTTTTCACTCTGACACCATAATATTTTGTGATGTAGTATGCTGTTCCTTGTGTAGCACTGATGTCTCATTGAATGTGACTCCAGGGACTGGGAATTTAGATTTACCTTGGACATGGCTCAGAGCTCTGGGAAAATACAAACATTTTTCTCAGATTCATAGTAGTATTTTGCATACTACTTATATACACAGATTGTAAAGTTGTGAAGATGACACTGCTGTGCAGATGTCAAATTCAGTTTTTCAGTGCTAAACAATGAAAAATTTAAATTGGGCCATCATAATTTAGTAAACCAAATTTAGTTAAAGAAATAGCAGCTGCAAGAGACCTTTGGAAGCAGAATACCTTTACTCACAAGTCAGTCAGAACTTGGATATCTAAATCCTGCAACCCTTACTCAGGTCATTAATGAAGGTGGTGTGGGCTATTGAGACAGCATAGGCCACCAAGATATCAGCTGAGAAAACAACCTCTGGAAAACTGCCTCACATGTTCCATAGTTCGCATGTGGCAGGTGGCTCCTTTCCCTTCTCCTCATCTGTTGGGAGGCCAGCTCTAAACCCTGAGAGCCAATGTTTGGCCAGCCTCCATCCCTGCCTGCGCTTCTGCATCCCCCACTCTTGGAGCCTGTTTTGTTTGCTTGAACAACCCAAGCCTTCCATAAAGAAGACTCAGTTATATTGAAAACTCCTTTTTATAAATCCACACTCTCTTTCTCGCCTTAATGATCTTGACATTTTTGGTTGTTCTGGACTAGAGATGAATTCCTTGAACAAATGAAGATCTGTCTTTCCTGCATGAGCTATGGAGTCAGTCTTCACACCACCAATGTGTCCATTGCAAGTGTGGTGTTGATAGCAAAGCTCCTTAATAGGCCTGTAGCTTATACAGAAAGATTGAGTCATTTTCCAGCACAGCTGAAAGTCACTCCAAACAGCACAACTGAGGAAGGCAGAAAGACTTTTTTTACTGCTGTAAATCATGTCCATTTGGGGTTTTGTCAGCTTACTGGTATCAGTAGGCCAGCTAGTCAAGCTGTGCAGTGTTGTCCTGGGCAGTCATGTACAATCCCTGGATGAGGGTGTCCTAATTCTCTACTCTTAAAAAGATGGAGTTGTGAACCTGGGCGGATTTTAAAGGTTTTTACCTCCTTTTTTTATAGCCTCTGACGGAATTTTTCTGAAATAATACATTTGTCCAGGCTGAATAGTCAGGACATAGGACTAATTTTCCTGGGTTCAAATTTGATAAATTATCTTTGTTCCAGATTTGTAATTGTGCAGAGAGAGGATGCCCTGGCCATTTATCAGCAAATGTCAAGATGAAATACTCACATCTACCTGAGTTATGACAATCCTGTATTTGACTAGAAATTTCAGGAGACTCACAAAGCATGACAACAAATGGACAACACAGAAAATGGATATGGCAGAAAAGGGACAGGGTAGAGTGGGACAAAAAGAACAAATTAAAAAGAACAAGTGCTTAATGACAAACTCTTCTAGCTGGTGGCCTTTCCCAGGGCATGTTGACAGCAGAAAGAAGTCCCAAACCTGACCAGGTGTTTAGTGACTGATCATTAAGTGGGATAAAATTTAGTGATGTACAATCCAAATGTGGCTGCAAGACAGGTGTCTCTTGAATCTTAAGATGCTCAGGGCCATTATAAACTGCATATCCCACTGTCAATAAATACTTTTTTACTTTTAAAAATCTTACAGGTTTGTCCCAAGAATCAGCTCAAATCTTAATGCTCATTTCAAACAATCATGGAAATAATTTTACAAGACTTTTCCAATATTTATTTTCCTATGCTATTTTTGGAACACTAAGTCTTATGATCATTCACAGTGCAAATCAGCTCTTATTCTGACATTTGTTCCATCTGTCACTGAACACAGTTTGCTTTTCATAAGGTCTGAATTAGCAGAAGGATTTCTTTTCACTTCACCATCTTACACTTTTCAACTGGTTGCATAAATTAGCACAAATTATGTTTTTGAAGTGTCTTTCTTTGGGTAACTTGCCTTATCTCCTGTCTGTAATGCTGTGCCTCATTTTCCCCATGGTACAAACAGCTCAGCTGCCTTCACAGAAGTCTGGGTGTGGTGCCTGACCATCACCACCTGCTGAAGGAGAGAACCCTGCAGCACCTGTGGGCTCTGAAGCAAGGTGAAACCACAGGTGTAGCAATAAGCACTGCTGTGATGCTGCAGTGGGGAGGAGGCAAAAACAGAAGGTGTCTTTTACAGGCTCAGTGTGCCTGACATCAGACCTCCAGAAAATGTGGACTGATTCTCAGGTGACCTGTGGTGTTGAAACCTCTGCTTAGCATGTGATTTAATGTTTTCTCCTTAAGCATGTGTCCTTAGTCTATGCACAACTAACTCTTATTTTGGGGTTAGGTCCTGAACCACAGCAAAATGTCTTAGACATCATAATAAATAACAATGCATACTGGTGTAAAATATCAGCGCTTAAAAACTGAGTTTTTAAAAATTAGATAACCAATTAAAATGTACCTGTGTATTTCTGGATGTCCAGGTGAACAAGACTGGTATATGCCTACTCCTCTGTCACCCTTACATGCGCCTAACTTCGGCCAAACTTGTAGTGACATACAAAACATTTTAAATGTACTTCCTTAATTTGCATTAAAATTACATCAAAAAGAATTAATTTTGCTATTCAGTACAGAAGTCTTGTATTGTGAAAATTCTTCTAAACTTTTTGGTCTTTTTTATGTTCATGGAGAAATACATTTTACAAAGTGACATGAGATTCTATGAGATTTTCTTTCTCAGGTTATGTACCAACCCCAGCCTTCAAGGATCAAATAATTCAAACAGATAAGAAGTCAATTTTTTTGGTTAACTATTTTTTCAGGACCCACAAATTGCTTCAGCTGGATCACCATAAACATTGTGATCATAACTGCTTAATTGATATAAATCCTCAACTGTATTCTATTCTATTTTGATTTTAATGTCATCAAGAGAGTCCCTAACTGCTAGTAGTGCAGTAAATGACATAATATTTAGTACATATGGGTAGTCTATATATGTTCTACTTATAAATTGACTTATTAGGTGTGATTCATCTAATGAAATGCTGCATTTGTGATGGATGTGTCTAATCTGAATGGACCCCTTAGACTATACTCAATGGAAACACAGTAAATGGGTATGATTCATCTCATTTCATGCAGATGTCTGCAGTAAATCACATGAATTGTGCCAGACATTGATTTTCCCCTCCTTAGCTTTCAAGGGTTAGCAGAAGGATGGCAAAACATTCTTGCCCATTTCACCACAAATCTAATATAGGATGTTAAATTACATGTTGGTGAGGTGTGAAATAACAAATGGTAGTTTGATTCAAAATAGAGTGCAGCTTTCCTAGGAGCAAACAGTTGTTTCCCAGTGTTACTGACTTTGAGTAGTAGTTTGACTAGACCTTTAAATGTAAATAGGATCATTCATGCAATATAGCATGAATTGACTTATGGCCAGGTATATCAATTTACTCACAAAAAATTGTTCAGCTGTAGTTGAGAATAAGCTACATAATTTAACTCATTATTGTTGGTTTACTCACCCGTTTTACTGGGGATGGCACCCTGGTTTATGTCTTCTGTGTAATGGTGGTCACAAGCTAAGGATGGCTTTCCCAGACATCCAGGGGAATCTTAGGCATTGAAACAAAAATTCAGGTCTCCTTGGAAGAAATTAAGTGTTTAAATAGTATTCAAACATGAAATAGAAAAGGCACATTCCATTTCTCAAACACTTGAGCCCATTCCAACAAACCTTGAGGACTGGAATTATGCAGGGGTTTTTCACTGACTTACTGGGTACTTACCACCAGACTACTCATTATTGTTGGTTGCAGCTTGCATTCAGAGTGAATTTCATTACAATTTGTTTCTTTTCCAAGAAACAGATGGTATTTTTAAACACAAAATAATTACTTAAAGTTTGGAACCTGTTCTGGTAAAACAGAGCAGTTCTCCAAGCTACAGGAGATTCTCACTTTATAGTAGTTTTGAGCTCACTCGTTGCAAATGCTCGATATTTTGAAATGTTTTAATTTGTGTTATTTTTTTGGGAGAAAAAGTGTGATAACTTGCAGGGAGGGTATGTGTGTGTGCATTGCAACTTTTGCCCATGTGAAGGTTCCTCCACTGCAAAAGATGAATGCTCAGAAACTTGTAATAGCAGTCTCCCTTATGGTGCATTAGCTGGGGGCTAAACTCATGACATCTGAATCTGTAAAGGATTTCTAAAAATATATTGTGCTGCTTTTCTCTTTATATAGCTGAGGCTCTGACAAGTGGCTAGTTGTCTTACTAAAGGTGAATTAAATATGCTTTCACAGTAATTTATTTTAAAAACTTGTATTTCAGAATTCGCTAATGAAACACTGGAATTTAGAAAAAGGATTGCTAGGACATTTATTTTGCGCTTTGTGTTGAAGGCAGTTGAGCAAACACACAAAGATATTCTATGACATAAAAATACAGTGAAAAGGAGGAGATCTTGCTAGAATAGAAAAATAATATTAATTTTCCCCAATATGTTCTATCAGAGACCTTGTTAAAGTGATCCAGAGGGCCAAAAGGCACAGTAAATATGTCTGAAGAGTTGGTGCTGCTACAGTTTGGCACCCACGTTAGTCCAGTTGTCTCTGTTTGTGGTATTTGCCAAAATAAAGGCAAGCTCTGGTAAATATGGTGGTTGCAAGGAAATACAAGCAAATGCCAAGCAGTGTGTACATTTAAAAAATATCTGATTACAACTCAGCCATTAATTTCTTTCTCTCCCTAAATATGAATGAAAAGACAAGACTATATGTGTCACTGATACCGCTGACAATTTATTAGTGTTAGGCCTTGAAGTTGAAAACCTTGCAGATTTCTTGTAGAAGATATCATTGAAAAATAGTAAATTAATTTTCCTTTCGACTTGCACAGCTCTACTGTGTCTCTATTTATGTAGTTTAGTTGCTATCTTAACTCCCCACCAATTAGAAGGTTCAGAGGACAGTGTTCACAAAAGCCAGACTCTCCTCTCAATTTTCTTTGTCACTAATACTTACTGAATTTTTAGACTATATTATAAACTTTAGGAAAAATTGTTTATGTCCCAAGGAAGAAATTGTTAGTTCTCTCTCCAGCTAAAAGCAGGGATTTAATGGGATTTTTTTTTTGGTATGATTTTTTCCCAATTAATTTAAATAGAGCAGATTATGCGACTATTCAAGCTACTTTTGTTCTCTTTTGCTTCTGGCTTAATGGGTGGCAGCAGTCAAAAACACCACTAATAAAAAAATGGAAAAAACCCCGTCATCAATTTTAAATGAGCACATTTGTTATTAATTATTTTCACTCCGTATTTTCCCTCTTCCTTAGTGAAAAAGCTTTAAAGAACACCATGCTCTAATTCTTCTAATACTGACAAAATACTTCTTCTACTTTTTATTATGTGCTCCTTCCTATTACCCACTATATTTTGTGAGTTAGCTGATATACCTGGCCATACGTCACTTCATGCTATATTGCATGAATGGTCCTTTGCCATGATTTCTGAACCATAGAAATGGAGAGGAAGAAAAATTCTAGGAGCTGAAGCTAAAAAGGAGATGGATAAAAAAATTGGGAAGGCATTTCTTGCTTCTCTCTTCCCAGAGCCCAGGGAAAGATGCCAGAATCCAGGTCCTTCCCAGCCAAGAGCTAGCACTGCTTCCCACTGCCATATTCCCAGCCCAAAACCACTTCACCACCCCTCTGTGTCTGGAGGAAGCACTGGGAAGGATTTTCTGCCTGCAACATCTAATATTGCAGGTCTTGTGTTCCTTTCTCTACACCACATGCACATCACTTTTTATTTCTTGCCAGTGGGCTTTATTTCAAAATTACCTTTTTCTAAGGTATTTGTACATGGGGGAATTGGGAAATCCAGGCTCACAGGCATGGCTTCTATTTTGATCCTACATTTTAAGTCACGCAAATGGCTTGAAATCTTGTGAGGTACATCTTTGCTCAAATTTCATCTTTATCCAACTCATTTGCTGAACTGATGGGTGCAGGTTAAGGTGTCCTGGTTGCTCTCTCTTAGCATGAGGCTGCAAAGCTGGCCAAAGCCCCTCCACATCTCCAACCATGCAAGAGACAAAGAAGTGCATCGTATCACCAGGCCAAGATAAAGTTGCTTTGTCTTCAAGGAGTGATTTGCAAAATAGTGAGAGAAATAGCTCAGGTATTCCCTTTTCTCTGCAAGAGGCCAGAAGATAGTCCTGCCAAAGTATTCAAACATATTCCTAAATCCAGACCAACTGGCACAAGTTGAATAGGCAGAAGCAAGTACGTAAGTGTCTTATAGAATCACAGCTGCAAGTACAGTATATTTAAAATCGATACAAAAGGAAGAAATTAAAACTTTTCTCTTGAAGAACATATTAGAAATGCTTTTACTATATTTTGCTTTCCAGTCCAAATTACCTAAGCATTTTAGCCTGTTACATAGAGCATTGTACAAAAAAGGCATATTGATAAGTTTGAAGTTTAAGCTGAGACTGGACCTATTATCCCTAATAGTTCACATGATTCTCTTGCCACTTTCAGAGGCATTTCTTTTCAATTTTTATAGTAAGACACTTAATTAAGGAATATGTTTTATTATTTCACATCTAACCAGTCAGAGAGAAAAAGTTATTATTTTTTATTTGGCACCAGGAATAGGCTTGGGTCATCGTTAACAACATGGTAAAGGTTTAGCAGTAAGAAGTCATTCTGCATAAGGACAAAACTGGAGCTTCTTTCAGTATCAGGGAGCTTTAGTGTACCTACACGTCTTGGTGATTAATTCCAATAACTTAATGGTTAAATGATTTGTCATTACTATTGGATCAACACAACATTGCACATTTTTAGCTGAATTACTGGGCAGTAAGCACACTTTAGCTTTACATAATACATATAGCTGTGTGGAAAGTTTCCCCACAAATATCCATGTGCAAATGTGTTGCATGTGCAAAAAAACAGGAACTTGCCGCATTACTGAGATTCAGGAGGCACCACTGCTCTGCAGCATCATGGCCATTATAGGGGGATCCTGAAATACAAATAGGGGTACAAACTGAACCCTTCGAAACCCAGCCCCATGAAATATTTCTGAAGGCAAGGATATCCTTCCTATTGTATTTTTCAGCGAGGTCACCTCTGGAGTGCTAATTATGCCTGCAACTATTTCCAAACACTTACCTGCTACAAACTGTGCATAGATGTCTCCTCACTCTTTTCTACCTTTGTAGGTATCTTTAAGTTGCCTGCACTCTGTGAATTCACCTCCAGATGGTACTGGCATTTTAACAGGAGGTTTGGGCCCCAATGTGGCAAGTCACATAGTTGCATGCCTACACTGATTTCTGTGAAACTATCTGCATGCTTAAAATGCAAGAAGTCTGTTAAGTGCTTTTTCTGGATAGGGAATGGGGCATATATCATACCATTACCAGCTCATAAGCTATCCAGTTTCACTCAGACATCCAGTTTGCTCATGCATGCAGTGTTTTAGACTGGATGATGGGATTAAATAGCCATCAAAATATATGTAGCAGGTGATAAAATATTAAATGCCAAAGTTTTGACATTAAATTTTCTGGAAGAAATTTCTGGCCCACAGTGCCCTGGAGTACAGTCAGGGCTAGCTTCCTGCTGGTTTGGAAGCTTTCAGCTATAATACTCTGATTTAATGACTGAATATTTGCATCCTCAACCTATTGCTGTAAGTTCAAATACTATAAAAGCTTGAAATGCTCAACTGGATGGTAGTTCCAGTGAAATGTTAACAACCCTGATCAGAAGTGCTGCATTTTAAACAAGTGTTTCATGCAAAATCAATAATAATAAAAAAAATTGAAGGTATGGGCATATGCCTTATTAGCTACTATGCACCAGCGTACAAGTAGGCATCTTGAAAGCAACTTTTTGAAATTATAGTTTTTGGGCAGCTTATATGTGATGAAATAGTGACAAAAGAGCACAGAAAATATATATTATCATCAGAGAATGGACTCACTGTTCCAATTTGATTTCAACACTGTTTTGCCTTTTCATAGCCCTCTAGTTTTCCTCTAGACCTACTATGGCATTCTTCCTTCAAATCCAGATTTTCTCTGTCAATACTACTTCAACTGAGAGACATGCTATTTCACCTACTTTTCAGCTTTTAGAACTATTTCAAATCCAACTGAATTGCAATATCTTCCTTCCTCCTGCCCTGTGTTAATTTTCCAGTGAACTCCTTATTCCAGTCTGTGAAAGAACAAAATCCAGATAAGATGCTCCAAAACATTAAAGAGGTATATCTACCATATTCCTTTATGGACTTTCTTTAACATAGAAAATTTAGTAACTGGTAAATAAAAAGTTTTAATATTTACCTAAATTTCCCTGCAATACATCCATTTTATTATCCAAGAAGGAGAATGAAAACAATATGGAGAAGGTGAGAAAAATGTTGAAGTATAAACTATTTTATTAGTGTCCCAAAAAGAGGAAATTCAATGTAGTGTTGGCCTTGCTGTTAGGATAATTTCATGAACTTGTGCTTCTGTGGTTCCATTTCACTACTATGATCTCAGCAACAGAGAGACTTTAGAATGGTGGTATGACAGGCAAAAGAGAAAACCACCAAGCCTATTTTAAAAGACTATTTTCTCCTTGTTGTAAGTGCTAAATATCAAATCATTAGTGAGCTGCTCTGATTCAAAAGGGATTCCCAGGCAAGGAAAAAAAAAAAGAGAAATCTGTAAAGTCATGGTTGTAATTCAGAAACAAATGTGACACATTCCAGGCAGGAACAGTGAGCTGACAAACATGCACTTAGCACAGCCATATTTTGGTAATGCTTGATAAGCCACCTTGTGTGTAAACTGTTAATGAAACAATTAATTTTAAACTACAAGACTTGTAGGTAGAGATCAGACTTCTACCAGACAATTTGTACGGCTGGAAAAGTAGAAAAACTTTTCAGATCTGAAAAAATGCTTACAGATTGAAATATTACCGTTTTGCAGCTGTCTTCCAGAGCTTAAACTTTATGAGTGAAAGAAATATCTTAATTATCTTGAGTATTCCCCATGGCTGCTATGGTTACAATAACACCATCAAAAATGTTTTGTGATGTATTTTCTGGATAAAACTTTGGCTTTGAACTATGAATTTTGTTTTCAAACTCCTTGATCTCCTTTTTCTGTGTCAGATTCTCTAGGACTTGCAGATTTCATGTGATGGCAGGATAAGACAGAGCAATGCTTCAGTTCTCAATCTGGGGATGTGTGGCACAGAGCTCTTCCAGTGAAAGACATTTCCCTCTTTCTTGTGTCACGAATCCTGCAGTGTTTTCCAGCACTTGTACAATTAGTGATGATTCTTGCAAGTATTTATGCAGGACATGGTCTCCTTAGTCCTTGGTATTTTGCTGGTCTAACAGTAGATCAGTGATAATCACCTCAGCACAGTTTTTTTTCAACCATTCTTTCATTGTGAGTGTAGTCTAATTGACAATGTATTTCCTAGTTGGTTTGCTGGCATTTTGTATAATTCAAGTTATTTTATTTCTATTTATTCTTTATCAAGTGATTTCCATCAAAGAAGGAAATTAGATTGATTATTTATAATTTGTTCCTGAAAAATAGACACAGTTTCTCTTACCACCCTCAGAGCTTAGTAATTTTTAAGCTTTCTAGCTACTGATGTTTGTTGTTTTTATTCTATCTACCAAAGTGTCTTTTTACTTGTCTTTAAACTTTTCCGTGTTAAAGCCTCTGATGTGGAATTAAACAAGCCTCTGATGACTAGTCATGCCATCTGAGAAAGTATTGACTAGACTGAATTCCCCAAGTCCTTTACATCCTGATTTTCTTCTAGTCCCTGTGTTTTCTTTCAAGCTATTGGGGAACTTGTGAGTTTCACAAGTTCCTCAAAATAATGAATCTTACTTCAGGGACTGGTTTTAATACCTTAAGTCCTCAGCAAGGTGTTGTGGTGCATTTTTATTTGCAGTTGGTTTGACCCATTCCCCCCCCCATTGTTTGTAATGGTTCAGCCTGGAAATCCCCTTCTTCCCTGGTCTGCCCCTCCCCAGCATTAGAGACCTGACAGTCTTTTGTCTCCTCCCTCGTTGCCCCGGTGACCCCCTGTTAACCCCTCCCTGAGCTCCTGTCCATCACTCACTGGCCTCTCCTCTCTTTCCAGAAAATTCTTCCCTTGCCAGTGGGTGATTGGATCAGGGACAAGGGCCCCTCCTCCTCACCCTATTCGCCAAACATTGTATCCATCATAAGTTTGTTCCCTCCCTGAGCTGTTCTCATTGGTTCTTGTATCCACCTCCCTCGAGTGTTCCACCCCCTTTATATACTGTGTTCCCACTTTCCTCCGGGTCTCTTCCTGGAGGATTCCCTGGAGACAGTAAAGGCTGTGGACTGTGCCCCCGAGAAGAGTCCTTCTTTTCTTTTTATTTGCTTCGTCTACCTGCTAGTCGCCGCTACCTCCTGCCGAGGCGGCTCCCGGACGCCCCTGTCGCATCTGGGAATTGCCCCACCACTGTCAGCTGCTGTGCCACAGCTCAGCCGGTGCGATCTCCTCCCCAGCTCGGGGGAGTAGAGAGAGGAATTTGAGGACAGCAGCGCGACAGCAAGGAACATTACCAAGCTTTTCTGATATTAAAATATTTAACTTCTCTACTGTTACACATTTTCTCTCATTTTTTTGTTCTCTGGAATTAGAACTAAATCTATCAAAAATCTTGATGCAATTCAGTTGAATGGGAGAGGAAGAAGAGAGGCTAGAATAAAAAAAGAGGCTAAAATAAACTGCTTTAGATTTTGTCTGCATTATCAAATGAGTAATGAAAATCTGTAGAGTGAACTACTTGGTGTTTAGGACATGAGACATTATACTCATTTTCAGGAATTCAAAATTTCTCTGATTGGAGGCTGTGGATTGATAACTGAGTATACAATAGAGGCTGGAGTCCATCCATTGAACACTTAGAGCACTCTTTGTAGTCTTTTTTCACCCAAAAAGAATATTCTGAGACTGCTAAATAGTCTGGACTCTAGTGTGCTAGTAGAGACAACTGGGATACTCACCCCAAAAATGCTTTCTTTGTTGTGCCTGACCAATCTGGTGGCCTTCTATGACTGAGTAATTGCAACAGTTGTCAAGGGGTCACCTTGCAGGGGCTTAAAAAAAGGAGGGAGAGGGATTTTTTCATATGGGCAAATACTGTCAGGACAAGAGGCAATGGTTTTAAATGGGAAGAGAGAGGATTTATATTAGATGCAAGGAAGAATTTTTTAATCAGAGGGTGGTGAGACACCGGAGCAGGTTGCCCAGAGAAATTGTGTTTGCCCCATTCCTGGAAATGTTCAAGGCCAGGTTAGTTGGGGGCCCTGAGTAACCTGATCTAGTGAATGGCATCCCTGCCCATTTCCAAGGATTTGGAACTAGATAATCTTTAAGGTTCCTTCCAATCAAAACGATTCTGTGATTCTATGAGAGTCTGCCAGATCAGAAAGATCAATGAGGTCCCAGTTGTGAAAAACAGTTACCTAGACGCAGCAAGAGAAGATAAGGATAAATAGCGGTCTGTCATTGTAACAATTGCTACATGGGGCTGTCTTGCTGAACTTGACTGTTTTGGGGCTACCTCTGTAATAGCAATACAATTTGAGATGCAATGGTTTGAATGCTACATGGCTCAGCTTCAGCCTTTAATTCTATTTCGTTCACTCAGCCCTCCATCCATCCCTCTGCCTGTAAGGACACATGCCGAAGACAAAAGAGATGGTATCCTCAACAGCAGCAAAGACACATTCCCTGAATTTTAAGAACTTACCAGAGAACATCACTAGGTGAGATTAGATCAAAAGCACAACTTTCTAACCACCTTTGAACTTTACTGCTTTTTGAGTATACCCACACAGGGAACATCAGGATAAGTGATGCCACCCTTAAGCATAAATTGACTTAAATTGTCTTGGATTATGTTCTCAGGTAGGTTAGGTGAAATGGCTGGACAAGAGCAAGGTGTCTGTAAAAGTAGGCAACAGCAACGAAAACCAACAAAATACTTAGGTTAATATGGTTTAAATTCAAAATTCTGAGAAAAGCCATTGCAAAGGAAATAAACTGCATTTTTTAAAAATAGTCTAGTACATGTCAAAACGGCTTTTATGCCAGGAATTCTTTTAACATTCAATAAGTGTTGGTATAACTAATTATGCTTTGGGTCACAACATTATTTGACTAATTTGACAAGAGTTTTTAATAAATTTTAGTAGATTAGCATGTAGGAGATAGAGTTTAGAAACTCAGGCATACAAGAAGCAAGGAGAGACATAACCTGAGATGAAGTTCATTTTGGAAAATGACTGGGGATATTTTAATGCAATCAAGACTGCTAATTAAAAAAAAAAAAAAGGAACATTGTGATATACTTGAGATTTAGGAGTGTTCAAATTGTTTGTAGTTGTAATTAATTGTTTAATTTTCACATAACTGATGAAAAAACCAAACTTTACTACCTTAGGAGTTAGCAGTGACTTATGATACAAAATGAATTTAACTTCTGTTTCATGACCTTCACATTTTGAAAGATGTTAGAGTGAACATTAGTTCATCAGATCAAAAACCCTTCATTTCAGTTGATATCAGACTACCTATTAATGTGATCACTAATCCACAGTTTAAAAACATGCTTTGGGAAGAATTGTGTTGAATCATAGAATAAATTAAGAAACCAACCAATTAGTTAACTCCTTTTCTTCTCCATCCTTTGCAAATGTAGAATCTGGCATGTTGGACCAGCTGTGGTACTGGCTGTGACAGAAGCTAAAAATGTCTGCTGTTCTGGGTCTTGTTACTGCTTAGTGGCTGCCATACTCACTGAGCTCTTTAAGAGGTTGAAAGGAACTGCAGCACTGCCCTGTGATGGCATTGAGGTGATAAAACCACGAGGCAAAAGAATCCATCACCATTGGTGCTGCAGAGGTGGCTCCTGCAGATCCTGTCAGCAGGAAAACCTAGCAGAAGGGCTATTCTCATCACTCTGCTACCAGCTTATGGATGTGACCAGTTACAGGTTCCCTCCCAATATATGACATGACTGATGTGTCTATTGATGAAGTTCCAGCCCGGCAAGTGGCATCTGAACAAATTGCCACCAAGCTTATGGCTGTGCCTTGGCCTCACTCCTACCAGCTCACTCCCTATGAAAGGGACAAGTGGAAGAATGAAGCCTCTGGCAGCAGGAGCTGGTAGGTGTGTGAGGAATGGAAACACTGAAGAGAAATGGGGCAGGTGCAACTCAAGGAAAAACTCAGTTTTGAATGTGGACGCTTCACACAAAAACAGGAGGGAGGGAGACCTGGGGCATTTTTAGGGTTGGAAAAAAGCTATTCTAAGGCTAGTTTCTAAAAATATATATAAAAAATTTCATTCCGCTCTCTTCAATTATATTGCGCAGGGTTTTTTTTTTTTTGCAGAATTCTGGAAGATGTTTAGGCAGTAGCCCTGAAACAGAGTTCTCTTGTGGGAGTTAGATTGACGCAGTTTCTTTCAAAGGACTGAAAATATTGAGTCTTAGTCATAGAAGTATTTTTAAACTGTAACTTTCTGAAATTAACTGAAAATGAGTGATTTACTAGCTGCTACTTCAAATACAAATTACTAGTAATTTAAACAATATTTAGAAATAATATTCTTGATGATTGACTATTAGCAACTTTTCTACTGAATTCTATTCAGTAGGCTTCATTGCATTTAAGTGTACTTAAGACCTGCCAAAGTTGAAAAGATAAAACGAAGAAATATTTAAATACTGGTGAAGTTATCACTGAACTTTCAAAATCTATCATTCCTTTCCTGTGACCCTGTATCTGTACAAGCACTTGTACAGATAATCACACTTGTACGTTTTATACACTGGTAATATCTGATACAAATCAGATGATCCTTGTCTGTAGGTGCTGGCAGCATGTTCCTGCAAGACTTTGGGTTGTTCCTCTGTGTCCTGTCCTTGCTTTTCACTGATCAGGTTCAGCAGCCTGTCAGAACAGGGTGCCTGCAGAATCTCAGCTGCTTACTATCCTTGTCTGTGGGCCAGTGACGATCAGGAGTCATTGTCTAAGATGAAGAAACATTGGTATTTCATGTGATAATAAATTATTTTCAGTCTTGACTGAATATGAGTATGAAACTGTTTTTTTTTCCCACTATTCAAACTTTGCAACAATCAAGTTCTTTCACTAAATGAGGTCAAAGTAATAGCCATCAATTCTAGAATCAGCAGAAGGCTCCTCTGGCATACGATATCTTAAAAAGCTATGTCTGATTTCACGCAGTTATTCTCAGTCCTCATGATGGTGATAGAAAGAATAGAAATCCTCTACATTTGTCATGGTAGAACTACTTTGTACCATTCTTGGTACAGTGAGCTCTCTTGTTTCACTGGCTGCCTCATGGAAATAGCTTCTGACACTGATACTGCTTACAGGATCTGTGTAATTGAGAGTAATTTACAAGCTTCTCAGGTTCTTAAATTGTGATTGTTCCTCCTTTACACAAAATATGACCTCTAAGTCTCCGTGTAAGCACAGTGTAAGCAAGCTTTGAGCTAGCTTTCTTTTTTTTTTTTTTTAAAGTGATGCAAGCAACAGTATCTCACTGCAGAGAAAAGGGACAATAATACAAGTATTTGTAAAATTGTCAACACAGCTGCTTCTAAAGAATGAATGCAGGAAAAAGTTACAATGGAGGTTACAAAAAACCAAAACCAACAAACCAGTAAATAAACTGTGAATTAAAGGAAGTGTGGAAGATAGAAGAGGAGCAACAAAGGGTGTTCCAGACAAGCATCAATCTCTGTGACTCTGCTCCAGTGCAGCAGTTCATGGTTCCGCCTGTAATGGTTTTTCTACAGTATCAACAGAGTTTTCATCAGGACTCTCTTCTTACCAGTTGCCCCTGCCTATGAGGCTGTTGGTGTTGCTGAAAGCAAGTTTTGCTGAGGCTGCACACTGACTGGCTGTTAAATCTGGGACATGTGTGGTTTTGGGTCAACTAATGTTGACCAGAATCTTTGACCAGAGGGTAGGAAGAGGGAAGGGAAGCAGGGGTGATTCTCATGCTGGTGGCAGTCC
The DNA here is from genome assembly GCF_014805655.1 of Passer montanus. Classification (NCBI taxonomy): domain Eukaryota; kingdom Metazoa; phylum Chordata; class Aves; order Passeriformes; family Passeridae; genus Passer; species Passer montanus. The sequence goes on along the minus strand of NW_024357613.1, from coordinate 6,517,765 downwards.
CTTCCCATGGGAACCCCCTGTATCAGTGCTATAGGATTTGCAGGTGCAGGGCAGGAAGGATAACAGTGCAGGGTTTGCAGCGTGGGAACGAGGAGGAAGTGCTGCTCCAGAGGCTCTGGGAAAGGCTGCCACAGCTTGGGTGACCAGGCACAGAGCTGAAAGCCAGCTATGCAGCTTCAGAGAGAGTGGCTGTGAACAGTGCAAAAGGCTGAGGCTCTTAAGGCACCGTGTGACGTGTGGCTTAGTGGATGGTGTTGCCTTTGCCCCAAGGACCAGAGACCAGCACAGCTCAAAACCCAACAACAGCAAGTGTAACTCATTTCAGTAGCAGCTGCAGAGGTTATCAGAATAATGCGGTTTGTAATGAAATTGTGTAAATGGGCACTGGACATCATAAAGGGAAGACATGGCATGTGCATAGGAGCCCTCTAGCCTGGAATGCTACTGAATCCACATCTTCCAGCTCCAGAAATGTCCATCACTACCTATCTGTAGGGTGATCCTGGCTTTTGCTGTGTGGACATTATTTTCTTGGATATACAGCTGAATTTTCAAAGGACTCCTACAAAAGTGAAGGGTGGGTCACCACAATACGTTAAAAACTGGTCATCATATACATTTATTTCCCTAGATATTGTACGATGACTTTTCACGCCTCTTGGGTCAATTATTTTGTTGGACATGTTCATATGTGTCTGTACAGAATAATTTATCTGGGTTTTTAGTTCTTACTTTTAATATTCATCTAACCAAAGAAAAAAAAAGTGATTTAATGAACTTAAAGATGAAAAGGAAATAACTTGGCTTGGTGGAATGAAAAAACCACCACAAATTCAATTCAATGTGAAAGTAAATGATTATTTTTCTTGATAGAACTCAAGCTTATTCCAGCTTGTGGTTCCAACTTAGCTTTCTCGAGACAATAGGAAATTAATCTCACCCTACACACTTATCAAGCAGCTTTTGTCTCCATTCTTTTATAGCAGAGGGGTAGCTGTTGGTTCCTTCAGTTTTGATGTAATTTTCCATCTTGTCTGTTGTCTGATGATAAACTTGTGAAATGAAGTATGAGTGGTGCATTTGGAACAACGTGCTGTTTTGCAAGTAAGGGCTAATTTCGTCTTCAAACAGAGAGTGGAACTTAAAGGCAGATGTGTCCCCATCTAACAAAGTAATTAGCAGTAATAAAAGTCTTTTGTTGGGAAAAGTCTGAACAATACTTACCTGAGACAAACAGTATTGTATATTGTCACAATATAGTATACTGACACTATTATTATTATTGTAATAATCACAAATTGCTATACATATTATTTTTAATTATAATTATTGACATATATTAATATATTGTCTGAATTGGCTTAAAATGTACTACTGCTAGTCTTGCCTAAGAGGCAGCAGGGTGTATTACATTCAAAGGCAAATGGGACACTTAAGGAATTGAACTTTTAAAAGGCTTTTACCTTTTCCAATGGCAGGGGGATTTGTAACTGCATGTGAAGTGAAGCAAGGAGCAGCTGAAAAAGGAGTGTGAGGAATGAGTAAATGGATTAGTCCATGCCAAATCAAGTAGTTCTGGTACTAAATGACTAAAAGCCCATGACTTTTTTAGAGTTGTGGCTCCATTCTACTAGTGATACTGTCTTGGTAAACATTTCTTAGAGCAACATTACAACAATGGGCAAACCAGGAACACATTTCTCATGCTTGTCAGTCTTGGCTGCTCCAAATGCTTGGAACACCTGTCTGTTTCTTCTCAGCTGTCACAGAACTACTTACTCCAGATTTATCTTCTCAACCTTACTTCTCTCTTTATGTGCTTGCAGCTCTAACAGTATAGGCTAAATAGGTGTTTATGTAGCCCTCAAAATTGACTGGTACCTATACAACTTTTAGACTTCAAGAACTTGCTCAGGAAACTTTTTCACCGCATGGAGATGTTTTGCAAAAAGGATATTCACAAAAAGCAATTATTTATTGTCTAGTACAGTAGGGAACAGACGGCTAGGACTAGCAAGTTCCTAGCTTAAGTGTTAGTAATCTTACCAGCTCTGTATGACACCACTGGGTCTTTGATGGACAGATTTCAATGGGAATGAAAAGGCATCTTCAGACCCCCTGATTTTCATAAGCATTTTAAATTTCCTCACATCAGTGTTTCTCTTCTTGAATCCTGGAGGGCCTGGCTCTACCTCAGCAATCCTGTCTTGGGTTTCAATCCATCTAGCTTTTCTTAGCACACATGGTTCTGCTCTAGGTATTTTCACACAGCTTATAATTTAGCAATTTTCTCAGGCTTCTGAAATGATATAGCTGTGCCATACCAAAAGTACACCGTAAATCATGGGCAACTGAACACCTATCAGGTGAATTACACCTTTTCTTGTATTCAAAGTTCATAGAAAAATTAGTCAGAAGCAGGTGAACTTTGTAAGAAGGGACCCAAAGGGTGGAATTTTCTTGTGACATGCTCCAGTGGATTTATGCTACAGGGAATGAGATGTGCCTCACAGCCTCCTGTTATGAAAGAAAGTCGTAGACTTTACCTGCTGCATCTTCTGTGCCATGAAAGAATGAGCATTAATCACTTTGAATGTGTAAGTCATGCCTATTTTATAAAAATCTCATTGGCTAAATAATTCCTTTGATATTTTAATCTTTAACATTGCTAATTGCAACATTCATCTTCAGATACATTCAAGTGGCACACTGGGATGTTCCAAGTGATGAGTAGGACATCATAATGGATCCCCTTTTCACTCATCTCATCATTTCTCTTGTTTCACCAGAGACAAAAACATAAAAGTACATCAATATATGAGCTCAAGGAGATGCTGTCTGCAGCACACACAGTTCTGATTTCACTTAGGCCAGATTTGCATGGTGATATTTTTGTTAGACAGTCAGATTTACTCTTCATGTACATGGGTATAAACTTAGGATTGTTGTCTATGTGTAACTATGTTCATTCTTGTTTAAAGAACAGATGTGAGTTGCTTCTTACAAAATTTTCTTTTAACCCATAGGCAGGAGTTGTGCTACCAAAGTTACATCCAGGTCTAATTTATGTTATGTCTGCCTGTGGCATAACTATAAATCTGTATAAAAAATGTGCCTGATGTCAATTTAGAAAATTTTCTCATAATTTTTAACATGCATACTCAACTTGCATAGTTTTACAGCTTTTCTTAATGCTTTTTATTTCATATTAAAGTGAGTCATGAAAACCAAATTTTTTTACATTGTACCCCTCATAAATTGACCCCTAAAGCTCCATACAAGAACAGCTGGTTTTACCACTTCTTAAGACCTTATGAAGACATTTTCTTTGAAAAAAGAAATGCTGAAATACTAAAATCTCTGTTGGACAATTGCGTGACATAGTTCACTCCTAATATGAAGCAAAAGATTTATGGGAATAAAAGCATTATCCAGCTATATGACAGATATTAATTTGCATGTGGTGCTCATTTTATTCAGCTCAGGCTTCTTTTGGAAGTGCCTTCTCAGGTCTGACTGCTCCTGTCTTCTATTCTAAAGGTTTTTATTTTTGAGAAATGTGAAAGAGAATGCGAAGATGTGGAATGCTGCATCAATCATATAATTTACTAAGATAAATTATGTCAATTGTGTTTCTTACTTTTATTGTGAATGTGGGGTGATTTTAAAGTCAGTCTAATAAACTGGTGTTTTTTTGTCAAAACTGCTGGTTTGGTATTTTCACTTAATAAAATCTCCTAAGTGGATCCAGAGGTGCTTTACTGAAACTGTCAATCACTAAAGTTTGGAAGATTTTGTTATCAGAAAACCGTTGTTTCTTGGCTATAGTGTCATAATTGGTGTTAGCAGTGATAAAACTGGGAGAGAAGTAGTTAGTACAGCTTTCCCTAGGCAGGTATACTCGACATGGAAAAACTTGTTTCAAAATTGGAAAGCAAGAACAAGCTTTCTTTTTGGAAAAAACCATTACCTATTTTAAGACATGGCTTTGGGATATAAATTATATCTCATATAATGTTATGATATTCTATCTTTCCTCATTTAGGATGTCATGTCTTATTCCCACCTTAATGTTTTTGCCTATGTTTTTTTGTCTAAAGAATGAGAATAAAGATACTGCTATATGTAAATTCTTTAAGAATATGGGAAAATACTGTAATTCATCACATTACTCAAAATATAAGAACAAGCTTTCCAAACTCAATTTTGAAGGGACTGATCCTTTTGAAGGGACTGATTCTCTTGTTTTTAAATTGCATGTCAACCTAATTAGATTTCTATTATCATGCAATAGTGTAGACTCTTCATAATAGCCATACTTTATTAATTTCACAATTATTTATAACTTTCAATTTTCTAAATAAACGATTTACGATTTTCTTCTTTTTGTTTTCTGATAATTTTTCGCTCCCTTTCTTTAGCAACTACATTTCTCCACCATGGAAACATGCTGTTCTTTATGCTACAACTTCAATATCCACTGTTCTTCCCACTGAGCCTTTTTGTTTAACCCCATGTCTTAATGACCAGTGCCTTGTGCTATGCAGGAAAGTTTGTACTTTTGTTTTCCTTCATGCTCACTCTGACACATAACAGGAGATGACTTTGTTCCAAAGCAGACTTCTCTTTCCAAAATTAAGTTGCATTTTCCTTTAAGATCAATAACATACAGGAGCTGTTTTTGAACTCTTTAGTTAATGTTACAAAATAAAATCCTCTTGTGACATTTTAATAAAGATCTCAAAAAACAGCAGATATTAAAGGTTTCTGAATTCTGCCTGGAAGCCAATCTTTTATTTCAAACAATAAAGGTTCAAGGAAATCTATTTTTGTTGACATTAAGCCATTACTAGAAGCTGGACCTCTAAAGAGAAGCCCCAGAACAGTAACACTGGATTAGGATCCCTTAAGGCCTTGTGCAAAGTGTGATGCCATATTGAAACTTAAAATATTTCTGCCACCTCCACAAAAATCAGAAATAACTCCTACAATTTTCAAAAAATCAGTAACCATGACTGATGGCATTCTCTTTAAATATTTGATTGCATGCTAATTTTTTTCCTCCAGAAGATCATTCCTCTTTCAGCAGTTGTTATTTTTACATTGAGAGACAAGAATCTCCTGTTTGCACTTTTTAGCACAATTCAGCCCTGGATCAACTACATTTCAGGAAAGCTCCAATATCTTCTACTTCTGCTAGGCTCATATTTCTAGATATCCACCAGACCTATGTTCATTTTGAACACCATAGTTTTCAAATGAGAATATCAATAATTTTGCTGATGTTAATAAATTAAATAGCCCATTCAACCTCACTAGAAAGCAAAATTGTGAAGAATGTATTTTTGTGGAGAATAAAATATTTAGTTTGAAATACCTTTTGGCTAACAAACATCTCTGACTCTAAAATAGTGTTTCTGACAGTACTTATTTATATGAAATATCTTTTAAAATACACTAGTACCTATAAGATATGTTTTAGTTACAAGATCTTATTAAAAATGTCGCCATATATAAACCACCATACTTAAATTCACTTACAAATTAGGTGTCTAGTCTAAGCTTTTTTTCTCTTCTGCCTCCCAGTATCTCTAATCAATTTATTTCCGCCAGTTTACTGCAAAGTACCAGTTTATTTGTCAGTCTTATTGGAAGACACAGAAGAACCTGCAGCTGGGAGAGCTCCTCTTGGCCACCCATGAAGCACATTCAGAAGTCCAACTCTATGACTGTAATTTCCCAAAAGAACCTGTGTGAGAAGAGTTCCTAATTTCACACTTTGTGTTGCCTTCACTGCATGCTACAAGTTATGGAATAGCTATGTTTTCAAAGAAAAAAATTAAGCTAGAGGGGAATGAGTCAGACAAAAGGGTTATTATTCAAACATTTTAGCTAAATTACAAAGTATGATTCACTGTCATCTGGTTATGATACTGAAACCAAAGGCAGAATGCTATAAAGTGTATCTGCTGGCACTAATGACTGCAGCTCATGGAGAGAATGACGCATATGTGATATTTTTCCTCCAGTGCCTTCAGCTTTGTGAATGTTGAAGGATGAAAAACCTACAGGAAAAGAAAAGCCTCAAACTGTGTTTCCTGCAAGACATAAAATGACCATTATGCTCAAACACACAGGTTTCAAAACATCCAAAAACTCCCTGTCTCTGTCTTTTTAGGAGAAAGTTAAAACATTTTTTATGCTTTATTTCTTTCATACTAGCAGGTTAAATCATGCTGAATTGGAAATGACTTTTGGGCTCAGAATGTGAATCTCAAATTTTAAATTTGCACACCTTATGCTTGTCATGGTTTAACCCAGCCGGCAACTAAGCACCACACAGCCACTGGCTCACTCCTCACCACAGCAAAGAGAGGAAGAGAATTGGAAGGGTAAAAATGAGAAAACTTGTGAATCAAGATAAACACAAATAGTCACTGAAATAAAATAATAATGTTGTAATGAAAATAATAGATAAATTAGTCCAAGAAAGACAAGTGATGCAAATGAAAACATTTGTTGACTACTAACTGATGTCTTGCTATTTCCCAAGCAGTGGCTTCCCACATAACATTCTTGCCAGCCATGTGTTAAGGATTATTCCTTTGGTCAGCTGGGGTCAGCTATCCCATCTGTGTCCCCTCTCAACTCCTTGTGCACCCTCAGCCTCCTCCCTGGTGGGTAGGGGTGAGAGACAGAAATGGCCTTTACACTGTGCAAACACTGCACAGTAGCAATCAAAATATCCCAGTGTTATTGGAAGGAATTGAAGAGCGCCCTTGCCTATCTCAAACAGTGTTAAGGCACAGATGAGATAGCACCATCCCATCACTCCCTTCTGTGCTCAACTCCAGGCCTGGCAGAGGTGAGGTGTGCCAAATACATCCTGGATAATGCACCCAGACAAAAATTCCCTCTGTGGAAAGCCATGTGAAGAAGCAACTACTTGTACGCTTGTACACATATCTCCAGTCAAACAAAGATCACCCCAAGTCATGGTCCAAAAATATATTACTCTTCACCTAAGTCTTAGTGTCAAACTAGATAGCATCACTTAGAGGCATGTATCAGCTGCTGTGCCAAATGTCATCATGGGAAGTCCCACATTTCTAACATGAAATTGTTTTGGATTTCTGAAACAGATCTGAAACGGAATCAGGGAAATTTGACAGTATGCTGTCTCACTGTAACTTTCCATCTCCACAAGGAATAAAGAACAGAACAGCTGAGATATGTTGTAGGGCACTGGGTGCATTGTTTAATGTGTTGTGGTTTCTTCACCAGATATAGGAAAGCCAGGAACTTCAGATTGAAAGAGATAACCCTTGTCACAGTGTCTACTTATCAGAAGTAACAGACAACAAAATCAGTAAAGGCATCCTCATGACAAAGTAATTTCATCTCAGAAATAATGGTTTTACTTTCAGCACTCTTACCAAAGGCTATCACTGGACGTCACTGTTCTGAAAGGTAAAGTCACCTTTAGTCACCTTTAGTATCTCCTGTCTGTGTTCAACCAATTGCTCTTGTAACTGGTTTTGGCCTTTAGTTCAAACAATTATTTCACTCATCCTGCTGTTCCGGATCATGAGGTATAGAAAACAAGAATAAACCTCTGAGACTTTTTTGAAAAACACCCCAAATTTTGTTGAATTTGGATAGTTCTCCCTACTTCTGATTCTAGCATTTTTTGTTACTTTCCCCCCCCCATTCTTAGTCCAGTCTGAATATCTTATCTTTCGTGGAAACAGCTGGTGAGAGTTGTATTTCAGGCCTTGTTATGAGCCTGGAGAAGGGCATTAGCATTTCCCTCTTTCCCCTGGAAAGGCAAAGCCTTACATGTATTACAGCTGTGTGTGCTTCTCACGCAGCTTTAGCCTAATAACAGCCCTCAGTAATCCCAGGAGCTTTTCCTCTGTTGCTTTCTAACTGAGAGCAGTGCTTCCTATTTATAAAGAATACTGGTAAGAAAAAAAAATCTATGGATTTGTGCAATTCAGTGTTGACACATTTCTATTGCTCTAGTCCCTTCTCTATTCTTTATCAGGTTCTTTCTGTTTGGCAGCCTTTTACTGCTTCACATCAGCCACATCTCCCCAGTGGGTGTCCCTGGGAATGCTACAGGCACAGTCCCACACTTTGCCCCAGGTCTCTGAGGGAAAATATGATATCTGCCTAGCCCTATGATCAGTCCCTGAAAATTCCACATTAACTGATTTTCTCCTGAAAATCTCTTCAGGAAACTTGTTTTTTGTCAACATTGCCTAGTACCCACCATATTTTAGCTGTTTTTTATCATGTTGTAATTCTTCTACTTATTAAATTGTTTAGCTGATTTAATAACTTCCACCCTGATAACATATGAAATATTCTAACATAATATCTAGCTCTCTGCAGAGGTTTCAAAAATTTTCTGCCAGCAACTCCACATTTAGTTGCAGATATTCCTTCCCTACCTGAAGAATGCAATAAATGCTGTAACTCTTACTTGCCATCTATTCTGAGAAAAGTTTTTTTACCACTGGCTACTAGTTAACCTTATTGAAATCAAATTAATTTGAAAAGAAGATGCTATAGATAATTGAAGTTGTATTTTATTCCCTTAATTTTTCAATAACCTACTTATTTTTAAATTTATGAAGTCAGACTAATGGTGTTGTCAGGATCATGTTTTCCTCCTTCATACAAAGCTGTAGTTGTTATCCCAGAAGATACTCTACCCAGCTCAGTGGGTTTGCATAAAATATTTGCCTCCAGAACTGTGGGTCTAAGGACCCGTTTTCTAGGTTGTTGGGATGAAGATGATTTGGTACTTCAGCCTGACATTGAACCCCTGACATATTTGCTTCACATTTTTCTTTTAAATTAAATAGTAATGTATCTCAGTTCCCTCTATTATTCCCTAGGGAAGGATGAAAGTAATTCACACAAGGAGAGCCAGCCAAAAGTCATTGATTTAGAAATTTTTGAATTAAATCTCACTGCATAGGCGTATATTATATGCAAGGTTCACTAGGACTTTCTCAAATTTTCCCTCAATATATTTCAGATAATATAGTTTAAATTTACACTTAAAAATGTCTGTCCCTAGCTGGAAGATTTTCAAATGAAATTGGGGAGCTAAAATTCCAAGGTCCTTTCTTTATAATTTTAACCATCAGTAAAGCATTTGCTACTGGAAATAACTTTCTACCTTATTGGAGAGATAATTGAGCTTCTTTCTCTCTTAAAACAATTGTCTCTGTAAAATTAAAAAAATAACATGTAGGCACGAGAAAATGTGTTGAATAAAGAGAGAAGATACAACTCACAAGCAGAGCCATTGAGTGAGATTGGTTAATGGAAGGTGAGAATTTGACAAGATTGTTTTTCAATATGGTGCTAAAATTTACATCTGAGGTTTGTGCCTGTCTTTTGTAGTGTTGGTAAATATCACATTAACTTTTTAACACACCATTTCCAAATTTTTTCCTGAGTATAAATGTTCATGCCCATAAATTTGAATGCTTGTAATTTTCTCAAGCAAATATGGTTTAAATTATACTCTTTTTATTTGAAGTCATTGTCTGTGTCCTTTCCCTCCGCCTCTCATATTTTTATTTAAGTTAGACAAAGATTTTCACCAGGGGAAAATAATAATCTTTGTTCCTTGTTAGTTGCCTTCTCTTCTATTATTTTAGAGACACTATAACTAATTTTTCCACCCTCTCTATTCATACATTTAAAAAGTCATATTGTCATTATGTTCACTTCAGACACACCATTTTCATATTTGTCCTCTTCATTCAAATTATGAGCTACAGAGTTCTGGAGTGTACCAGACACTGAATTTCCATTAGTTTCAAGAGAAGTTTACTAAACTCAAGGGCTGACAGACACTTAGTCCTCAGCTGGCCTTTGGAAATCATTCCTATAAAAGCACAGTATGTAGGGGTGGAGTCCATCTATTAGTCCTGGCAGTGTGTTATTTTCCTTATGCACCCTATTTTTTAATGTAAAACTTGTACCAGAGATAAAAGCTACTTTTCCGAGGTGCATATTTATGGATTTAGAGTTTGTTGGACTTAGGCATCAACTGGTTGAAAGTATTTTTTTCTTTTTTCCCTACATTGGAAAAAAATCCTCTGTTAAAATTAAGATATTAGAAGGTATTTTCTTGCATAAAGGCTGACTGAGCTGGATTTTATGACTCCCACAATATTAGCAACTTCAGCAATTTTACTTTCTCAGCATACAACAAAAATATCTCAAAGTATTAATTCCTGCCATGTGAGAATCCTCAGCTGGCACTAAGGCCCTGTTTCCAAAAGTAAGATGATGCTGGTAAACCAGCAATGAGTTCTGTGAAGCTGCTGTAAATGGGCAAAAGTAAGATAAAGCTCTGTTATTAAAATAGTCTGGGGCAGAAATGCAATTATCAAAGCAGGAAAAACTGTATTTCAACTGATCTTCAAAGAATTCTGTAAAACATTATAATCCCTTGCTATTACCACAACTGAAGTTTAAAGATTAGTCTAGCTTTTATGTGTGCTAGAGGGAAGATTGCTCCCCATTCTACTGGAAACCCAGGAAGAAGGCACGAATTCTGATTTCCTTGAATATATTTGAAGTCAGTCATGCACTTCAGTGTTTTCTTATAGCAAAAAAGAGTAAGCAGGCATAAATCACTGCTATGTATAGTCATGATTTAACTATTTTTAAAATGAGAATTAAACATCAATGGCTAAAGGGAACATGAAAAATTTGCTATCCTTGTTTTTGCTAGGAAATTCACTTCCTTAGTGCAGCCATCCTTTATTTTTTCAGTAATAAAGCAATAATTCTTGTTGAAAAATGTATTTTACTTCATACTTTATTATTGTGAACACAGTGAGGATATTTCCAACTAAGACTGTTGAACAGATAATCCCAATCAGAGAAAGAAATCAGACCTGGTAATGGTGCCATCCCCACCAAGATCTAATAATCAAGACTGGTGTACAATTGTGACAGAAAGGTTGAAATTCACTCATTCTTCACTGGTTTAGAACTTGGTTCTGCAGTAGCAAGACAAATTAATTATTTGTGGCTGATAATCTGAATATCAATATCTAAATCTCATATCTAAGTGTATACTATTCTTTAATGATTTTTAAAAATTTTTTCACTGAAAAACTTTGTATATCCAGGATTGTACTTGAAAGAACAAGATGATGTTATTTTCAAAATTAAATCTGTGATGTAATAACTCCATTAAAGTTTAAACAAATTTGTAATCATCCAAGATATGCCTTTCAGTAATATAGTGCTTATTCTAATAAAGTACACTGTCAGCTCCTTCTCTTAGCTGGGGTGATCTAAATCAGTCCTCCAGTCAAACCCTCTAATCAAACCCCTTCTCCAGCTCAAGATCACTCTTCCTTGTCCTATCCCTGCATGTCCTTGTGAGAAGTCCCTCTCCAGCCTCCTTGCAAGCCCCGCTTAAGTAGCAGAAGGATGCTGTAAGGTCTCCCCAGAGCCTTCTCTTCTCCAGGCTGAAGAGCCCCAGCTCTCTCAGCCTGTCTCCATAGGAGAGATTCTCCAGCTCTGATCAATTTAGTGGCTCCCTGGTCTGTTTTCAACAGGTGAGTGTCTTTCTTGTGTCTGGAACCCTAGAGCTGTGCACAATACTTCAGGTGGGGTCTCACAACAGCAGAGTAGAGCAGCAGAATCACCTCCCTCAACCTCCAGCCATTCTCCTTTTGATGGAGCCCAAGGTGCAATTGGCTTTCTGGGCTGCAAGTGCACAAATTGCTGGGTCCTGTTGAGTTCTTTGTCCACAAACACCCCCTTCTCCCCAGGACAGCTCTCTGTCACTACTCTGTCCAGCCTGTACTTGTGCTTGGGATTGCCTAGACCCAGGTGCAGGACCTTGCACTTGGCCTTGTTGAACTTCAGGAGGTTCATCACTAAACTGTAATTTTACACAGGCTAAGAATTATCTTTCCCTTTTTGTTGGTGTGGCAATAAAGGTGGAAAGGCTGGTGATTTTTCTAAGGTTATTGAAACAACTCAAAGATTTCACTGTTAAAACTCCTCAAAAAACCTGTTTACAAGTTTTTTAAAATAAGTGTGCTCTGAGCACTATCTAACCTAGTAATCTTCCACACAAACAAAACTGTTATCTTGTATCATAAATAAGTTTGAATGGGTGTGCTGGGACTCTGGTGATACTGAGGTGCTTCTAGCAAAAGTGTCCTGACTGTTTTTCTGTGCTTCCCTTGGAGAATTTGCAAGTTTTTTTTCCTGTGAGCAGCATGCCATGTGTAACCTCTTGGGATTATTTTTTAAACAGTCAAAATAAATAGCAGCAGTGGAACAGGTCAATTTAATTTGCTGACACAAATGTGAGAGAAATGTAATTTACCTGTTTATCAACTGTGCCCTTCTTGCAAGTGATGGAACTTTTTTTCTTATTTCTAGGAAGAAATTAAAGGAAATTATATTAAAAAAAAGTATGAGATGGTTCATATACAGGACTGGGTTGTATTAACAATTTTGTGAGGGCAGCTGTGTTAAAATCAAGAGAAGGAGAGAAAGAAATAAAATAAGCAGAGATCTACCTATGTGGCCAAAGAACTGAAGAACAAGTTTGGACTGCAGAATACCTGCCTCAGCTATGCATAGCATCACTAACCCAAACCCTTCCACCATCAAGGAACAAGGCCGTCCACAGCATGATGACAAGATCAGTACTGGAAATTTAAGGTAAATGTAACTGCTTAGGTCTTCCTCTTACATCCACCAATGCTGAAGACCTTGAAGAGCACATAAACATAAACAGTTGAGGTGCATTTTTATAGGGGTGGATACTTATTTTATAGGGGACACTTCCTATTACTTGGACATAGAATTGAATTTTGGAATGGCCAATGAACTGGACACTAAGTTAAATGAGAATGCAGAAACATTATTATTTGGATTGCTTAGGGTCTGCCCTGGTATTTTAACCCACCGGGATTTTATCCCAGTTCCTGGAGAATTATTATTTATGCTTCTTGTATTGAGGTAATTGTGGCAAGGCTTTGGTAGCAGGGTGACTGCAGGAGTGAGAAGCTGCCAGAAGCTTCCTCCATGTCCAACAGAGCCTGAACCAGCTTACTTCAAGAGGGAACCACTGGTGGCCAAGTCCAAGCAACAGTGGGAGCACCTCTGGGACAGCAGATTTATGAAGAGGGGCGGAAAGTTACCGTGGAACAGTGATTGCAGCCAGAAAGAAGCAGGAGTATGTGTGAGGAACAGCTCTGCAGACACCACTGTCAGTGGGGAAAGAGGAGGAGGAGGAGGTGCTACAGGCACCAGAGGAAAGATTCCCCTGCAGACCATGGTGCAGACCATGGTGAGGCAGGTATCCCACTGCAGCCCATGTTGGCCTGTGGGAGAACAGATTTCCACCACCCAGAAGAGTGGGATGAGAAAGGAGCAGCAGCGACAATGCGATGAACTGACTGAGAGTCCTATTCCTTGTTCCCCCTGAGATGCTACGGGGAGGAGGATATGACTCTGGAATAAAGCTGAGCCAGGAATGAGGAGGGGTGGAGGGAAGGTGTTTTTGAGATTTGTTTTACTTTTCATTATCCCACTGATTTGGTTAGCAATGAATAAATTAATGTTCCCCAAGCTGAGTCTGTTTTCCCATTATGATAATTGAGTGTCTCTCCCTATCCTATCTCTACCCACAAGCCTTTCACTGCCATATTCTGTCCCCTCTGTCCAGCTGTGGAGGGAAGTGACAGAGTGGCTTTGGTGGGAGTTCAGCCAGCATCAACCCTCCACACTTTTATATTTCTTTTCCCTGCAATTACTGTAGCACACTGTTTGTGCCCCCACATAACAACCTGATGGACAAAACTTCAAGCTCAGGTAACAGGCAAGTGATGTCACATTTCCTTGTAAAGCATAATCCCCATTGCTCTTTCTGTGTGATGCACTGCCTGCCACCAGGAGAGGTATGAAAGCTTCTGGCTAATCTTGCTTTCTGCTTTATTCACAACAGATTCTTGTTTTCTTTCCTTGACTTCCCATGCAGTCTACTGCCTCCTGAGTTGTATCAGAGACAGCTGCAGGTAATCTGGATTTACACTTTACTCAATTTTCACTCTTACTCATTCAAGAGAACAATTGCAACTTTCCAAATAACTACTTAAATTTCTCTTTTTAATAAGACTTCCTATATGAAATAATAACCTTGATTTAAGAAACCATGGTGGTATAGACAAACATAAATCTTTTTGATAAACTCCTTTCTTTGGGAAGATGGGCTGGGGGTTGGGGTGGGGCTAGGGTAGAGATGGAATAGAATGACAGAAATGTAGAAAACATTGAAAATTTTGCTCAAAATATGATGTTTTCATTAAATCACTGAATTTTAATGACTTTGTAGCAGAAGATTTGCTTGGAGATTTCTATGTAAGACAAATGTAAATTCAATAAAAGAAATATTTTTATAGACTTTTTTTCTGTAAAAACTCTAGCTACTCCTTAGCTGGTACTATAAAGAAGATACTTATTGAATCTGAATTAAACTATAAATTGAAGATATTTTTCTTCTATATGGGATGACTTGACTTCACATGAGTCTGATATTAAAACGCAAAAAAATAAGGCAAAGTGTCAGAAGAAAGAATATTCAAACACAATAGCCCTACTTAATTTTTACCCCTTATGTTGGGGGGTAAAAATTAAGTTGGGGGTATATTTTACCCCAAATTCTTGATGGTTATGCTGCACAAAACCTTTAGAAAATCCCATCTATATTTAATTTTACTCACTTTTTTAGCCAAAAATTTATTTGTGTCCTCTTCAGTAAATGTGAGGCAATGAATGACCAGGAAAAAAAAAATCTGTCTCTTTTTAACTAGTAGAAAACATAGAAAGATCACAATTTTTTCAAAAAGTTGAATTACTGACTTGAAACATAGCTTTCATATCCCACAAATATTTTCTTACTCCTTTTATTTTCTTCTTTCTACAGTCGCTATCCAAAGCACTTTGCCTTAAATAATGCCACAGCACCATTCTCTCCAAGACAGGGTAGGAGAGAAAGACTCCCACCGTTTCCCCATGCAACTAAGCTTTTTCAGCATCCACTGAGATCACAGGCATACCTTTTCTCTAAAACCAACCATCAATCCTAAAGTAGTGAATGTCATTAAAGCAAAACAAAACGAACAAAACAACAGGCAAAACCAAGCGAGCAAAAACCAAAGGGGGGAAAAAAATTCGCTATGTCTGATTGCACACAGATCCCAAAACTTCCGAAATCCGCAGCATCCTAAGGCAGGGTCCCGCGGCGGGATCCACCTGCCCAGCTCCGCCTGTCCCCGGGGCTCCCGGCGGCGTTCACCCCCGAAAAGCTGCCCCAAGCCGGGAAGTGCTGTCCCGGGACCGCAGTGAGGGAGAGCTCACCCGCAGCCTGCTCGCTCCCAGCTCCTCGTCCCGGACCCGCCGCCTTGGCCGGAGACATCGGCGGGAAGGAGGGAACAGCGGGGCACACCCGGTGCAAAACCTGCTGCTCGCCCATCCCCATCAGCGTGACCCCACAGCACCGTGGTGACCCGGGGAAAAAAACAGACAGGCAGACAAACAGACAAAACCCCCACACTCTATGTGTGTTTTTAATCTTTTCACACTCTATGTAAAAAGATTAAAAGTCATAGAAAATGATGATACCTGTTTTATGCCTACTCCGAGTTCCACAACACTTGCATCGTCGCAGTTTGACACTCCCCTGACATTTCAGGGAGTCATCCTTACATAGGAAAGAACACAGGGAAATGTTCTTATCTGTGTAACATCACAATAATTGTCAAAGAGCCCTGGCAGCTGCTGAACTCTATTGAAGCAAACATGACTGGACACCACTGATTCAGGCTTTTCAAGTTCTGACATCTGTTTCTGGTTCTGATAGGAAAAGGTTGTTTCTTAAATATTATTTTAAATTCCTCCTCTCATGTAAACACAGGAATGCATACTTTGTTTTTACTATAGGGTTAGTCCATTTTTTTTGTAGCAAATTTTCATAAATAAATACCTGAATGGAAGATTTTAAAGCCAAGGAAAAAGAGTACTGTAGTGCTAACAGAGGATTATTGTAAGAACTACCTTTCACACTGATTTTTTGGCAAGAATATTTCAAATCTGATGGAAATTTATTTTTTATTTGAAACGTACATCTCAACTGAATTAATTTGTAGTCAACATTACCTTTTCAGGTCCTGTAGTAAAAAGATATTATCCCAAAATTCTGCAATATCTCTAAAACCCAGACACTGCCCCTACACCCTCTCAGAGAATTGCAGCACACATAGGAATATGAGAAACACAAACAGTTTCAGTAGAGTGGACACATGACAAAGGCTGATAAGAAAAACATAATCAATTTGTGAAAAGCATTTTGCATCCAAAGAAAAGAGAAAGCCTTAGTGATATATTTCTCATTGATATACCCCTTTCCAGCCCTGTGCTCTGGAATTTTTCAGTGTGCTGCCAGCTACCTTCCCTTGCCTGTGGACCAGCCCAGTTACCTTTATTGTCCCCTATATTCCTGCTAGAAATTCCTGTCTCCTCAGGTGCCAACATAAATGCAGGTTTCATTCCTCCATTACATGCTGCTTGAAAAAGATCTAGTTTAGGAAAATTTGGCAATAGAAGAATTTAAATGAATGCCTGTCACTCCAGAAGAACAAGTTGACCAAAGTATTTAAATGCATAACACTTGCAGATCTGACAGAAAAGTGACCTCTGGCAGAAGGGAGGTGATGGGCAGTGAGAATGGTGACTGCTCCAATGGAAATGATTGTGGTACTTTCTCCTCCGTGAGCACTGGAGAGAAAAAAGAGTCCTCTGCGAGGAGAAGTCCGAATAAACTGAGCAAACATAGTCATCCAAAGACAAGGACTTTAGTTCCTTTAGTTCAGTGTTTAGGGAGTGGAGGTGTCTTTCTCATTACTCTTATTTTTTTAACCTTTTCTCGCCAATTATTAAACTGTTCTTATCTCAATCTGCAAATTTTACTTTTGATTCAACTCAGAGTTGGGTGTGAGAGGATGGGGTTCAGTGAGTGGCTGTCTTGTCAGCTGGGCTTAAATCATGACATGACAATATAATCAATGTGAAAATCTGAACAGTGAATTAGAGAAAAACCACAGTGGAAATAAGACATCGATTTGTATCTAAGAGCTTGGTGGTTAGCAGTCATTGAAACAACTCACAAGGTTGAAAGGCAGGTTCTGCAATACTGAAACAATTCTTAGAGCAGTTCAGGTATTTTTTCTGTAATATATATTCTTGCTCAAATGGATATTAATTGCAAATTACATATTTGCAATATTTTTTAGTGTAGCAGATGTTTGCTTACAGTTTCTGCATTAGATTTCTAATCCATGAGAAAGCTAATAGGGTAATTAGGAAGTGTGGTACTCATCCCTTTGGATGAAGTTTGGATATGGATTCCCAGGTTTTGACTTTGCTGATAGCATCAGAATGGAAATCCTTTCCATTATTTGATAACTTGTGATACCAAGTACCTTACAGCAAGAAAGGCAGCAAATATTAAAGTACCTACTGAGAGGTGAACTGAGGCCAGGCTACCAGAAAATTCTGTGTCTTACTGAAAGCTATCTCCACCTTAATCTCCTCCAGACATGGTATAACTAGAGTAATTCTAAAAGAGTTTTTTTTCTTTCAAAAGGAAAAACTTAAATCTCAACCAAATTGCTCCGATTTTGTAAAGTTAGTATCTGCCAGTCAGTAAAAGTAGTAATCACAATGTTCTTAAAGCTAAGAATCTGGCAGTTATTTTTGGCTGTTAAAAGTTTTATTTGTTTGTCTAAATCATTATGTGCCCATCTGCTATTTAATTTCTTTCTATTTTTAACATTTGATAGAGAAAATTGCCAGATGTTATTGATCTGTAGCAGTTGTGACTCACAGTTGTTGGCATTGTGTAAGTTACCAAATCCTTCACTGATCTGAGCTGCACACAAAATGTTGTGTCTGATGGCTAATTTGGGACAAGCAGTGAAAGATAAGGAATGGTTTTCAGATGACTTGAGGGATGCTTATCTGGTACACTGCAGCAAGAGGTGCAAGTGTTGTGAATTGAGATTTGATTGGAACAGAGACTGGCACTCTCTGTGTACTCAGTCATTCTTTTGCTCTCCTTTTGGCACAATGAATTTTAGTTATTACGAGAGAATAATTCCGTTAGTGTCCTTCCAAGGAGGAGATAGATCTCCCACACGGTTACAGCACATTTATCACAAACACCTTTGGGCAGCACAAATTAATTTATTCCAAATCTACTAGATCCAGAGGAGATGTCCAGCATCTCTATGATCACAGGTGTAATTTTGTGATCATCATCCTTGCCTTCTAAGAAAGGCAATTAAGCCATAAATTATTGCAGAAGTGGGGGATGGCACTACAGAAATGCTTCCTGGTTGGAGACCGCTGCCTCCTTCCCAGGGGTACCGGGATCCTCATTCCCTTGGAGAAGTAGATGATGAACCCTTCTCTGTAGCATTTCTGGCTTCTGCATTTTGTGGAGTTTGGCACAGAGATTTTGTCATGTGTTGCAAGTAAATGTTATACAATAGGGTTTGAGGGAGGTTGTGACTTTTTGAGAATTATTCATTTTTCTGAATATGTTAACATGAGAAATGACTAAGAAAGTCAAAGAAAATAAAAAGAAAAAAGAAAGAAAAGAAAAGAAAAGAAAAGAAAAGAAAAGAAAAGAAAAGAAAAGAAAAGAAAAGAAAAGAAAAGAAAAGAAAAGGAATAAACCTCACTTCCACTGAGAATTCTCCCAATGGGTGAAGTTCAGCTTTATGCTTCTTTCTCTAAGGTTGTCTATCAGTATAGTGCTCTAACAGCCTCATAATAATTTTTTGCCTCTTGTTATAATTTTTCTTTCCTCGTGGTATTTTCACTTAAAAGAAAGTTTCTTTAAAGAAAATGGTAATATGGAAAATACAGATTCAAGGAACAGACAGTTGCCATGCTGTGAAAACATTAGCTCAAGAAATGTACAAATGAGCCAATACATTTTGAAGTACAAATTAATTAATAATAACAAAAAATTCCAAGTAGGGACACAGAAGAATTTATTAACATTTGATACTGTGTTTTCAAAGAATATTTCTCATTGCATGTGATAGTTGCACACCCTTCAGAACTAATGATAGCTCCTTGCAACTAGATATTTGAAAGAGTTTGGGGAGGAAACCTGATAGTATCTTACATTATATATCTGGAAGAGATAAAGAGCTTGGGGAGTAAACTTAAGATTTTAATTAGGCTACATTAATTTAGGATAATTTAGGGCTTCTGTCCTAGCCTCTAATTCTCACTCACTGACATTTTAGAAATCCATAGCAAACATGATTTTAATTCGCAGGTGATAATCTTGCTTTTTTTCCTCCTAACATGCTGCAAGAACTGTATTTTCCTTCTCTGGAAAGAGTAGAAGCTTTTTGCCAGGATTTTTTATCCTGGCAGGTTGGAGAAGTAGACTGAAATATCTGCTTTTTCCTTCAGTGTGACGTTTGACACCCTGTTCCCTCTGCAGCCACATTTCTACGCAGAAGGAAGCTCTGTTTTTCAGTACAACACTTTAAATGCCTACAGTCTACTTTCCCATTTCCCCAGGAAAATGGACTACTAGGAGTAGTAATACATCACTACATTATTTCCATCTGCTGCCCTGACACAATTTTCTTCCCTCTGCCACGCAGGCAAGATGCTTCACCAAAACAGCAGCAAGACTACGCCGAATAACCAGAAGAAGTCATTACCACCAGGTGGTGCTGCTAAACACAATTTTCCACGTCCTTTTAATCCCTGCGGGCGTGAAGCAGTGTAAAGGAGATCTACCCATCCACTGTTTTTAACTTGGTCAGTTTTAAAAATAAGCCATTCTTTAGCTTGCTCAATTTTAAAAATCAGCCATTCTCTTTGGAGAGGAGAGAGGAGAGCACCCTCTCTGCCTGGGTAACTAGGAATAATCCATGCCTGGGCCAAATTGCCTGGTACAACAGCATTTTTGTAAGCAAACATAACCACCACTATCACAGACATAGTTCCTATGTTTCACAACTACTTCTGTCAAGCCAAAGCAGTGTGCAGGGTGCAGGCATTTCCTGCTCTTGGTTAGAGAGACAGAGGTAGCAATGAGTGAGTCCTGAGTTTGGGAAAAAGGGGTAGTAAAATAAAATACTTGTTAATAGTTTGCCCTACTCAGATAGCAGTGTTCCAGGTAGATATGATTTAAAGGGAATAAAGAAATGAAAGACCAACTCTAGAGAAAGGACAGATTGTACTTTTTTGAATTTGAATTCTTTTGTGATTCCTTTAGAAATGTCTTCTGTTCCAATGTGCCTGAGAGTTAAAAAAGCAATATAATCCCAGTACTACATAATAAATCTTAAGTTTACTCCCCAAGCTCTTTATCTCTTCCAGATATATAATGTAAGATACTATCAGGTTTCCTCCCCAAACTCTTTCAAATATCTAGTTGCAAGGAGCTATCATTAGTTCTGAAGGGTGTGCAACTATCACATGCAATGAGAAATATTTTTTAAAAACACAGTATTAATTGTTAATAAATTCTTCTGTGTCCCTACTTGGAATTTTTTGTTATTATTAATTAATTTGTACTTCAAAATGTATTGGCTCATTTGTACATTTCTTGAGCTAATGTTTTCACAGCATGGCAACTGTCTGTTCCTTGAATCTGTATTTTCCATGTTACCATTGGCTAGAAGCAAAGGCATATAATGTAAAAA
This sequence comes from Passer montanus, assembly GCF_014805655.1. Taxonomy (NCBI): domain Eukaryota; kingdom Metazoa; phylum Chordata; class Aves; order Passeriformes; family Passeridae; genus Passer; species Passer montanus. The sequence goes on along the minus strand of NW_024357613.1, from coordinate 6,496,961 downwards.
AAAAATAAATCTGTTTCTAGTCATCTTTTATCTTGGAAAAGTTTTCAGAGAAATTAATAGGAATGCTTTTATACCATGCTTAATATTTTGAGAGAAATATAAAAGGTTGTTCAGATATTCATTATCCAGTTTGTTTGGTTTTTCTCCTCAAAGTTGACTTTTCTTATATGATTTATGGTATTATAGTCAAAAAACATGCAAGAATGTGCATGGAAAGTCATGATTTGGGACTTGATGAGGCTATTTTCCTTGCTGACATGAAGTAATACTGTCAGCATTTATTTACATATTTTCCTGCACAGCAACAGGCATATATAATCCAAATTCAGAGCCAAGCACTCTGGGCTCTGACCAAGAAACATCTCTTCTTTTCCACTTTTTGCAGGGTTTTTTGAATTGCAAGTTTTTTCATTACATCTCTATCTGGCATCTTCATGAAAATTCCTTCTCAAAAGTTCTTTATTTATATATATTTTCTTTCCCTTTAATGTTGATTTTTATTTATATTTGCAGCAAGCTATTATGTTAGGCAAATCAGAACATACCTGGAGAGTAAAAAGGTTCATGTAAAAGAGATCTATAGTGTTTAAGCAAACCCTCTAGATTCATAACCCACTTGACTTCACCATCTCTCTGAGCACATTCTTTATGACTAAATTTACAATCTGCCCTCTAATTTTAAGATTTTACAACATCAGAATACCTGTGGAACAGGTTTGAGACCCTCACCTCGTCAACACTTGCCAATGGAAACCATTTTGACAACTGTTCTGTGCCTGTGAGCTAAGTCAAACACAAAGTTTCATAATGACTCTTCTTTTTTAATAAAACAACAACAAAAGTATTTCCTTCAAACCCCTTGGTTGTATATTTGGCCACATTATAAAGGTAGAATATTTTGTTCTTCACGGTCACACCAAGGTGCTGGCAATGCTGCAGGCAAGTTCTTTTTCCTGTGACTGATACAGCAACCACTGACAGAGCAGAACTAGGAACAGGCTACAAATTAAAAAAGGGAAAACTTTCAGTTTGAGCCAGTAGAGATGCTAGACAGCTATGCCCATTCAATCTTTTTCAGCTGCTTTTATGTGGCTGTAACAATGAATTCCAGTTTACCTCTAGGTCCTCCTAGAGTGTGCACCTGGTATCATTAGAGCTATGTCATTAAGATTCAGATCCTATTATGCAATGTATTCTAATTGTCCTGCACTTAGTTTTATAAATCTCTTCTTCTCCACATCTTTCCTGTCTTAATGATTTTTTAAAAATTTTCCATCTTGAAGAGGATTCTGTTGGCAGAAGCACCTGCATGACTGAGACCTATTGCCACTCTCCAGCTTTGGTTTGTGACAGTCAGCTCTGCTCCAGCAAAGGAATAGAAGCAGAATTGTCCAGGAATGCTAATAGAACAAGGAGAAAAGGCTAACCCCAAATGAGCTGATGATGTGCCACTCAGAAGGTTTGAGTCCTCTTGAAAGTGTGCTTTACTGCCTTACACTGCAGTTAGAAAATTACAATTGTATACCTAAAATGATATATACACGGATAGGTGTAGAGTTTGAATTAGACAGGCACTTTGTGACACAATTTTTTCTGCACTGAAAATGTGTGAGGATATTGCTTCTCCTAGAATTTTTTTCCTTCTAGACAATTGTTTTTCTCTGAAATACCAAGCAAACACTCGTGTATAAATTCAGTCTCTAATTGAAGAAATTGTGTTTGCCCATAATGAATGGTAGCATGAAAGCACTCATATGACCTTACTTGTTAGATTTAGAAAAAGATAATCAAAAACATTAGGCTCCAGCAGTTGTTATTAAGCACTTAACAATGGGCTCTTCAATCCTAAGGAAAAATATTGAAAACATCTCCTGAATAACAAGAGCAAGAAAAGTACTTCTTTGTTAGACAAGTTCTGTATTTGTAGTTGCTGGCAACTGCCATTGAAGAGAAAATGCAATCATAATTGTAATGGAATTTTAAACTTAATCTAAATGTGTGATTTGTAAGTCTTAGCAGTTAATAAGTTTTTAGATTTTTGTCTGCAGCAAACTGGAAGGTATTTCTTTTGAGTACAGCGGATTTCTTCAAAGCCAGGGTAAAAAATTATTTTAAGAACAGTGAAACAATTTCTAACAAGCAGTACATGCTTGGATAGCTCTGCAGTCATTTAACTTTGCTGATGGATATTAACTGCCCTGATAAGAAATTCAGATTATATATAAATCTGGTAATGATAATTCATAGCACTTTTAGGAGAAAGCAATTTATTTCCGTTCAGGAGCAATATTTTTTTCTTTAGACTACTTAAAATATAAATCTTTGGAAATCAGAAGTATTTTGAAGAAATTACACTGTAACTGAAAAATTCAGAATAAATAGACCTCACAGCTTTTCAGACTCCTAGAAAGTTTAAAGAAATTTTAACATTCATGATTCTTTATAATACCTCAGATAAAGTATAACATTTTAAAATTATCTAATGTTAAAATATAAAGTAAAAATTACAGTAAATTAAGTTTTTCTAAATTATATTTGTAGATTAGATTTAAATGGGTGCCTAGGTAAAACGTTGATATGACTAATGATTAAGTTCTTCAGAAAAAGGGAATATATTCTTGTAATTTCTACTGTGTTACCTTACAATGGAATAGAATAAAATAAGCGGAGAAAGTATGGTAAAAAAAAGATGATCATTCAACTATGCAACTGCTTTAGAAAAAGACTGTAAATACAGAAAGATATGTCTGATAAGTCTTAAAGCTACATAGAACATTTGTACATGGATTAAAAAACCTACTGAAAAGCAAAAAAATTGTCTGTAACCTCTACCTCTTACAGCTGTGTGTTTTATTTTACATGGTAAAACCAGCCTCCTGGGGAGACCAAATCTACTGAGAATCCTTCCACGTATCTGAAGACCTATAACAAGAATACTCCCTGTTGCTGGTCAAAAAACCATAGTTCTTTTGGCTGAACCTTGCTGGCCATGTTTCCCAAAGTCCCGTCACTTGCTTTCAGTGAATTGCCCAGTTTATGTTGTCCCCTTACTGGCACGGAGCGGAGCAGGGCCACTACCAAGAACAAGGAGAAGGAATCCACTGTGCAAAATACATTATTTGTAGCAAGCTTAGGAAGGCTGTATTTCTCCTCTAAAACAACCCATGATTTTACCAATTATACACATTTCACTTGTAAAAATAGTTAGAGCTAAGCTAGAGTGCTTTGTTCTAAAATTAATGCTCCAGTGCTGGCAATTAAGTGAGGTGTAACTGTTCTGCTTTTATACAAAGACTTTTTTTAATTTCCAAAGTGAATTATTATTCTTGTTGTTCTTATTAGGACAAACTAAAGTACTTTTTTATTGTGAAGCATGAAGTCTAGTAAATGACTGACATCTTTTTGTCAAGAAAGAATATAATAAACTAAGGACTGCTAGGCTACAAACAACCCCTGGCCATTTTTCCTGGGAAATTGACACAAGTTCCTTTGGGAACTGTATGAGTGTGACTGAGCAGGACACCAACACTACAGGGAGGGCTGCTTCATATTGGAGGGGTTGTCCTATGACCAGTGTAATTTTGTCCAGTGGAAAAGTAAAGCACTACTGACCTAATTATTCTATCAGCCCAAATACATCCTGCCCTCAGGAGAATCTAGTATGTGTTCTAGAGATTTTTTTGGGTTTTTTTTGCTATTGAAAAGGACAGTGCCTAATATAATTATCCCTTCAAACATAGGCAATTTAGAGTTAAACTTGCTCTTGTGCCCTCTTTCAAGTCCAGGGGAGTTTATCTTCTCACACCATAATTCAGTTAATGGTGAAACTTTCCTGTTTCTTGCTTTTCTATCCCTATTTTGCCAAAGCAGTCAGTGGCAAAATGATTTGAATACTCTCACAGACACAAAGCACTGAAATCTAGTTCCTGCAAAAATATCTTCTGCATTGTGCTATTTCCAAAGTGTGTGGCTTTAGTTCTGCTTCTGATTTAAAAGAAAATAAAAAGGTTATTGACATATTTTTGGGGGATCTTGGGTCTATCAATGCAATAAACATCCATCTTCAATAAATAATTACAAGATAAAATGTCTCCAGAAACTTAGCCAAAGGATTATCCAGTTTTTTGGGACTTGAACCATGCAACCATGAGCTTAACCATGTGTTCTTTGACATGTCTAAACTGTGTAGTTTCCAAGTATATTCAGAGTCACAAAGTTGGAGGTTTTAAAAGTTCAAAATTTCAAAAGCATTGATGAAGGAGAGTTTTCAAGAATGGTTTTATCTTTAGTAGTCTACACTTTAGTAATATTCTGAATTGCATTCATTGAACGTGACCCTTACATGTATGCTTCAGTGTAAGTATTAACTAATTTAATCTAGTGTCCAGACTTCATCAATGTCTCAGAGTAAGATATTTTGCAAGTTCTAGTACCTATCCTCTGTAAAAATGTAATAATTTCTTCAGTGCTATGAATGGACAAGGTGAAGTATGACAAGCTGAAGTATGACAAGCCAAAGTATGATCTGATGTATTTTATTATCTGGAGATAATGAAACACACATTTTTTGTCCCTTAATTTTAGATCATCACAGGTCCAGCTTTTACTACCTTGCTTAGTTCAAACTGCATGTAGTGGTCACTGCGTTTTTTTGTTTGAACAAAGTATCATAGAAAATACTTTTATAAAACAACATATTCTCTGTCAGGGAAGACCAAATTGATAAAGAAAAATGGTGACATGAATTGTTACACAACAGACATCAGCCTTAGAAAGCATTTTTCAGAGATGCCAAGTGTTCATAGTGAATACAAAAATGTGTTTATATGGAGAGTAATACAGCCTGGCTGTAATTCACTGCAGTAAATTAATATATCCAGTGACACTACCTAATTAAACTGAATCTTGTGACCTTCTCATGATTAAAAGCTGCAAAAAGTCCAGTGACTTATGAACCACCAAACACAAATAAGTAAGGTGATTCTATTAGAAACCTACCGTCTGAAAAAAATTTCAACTTGATGAAGATTTTAATTGACTTATTCTAATTTCTGTTGCAAATCTTAGCATAATTCTGGTATACCAGAAAGTGCAATCAATTAATTGCAGCTAAGGCATTGTACTCGCTTCAGAAGATGCACTTAATATTTTAGAGCAAATAAAGCTAGACATGCAGAATAATAAAATAATTACAGAAAACTGTGATTTAAAAAAATCTTAAAAAAATTCCAAATAAAAGGCCTGATTTTTGAACAACACCACATGTACTACACTATTAATTTAGAAAATGTGTGACAATGTGATGTTTTGCCCCACATTAATTTGATTTGTAGTGTAACTTAAAGTTTTGTGTCTTTACATGGCCCAAGAAATATTTGAACAGATGTCTTTGACAGAAATGACAAGAGTGTAACATACGCACGTAAGCATTTCTTATGTGGATGATGCAAAGGACCAATGTTTTGTCTTTTTGTTTAGTCTTCTGCAAAACAGAGGAGGAGGGGGGCAGGTTTAGGAGAAGAGCTTGTGCAGACTGCTTTGATGGTGGGCAGGCTCTCCAGTCAGCACAGACCTGAGTCTCCCTTTCACAGGCCAGATGCAGACAGATTACTTTTCACCTCTTTTCCTTTATGTTTTACTGTGTAAGCACCTCAGCTCACAGTGATGGGATGTCTCACCCTTTGCAGAATGGCATTAACAAACATTTGTCCTGGGTTCTGGGCATATCTCAAGGTTAGTACCAGGAAATTGTGGAGGTGATCATTGTGCAGATACGTGGAGTGACTGGTAGGCCAGTGCTGCTGTTCAAGTTCAGTCACTGTGTCACCAGGCAGAGGAGAATTATGGTGGAGGAATATGGAAAAGGGGAAACCTACTCCCTGCCTTTCATTCAGGGTTCTTGGACAAGGTAGGAGAGATGTACACTTTGCCATAGTACTAGCCCTAGTGAATTTTTCAGATTTTATCTTATGAGTATTTAGGAGAATGGACTTTCTGATAAAAGCTGTAAATATGGAGTAAATAAGCCTCCATAATTCTTTTACACTAAATGCAGTGATCAGCTTCAAAAGATGGTGGCCAAAGCAGTTGAGGATCTGAAACAGAACAATCTAGAGCACAGGGGTTGCTCCTAGCAGAATGCCACAGGTACTGGGATATAGGGGACATTGGTTTTACCTCACTACCCACAGGTGAAGATCTTTGCAACTAAGGTCTACACTTCTGAAGTAAGCCTTCTAAGTGCAAACCTATTGAGAAAGTCATAAGGTGCATCACCACTTTCTATTACTAAAAGAATTAACCATGTTTTGAGTTAAATTATAGAGATTATTTTAGAATGTGTCTGTACCACTAGATACCCTGAGTCTCATGCAGCTACAGCCACTTTAGTCTTTCCTGTAGAATTCATATACTGCCCATAATGTAGCTGGATACCTACATTAAGTGGCCTGGATCATGTTTCACAGATTTTTGACTTTCCTAAATGCTTTGTCTAAGGAAATACACCTTAGATTGCATCTTTTCTGATGAATGAAAGGTATAATCAAAACCTCCCTCATCTCTCCAATGAATACATAAAAGCTAGTAAACTATATCACTTCCTTTTACTCAAGGGTTTTGCATCTGAAATGGAGATTCATTCCCACTGAAGAATAAGTGCTGTGTGTGGTAAGCATTTTGAATAGCCTGATTTTCTACTGTTGGGTCAAAAGGAAAGAGACTGTAAAAAAGAATAGGATTTATAATGTGGTTATTTGACAGCTCAGTCCAAAGACTACTAAAGCTCTTGAGAGTTTTTCCATCAACATATTTGGAATTGGGCCACTAATGACTAGGGGGAAGAGAATTTTGAACTTCAGCTTGTTTAGTCAAATTTTATTTGAATCTAAGTAATGTTAGATGCAGATTAGTACTCACTAATATGTCTGGCTGCTGCAATAAGACTTTGTGCCAGGAGAATTTTTTCTATCAAGTGGCCAGAATACTATAAGAATGGAGTACATAGAATATAGCTACCAGTACCTGGTGGGTTACAGAGAGAGAGAGATGCAATAAATGTGTCTGGGGAGAATATATGTTCAGAAAACATTGAGAAATGTCTTTTTAGCTCTTCCATAATCTTGACCAAATTAAAAAAAATAAGAAATCTCATCTCCACATTTTGTCTTCATTGGGAAAATGCTCTATGCTGTTTAAAAGAAGCTAAACAGAACAGTTTGTATGAGGGAGTGTATGTTAAGGGACTCTGTATACACTTGCTTTTTACTAATCATGCAGGGTTCTTAAAAAAACTGTCATGAAGACTATGTTTAAGACTGAACCTTTTTTTGACTGAACCTTTTAAAAAAATACTTTCTAATTAACATGATTAAATATCTGCTGTTCTCCAGAAGTAAGAGGGTGACAGTTTTTAACAATGACTTAGAACATATCGTGTTACACATATGATTATTATAAAAGTGTAAAATAATATCTGAACATTTTTTAAGGCTTGAATTTTGTGCCCAACCAACAGACTCTGTGCACCAGATATTCCAATGGCGTAAGTAAGGGAATTCTGAAAAAACAAAAATAAAGCATGATAATGTAATGCTTCTACATTATTTTATTTTTCTTTTATGCTCATGTTTTTTTTTCCTATCAAAATAAGGTGTGGATTTGTTTGTTTTATTGTTTGCTTGCTTTTCTGGTAGTCATGACTGACTAAGTAAACAGTTTGCTATCTTAGATTTTAACAGTATGGGGAATAGTGCCTTGATAGAATCTCTGGAAGAAGCATTAAATTGTGCAAACAAAAGTTTCTGAGTGCAAAGGTAGGGAAAAAAAAAGTGTCTGCATCAAAGGTGTGCTCTAAGACACATGGAAATTTCTCTATCTTCCCTGGGTTTTCAATTATCCTCCACAGAAAAAGAGAGTAGAAGCCTAGTCCAGGGACAAGCACATACTGTTGTTCCATCAGCTTTGTGCTCAAGATAAAGTATTTTTTGGCCTGAGGAGGAGGAAAGGTATGCAAACAGTCTGTGACAATCTGGTCACTGGAGTGCAGAGTATGACAGTACACCCAGATTTACTGCCACTAGCACATAATTCATCATTATGCCCATCAGCTGATGAGCATCCCGCCTACATTGCTGTAAATTTGGATGGCTTATGGGAAACTCCAGATGATTTTAAAAGGTAATGCTCTCCCTAGTCACCTGAAAAAAATAGATTCCAGATTTTCTACTTAATAATTTTACTGCTTGGCAGTAAATACTATTTTTGCGTGCAGGCTATTGCAGAAACACATAATTGATTCACCACCATCAGTGTGTTACATCATACTCAGCAATAAACAGCTTGATTCCAATCCAAACCAGCTTTTGTAGCCAATATACCAGAAAAACTTCTGTGAAACCATCTGTGACTGTCAAATCTAATGGGTTAGAGGCATGCACTGCTAAAGTGAGCAAGAGTCATCAGAAACGAAGGCTGTGAAACTGCAGAGTTAAATGCCAGAATGGATAAATTCTTTCAATTCCATTAGCCCAGCAGGTGACTTTATTCAACTGCTTCCTCATCCTCTGTAGCTTTGCAGTGAACTTTGCCTACAGGGACCACTATTAATATAGACCAATATAGATTTGTTAATATTGAATAAAAATGATAGTTGACTTTTTTCTGTTGCATGCATTATTGATCCTTGTGATTAGAATTTTTTAAAAATGCACAACTAAACCAGAATTTACAGCCCTGATCTTTGTGAATTTTTGCTGATATTAGCTGTGCTCAAATATATAGTCAAATTTTATGATGTCCTTCTGATAACACCAATACGGCTCCGGTTCAGAATAAGACTACTCCAATATAAAGAAGTTGTTTGCCTAAGTCAACTAATATTACACATTTATTTTAGGGTTTTTTTGGTGACCAAGTCTGAAATTGCCTTTTAAAATATTCCTTTAAAAGCATATGTACTATTACATAGTACCACATTAAACAACTCCATTACTTTTGCATAGTCACATTTTCAAAGGTGGAAAGTGCCAGAACAAATTGTGCGTATACACCATGATGAATGTTGCATGTGTAATGAGTAGTCCAATTATTGAATAAACACTGTGAGTACTTATTTAGTGAAAAATAAATTATGAATATGTATGTTGTGGGTTTTTTTTCAGATGTGTGTTGTCAACAATATTTTCAGGAGTCACTGAATTTTTCTACCTGACTCTAGGAACAAAATTTGGAACAGAGAGATCAGGAGATGTTGTCATAGGTGAGAAAACTAATGCAGTGAGATGATGTCACAAATTTTGGTTTCTTGTACATGTAGTAATATTGTGTTGACCTAGGGTATATTCTGCTTCATGGGAAAGGGGAAAAGCAACTTTGTGCTGGCTACTAATCTAGTGACTAATGCTTTAAACTAGGAGAAGAAACAGCCTGAACATCAAAAACAAGAGGAGATTGATCCTCTGTCCTATTTTTTATGACTTCTCCCACTGTCCTATCATTATTAAATTTATCCATAAAATTTAAATGACTTGACAATAAGGTAAGAAGTGTGAAAAATAAGCAAGAGTTGTTGGAATGCCTCACGCATGACCAAAACTATGTCTGGAGTGGCATCACCCAAAGGTGGTGGGGTAACTCTGCTGACTGACAGTTTCCTAGAAAAAGTATAACTTGTTCAAAATCATGGGGAGAGACAAGGAAACATGAAGGGTTCAAACACTTCATCTGAGGTACACAATATTGATAGACTTAAGGCTGTTGAAGAGCAGAGTTGGAAAGAACGGCTTGAGAATCCAAAAGAAGGAGCACTTTGGACAACAGTGATAATGGATATGGTAAGAACTTGTGATTCACAAAAACCAGCAAAAGTAAGAACTGTGTTTCAAGAATAAAGAATTAAGCAAACTCATCAAATCAGTAAAACAAGATCTGCTGAAATTGCAGTCACTTGTAGCTTCATGTGTCCCAAAACTGTTCCCAGAAAAGCAGCAATGCACCAAGTGGAGCTTCTGTTCTGAGAGCAGGCATACGGACTAACAAACACTTTTCCTTAAGGTTGCTCCTCAGTAAAAAAATCTTTTTTTTGAGGTGCACTGTCTTTATGAGCCCTACTACTATAGCATTTTGCAAGCTATCCTCCTTTTTATATACATCCCAGTGTGATCTTTGGATCCAATTTTTTTTTTTTTTTTGCAGCATCAGCAGCATAACACTGCAAACATATGTCAGCTTGTGACACTAAAATCTGCATATTCTTTCCTCAGTAATGTCTTGGCAACTTCCTCCCTCTCCCTCATATATATTTAGATTATTATTGCCCATATGTTATACATGATGGAGCACAGGACAAAAAATATATACTGAAAAGGGAGGAAAACCATTTTCTTAGTAGAAAGTCCATGTAGAGATAGAACTCTTCTGCAAGCCTTTTTTCACACTGTTACTGAAAAATGGAGGTGAACTCAGCCAAGAACATGCACTGGCTAAGCTGAGATGGGTTGGCCAGTGAGAATGGCAACCATCCTCATGGAGCTGTGTATGTACAAGCAGCCCATACATGGGATGAAGAAGCAGTTTCTGAATTTCTGAGGGAAAAATCTAGCCTTTTTGGTTGTGAAAATGGGATATCCTTTAGGAAAATACATGGCAGCAGTTGAGCAGATCAGAATATGTGACAGTCAGAAGCTGACAAATGCTTTTGAGGACTTGCTGTGCTGGTTTTCCAAGAACAACGGTGCACTGGATCACCATGCAGCCATGGGTCTACAAAACCTGCCTGGATATAAAGCAGTGTGCCTGTCATATAAAATGCTTAATGTTGGCCAGTAACGAGGAATGAATTCTAGTGCATAACCTCTGATGCTTTTTTTGGATGCCTTCAGACACCTGGTTATCCAAGGGTGTCCTCAGTTCTCCTTCCTACCTTAGGATCCCATTTTTATGGAAATAGAAATGGAGGTGATTAGCAGTAGTAAAACTGCATCAACAAGAAATGTAGGCAAGATGAAGTGGACTGAGAAAATGTAGATGCATGGCCTCAAAAACTTCTTCTTGCCTGTCTTTGGCTTACTGATCCTCTGAAGATCCCCTGTGATCCATTCAGTGCCTACAGAATCCCATTATAAATGGATGCAATGGCTGTAGGTTAAAGCAGATGAGATGGATTGAGACAGGTATTTGAGATGAATGGTCACTTGAGGCAATGTGCTCTTTCATACCAGACTGTGCCTCTTTTGTGCAAAACCCAACAGATTATGGCCAGTCAGAACGAAGATCAGTCAGCCCTAAGGTAATATCTATTTTCTTCCTGCATGGTTTTGCCCCAAATAAATGATGATATTGTGGAGGGTTAAATTTCACAGTATGATTTATCTGTCTCTTTTTTCCTCTACCAGTAGAGGAAAATTGTTCACAAATCTTTCCGTATTTTAGATGGAATTAATTTTCATTTTCAATTCAGAAGATGTTTGATGGAAAAGATTTCTATTTGCAATGTGTTGTTTTTTGGCTAAAAGAGAAGTTTCAGTTGGGGTCACTGGACAGTCCTCAAATAATTAATCTTGACTCTGGACTACAAGTAGGAATAGAGAATAAGTCTCCTTAAGTCATAGTAGAACGTGCCTGGAAATGATTTTCAAAACAGTCAGCAGAATGGTCAAGTTATCTTTGTTGTAATGACAATTGCCCATATTCTAATTGAATTATATAATGTTTTCCTTTTATGTAGTATCATTTTAATTAAGATACATAATCATTTATCTACTAGAGAATGGACTGAAACTCAAATCTTCCTTCTTTCCAGTGGAACATTGTCATGGTTTAACTCTAGCTGGTAACTCGGCCACACAGAGTTATGAAGAACCAGTACTATCCTGGGCCACATCTCATTGAAGGTGATCCTACAGGTGAAGCATACATAAAATAATAGAAAAAGATAAAGTTAGAATAATTCAACTACTTCATATAATTACCAAGAAGATTTATATAAAGGATTTATAACTAATATATTTTGCTCACCTTTACAGTTATTAGATAAATTGATATAAACTAACTAATTCCTCTATTTCACAGTCATGGGGGGGGGGGGAGAAGGTATTTTATAATGATGGACATCTTGGCACTTATTTAAATCTCTAAAGAATATTCACAGAGTGCACTCTTAAAAATGTGAGCATTATTAAATGAATTCCCAGCTTCACCATTACTGAGATTAGCTCAGTGCTGTATCACTACTGACAATTCTATTGTATCCTTTTGCTCCAAAGATTTTATGAGCAAAGCTCCACTCTTGCCATGATATCAAGCAGAGAGATTCCACTGTAGGACCACAGCTGCAACTCTTAACTTCCACTTCTCTCACTTAAGTCAGTTTAGATGTTTAAAGAAGTTCTGTTTAGGTGAGAAACGCAGGAAACCAGATATATATCAGCTGCCTCAAAAAGAGTTCTATTTTATTTTCTATCATTCTACAGGGCTTGATTGATGATCAAAAATCTTGGAATTCCAGCTACCTGGGGAAAACCAGGACTCGGTAGAGGATATATAATAAAGAACAGCTAAAAAGTAAAGTGACAGCAATCACTGTAAAGCCTGATAACTGGATCTCTAGTGTCCAACATAAATACTGGGTTTAGGTGCTTTTTATTCATTTAACAGCAAGAGCCAGATGCTCAATATCTTGTACGTGAGTTTATATAAATTAGTTCCTTACTTGGCCGACTTTATGACATCAGTTTATCTAGAATTTATACTTTGCTTTAAAAGGTCACAATTGCAAAAAGCTCCTGGAAAAAAAGTATTGAGACCTACCCTTCCTGTTCCTGGCAGTTTTAAATGTATGTTCTGTAAATAGTTTGAGCTACATACTTGCAGATTCTATGAAATGCTGTGCTCTTACTACTGGGTATTAATGCAAACACAGAGAACACCCCAATGTGACAATGGGTAGGTAAATATTTCCATCTGTGCATATAATTGTGTCTGAGTATGTTAATTTTGTCTCTCCAAATAATTTCTTATAAATGTGCATAAATATAGGCACCTGTTTACTTCATTCTGATGACAATGCATTCTTCAAACGCTTACGATTTGTGACAAAACAAAACTCAAATCACGTACAACAGATAGGAGCTGAAGTGACACTACAAGGATTTAGGCTTGTGTTTTGCTGAAGGGGAAAAGATAGTGCCCTTTGGCCAAGGTCACCACAATCTGCATTTAATTAGGTGGTAAGAATGCAAAGATCAGCCAGGTGTGCCATGGATTAGCTGTGCTCCCTGTGCTGCTGACAATCTCTCTTTTCCTCCCTTTTATTTATCCCTTTTATTTATACCTCCTGAGTATAGATATATAGGGGCTACCAGTTAAAAAAAAAAAAGTAAAAAAAAACTAATGGGCAAGGTTTTTAAAGCCAGCAAAGGCAGTCTTTAATCCTAAAAATGGTGTATGGTTTGTGACTGCTTGAAGGACGATGCCTTACAGCATTTAGAGTAATAAGAACCACCGCATTGACAAGGAAATGCATCACTAAAATCCTGCTGAAGTCAGTGGGAATTCTGTCATTGACTTTAGTGGGGCCGAGATGTCACTCCACAAATTGGATTCTTTCTGTCACTGAGTTCTAGGACACATCTATGAGGAGAGTGGTGTTTCAGTCATGTGAGAATTTACTGTTCTGCTCCTGCATTTGGGTCATAATGCCATAAGAGTGGAGAGATCAGGATTTATTTCTCCTGGTAAAATATCAGTTTAGAATTGCTGCAACCAATAAGTCCACTGGCTGAATAGACACCACACTTAAAATTAATGGCCTTCTGCAATATATTATAAATGCCTTATTTTTGAGGGTTGCTTGAAAAAGAAAGTGTTACTGAAATCTGGCATTGCTATGTAACTTTGGGAGTTGGTAATTGCCAGAGGCTATAAATTAGCTTGATGTGCTGTACTGACCCTGTCATGCACTTAATGTAATGGTATCAGTTTAAATTACAAAAAGAGGTTGAACATTAAAATACTCAAATTACATTAGAAAAAGGGAGAGAAACAGCAGAACTGTCATGGCTCATTAGTGTTCCATAGAGTTGAAGGAAAATACAGCTGTCAATAACAATATAAAGTTTTGTACTTGCTGTTCATTCATCTATCCAACTTTGTCCAATACTACAATTTTAAAAATAAGACACAATTGGAATGATCTTATAGTTGCAAGTATTTTTTATACAGACTATTTAATTACTATTGACATGACTCATTAACCTTTATTAACACACTGTAGAATCCTATCAAAGCATTTCACTGGTAAATGTTCAGAAAGGGCTACAATATCTTTGTATCAATAGAATCAACTTCTGTTTCTCTCAGCTAGAAAATTTAATGAGAAAGAATTTGAGACCTTCTGGACAGCTATTGAGGTTTCTGACTTTGTGGTGGTTGTAGTGGTCTCTCCAAGTCTGTAATCACCAAGGCCAGATGTGTTCCCTGCATTGGTGAAGTTTGTTAGCCAGCAACAGAAGTGCACTATGGCAAATGCAGCACTTTCCAGCTCCACAACAGAGGAAACAGAACCTTCACTTATTTAACCTGGATTCTTACAGACATTTGGATACTGTATAAAAGTCACTAACCTTTTCCCTTTTTTCCCCAAACTGCTTTGCCCTAGCTTAGGTAAGTCCCTTGAAAATTTTAAAACTGATTATTAATATAAATTATTAATACCTTACTGGAAGAACAAGGACTTATTGACCACCTTCCAGGTTTCTGGTGTAACTGACATTTTAATGATTAATTATATCTTTCTAGCAGCTTAGAAGTCTGTTTTCTATACCTCCAGAATCTTGTGTGTTATTTGGGTTTGCAGAAACAGCTGAATTCTCAGCCTACTCAAATCACTTCAGACTTTGTTTATCTAGGATAACTATTTATGAAAGTGTATGAAAAACACCAGGTGCTGTTCTCATTTCTAAAGTATTATTTTCCCTTTAAATAGAGCATCAGTCCCAATCAGGTTACTGGAAAGCTGTAGAAATTTATTTCAGCTGTGTCAGTATTAGATGGAAAGGTGATGCAATTACATTTCTGACTGCAAGATGTAGATATACACCTTAAGAATTTAACTATTGCAAATGAAATGGATGTGATGGATTACATACTTCAGCACCCCATAGCTAAGGTAAATTACACTAAAAGCCTGTACAAGTAGAATGGCTGTCACCTTGTTTTATTCTCAACAGGTGAAAATTAGATATAGAGTTGAAGCTGGTTATTCACATGAAATTTCTCTGCAAGTGTCTATCTTAGATGCTGTTGTTATTATTAAATGACTTACCTTATAGGAATGCTCTTCTCATCTCTTTTTTTCTCTGACAATAGGAAAATCTGGATCTACTTAGACAAGATAACTGACTTTGCAATGGTTTGAGTCCCAATATTATCTTCTCTGCCATCTCCTTTTGACTGGCATAGTGGCACAACCTAGATAATGGCCAATTTAATAATGTCTGGCGTGCTAAGGTCACAGGTCCTAACTGCAGACTGGAGTCAGCAATCTCATACCTACCTTCCTTTGGGAAGAGGATGTTTGTTGCTTTTTCTTTATGGACTTCCCATAAAATAAGCAGCAGTTCTGTTAGTATTGAGAAAGACAGGTACCATGTGGTTCCTTCAACATCCAAGATTTCCAGAAGTAGAATTCAGAATCTAAAAATCATGAACTTGTGTTAAAAAGAACTTTTTTTTTTTTGCTTGGTTTTGATCAGCTACTGTTTCAGTTGGTATTAATCAATGACCATACCAACAAGAAGCAAACTGGGAATTCTTTTGTATAACTCTATAAGCTCATATTTCATAATATGACATACATCCCACATATCTTCCATAAGAATTTATGGAAACTTATATGTTACTGAAACACCCTCAGAAAAAATAATATTATGCATATGGATTAAATTTCCCAGACCTATTGTTTGGTTTTTTAACCATTTCTTCTTTAAACACAGCAAAATAATTTCTTCCACTCTCTCTCCTCAGTTTGGATAAGCAATTCTCTCATATTTTCAGCTGGCTTCTCATGTTGTGTGAACTCCTCCTCATTCCAGAGAGGAATGACTTTTTCTACATATCATCAAAGCAAATGGAAAAAAATTTTTGACAGTCTTTTTCTCCTAAAAAAACAGTTAAAGTGAAAACCATCCAAATAGAATAAAGAATGTGAGTTGCACTTATAGCTAATGGTCTCCTGGAAGAAGAGGCTTGTCCTGTCAATACTACAACTCCAAAAACTGGCAGAATTTAGCTGAACTTAGGAATAGGCCCTAGAGTTTTCAAGATCATAATTAGGGCTAAGGAACTACTGTTTTCTAGGATCTTACTTTATTTTCCTGGAGGATTTTTTGGAAATGGTCTTAATATTTCAGTACCTTTACATGTATGTGAGATATTAGCACATGGAATTAATGTATACAACTTGAATTCTATAGCAAATATGTTTTCATCTATGGAATTGTAATTATTGCTCTGCCTGATTGAATGGGAAATTGTGGAGTAATCTTGGATTAATATACCTTAATTTCTTAAGAAACAGACAAACCATAATCAATATTCATGCTTTTTTTTTTTTTGCTCTTGTAAGCTCATGTTATGACAAGGGATTTGTTGTCTTTTGTCATGACTTGAAAACCTTATGTGTTTATGGTTCCTTTTTATTCATTAGCATACTTCAGTTTTCTTAGTTATTTTATTTTTCCTTTTACATTACAATAGTATTAGCAGGCCAGT
The DNA here is from genome assembly GCF_014805655.1 of Passer montanus. Taxonomy (NCBI): domain Eukaryota; kingdom Metazoa; phylum Chordata; class Aves; order Passeriformes; family Passeridae; genus Passer; species Passer montanus. The sequence goes on along the minus strand of NW_024357613.1, from coordinate 6,480,191 downwards.
CAGATCACAGTTCTCACATAAGAAATACAATATGCAGATTTATTGAGATGGTTAAACCCAAGAATTATATTCTTAAGCAGAAAATTCAAGAAGCAGAGCAAGAAATCACAGGTTTCACAGAGATGTGAATTAAATTGCTCAAATTCAGACTGAAATAGTACCAAAGATTAGAACAGGTCCTCTGTCTCCCAGTTCACAGTTCAGTGTCACTGGGTTATCACTTCTCATATCTTGCCATGTTTTTCATGTATTTCTGTCAATTCAATTCAATTCAATTCAATTCAATTCAATTCAATTCAATTCAATTCAATTCAAGGTGTCTATAATATAACATGAGAATACTGCTTTTAACCCCTGCAGTTACCCACGAAATCATGACGTAACAAAAACCAAGTACATTAAATTTTGTTTTACACCAGAGTAACGTGCAGGTAAAATAGAGTGGACTCAGGGAATTCTATCTAATGTAATTATTTGCCATTTGACAAAATGGTTAATTACTGATTTGGGTACTGACAAACAAAGAGTGTCTCCTGCTGTGTGCCCAACAATACCCATTTCCACATGCCTCCTCCCATATTTTCCTCTGTGTGTCCCCACATGACATCCCCTATGTTTCCATTTGTCTCTGCAAAATGTGGCTACCAAGCTATTCTTCAGAAGAAAAAAAATATGCATCTATGGCAACCATAGAGCATTTTAATAATGAAGCTTTTAATGAGAAAATGACAAGTGAAATTTGTGTACTACCACGACCGTGATAGGTTCTAAGTAATCACAGCTCCCTGTGGTGCTGAATTACAAGCCATGCTCATTGATAATGATCACTTTACTCCAGATTTTTAGACCAAAATTTCTGCTTCCTGAATTTTCAATGGTGGACAATCAAACTAAGGTTTTCAATGTTTTTCAGGCTGCAGCAGAGGTTTTCAGAGATGAATTGTGTTGATCCAATACATTCACTGACTTTCTACTTTCTGCTCCTCCAGCATCATGCAGCAATGTTTCAGGAATTGACATGTCTCCTGCTCCCAGCATGAAAGCCTGGTAGATGTCCTGACATGAAAATTTGTCATTTTGCCCCTGAAAGTAGGGCAATAATGTTTGGCAACATTTTCTCTTTTTGGGTTATTTTTGCTGTGTGTATAGGTTGTTTTTATTTTATTTTATTTTTTCTTTTGGTTTACATGCTTTTGATATGCTGGAACACTGCTTTTCAGGAGATTTTGTGCAGCAAGAGGGACTCAGAATTTGCAAGATAAAACCTTTGTTTGGAGCACTGTCTTGCTTTAGAAAGAATATATTTCTTATATTTCTGTCTTGGAGCAAAGTAGATTATAGCCAGACAGATAAGTACTTTGAAATAGAATTGATTTTATTTCTATGTTGCATTGATTATTCCCACGTATACCACCATTAGTCATACCCAGGAATTTCCTTGCTGGCAAATGGCAGGACAACTTGGTTTAGAACTGCTCTGCAGCTGTTCTAAATTACACCGGGATAGGACTGTGAACCCTTCCAGCTTTTAAAATTCTGAAACTAGCCTCAGTTCCCTGACAGAATGGTTACTCTTTTGTGGATGTAAGAATTAGTAACTTACAAGGAAAATTACCATAAAAAACAAATCCCTGAAAACAGTAAGAGGAAACAAAGCAGTGTAAAAACAATTAGGCTGGCAGGAACCTTCAATCAGTGATATGAAATGGTATCAAAACAAAAGATCAACAGATGTCTTCAGCATGAAGTCTAACAGTGTTTTCTAGCCTTTATTTATTTCAGGGGCTTACTACCAAGAGGTGCAAGTTTCCATCTGGTAATAGAATTCCACAAATAATTTAAGATGAAAGGCATAATGTGTATTTAATGATACCTTCACGTTGCTGATCAAAGCATTTTTTCTGAACAATTTTTCGTCATGGTTTTTATTTTCTTCCCTTACCATTTTTCCAGTCCTTCTATCCTTTCCCATCTAACATGTCACATAACTTCACTAACAATTTTTCTATACCATGACGAAGACAGTATGTGGCTGCTGAAGACAGTGATTCTTCAATGATTCTGTCTTTTAGGTTGTTTTCCTTTTTCCTCTCCTCTCCCCTCCTTGTGTATCACATATTTTAGAACTGGAAAGAAGCTAGATGTCTCCTACTTGGTGTATATGTTCAGTGTTTCTTGTTCTTATCCTAATTCTCTTCAAATTAGATATTATTGTATGGATGAACACACACAGAGTGAGAATGGTCCTTACCTAAATAAGTATGTCACTTCTCAGCTTGACAGCATGGCACAGAGAACAGCTGTGGCACAATGTCATCTGGGAACCCTTCTCCAGTCTGTGAGGGAACCACAGAATGAAAAATTATATTTGCTAGACAAGAAAAGAATTAAAAAGTTTAGCGGACCTTGGTAAGACCCTTTACTCCTCCATGTCTCTATTCTCCCTCTCAACCACTGCTTTGTTAATCTAAAATTCCAAGTGCTGTTATCTCACAGGGCTTTAAGCTCTGTTGTCATGCTAATATGCCAATTATTTAACAGCAGTACTAAGAAATTTAATAGAAAAGTTCACAGAATTTCAGAAAACGTTTCATCATAGGCTCTGTACAAAGCACCATGTTAATCTTTGTCTGCAATGCATCAAATCTTATGATATCCTGTCCATTATAGAAAGTTAGAAACCCACTGAATTTGCTGAAACTTTTGTCAGGTGTATTAATCTGAGCTGAGTCAGAGTGTGCCCACTGCAATACTTTCTGACTTCATATTCCAGTGCTGGCTTGCCTGTAAACACAGCAGGAGGGGAAAAGTGGCTCTGTGTCCTGCTATATGTACACTCAGTTTCTGCATTTTGCTCCTTTATTAGCTTCCAATTCATAAGTGAATTTAGAATGGTTTAGCAATGCTATTGGCAAATGCTTCAGCTCCAGTAGCTTTTACATTCAGTGTTGAAAATGTCAGTCTTTTGACATTCTTTGACCAAAATGCGGTCTCTGGCACAAGCTAATATCCTGTGGTTGCACAGCTCACTACTCCTATATTGTGACTGCTTCTCCTATTTTTGTCCACATTTGTGATTCAATGTGAAAGAGGTTCCATTCCATTCCCTTGCACACTATTTGACGTTGTGTCCTTGTGCACATGGGTTTTGTGTGAACTAGTACAGTTGCTAATTTCTCTGCACAGGTAGCTGCAGCAGAAGTGACTAAATTAGTAGTCTGTAGGAGCAGCCCCTCTGCCATATACCTTGGAGACCCCACAGTACTGTGACAGGATAATGGTCTCCTGTTGCTATGCAAATACAAAGTCAAAACAAATGTGAATGATGATATTTTTAAAAGCAAACATAGAACTGAGCCTGTCTCTGGTAAATATTTCATTTAAAATAATTTCTGTTTCCTAAACAAGGGAAATGAACATTTTCTAGGACAACATCATATTGTAGATGAGAACAGAAATACAGCTGTAATATTTAATATACCTAGTGAGATGTTAGAGCTGTTACCCCTTTTAGAGCTTATATGACAAATAATTCATTTTACCCTTTGATTTCAAGACCAGCCACTCTCTGTTACTTCTTTTTTTAGTCTTGACTTTGATGTCTTGTCATGTTCCTGTACAATTCTCCCTCATTGTGCAACAAACAGCTTTCTAGTTAGTGTTGGTTATTTAGTGTGTTATCCTTCTTACCTATGTTTGAACTATATGTTGTCTTTTTGAAAAATCCATTTACACTCTTGAACTAAAGCCTATTCTTTATCTTTCTTACTCTGGGAATAGAAGGGTAGTAAAAAAAAAAAAAAAAAACAAAAAAAAAAAAAAAAAGACCAACAAAAAAAAAAAGAGGCTGCCAGGAAATTGGTTGTGGCATCTTGATCTTGTCTATTTCCAGCTTAAGGACAGGTCAGAACAGTCAACATGCTTATTCACCTTGGTCTTTCTGGCAGTGGCTCTTCAGAAGCAAGACGGGCATGATCAGTCTGAAGGTTGGCAGCCTCACCATAGTAAATGACCTCTCTAACCTTCACTGTGCCCTTGCTGAATATTGATGGTCTTAGTGCAAAGCAGCTGGAGGAAATTTGTGCCTCAGCTACACACTTCTCATGCCGATCTCAGCTGTCAAAGAGGTACTTCAACTTCAGACTGCATCTTGCTCCTTTGAACTGAATTTATTAAACTGATGCCTGATATAGGGATAGGGTGAGTGGACAAGGGTTTGGAGAAAAAGTGCTGCAAACCCCATGGATTTTAGACAACATATACAGAACAAACCTGATTTTAAATTAAGGGCGGTGCAGTTAAAAAGTACCTTTCTGCATAAGAGAAGATGCATCATTTAATGTGAAGCAATGCCATATAGCTGCCAATTAGAAAGAAATCAAAGAAAGGAATTAGGTAGACTGCCCTTTCTAAACATTTGCTCTTTTATTTTGCTTAGTACTACAATCTTTTGAAGATCAAGGATAAAAGGGTAAAGATTTCAGGATAGTGAGCAAGTTAGGACTAACTAGATGACTACGCTTGCAGTCTGAACAAGGTATCACAGCACATGCTTTGCCAAGATTTCTCTCTTTGGTAGAAGAAAATGAATCCAGCATGTTTGCTGCTTGCAGCTGGTTCAGGAATAACACAAGAGCAGGCTAGACTCTTGAGTACACAATTATTTAGAGCTTAAAAGGTCAAAACACTCAAGTGGCTACTGGTAGCCAATGGAGATCATATGGCAAAAGTGCATTGAACTTCACAAAGGCACAATACTTTCTTAGAAGAGCAGCCAGGTTTGAGGCAGCCAGATTTTACACTAGCTTCATTTTCCAGATGGATTTAAATCATGCAGAGATTGTGAGTAATCTAATCTTGTGAAGACAAAGTCTACAGCCAGAGGATAGGTACAATCACATGGGTGCATGAATTTTTAAATTATGTGGGTGATATTGAAATGAATCAGAACTATTTTCAGTGTACGATTGCAACCTGGATATCAAAAAAACTCTCCCCATTTAAACCATAACAGAAAAAGGCAAACACACATCTGTTCCTTGAACTTAAAATTATTTGCTTACCTGATGCATTGATTAATTTCTCTTCCAGCCATTTTTGCATTCTTCCCTTGTGAACTAAGGCTTAGTTACAAGTTCCAATCTATGCACTGATCTCTCCCAATCACTTGACTTTTATTTTGTGAATGCAGAAGAGGAACAAAAGAAGAAGTTAAAGTAGGTTGGGTACCTGACATAAAGACAGATAATCAAGAATTCAGGTAAGCAGATGACCTACAACACTCCGTTCTCAAATTCTACAATAGCCATGTAAGGTCCAGCTGTGAAAATCAGTTTTACAGCATCTCTGTTTCTCCTGTTTCCTCTGTACATTCACTAACAATACCTTATGAAAGACATGCATGGCACCTAGGGAGGGTTAAAGTAAAACACAGATAACCAGTGGTCAGAAGCAAGGTTAGGGCAAATACAGAGATGTCTTATTTGCCTGAAACACTCCTGATTACTCCGAATTTCTCCCTTTGTAGCAATACTCAAATATTTCTTTGGCTACCACTACTGTGAACATATTTTTCTGTTTTGGTAAACACTGGCCTCAGAGCTTATTTCATGAGCATGAGAATTGTTGGAACCCACAACTATTGTAGGTAAATATAATTTCATGGACAGGGCCAATTGTCAAATTCAAGCACTCTTTTTTTTCAAAATCTCACTGCTTTCTACCAGATATCAGGATATGCTTTCAAGGTCCTTTCAAGGACCTTTCAAGGTCCTATATAGAAAAAAAGTTTTTTCACTAAAGTTAAAGGAAAGATAACTTAAAATCCATATATATTTATTTTGTACCAAAACACATGCAGAAAGATAATAACATTCTGTCAGCAGGCTGCACCTGGTTGAGTCACTACCATGTATCTTCAGAATGGCACAAACTGAAAAGAATTTACTTAAAATAAAAGAGAAGTAATTGATACAGAAAGTTGTAAGCTAATTGCGTTCACTCTCTTGAAATGCTTAGCGTGGATATCAAACAACAGAAACAAAACAGCTGCAAACAAAAGTTTTACAAAGACCATTAACTCCTAATTCCCATCAGTCCTTTAAATAACAATATAACCAAAAAGATGGTAAAACACAAAATCTTTTTCTGTTGCTTTTTGTAATGTTGACCTGGAGAATGTCCCAAGCATTAACCAGAATATAATCTTATTAAAATACAAATTTATATTACATCAATCTGTAAATCTGCCAATATACAATAAACTTTAATCTTTCTTGCTTGTTAATTGGAACTTCATTAAAGAGCTTCTTTTTATAGCAAATATATCACAGAAAAATCCCAAAGAAACAGTGTTGGAAAAATCCCTGTAGGGAATAACTCCTGATGCTCATGTTCAGCCTGCTCTTGTAGACTTCTAAAGTCAAAAGCAAAGACACGTACTCCAAATTGTCCAGAGGGTCAGTTATCATCCTTCCATTAGAGTGTTTCCAATATAGAGCCTGAGTTTTCTTATTTTAATTTAAGCCAAATGTTTCTGCCTTCTCTATCCATGTGAGACGTGGTTCAAGTTATTCTTTTCTTTTCCCTGTATTCTTCCCCACGACTACTCTAGTATTTCCTCAATATTTATGTGACCAAGCCCACGGTGATTATCATTGCTATATTGCAGACTGGCCCTCTTAGTTCATGTCCTTTTTGGGGATTACTGTCACAAAGTAGAAGTAGTACTTCAGCTAAGCAGAGTGGAAAGATTACCTAACATTTCTGAGCATTGTCTTTGCTTTTTGTCCCAGTACCTACTCTTAATTTTTTAAAAATCAAGACTCACTTTCAACTCACAGTCCCCCCCAATATCTTAATCATCTTCTGTGTAACTGGTGTTTTTTTTTCCCAGAGTACATTCATCCACCTGCTTTTTTTTTTTTTTTTTTTTTTTCCTAACCATGGCATTTTCTGCTTGTTTTTATTGAAACATATCCTATTTTTTCAGATCATTCCTCCAGCTTGGCAGAATTTTGGTTTAACTTCTTATCCTGACCTCTAACGTATTTGCCACAATTTGTGCATCATTGCCAAATTTGACATTTTAACACTACCCTCCAGACCAGAATATACAATGAAACCTACCAGGCTCAGGACGTGTCTTGAGTCCCTTGCAAACTGTGAAACTTTTGCAAGGGACTCAAGCATTTAGTATATTCTTCCACTTTGATAATGAATAGGCATTACTTTCTTCAGTATGTTAATTAAACAAATTTTTCATTCATCCACTTAGAGTTAAAAAGTCCTCTATACTAAGTGTAGTAACTTATTAACTTACCTCCTTTGGATATGCTGACTCTCAGGTCTTCTTTGAGGGAAATAAAAAAAAAATTGGGTAATATGAGAGTAGAGATGCTCAGTAATCACAGAAAGAGCGGAGAAAACTGAAAGACAGAATGCTCAGCAGTTCTCCAGCAGGACGTGAGAAAGATCTTATGGTAAGAAATAGAGCAAATTTGGTAAATTTTAGCATGAAGTTCATAATTGTTAGCAGTAAAGGGATTTAAATGCTAGGTCTGTCGCATGCAACAAAATTTCCTTTTACTTCCTAGAGGTGAAGAAAAATAATTTGCAACCACTTTCATAATACATATTTATAATATGCATTGTAATTATAGTACATACATACATATTTATAATATGTATTATAAAAAATTTGCAATATTTATATAACACATATAACTATATTTAACTATTTAGAAGTAATAACTGTTCAATAGTGGCAAGATCATGCTTAGAAAAAAAGACCCAATGTCTTAAATGGCTCTTTGCTTTTGTGCATACTTCAGTCAATTGAACAAATTGACCGTACAAGGCTTCTTTTCCTCATCATGAAATGCCCAAGGAACACAGAGCAGGATGACAAACAAAAGCCCCTTTGCTACGAAGGAAGTGGACTGATCTTCACTACTCTGTACTGCAGTAAAGAAATTTAAAGGCACTTTGGAAATTTGTAAACTGTTAGACCAAATAGAACTCAAATGTTCTTTAAGTAAACACAGTGGGATCCCAGAACACAAAACTATTTTTTTACTTCCAAACAATTACTATTAAAATCTAATATTTGTGGCCATAATTCTATTTGAATGGCCTTGAGATAAACGGCTTGTCATAAATTCTGCAGCAAATTCTCCTGCAAAGGTGATCAGTCTTGCGGGGTAATTAGTAGTTAGCATTGTAGCTTCCAGATCCAGGATCTAGAAACACTGGAAACCAGAACCACATCTGCTGCTTAAAATAGTGTTATTATGTGTCAGCATGGCCAACACAGGAGCCCAGTTTTGAACCTGACAGCAACCTTCCTGAAATCAGTAGACGCACACAGAGGTTACTGTTGAACATATGTTGAGGTGTTTTGTCAGAGTGGTCACAAACCACTAAATATCACAGAACAATAGGAAAAATAGATGGAAATGAGGCTTAAATCTGAAAAATTAACTGTGAATACTTAATTAAATGCCACCGTTTGTGTTGCTGCTTTTACTACTACTGCTCCTGAGAGCCTGCTCTAAATTAGACTGAATAAACACATCTTAGGAGAGTGGTACCAGCCGGGAACATATTCTTTTCCAAGGCTTGTTGTGCACTGGTTTCTTTTTTAACAAGGATTTATACATTTTTTTCACATATCCGTGCAGCATTATTGGTATCATGCACTGCAGTGAGAGTGCACAAATAGATGCAGCCAAAAACTTTGGCAAAAATACAATCTATCTAGAGTGCATAGAGCTGTGCACAATATTTGAGTGGGTTGTGGCAGCCATATAGCCATTAGTTAATTATGATAGGGCATCATGTTGATGTGGTGACTGTGCTGCTTCCAGTTTTGGAAGTAGTTCAGAGGCCTCTACATCTGTGTCTGCATCTGCAAGATCGTGTAGCTTGTTGCTGATATAGCTTTGATTTGCTGAAAAAAAACAAAATAGGGAAACTTCTGGTCATTCATCTTCAAAATTAATTTTCAAGGCTCTTCATTTCGTCCTTGTGTTTGGAGTCCGTGAAGAAAGCAAAATGGCGTAAGATGAAGGAAAATATTGCTTGCATATTGTGATTCCTTTGAGAGGCAAGATGCACTCAAAATCTCTTCTTGGTTGTGTATCAACAAAATTTTACTGATCAAAAGATAGAAAAAATTAAGAAGATATAGGAGGAAGAACGAAAGCAGGCTATCCACATGGATTCACCACACTTTTTTCTGCCTTTAGAATATAATCAGCAGACAGGATATGCTCAAAGGTTTTATGAATCTCTCTCATTATTTAGCAGTAGAGATGCAGTTAAAAATAAAAAGCTTTTTTTTTTTAAATTTACCACAGGTGATGAATGAGCTCAGTTTCTAGATCACTATAGACTTTGTAAAGCCTCAGAGCAGCTCTCAGAAGCAGATACAAGGCTTCTCAAACCTCTGCTAATGAAAGAGCTCCTAGCAGGAAATGAAATTCACTGAATATGCAATTTTTTTTTTCTTTCTGAAATTCTGCTAATTTTCTTCTTTGAAGGCTTTTAGCCTTATAATATTTTCAGTAAACACTGTGTTTAAAAGTTACAGTCTTATCTAGCAGAAGTAATGCTAGTTAACAGAACTGTTTCTTTCTATGTTCTATTTAGCCACATATGAACCACAGAAACCCCACAAATACTGGAAAAATCCTCTAAAATTCCTTGAGAAACCATGATGCCAGGAAAAAACCCTAAAGCAAGTAAATGAAATATCTCATTCAGAAATCTCACATCATGGTAGTCTGTAGTCCTATCCATTAATTAAAAATTAAAATAACAACCTGCTGGTAAGACTCCAGTTACTGAGTGACTAAATCAGTACTTTGCCAAAGCTCTAAAACCCAGCAATACCTTTCTTTCTTTTAAATATTTTGGATTTTCCTCATGAGCTGTAGAAGTTTTCAGGCTAGGCAGCTCTTTTCCAGCATGCACAGAAATATATAAAATTTTTTTTCACTATAATCTTAAGGTCTCAAAACCATACAGGCAAACGTCCTCATATCCTGCCATTATTTGGTGGAAGTAGCACATTTGATGTGCTGTCTCTGAAGTGATATTCTTCTTTTTTAAAGGGAGGGCAGCATGACATCCCTTTTGCATTGACCCTTTTCCTGTATTTCCTGGTACCTAATGGGTACTGTATTGTTTTAAACCTGTAGTCTTTCCTAGGAGGAAGGTTGCATGCATTTAGTTTCTTCTAGCAAGAAAACTGGAAACCTCATCTACCCACCTGGCCCAAGAAGGGCACTTCTGAGTCAAGCAAACTTGCCAGCTATGCTATGTTTATAAATGCTTTCTCCTTCTCCCAGATGTTCATATCTTTATGAGAGATGTTACGGGACATGAAAGCAGTTGTCAGGGAAGTTTAAACTTTTCTGCAGCAGAAATTGTGTGGTTCTTTCTCTCTCTCTCTCTCTCTCTCTCTCTCTCTCTCTCTTCCTTATCCGCTTAGCTGTGAATTAAGCTGTTAAGGACTACTTTCTATAGAGTTGCACTGGAAACTTGTGAGATTTGCTGATGTATGGCCTCATTTGACCAGCCTGGCTCTGCCTCCAGAGAGTGGAAAGTATGAGAGGAAAACCCAAGGAGCTGCGGACTTCCCCTCTTACAGAAAGGACATTTTTCAGGTAAGATAAATTTTCCTATATTGCCCAATAAATCATAAGAAATGAAACTCAGTGGTTTTATTCCTGGAACTATTTGTAAATCAGTTATTTTAACTATTCAACCAGCTCTGCTGATTATTTAGTTTCCTGATACTGCCATACCCTTAGGAAATTACAGGATACTGACCCAGTTTACACAGATGAAGTTAATTAATTCAAATACAACTCAAACAGGATAGTTGTACATGTCTGCCAAATAAATCTTAACCAACTACCTTTCCAGCCCCTCCCTCACTAACCCCTACTCCCCATCCCTCTTTACTTCAGCCTGGAAAATAAGTTTTCCTGTCCATTATTTATTTTCTGTGGCTCAGCAGGCCTACATTTGGTATCCCACCCCAAACAGAAATCCATTCAAACATTAACAATAGATCACACCAGCTCTCAGTCTGCAGCAAGGGCAGGACTGAAAGTAGAGAAGCTGGGGATTACAATGTCTCCTAGAGTTTAAAAGAAAAGAAAAAAATAGGAAAAAAAATAGAAGAAATCCATATTCCTCTTTGATTAAAATACACTGAAGCTGCTTTGGACCAGGCTCCAAAAATACTGTCATGTCTTTCCCACTTAGCCAGGGCCCCCAAGATTACCCCCCTGTGCAAGTTAACTGCAGTTCTCAGCTTCAGCAGAGCCCTTCTTGCTAAGGCAGAGCAATGGCTGTGGGACCTCTGTGGGAACTGGCCTTTTCTTGGTGTTTCTGTTTTCCAAGGCTTTGCCCTCCCTTGTCGGATCAGGGACATCTTTTCCCACCCTCTTTGAACCCAACTGGGCACTGGGTCCATTAAAAAAAAAACCACACCTGAAATACAGAATTGCTCTGTGCTCTATGAGATTTTTGTTTAAGATCAGATTCAAACGCATTCTCCAGTTTATTACAAATGAGTTTCTATTGCTCTTGACTGGGGTGAAGTTATTTTCCTTCACAGTGATAACACACTCAGAGGATTAGGCTCTCTAGGCTGAAAATAGTAATGTTTTGGGATTGCTTTATACTGAAAATGTTAAGAAGCTGTCTTGTTGTAAAGTTCTAGTACAAATGCTCAGGTTTCACAGCTACCCAGATAATCCAGATAACCTCAGAAGGGGAATGAGGCTAGCTTTACACAGTAGGATGAGAACGACCAGTGCCCTATCCACAGCTGGGTTTTACATTAAAAGAAATAACACCAATGAGCTGTCTTGAAATAAAAACACACTTTTTTTTTTTGTCACAAGTGAGATTATAATTGTAGTTTGGGTATGGGCAGAATTTGGTTTCCTCATTAAAAAGGAAGATTTGATAAATTATAAATTCCATGGCAGCACATGAAGAAATCAAAAGAAAACTACTTTTTTAAAAAAAAAATTTTTAAGCCAGGCTTTTATATGCTAAAATATAACACTGTTTTACAAAGCAGAAGGCTGTTAACATATTCACATTAAGGTCTGTTCTAGGAATATGCTTGAACAAGGTGAGGCTAATCAAGCTAATTACAGTGAACTGTAATAATTTTCTCTTTGTTTTAGGGCAAATGAAACAAAAAAAAATAACTTATGAGGATTTCACAGCAGAGATTTAGGAGCTTGTTTTGAAGTTATTAATTTGGATTTGTAAATAAATATTTTAATTCACAGATTATTTTATTTATCTACTTTATTTTAGCAGGGTAAAATAAAGTTGCTTAAAGGGCAACTGAATGTACAAAGAATGTATAAAGGACTTTCAAAAGGTTCTAGATTTACTTTTTTGTTATTTTTAAGAGTTGATATCACAAGCCAACTAAACTGTACGCTTTTTAAGAAAACAACTTGTTTTTAAAAATAAAAAGACTCCAAAGAATATAGACTGATGAAAGCTTATATATCCATTTGTTCTCTGTGCCATATAACCAGCTAAATCAATGATTATCTTTCCAGAGAAAACGTCTTAGGTTTGACAATCAATAACAAAATGGTAGTGGGATCCAAAAATCCAAAAGGTGTGGCTATGCAGGAACTGACGACAATCAATAACAAAATGGTAGTGGGATCCAAAAGGCATGGTTATGCAGGAACTGATGTTAGGAATCCTAACTTTTGCAAGTGCAAGGTCCTGCACATGGACCAGGACATGGTCAGGGCAACCTGCAGCATCAACACAGATGGGAGGATGAAGAGATTGAGAGCAGCCCTGCTGAGAAGGACTGGGGTCTACTAGTGGGTGACAGGCAGTCACAAGCTGGGTATGAGCCAGTAATATGCACTTATAGCTCACAGTGCCAATTGTATCCTGGGCTTCATCAAGGTGGGGTGGCCAGCAGATCAAAGGAAGTGATTCTGCTCCTCTGCTCTGACCTCCTGAGAGCCCACCTGGAGAGCTGCATCCAGCTCAGGATCCTCAGCACAGGAAAGACATGGACCCGTTGCAGTGAGTCCAGAAGAGAGCTGTGAAGACAGTCAGAAGGTTGGGGCACCTCTCCTGGGAAAGCTGAGAGAGCTGAGGCTGTTCAGCCTGAAGAAGAAAAGGCTTGGAGAAGGCCTTATAGCAGCCTCCCAGCAGCTAAAAGGGGTCTACAAGAAAGATAGGGGTAAGCCTTTCAGTAGGGCCTGTAGCAGCAGGACAAGGAGTAATGGTTTTAAACTAACAGAGGTAGACTCAGACTAGGTTTAAGTAAGAATTTTTTTACAGTGGGGAGGGTGAAATGGATTGCCCAGAGAGCCAGTAGATGCAGTAGATGTTGCATCCCTGAATACATTCAAGGCCTCATTGGACAGGGCCCTAGGAAACCTGTTCTGGTGGAAGGTGTCCCTGCTCCTGGCAGAGGGGTTGGACTAGACTTTAATGGTTCCTCCCAGCCCAAATTATTCCATGATTCTATGAAGTTTTGTCTAGTGATGTAGAGGACACACTAATCTTAGAAAAGTGATTAATATATGCACATTCTTATATATGTATTTCTGCTCCTAAATTATCTCTTACTTTTATTACAAGGGGATGTAAGTTCCAGATGTGGATTTCCCTGTTTTTCAAATACCATCCCACAACTGGCCATTAGGCTTACACAAGGTCAGCAGCATTAGGCAGGAGGATGCTGTGAGATCAGTCTCATAGTGCCTCTGCCCTGCCATCTGTCTGGGTCCATCTGCTGCCTCTAAATTGCAAACTTGTTAGAATAGGAATGTGACTCTTATTCATGGTTGCAAATTCCTCTTCCTTGGCCTTGCCTGGACTGCAAGGACAAAAGTAATATTAATGACAATAATAAAAAGTGAAATGTTGCTGCTGTGTGTCCGCGGGTATTCACAAATTTTTTGTATCTTCCTAAGGGGAGAGAGCACATATTTTAGCAAGTGAAGTCAACTAATCTTCTGTTTTCACAGGACAGTTATTCTTCTTTTGATGCACCTGGAAACTAGCCCATGGCTTCCACTGATGAGGGGAACAACTTAGCTAATTCCCCAATGAAATGGGTTGCTGGAGTGCTTTATGCTTTATCAAAACCACAAATTTTGAACTTCAGTGTCCCCTCCATAACAAACACTGGCTGTCTGCTGGAAAAGGTGCAGCCACTCCTGTTCCAGTGGGCAGGGACAAGTCAGGGAGCAGAAGAGATGGAGAAGAAAAGAGGTGAGCTCCAGTGTGAATGGTGGACATAGCAGAGGCTCTAAAAATGATAGCTGTAAATTGATTTCACTCAAGGCAATAAAATGATGACAGTTGGTATCTATGGGGGTTTCTCTTTTTGGCTTCATTTTGGTCTCAAATAAAGGATAATGCAAAACAATGATGTAATTGTGATGTGTGTAACTAAGGAAGAATTTTCTTTCCCTGCAAGATCCCTGCAAAGTCAGAGACTTTGCATTATTTTACAGTTATGACCTTAATACCTCTAAACTTTAGTATAAATTTATTTGTATTATGTTTTATACTATATATACATAAGCATAATCATGTCCGTAAAAATGCAAAAGTGAAGGTTTTGGTACACATGCTTTGATAATTAGAACATTTTTATTATAATTTTGCCTTTGCTTTTCATAACTGATCAAGTGTATGTAGCAAAGGCAAGTCACTAGAGACGGGACGATCACATTGCAAATCAACAAGGCTTTTCCTGCCTTCACTCTGTAATTTTACTCAGTAATGATACTTTCAATCCCATCAAGACGTATAAACATACACAGGCAGGTCTATGCCTGTCTGTCTCCCATGGAGACTTGCAGCCTAAATACAGTTGGGAGGAGACTTTACCATGAGACATGAACACCATGTTAGGAAGAAATCAAGGGCTAAGTTTCTCTTCATATTTCTCAAATGTATTTGACACCAGGAGAAGCACCAGTTACTGTCCAGTCTGAGAGAGAGAAGACGGCAAATGCATTCCCTTGCCTGAGAAACTGTCATGCCAATCCATTTAGGGGAAAGAGTTATACATTCTATATCTCTTAAAATTAAGTGCCAAGATTTCAGTTTTTGACTGTGGATATTTTCAAGATGTTTAGAAGGCTATGGAGTGAAAATTGTTGATAAAAGATAGTAAATAATTCCAAGTAATGCTGGGTGAAAGAAGCTGTCAGGTACCACCACCAAGAAGAAAAGATTGAGATTAGTTTAATTAATTTCTAGTGCATTTTCTATATCCCAGTCCAGGTACAGTTATTAAAGTGTAAAACCATTCTGTTTCTCAATATTGAGATTAGTTTAATTAATTTCTAGTGCAGATTATATGCCAATCCAGGTACAGTTTTCAAAGTGTAAAACCATTCTGTTTGTAACTCTGCCAAATAAAGTCAGATAAGTGAAAATAATATATACTGGTTATACAGAAAATCTCACACAGCACGAAGTACAGACTTAGTCTTGGGAGAAGAGAAGCATCCCTATTCTTTCATAATTTGTATTTTTTTTTTTTAAAGAATGGGTAATTTTTTTCATACTGATTTTACTGTTCTCAAATGTACTGACATGCACAACTTGAAGCTAAACTGAAGGAAAGGAGAATGACTATGTAACAAAAAAATAGAAGCCCACCTATTAACTCATCCCTGCTGGGCTGCTAGATTGGGAATGAAATCTCCACAGCAAGAGCTGTCTCATTAAATCCAACTGGCCACAGGAGAGATTGCTGAATCCCTTTCCCTTCACATAAATCCATCTTTGCTTTAAATGTTGATGTTTAACTGAAATCCATGCATTCCCTGTTGCAAGTCCAGGTTTGTCTGGCTCCCTGGGGAAGTCCCTAGATTGTTTCCAGCTCCTGAAGCAAAATGATTTACCTACTGCAGAACAGGAGCTTGAGAGCCCTGAAGCTGTCTGAGACCAGGAGAGGGATTTGAGGTGGTGTGTGCTGTGTGAGCCAGAGTGGAGATGGAGAATGCCATCAGTAGCTGTTGTTGCCCAGGGCTTCTGCAGCTCTGTGGTAACGAGTGGCTCTGGGTCACTCCAGTGAATCCCAAGCTGTCACTGTCATGGGTTCTGCAAGCTGGACAGTGCAGGTACAACGAGAAAGGAGAAAAAAAACTGTTCACAGAAGAAAAAAAGGAGGGTGGTACTATTCCTAGAGTCTTCTGGTCATTGATCTGCTAAAAAAATGATTTGTTAAATAAACTCCTATATATTTGAATTAACTCTTCTTGAGTCTTTACTAGCAGTGAAAATTAAATTGCATTACTGAATGTACCTTCAGGCTGGGAGGCTTCCCTTCATTTACAGCCTGGTTCACAGAACTTTGGAAAGGAATGTTGACTTCCTCAATTCACTTTTTCCCCCCCCACCAATATTTATGGAAATGAGAATTTTATTTTCTTAGAGAAGGGAGAAATAATGATAAGTGACATTCCTCATCCTTAACATCTCTATTTTTAGGGCTGGTATGGTCCATATCATTATAGAAAAGCTACCAGGTACTTCTGGTTTCTAAATACACAAAGCAGGCACAAGAGGCAGGAAAGATAGGGCTGCTACTAACAAGACGTTATAGATGTAATGCGCTAATTTTAAAAGCATGTGCTAATTTTATTCCAATTTTAATTGGATTCAGAGTTCTGGAGCAAATTCATTGTACTTATTTTAATGTTCCCAAAAAATTGTCTTATGAACATTTGTACATTCAACAACAATATTTAAAATGTCTCAAGGTGATATGTTAAGGCTTTGCACCTACTCAGCATGTGTTAAAGTTCATATCTTATTTTACAATTTTATGAAGCACAAATCTATTTTCTACACTGGATGTTGTGTCAAATATGGAAGTAAAAATGTTGGAAAAATTTACAGCCACTGGATGTCATTGTTGTCCTTTTAAACTAAAAAAAAAAAAATTAAAACAAACTTTAAAAAACGTTGAAGTTAAAAGTTTAAAGACTGGGACTTGAGAATAAATATTTTCTGACCATTTCCCTATTTCCATATATCAATTTTAAATTGTATTAATAATATATTCACCTAAAATAGTAAATTGTGTTAATATCAATGCATTTCATGAAGCCAAATGAACTACATGGACACTTCATCACAACAGTTTAACTTCTGTTCTCTCTAGAATTTCAATCAGTGACCGCAAATTTCAATGTAGCTAGTTAACAGAAAGTGATGGTCTCGACTAAATAATGAACATGTAAGAGTAGGTGTAATCTTAATTCTTCAATATTTTTTACATGACTCATATTAAATCTCACTTTTGAAAGTTTATGTATTGACTGCCAACAACCAAATGGAGAGTTCAGATAGCTCTTTTCCTACCATAGTCTGAAAACAAGGTACTGATAAAAGTCAGCAACAGCTACCAGGAGACAAATCTATCCCCTTGCTGCTTCTGAGAGCCATTCTGCAAAGTGTCAGAGCCTGACTCAGAGGAAGAGATACACTTGTAGTGGGTAGTTCTGTGCAGGAGAACAAAGGTGCCATGGAATGAGTACTGAATGGAGATGGGCATGGAAAGGCTGAGTCCTCTGCTGAGCAGAAGTCTCCCATCTCCCATTTTCTGCTCTGGGCTCCCAGGTAAGGCACAGGTCTCAGTGCAGGGGCTCTGCAGCTTCACGGTGGTCTATGGGAAAAGATTTGGTCTCAGTGCTTCCCTACAATCCCTTCACCCCCTCACTGTACATCTGCCCAGCACCTGGTCCGGAACTTGGAAGGGTTCTTAATTTCATTCTATGTGCACACTTATTACCCCCATAAGAAAGTAAGGCTGAACTAGGCTCTGTGTGCAGTGGGTGGGTTTGAACACAGCTGTGCAGCAGACCACTTGTTCTCTTTTTGCTTTGTGAGAACCATGGTGTTTAAAATATCCAGTCATCTTTCGGCATCAAGGGATTTGGGAATGAAATGATATCAAACAAAAAGGAGGGCAAACACATTTCTCTTTGCTTGTCCGGAAGTCACCCCTTTTACCTGCAGCAGCTGCTTTGCTCTGAACTAGTGCCCGGGGCCAGCGCCCTCTGCTGCAGCGATGTCTTGAGCACGACTTGTTAGCAGAAATCCAGAGACATGAAACAGTGATGTCACCGGAAAAGAAGCAGCAGGGATCGAGTTTATCAGCTGCAGCCAGCCTTGCTATTAATGGATGGGCTGCCTTCCCCAGCTCGGCACTGCAATGGGTGAAGTTGCAGGCTGTGATGCGGGGAGGACAGAGGAAGAGCTGCTAATCTCTCCTAACACAGCTCCAGAGTAACATTTGGATTTGAATATCGAGGTGCCATAACTGGAAGCTTCATTGTGCAGTTATAGCAGCTCTGTTGCCAGTGGGTTTAGTTGTTGTGCTTATTCTATTTTCAAACCTGCAGAGTTAGCTGAGCGACTGCATGTGCTCCTCTCTGCACTGTGGATGTTTAGGTTGCAGGACAAGTTCAGAATTAGCCTTTAATAGAAAGAAATACATTGGTGTCACTCTTTTGAAATATTAACAGGAGTGCGGATATAGCAGCGTGGACAGACTTGGGCCAGCTGTTGTCATCCAGTACTGTTCATAGACAACCCTTCTGAAGCTGCAAGAAGCTCTGAAATGATTCTTCAGGACAGGATGGTTCTCCATCATCCCCAGCATATGACTGATCTCTGGTAGCACAAGCCCCCAAGTCAGTCCAGTGTACACCTATGTTTCAGACAGAGAAATAGTCCATCTGGATTCTATTGCACGTCCCATATGTCTGCCAGCTTGCAATGGCAATACCCAAACTGCACTTTGTTTTGGTCTGGTCTTCATCTCTCAGTGGGAGTTAGGTGCATAGATCCTTTGAGGATTTGGGGCCAAGATCTTATCTCGATGTATGTGCAACCACTAGAACACTGACAGAAAATACAGAAAATTTTGCATCCTCTGGTGTGGACACTGGGAGTAAAATTATGTCTGTAAGAACTGAAAAGGGCAGTGATTTCCCAGAATTGAAAACCTCTCTGTTGAAAAGAGCAGTTTACCACTAAAATTTGGTGGGCAAAAAAATCTGCAACAAAATAATTGACACTCTAGTAACTGATTGTGCTGCCAATCCAAAGTGCAGCTGACATGACCTGAACATCCTCAATCACCTATGGGGAGGTTGAGGACACAATCTGGCGTCAGAACAGGAGCCTAACCTTGGTGCTCCTTGTCCCAGGGAAGTGCTCTACCCAACCAGCCACTTGAATAAGGATGCTGTGGGCTTACCTCTTCAGCCTGATGGGCTTTATCTTTCTCCCTCTCTCATCTTCAGTAGGTTTTGGGTTCATTCTCAGCCATAATGGGAGAAACGAGATCTCGAAAACTTTCGCGGGACAGGAAAACCACTTCCTACCCAGTTCTATTTCTGCTTCCAAAATTCTGTTTGGCAGTAGTTTCAGTGAACTCATTCTTCCTTTGAGTGCCATATGATCCACAGTTGTTTTCTAAATCACCAAAAGCCATTGACAGGCTGTGTGGTTTTGATTTAGGACAAAGATGTTCCTTTAAAAAAATAATTAACTCAAAATATAAGGGGGAAAAATCCATGTTTACCTTACTCTTTGCTTACAAAAATTTTATGAGAGTGAAACCCACTTATATCTGCACTATTTATAGATGTAAAAGAAGACTAAATGGAATTGTGTTTATCTCAAATTAGAAAGCCAGCATCAAACTGAAATGACATGCATAATATGTATATATATTCACAGTATACACATATTAATGTAAAAATAATATGCACATCTGAATCATGTAGAAGTATTTCAGCAGCGTTCATACAAAACAGGCCTGCAGGTATGTGTGGAAAACAAATACAAATATGTATATATAACTTTTTAATTAAAACTATTTCTTACTTCAAATGTTCTGTGAAAAGATCATACAACTCCACTATTGTGTTTTGTAATAATTTTGAACTTTGCAAGATTTGCTGCCTCTTTCAATGTTTAACCAATTATTTTCCCCTCAGACATTAGATTACTTTTTTTTTTTTTCTCAAGGACTCAAGATACTATATTGCTGAAATACCCACAACAATACAGGGAAATATAAGGAGGAAGGTGAAATGCTACAAGTTCTTACCAAAAGAATAATATTTCCCCCCGTGTCAAATGACATTACCCAAACATATGAGGCAGGCAAAAATACAGATCACATCTTCAAACTGATCTCTGCTTTCTTCTGGTAGGGAAAAAAAACCAGGCAATTCTGCAGTCTCAAGTGATGATTGGAATTTAGGCAACCTCAAGATGCTGTGTGTTCTCTGACTTGAAAGCTCATTCATAAATATCCCAGTGTGAATTCCTGGATATTGAAATGTCACTAGTAACTAAGGGGGAATTCACCATTTGTCACTGTCTCTTTAGACAGTAACTTGGGGACAGATACAAAAGATTGCTGCCTACTTCATCAAGAAAGCAAAGAGGAAGTGAAAACCGGGCAGCAGATGGCCTAAAAGAGCCTGCTGTGCTCTGGTCACCTGCTGGCAATGGTTCCTGTGGTATTAGTGGCAGTTCCTGACCATGAACACTTGGAGGAATTTTTGGTTGCTATAGTAGTAACCACTGTACCCTATTACAGTTTGGACTCTCCTAGTCTAGAAAATTTAGATTGTTGCTGAATTTTCAAATAATGTAATAGGAAAATAGATTAGGGAAGGATACCATGTATCAAATGCAAAAACATTTATACATCCTGACAGAGATTTGTTCAAATTGTTCTTTGAAACTCCTGTGGAGTAAGTGCCTCAACTTCCTCAGGGCTTTCTTCAGTGGTCATGTGGTTGATACAAGCACAGGGAACCACTGATCTCTTTCCTCTTTGTACCTAGATTTTATGTTTCTACATATCTAGCTTAAGTATCTCAAGACTTTCAGTAAATTTCTCTGAATAGTTTTCTAAATTAAACTACTCTGACTTCACCAGGAGCAGTTTCTCACAGGCTATAGTTTTCATATCTCTGCCTTTTCCTGTCTCGACATTTTCATCTACTGTTCTACACACACAGAGAAGACCCTTTGGGTGGATGAGATTTTAGGTACAGATGGGACCCTTGCTGAGACAGAGGTAGCCAAAGAGGACAAAGCAGCAGTACCAGAAATTGTGCAGCTTCTTGCAAATAATACTCTGTACTTATAAATATGATATTTATCTTTTTCTCAACATCACAAGTTTGGTTATCTGCTATAACCACAAGGTGCTTTTCAGCAGAGCTGTTGCACAGCCAGTCATTCCTCAGTTAGTTTATGGAGCTGATTATTCCTGCATATGTGAAAAAGTTTGCATTCAAGTTGAATCTGGTTTTTTCCAAATAATTTCCTCAGCTTGCTATATTTGAGTTTAAATCCTATCTTTTTGGTTTAATTTACCCCGTATAAAACTGTAATAAGTTTGTTTTTATCATCCACAGCATTGGCCAATATACCTCTAAAACATCCTTCCAGTCTGATAGTAAAACGTTGATAAAGGAACTTCTAATACCGTTTTCCAATTTATTAAATGAATCTGTAGTACCTTCCATGTTTCCAAAGCATTCTCACATGGAATCACTGAGGTGCATGAGTTGAGGTGAGGACATTGGTGGTGAGTACATTCATGTATTCCTATTTTAACTAAATCGAAGTGGTTCGATGATGAGCATAGGTTTTGAATCAGGAGATTTTATTAACATCTCTCATTTTGTTATAAATTTGGGACACACTCCTACTAAGCCCTTTTTGGATCAATATGTCAGATTTTATTGCATCCTTCCCTTCTTCCCCTCGTATCCTCTAGCAGAAGAAGGTTGTATAAGAACTGTCAGTCTTAAATTCAGTCGGTTTTCAGTAGAAGACTCCACTTTCTGTTAGATGATAGTCCTTTCAAACCACTTAAAATATTAAAATAAATATTAAAATATATATTATATGAATATATAAAATAAATAAATAAATAAATAAATAAATAAATAAATAAATAAATATGTGTGTGTACATATATGTATGATTACCTGAATGCTCAAATCACTGAATTAAAAATTTTTGTCTTTACATTTAGGAAAGAAAAATAAGAAACTATCTTGCTGTTGTTTATGTAGAGCAACTAAAATCAAATTTTTCCAGGTTTGAGAAGTTTCAGACAGAGAGATCTTTGATTCTGCACGTTTTGTGTGACTTCATGAGAGATTTTTAGTTACTCATTCAATCCAGGAGTTCTTCCCATCCTTCAGCTCTGGTCAAGTGACCACATAATGTACAGGCAAGGAATCAGCTTAAAGAAGAGTCATTGTAAAAATATATATACGGAATATATCTGTGCACACAAAACCAGACTAGTTGTTTTCCCCATAGATACACTAACACAAAATGCTGCAATATAATTCTGCATTCCTCACCACATTATAGCCAGTTATTTTGAAGTAAGAAATGGATGTAAATATAAACAATTTTCCTCCATACATGTGGAAAAGAATCCAGACTGTCCAGGAAGATATTATTTCCTGGTAAAATACTCTGTGTGGTTTGGTAACATATTGGAAAAAAACTTCAAAAAGCCAGATGGTTCTCCCTGCTATTTTAATGTTATTGTTTAATGAGTGGCCCAAGAAATGCATTTAAGTAAGTGAATAAAATCCAGTTGTTTCATCATTGTGTTATCTCAAGCAAAAACAAATAAATAAAAGCATGCCAGTAATGAAATGTTTTCCCTTAAGAACTTGGTAGAGTAGTAGTGCCAAATTCTGCTGTGATGTAAAATGGATGGATGCAAAGCAGATGTAACTTCATCTGCTGATTGCAATTGAAAGCTTTTAAAATTTGCTTGGAACATATTTATGCCTTGGGATGCATGGAGAAGCGAAGTTCAACTGGAGTTTAAGAAGTATGATCATTTCCCTCCACAAAATCTTTTTCTGTGTCACTGATCTCCTCAGACAAAGGTAGGGGTTTGGTGCCAGGTTTCTTCAGAGCTCCATTCTCTCTTTCAGACCCAAAGCTCCCTACATGCAATATAACTAGGTATTTAATACCTTTAACTATCAGTAAATCATTCAGAATACCTCACAGTACTCATAATCTGGAAGAGGAGCATTTATCTGCACTCCCTTATCAGCAACGTTCCATTCCTGATAAACATCCCATAGATCTGTTGCTGTAGGTTAATGATGAACTCCTTTTTGAGCCAAGTTAAAAATAAATTTAAGCTAATTATGGTCTCTGTTAGTGCAATGTCTATCTAGGGTGATGAACTTCACCATCCTTCAGAACAAGAAATATTAAATCAGTATACATAGCTGATCTTATTAAGGGGTTTAGACACCAAAGTGGGACTTGGTGAGAATTTGAACACTGAAGTTGAAGACTGATGCTCCACCTCCACCAAATCTCTTCAGCTTCAGGGAGACAGTGGATGCTGACTTTCCATCACTGAAATTTTCATATCTCTTGAAATTTTCTTCTGCAACTGTCCCAGTCTATTGCCCTTGAGGCCAGAGCAGCTCCCTGCCTACTGGTAGCTGAGACAGCTGTCTCCTGACATAAAGCTTCCCTTCACCTTCTTCCCTCTTCACCTTTTTCTCAATCTGGCTTTATCATTGTTCTTAAACCATTGAAATCATTGCAAAACATGACAACTATTCAATTTCACTCATCACTGCAATAAGTGCTCTAACAAAAGAGCATTCCCTCTGAAGTAAAACATCTCATTTCTCTATTCAAGCTCAATTTTTTGTCTTTCAGTAATGAAATTAAACATAGGGAAGGAAGGGCCACTCTTCATCTTTGCTGTTGAAACTAACAGGTGAGCTTTCTCATTTCATAAGGCCAGGAAAAAAGTTGTGCAAGCAGAAGTATTCTCTATTATTCACTCAGGGAAAAGTCCCAGTAGCAAGGTGCTAGATGGCTGGGAAGTAGGAAACTGCATTGTTCTAAATCAAGATGAGGAGGAACTAAAGGTGTTAATTTCTGTTTCCTCAGTGATCGTGGTTGACACTGGGCAACAATATTAAGAGGGTAGTGTCAGCACCATCTCTTTCTTTATCCAAAAAGACCAGATCTATCTTCTGTTCTCTAAATGGCAGATGCAGATGCCAAACACAAGAAGTTCCAGACTGTGAGTAAACTCAGCTCTCAAGAAGGACAGCATTCCTGATGCTTTTGTTTTTAATTTTTTAAAAATTTAAATAATAACATGTATTTATTTCTTTCATCAGTACTTTGTGTTATGGATTCCATTCCAAACTTTTTTCTTTCCATGGGCACTTAACATCAACCTATGAATTTTTACTGCTGGACAAAGCAAAAAAACCGGATGTGGTGAAAATCAGCATTACAGTGACAAAGTTCTGGAAAAAAATCACCCTCAATCCTGCAGTTGGATGTACCTCGACAAATCTCATACAAGCATGGATCTGCAGCAGTGACTAATGTTGTTTTCTGATGCAGGTCTATAGTCTGGGGGATCCCCTTGCAGGATATAGTTCCTGTCTCAGCTGGACACAAACAAAAAATATCTGAGACTGAATATCCTGAACCACAGACATTTCATAATTAGAGTGAATTTACTTAAATCCCAGGTCATGTAAATGAGTTTAGTCTTGTAACCACGCCAGGCTTCCTTTGAACTCATAAGTCCATCTTTTTTTCACATACAGCTTCTATGCGCCAGAGACCTAGCATTGCCAAGAAAAGCATTCCCACCTTGATTGCTGGATAATGAGAAGTAAATTTATTTTAAAATCTGTTTATAAAAAAAGCTTATCTTTTAATTTTCTAAGCTTAAGTTTATAGATGTTTGTCACAGCATTATTATATTTTCTGAGGAATTTTCTATGAAATAAATATTTTCAATACGCTATTGTTAATTAGTGTGTCTTGTGCATATACAAGTGAGCACACAAACTGTGCCACTAGTATGTGCAATTAATTTTCACATGTCTGCTGAGGGACATTCTTCAAGAAAATCCTCGAGGTGGCAGCACTGCCTCAGTGTTTAAGTTCACACACCAGGCTCAAACTACTGAAAGAAACCCAACCCAAAACCCCCAACAACCTGGAAACAGTGCATTGCTAAGCTGGACCTTATTTTAAAATACTTTTTATTCAGTGGTGTACACATGTGTACACCAAGACACACATGACTTGTTAATCAACCCACTGGTCTTTCCTTTTTGCCTGAAAAATGTCAGCTTTAAAGTGTAGGTGTATTCAGGCATCCTTTAAAAACACCAAAAAATATGATGGTATAACTAAAACATAACTGGTGCTTGCTCATGCATAGACATGAGACAAATGGGATTTATGGAATTTTAGCGGGGAACATACACCTAAGCTTGTCTTTCAAACCCTTGGCAATATAGTTTTCTTAATCCTGCACTCTTGCTGTTATTCTCAGTTGCTGCTACTTATATCTTCAGAAAAATGGTCTGGTTAGCAAAGTGCAACAGAAAAACCATTGCACTAAACTTCACCACACTCCATGTTATTTTATAAACCCATTTTATGCAGTAGCTCTTCATTAATTTAAATTGTCTGCTACAGTTAATATTGTTTAAATATAATCCTAGCTAATTTAGTTTCAGCCATAATGAATACAGGGACTGAAAGTGTGCAGTATCCTGCACTCTTTCGTATAGAGCTAATCCTACAAATTGCTTTGAGTGTTTCAAGAGAGCATTTTTTCATGAATGGTTTTTATCACTAACATGACTTCATTTGTAAGTAAACAAGCTTCCTACAGTACCTGCAGGCACCAACAATGATGATAACAGTTGGAATCTTCATTTTACTTTTGACAATATATCCTTTTATATTCAAATAATCCAAAATTCTAGCTAAATAGTACTAAAGTTCATCTGGCTAACTATAAATGTGGAAGTGATGTGTATACTAAAAATAATATTATGATTTATATTCTTCTGGATATTCTACTTTCACTAGAAAGAACTAGATAACACATTTGGTTACTTTTATGCTAGTAGCAAAAATTGTTATTAAATTTAATTCTTTTAAACAATGAACAGGTATAATGTTTAGTAGATACTAGTTTTTCATGACCACATGTGAATAATCTGTCTGAAAACTTGCTTGGCCCAACCATTGTTGGGAAAGCATCATCCACATTTCTTTTCTCCATATGCCTTCAAGAAAATTAAGATGGAAGCTCATGCACTTTTAAATTAATCTTTTTATCGGAGTATTCAATTTCAAAAGGGGTTGAAAGTAGCAGATAACATTTAACACTAAAGGTTTCAGTTGGGAACCCGTCACTGTGGTATGATAGTTGTAAAATTCTTATAATTTCCGGTCTTGGCATTCATAGGGGTTGTCTTGGGCAAAGTAGCCACAAATGCAAATTCAGAACCAGCCTCGTTCGCTACCTTAGAGTTTGTATTTTAACAGAGTTCATCTCTAGAAAGTGTCTTAAAGATGGGCAGCAGCTGGGAAGACACAGCTTGATTAAAGATGGGAAGCATAAAATCAGGCAAGGGATCTCATGTTTGAAGACATTACTAACATGGTAGATAAGGAGAAATCAGTAGATGTTAATACACAGTTTGGTTTCTGAGACACATTTGGCAACCTCACACATGACTTTCCACTTTTTACTCTTGGAATAATGTGATAGTCTTTTGGGGAAGTTCCAGGTATCAGCAAAATTTTACTGTCTAAAATCCATTTGTTAGCCCATTTATTCTGTGCATTTGTTTTGTGTACATCTACAGTTATTTAGACTAGAGAAAATTGTTTGCTAGTTCATTATGGGCGTAATTTTAAATTTTCTAGTTTTTTTCTTCCAGCTCACTAATGGGTGCCCTGAAAATCACAACAAATGTCTTCTGTATTTCCTAATACCTGAGGCCATGCTTTTAGTTTTAAGAAATGATGCATAATTTTTCAGGTTTACATAGGCCAGGACTATAAGGTCTCTCACCATAAGAAGAGAAAGAACACCAGATCTAGGTAAGGGAAGGACCAAAGCAGAAGCAGATGTAGCTTTGTGCCACTCTGGCCCTGAGCACTCAGAGAGGCCCAAAGCAGAGTTGTCTCATCTTTTATTGACTATTTTAGCTGCCAAGGATGACGATGACACGAACATAACCCAGAAATGTGTCTTTGCATGGAAATTCCCTTCATACAACACAGACTGCTTACATTTCTTATCATAGTCACGACTGATAAAAAAATGTTTGGGAAAGTATTTATCTGTCTGGAAACACTAATTAATTCAAACTATAAAGCTAATAGACTCATTTCTGAGAAAAAGAATCACCATGTAAGACAGGTTCAAAAATAGGTTTCTCATATCTCAGACCAATGACTCACCATTGGACCAGCTGATTTTCCTTTGTAGTTTCATTTTGGTAAAGAATTAAATCAAATTCCAACACCTAGAATTCATTACATATTTTCTTTTTGCATGGTGAATGGCACCACTTTTAGTTTCATGCCATTTGACTTAAAATTCCCAATTTCTACTGCACAGTACATTAGAAAAGTCTTGTTTTTTTCCATACATTACAATTCTTGATTTTTTCTACAAATGACTGAGGCTGTTTCTTCCTTTGTCTACTCTGCTCTTCTGTCCTGATGAGTCTTCCCAGGCATGGTTTCCATGCATGTCCCCAAACATGCCAACACACCAGAAGAGACAAAATAATCTATGCATGGCACCTATAGGGGGTTTTCAGAATCATGCAAATAATGTTTAGTGTATCAATGTACAATCTTTTAAAAAATACATGATATTTAATATCAAATAAAGATAGATTTTATTCACAAAATAAGGAACATATGCCCAGCTTCTTATGAAATGTCATCCTGCTTATTCCCCCAGCAGGATTTTCCTGTAACACTTCTTAAAATAGAAATAATTATGGATTTCATCTACTTGTTCTGCAGTGACATTTTTATTTTTCATTTCTCAGCTTTACCTCCTGTGCAACAGGCGCTTCACCTTCAACTCCAGAGGATTGCTTAAAGGCTTTTTCATTTAACTGCTGCTACATGCCAGTGCACAAATTACCTGGCAGGGATGATGTGGAGTGTTAAGGCCCACATCCTACAGCAAGAGATTTACCAGCTCCCTGGGTTCTTAGAGCACAGAGAGCCTAGTTCCACACTGGATGTGGATCCAGGTGTTTTTGTAGCGTGATGTACTGCTTTAGAGCAGTGGAATTAGTTCAAGATGTCAATAACAACAAATAAGTGACAAATAAGATGACCAAAAAAAATTGCATTGTCTGTTATTTGTGTTTCCATGACCTGGACCCTCCAAAATAATTTATAAAATTAAACCACTATTCTGATGCTACAAAATTTCTTCCAGAAAGTTTTCAAATATCGCTGTGGCACCTCAAACACAACACTGGGACAATTTGCATGAAATCAGAGAATGCAGCATCACAAAGCCTACTTGCAAATTGATGCTCAAAGATTTCTGTGACTGCCAGAAAAGGTATGCTACCATGAATGCTCAGAAAATATTTCAGTTGTCTTCCCTGTAAAGATGTTCCCAAACAAAACATCTTCAGTACTTAATACCTGTGCTAAAGCTTCAGAACATAGCCAGATGTGCACTGTGTGGTGCTGCACTCAACCCAGCTTTGGCTACAGCATTCCCTCTAGTAAGTCTCCAGGCTTCAGGGGTAGGAGAGATCTTCTGACTTCATACTTAGCTCCCTAATTAAGAAAGCAATTTTTGGAAGCACTGCCACTGTGTCTGAACTTACATGGTTTCAGACTCACCCACTGCTTTTTTACACTATTTTCTCCTGAACTAATAAAGGCTTGAGTATCTAGTTTTTTGGGGTTTTTTTTCCCCATTTCCCAGAACAGTATTTTTTCATTGCTATCAAGTCACTCTGAAACTTTCCTTTTAGCATTAATAGTGGTTTACAGCCAGTAAAACATATCCTAATCATGCTTCTATGTAAGTTTTCCAATAGTCCTTAAAACCAGAATTCTATACCATGGTACTGGTATGTGAACATTTTAATCAAATTAATTTCTAGGTTTGCTTTTGTAAGAGATGGGCAGACAGGGAAGGGGTTCTGTGCTGGTCCCACCTCCAGGAAGTGTTCTTAAATACTCATCTGCAACATTCAGCTCCTTAGAAAGCAGAGGAAGCCTGGGTTCTGGCAGACCCAACCAACCAAACAAAATCAATTAAAAAACAAAAAAACAAACCAAAACACAACAAAAAAACCAAAAAACACAGAGTATAAACCAGGGATCAGTTTATAGGAATACTTTTTTTACCTTATCTACCAGGCCTCTAGTCAATATGCCATGAAGTAAAGGCATAAATAATACACTCATGTCCAACTCTGGCCTTCATTTTAATGTGTAAATGTGGAGGAGAGTTTCTCCTGCACTGAGGAGTTGTGGCAACATCCTGTAACAGAGTTTTCTGAGCCCATTACCCTAGAGGACACTTGCCTAGACCAAGTCTTCTCCTTGATAGTTTAGTGTCACTATTGTATTTGCTAAAGACTCTGGAGGAATGAGCTCCTTTTCACTGTATATCTTAAGACATTACATTAAGTTTGGAATGGATAGAATTGCCTAATAAATAACAAAGTTGTGGGAATTCAGGGGAAAAATGAGAGTTCAGGCATTCCTCCTGCCTTCAGGTATTCCCCATCAGCCTGATAGAGGCAGTTGTCTGCATACCATGCCAACTTCCCAAACTTTTATTTAACAATTCTTCCCAATGGATAGACTGGGAACCTATGACTTTGAGTCTATGTCTTTTCTTTGAGGCACTTTCCAATGGAAAGGTATCTTTTGCATATACTGAAATGACATTTCATGCCTTCTTGCATTTTATTCTTAGTTTCTATAAGGTAATTTTCTTTTTTTGCCTCAGTATAATGATTTCAAGATTACTGGGCCTTCAAGCAACCACAGATATCTAGTAAATGAATCTGTGATATCTATGTAATGAAATCCAGAGTAGAGTTACTTTAGATGTAGTTATCTATCTTGTTACATTAGGAAAATGCCAGCTCAAACTGACATCCCCCAGACAGATATTTCTAGGTAGTGCAGACAGGTGCTGAAGGAATAAATGGTTCTTTTCTCTGACTCGATTCCTCCACCCAGCCCCATCTTGAGTGATGTTAGTTAATACATGAAGCCATGGGAACACATGAAATGTGTGACAGCATTCTCACAATAAAAGGCCAGCTCAGCACCTCCTTTTATGCATGCTAAACTTCCTGAACAGATTATGACCAGGACCTTTAACTATCCAGGTATGTGAATTGTCCAGTTAGGTTTCAGAAAATGGCAATTGCATCAAAATTCCTTTCATCTGTCAGACCATTTTTTCTTCTTTTCATTTCTCAGCTGTCTAGGAGTAATACCAGTCATTACAAAGCTTCTTCATTTTATGCTCTTTTCCAACTTGTGCTCAATTTGTTCACCACATGCTGGGTTAGGCTCATGACTGTGTTACTGTTCTTTTAGTGTTTAGTCTGATGCTCTCATGGCTGCTTCTGATACTATTCTAGTGTGATTAACTATCATTGTGATCAGATACAATCTATGCTGTTTGCCTCACATACTATTATCCTGGACTGTGGTTCTGTGGTCCTTTACTGCCATCACAATTGATGCTCATAATTGTCTGGTTTTTTCATATCTTGATACTCATGCAAATCATTGGTTTCTTCTCTTAACTTTCTCATAACTCTTCCAAAATTCCCACAGTCATCTTTCAACCTTGCAGTTCTTAGTGATAGTGAGATTCTTAGCCTTTGGTATCAGTGTGTACTGTCACCTGTAGTGGATGACAGCATAACCCCCTCCAGTCCTGCAGTTGCTTTCCATATTTACATTCTAGTAGATAACATTATGTGGTTTCCCTGATTTACACTGCTGATTTTGTGGCTCACTCTTCTTACTATCCTGATAACTAAAGCAAAAAACCCCAATTTTTAGAAAAAGTCAATATGTTAAAATATTTCATTTTATCTCTTAGCTGTCTACAAATTAAAGTAAAATTTATTGAATAATTTAGTGACAATGAAGACTATAAATTAAGTCAAAATACAAGTACCAAAAAAGAAGGAAGGGAGAGACTTCATTCATTGAACTGTGCCCCAGCTATAAGCATTCTATACATTTAATTTTCCTTTTACCTGAAGAGATTAGAATTCACATCATGATGCCAAGCGTCATCATGCTGTTTAGCATTTTTCATTAAGGCTCCAACAAGAGAGCAACCACAGAATATCATGCAGCCTGTAGTGGTTACAGCCCTCAGCTGGGTGAAGAAAACACAACTCCAGATCTCCCTCGAAAGAATCTGAATGACAGTGTCTGACCTCCCACTCGTATGCTCTAACTGCAGAGAATTGCAAGGTACATTCCTGCCTTATATGCTTGTGTGAGTTGTTTATTTCTTATTATAAAGCATTTTTCAGTTCATGTTGGAGTTCTGAACTGCTTCAGTTAGCTACTTCCAGGTCTTTATTAGTGCTTCTCCATTGTGTATATATTTTTTTGCTTGAAGTTGTCTCTTCCAAAGATAGAAACAATAACACCTTTTTCTTTAGGTTAAAAAAAATTTACACAGAGGAGACATGCACTTTACAGCATGGAATACATACTACTTTCCTCTTTTTGGACTTGTGCTCGCTGTGCCTTCAAAATGGGTAGACAGTAATCTTGAAAAGTGCTGTTTTACGTTACCTTGTCATCTGCAGTGAAGTTGTTTGAGTTTTTCTCTTTCCTTGAGCTTCTCTGTTACTAATTTGCAGTTATAAGAATCTTACTTGTTCCCTACAAGCATCTAAAATATTTTTACAGGACTTGGGATCTGTTTCTCAAGGTCTTTAGGCTGCTCTCTGAATACTGAGCCACTGGTTGTCACCACGAGCTTAATCAGGGCAACGTGGAGCTCCTACTGCAAGAATATAAGCTTCCACTGCTCAGTGCCTATTTTTTAGCAATGCAGAGAGAGAACAGGGTTAGAGAAGGATGTCAGTAGCTTACTCACATAATAAGCCCCCTTACAAGATGCTGATTTACATATTTTAATTTCTTCACATTTCTTTCTACAGAACTTGGTTGGTTTCATTCCAGCAGAGGAAAGCGTAGGAGAAGGATTGCTTTACCCTGGCAAACACAAACTACTGACAGGTACACAGCAGCTGTTCAATCTTAGCATCAAGATTACAGACACACACACACGAGGCTCAAGCAGGCATACTTATTTCAATGCTGGTCACAATGCTCTGACAACAATATGTTATAAATCCTTTCACAGTCAGCCCAGATAAGGTGAAGGCACTTTTGCTGTTGGTTTCAATTTTTGCCCTGAAAAAAGAGGTGGGAAACCAAGATTTCTAGGTTATTAAACTCCTAGATTTAAGTATTTATAAACTAACACCCCTCCCTCATCATCACCAAATTTTTCCTGTCATTAGAATATTCAAAAACTCATGACTATTATAACAATGCATGCAACCTTCACATATGACTTCCACATTCCAATGTATTAGGCAAACATGAAGTAATTTAACAATATTGCTGTTTGACAAATAGCATCATGACCACCAGAGTTAGTGCCTGCTTTTCTGTTGCTTTCTGTCTTGCCACTGATTTTAGTATCTAAGACATGCAAACACCAAGTTAAACATTTCTCTGCCTGGGGTAATTGCAAGAACTTTCTCCCATGTCAGCTGTCCTGGCCTTCAAAATCACTAGATATGGAGTTCTGGGCCTGAAATTCACCCACCAGCCCATTCCACCATTCTCACTCCCATTCCAGTCCCCTAATTTAAAAGCCATGCTTCCATAATAATTTTTTAATATTATTTAACAATATTTT
This sequence comes from Passer montanus, assembly GCF_014805655.1. Lineage (NCBI taxonomy): Eukaryota > Metazoa > Chordata > Aves > Passeriformes > Passeridae > Passer > Passer montanus. The sequence continues at coordinate 6,447,292 of NW_024357613.1, read as the reverse complement.
TATTCTATTTATCCTTGAATATATGTAAAAAACCCAAAACTACCCTTACCATTTCCTTCTTGTGGTTAATATTGTGAAAGATCAGTTCTTTGGATCTAGTCAAAATCAAAGTGGTCATAGCAGTTGGGAGCTACAGCCAAAGATGTCATTAGCATCTATCAAGGCCCTATTTTGAAAAGACTTCTGGCCTATCTGTACAGTGAGTTCTGTGAACTCTTAACTCATCAGTACCCTGAGAATCAGTGTGTGGCAGTGGGAAGTAAGAGAGCTATGATGGAAGTTACTGAATGAGCAGGGGATGAAAGGGCAGATTAAATTCAGTGTCAGTTCAATGCAAAATAATGCACTAATGGTAAACTAACTGTAAACCATCCGCCAGAGACGAGACAATGGACAATATATCAGATGCTTTCACTCCTGAAAGGGACCTCATAGTCACTATAGTTTTCTGACTTTATCATCCCAGTTTTCCTCAGTGGCCAAAAAGAAAGCAGGGTAATAAGACTTAATGTTACGAAGACAGAATAGTCAACTAAGCAAAAAAAGTATTTAATGCTTCTTGGAGTTGAGGCAGCGCCATATCAAACAGGATACTGTAAAAACAGTACAGAGAAGGATGAAAGGGATGACAAGGAGATAAAAAGAAATTAAATAGAGCAGAACAGATCTGTCTGGAAACGACTCAACTGAACAGGCAATAGATACAAAAGAAGAACATAACATCCGGAATGCCAGAGAGAAGATGAACGGAAAACAATTATTCGATGTTTCACATAGCTCAGGATGTGGAAAACACCAAATGAAATTATAAGATAGCACGTATAAAATAAACCAAAGGAAGTTCTTGTTGCTAAGTAAAAATCACAGGCAAAAAGTGTAAGCGAGATCAAAAAGATAAACAATATCAAAGAATAAAGCTCTGTTGAGGGCTATTATATGACTTGAGCCTGATATACTTATGGTTCCAGATATCTTCCAGGTTGAGAACTAGGAGAGACTATCAGGGAAAGTTTGTTTTGTCCTTCTGCCATTCTCTGGTGTGTCCCTTGCTGGTCACAAAGCTGCATGCATTTCTGCTCTTACCCATCAAGTTTATTCCTGTGTTCTTCTATACTGTAATAAATGCTTGACTTGAAACAACAGAGTTGTGCAAGTAGAGAGACAGTGAAATATTTACAAGTCCCAAATCTGACTAGGTCTCCTGTGATACAGAAAACCTTCTTCAGACCAGACTCTATGTCAGGTAGAGAAGGAATTCAGGCAGGGGTATCTTCTAGCCAAGGCATGTGTATTTCAGGTGTTACAGTGTTTTCTACAGATTGCTTTAAGAAGAAACAGGTTATAGTTGTGTCACCCATGTAATAAAGGAAAATTTTAACAAGTTCTGTTACAGAGTTTGCTGGAAACAAAGAAAATATTGCTGATTTAAAAACATAATATTTTGCATTTCAAACTTAGTTGGGAAAATTGCAATATTTTTATCCTATTTTATTGGTCTTTTAAAGCAAGTAAAAATGAGTAAAATAGAAAACCAGCTGATATTTTTATGCATTCGAAATTGAAAGATCAGTAACTTGTCTGTTATTTCTTTCTCTCAATTCCCAATATAATCAAAGTTTTCAAGTTAAATATGAGAGAAATCATAGACACAAGAATCTCATTCACCTGACCATGCTCATTAAAAATGAGGTTATGCCTATAAACTCAAGAAAAAATTATTGGTAGTATGCTTCTGTTCTGAATTAATTGGACTACTGTAATTTCTTTCCAGCTGAGCCAATGGTGTGTGGTTCTTTTGTGTCTCTTCATTGCTGGGCTAGAATGCAGCAAATCATAAAGCTCATATTTTATACTAATATATTGCTCAACTAAAAACTCATTAAAATAGATTGGAATATGTGTTAATTTTAAACTCCCTCAACCAACAGATATTAAGAGAAAAATGCAGTTAAAATTATATGTCAGAAACAATTTTATGTATCTGAAGTGATCAGTCATATAAGACTTGAAAGGACTTTAGCACTATGGAAAACAAATTCAAAAAAATTTCCAAAATTATCAGCTGAAATTATTTTGGCAAATACTAGAGGAAGATTGTTTCCAGAGAGCATGGCTGGTATGGAAATTATTTGCTAGCCAAATGTTGCTAAGCAAATGATTCAACCAGCTTTGTTTCACCAGTTAATGACACCCTTTGAAAGTTTTGACAAGTAAAGAGTGTTCACAAAGTGTATATTGAATTAAATGTCCAAAAGATATTTTTCCACAAGAATAAATATTAGTAATACATTGATCATGCATCCAATTATTTTCATTTTAGCCTAGACATATTACCCATATTTCTAATTTCCCTTTTCATAGCTGTGAAAACAATCCATGCAAGCTGAAACACCATCAAAGAATGTGTCATTTTTCTTAATGTGGGTGAAAATTTCTTCCAAAAGCATAGTGGAAAATGTGTGGGTTTTGTTGTTAGATTTGCTAGTGCCAATACTACTTTCCAGTGATGGACAATATATAAAGAAGAATCTAACTTAATTTTACTTAAATAACCAGGGCGCCTCTGAAAGGTAAACAAATACTCTTCTGTGGCATTGCTTTTACCGCAGTATTTCCTAAATTTAGAATGAATGTGTGCCACAGGACTGTATTTATATCAAGTAACGGTAAATTTTTGCTTTTTAATCTGGTAGGTTCACCATGTATTTATAAAAAAGAACTGAAATATAGAATTAAATATGGATAAATATATGGGGAGAAACTGAATGAGAAAGGAAAATCAAGCTATACATAAAGAGCAAAAATACAATGTGATCTTAGCTGCAAAAATGGCACAAGTGCCACATGAATGTCACCACGTACAAATGACTCCATGGTGGAAGGCAGCATAGTGACTTCTGCTATGAAGCAAGGTAGGTCCCTGCAGAAATAATTCAGATTATAAATGGGCTTAAGTGAGGCAGAAAGTGTCAGAAAGAGAAACCAGAGCAACTTTACCCTATTTTGAGTATGTATATTTAGTACATGTCAAAACCTCTCCACTGAGTTTTGCAGTCTTGAATATTAGAATAAAGCAGTCACATGATGGAATATGTATCACAAAGTCAGTCAGCTGTATCATAAAGACTAATTTAAACTTTAGGGACTGGAAAAATAATCATTTTTCTTCCTCAAAGCCATCTTTCAGAATGGAACAACTATCCCATTAGCTTGGAATTCTGTTCATGCCTTGGAACCAGCTTTTGCAGGGCCTGATCAAAAATCAGACATCATATTCAGTAGAAAATTAAAGGCAAAAAGTAACATTCATCCCCCTAAATTTGGATATAGAAAGTCCCTGGTAATTTTCCATGGAGAGAAAAAATCCAGACATGCCTAACATTTACAGAATCAAAATACTTTTTTCTGAAAATGTAGTCTCAGTCATAGTTTTCAGCCCTCCTAGGACAAAGAGGAATTGGCTTCACAGGGTGTGAACCAGGATGCTTGGGCACCCAAACACTCGGCTCTTTGACAGAGGGACACAAATCCCAGATGCCTCAACTAACACATCAGGTAAGCTGGCTGGACTTCAGGCTAGCTGGTGTTCTTTCCACACAACAGCAAAACCAGAAAGAATTTAGTTGTATTCACTTCAGAGGTTTTTAGAGTTACTAAGACTAAGATTTGGATGCAGGACAGAAGCTGTAAACCTGCAGAAGGTTGTGCTATGCATCCCTCTGATCCTGAGAAAGTAAGGACATGATGTAGGATGCTCTAGTCTTATCCCCCTGCTTCCATAAGAAACAATTATGAAAACTGTTGAACTAGGTAAGAGACAATAACCTGTGTAGACTTAAACGTTATATCAGGGCCTGAAAAGCCCATCAGGGTCTTTATTTCATTACTTCATGGTATTCCATAAGAACAAAATGCTCAGGTGGCCAAAATGGATGGTGTCCCACTGAAGCTCTGGGAGGTGCTCACTGGCACATGGCCAGACCACCTTGCTATTCCTCTCTCCTTCTCAGGAGGAAGATATTCAAAGGATACTACCCAAGAGCCACAACTGGGAGTGGAAAGCTGTCTTTTGGGCACATGGCTGTGGCTAGATAGGACAACAGCAGGGCATGTGTTAGCTTTATGTGGCCCCATTGCCACTGCCTTGACTGATAGCCGAGCGCTGCCTCAGCTGTCTGAGGCAGCAGGTGCTGCAGCGCTGCTTTTGTTGCCTGCTGTGGCAGTAGTTATTTCTGCTGGCTATGAGAATGGCATCTGCTCAGCTTGCTGGAGTAGAGGTAGGGGCATAGCTTTGTAGCTTGTCTAGTACAGCTGACACAGCACACAAAGCACTATTAGCAATGGGGTACTGCTTCTTTCCTTCATACTGCTGTACTAGGTAAAAGGAATCAGAGGCAAAAGTCTAGATGGATCTTTTGCCTATTATTGATCACATCAAATACAAAATTAAGCTGAATGCTCAAATGCCCCATGATATGATTTTTGGTCATTTGTTCTTCTATTTACATGGACTAATGACCTCATGTTCTGTCTTTGTTAGCAAATGGTGTAAATTATATAATATTTGATCATGATTTATTTTCTCAATCTGGAGTCCTTCTTTTATACACAGATTTTCCCAAAGGAGGCCATTTACAACCACGATTCTATGGACCATAATCACAGCTCTAGGAATGCTAACATGAACTCTTCTCTACTTTATACTGAATATTCACCAGCATCTGCTATGAGATTAAAATAAAAAGATTTTGCCACACATGGCAGACAATTAACAAACAATATGCTGATATAGTTTAGGGCTATCCCTTCATTTTCCCTGCAGGATCTGTTGTGGAGATATCTCCAGGGGTTTAAATTGCAGTCTTCAGCTTCTGAATTTACATATGGCCTTTCATTGACTCTTTCTGCCTTAATAGTATACTTTTTCATTTGTGTACAAATATTATATGGAGGTTAACCAGGATTTCCTCATGTGCTATTTGACTGTCTAAGTCTACAAGGATGACGGATTGTTTTTTCCAACTGGGTGTCTTTAAACTGAAATTGTTCTGTTTAGTAAGGCAGCACACATAGGAATGAGCATTGTTTATTTTTGATTTTGAGTTGATTTTTCTTTCTTCTCCATTTATAGTAGAAATAATTTTATATTGTGTTTCAAAGCTCAGTAATGCTGCTGCTTATTTAGATTTCATTTCTTTCAAATGAAATACCATTATTCTCCACTTCTGAGTTTGCCGGAAATGTATTTTTTACTATGTCAGTTTTAAGGTATATTTTCAAATTCCCTATTCTTTACTACCTATAAAAGTAGATTGTTACACAGATGTATTTTTAAGCATTGAGGTCAGTATAATTTTCCATTGCCTCCCACTACAACCTTGACTGCATAATTTATTCCAGTTTTCAAGAATTTTTGATTCCACATTGGCTTGCCCTCAGTTTCCCTCACACACAAGTGGCCTTTTGACTTGTGCAAAACTACAAACATGAAACATATTTTTGCACAGCCAAGATTTAATTTCTCTTATTGCCTCTATCAGGAGTTGAAAATGCCAAGGTTTAGGAGTATCAGATTATTATTTTAAAAAAAAAGAGCTAGCTATATTTGATTTAAATGTAAGATTTAAATGTAATCTGTATTCATTGTAATAATGCAAAATATTTGCTTCTTTTTCAAAAACTGCAGGATTGGGAATTGCTTATTTGGTCTTCAGCTACTTAAAATTTAGGTACTGAATATATTCTATATCTTTAATTAACAATAAAATCAAATTTTGATGAAGGTTTTCCATCATAAATGAATAGTAGAATTTTAAAATTAATCTGGGCTCAATTTATGCATTTTAAAATTTGATATCTGGAAAGAACTCAGTTTTGAAATTTTATTGAGAGCAAAAAGTTGAGATGCATTGCTGGAAAGAATTTGAAAAATTTATTACCTGAATGGCTCAGCTGATGTGTGCTCTTTTTCCATTGCAAATGGTAGGCAAGAGTAAAGGGAGAGGAAGAAAACATGAAACAAATGAAAGGAGATTAAAACCAAAAGCTAGCATAAGTAAAAAAAATAAGAGGTCCCCAAAGGGAAAGACTAAGAATGCATGTGATCTGGATCCAGTTATCAACCTCCAATGAAAATAATGAGGTGTTATTATTTTTATTATACTGGAATGAGTAAAATGAACATCTTTAACACTGTTTATTTATCTCAAAGCTAAGTCTGAGGGGAAATTCTCTATGAAAACAGAGGACCAGAGTCATCTAAAAGCAACATGTAAAGGCACTCATTGTTGCATGTGACTTTGTTTATATTTATATGGACATGGGCTTGGTTATATCTGTTGCTAAACTAAGCAGAATTCAGGAAGACACATGAAATGGAAATCTAGACACTAAAAACAAACCTTTGAAGAGTTCAGAGAACTTCCATTTTGAAATAAAACAAAAGTAAAAGTAAAGCTCTGTTGCCCTGGGACAGTTTCATTCCCTTCCTAGATACCCAGCTTTCCTCATTAACCTTTTTCCTTGCAAGCTTTGAAAATGAGGAACTACCAAAAAAATGGTTCCAACACATTTTGAGCACTTACTCAGGAGTCACCTGAAGCCTTTGCATTCACATTTTTAGAGAGTACAGTGAATTTTGAGCAGCCATTCTCAAACCCATCTCTGACCAGGTCGCTCTCACGCTGGAAGACCAACACAACATTCAGCATTTCCACCGAGCTATGGCCAAAGTCAAGTAAAATTTGTTCCATTTGTTCCAAGGTGTTCCATTTCATGTTAAAAGTAAATGGTTGTGCAAAACCATAGTTTTCCTGTGCTGTGAAACAACACAGAAAATACTCAGCTGTGACTTCTAATGGAACATGACAGCAGATGATGAGTGAAATTATACTTCAAGTCTCAGAGGAGAAGTCTGTTAGAAAAGGGAAAAAAAAGCCCTCATATAATTTGTTCAAGACTCTTGAGGCGAAACTACACATACAATTATCAACATTGTCTGACAACAGAGAAGAATAAGGAGAATAGTCTAGCTCAGACAGAAGAGCTGAGTAGAAGCCAAGATCCCATTTTAACTTCTTCAGGTTTAAGAATGGAGGGGTGTCAGGGAAGTTTATATGTCTGTTGCCTATTGTTTTCATTCTGCTCAGTAAAACTTAGCTGTGATGGGATTTCCATTTGACCATGTAGGGAATTTAAACTGTAACTTAATATTTACTGTTATAATTCAACATGTAAGATCAATGATGTCAATGAATGCTGACTTGTCCCAGTAGCATTTGTTACTATTACTATAATAATGAAGACAGTTAGAATCATTTGATGATGTCTGTAGGGAAGGAGAGCCTTTGCCAAAGGCTGAGGTGACTTAGAAGAGGACGATGCACGCAGTTATTCTTATGGTAGTGACAAAGAGGTTTTCAAAATGCTCTCCAGTTAGATAATTTAATTTTTAAAAAATACATTAAAATTATGAGCCAAATACTGTGAATGATGATAAGACATCTTTAATTTTTCTAGGAGTAAGGATATTACACTATGTTACCTGAGCTGTAAAAATTTAAAGCTTAAAAAAAATTAAAATGCTATTTTGCTCTATCTTTGGTAATATAACTCTGTATTTGGCCCTAATTCTTCTGTTATATTAGTATATTTTTCTCAGTGAAAGTGTTTGAGTCTAGACTTATTTCAGCATCTCATCACCTGCTTCTCAGTTAGCTTTGAATGAGCAGAATATTTAATTTATTTTTCTGGTGTTCCTTGTTCAAAGGATCAATATACCCTCACAAAATTTTACAAAAAGGTGTAAATCTAACATATAATAATTTAATATATCAAATAATCATAGACTGAATACAATTTTCCAATTTAAATTTTGCTCATTCTTTGTTTTAAATGCCGTCCTATCCCAAATCTTGTAGGCATTTGAAAAATGTTTTCCAAGTAAGGAAACTATTATTTTTTTTAATACCTACAGATTATAAAATATTACTTTATGAAACTGTACACTTTGGCATAGATGAAGAGAAATCACACCTTTTATATGATATCCTACTACACTATGACTAACATGGTTTCAAAATTGAAAAATTCTATTCTGTTGTAAAAAGAAAAGCTGATGTACTTTTCCCCAATCCTGTTTTTTCACTTTATTTTTACTCATCCTTTCTTCATTTGATGCCCTCCATGATACCTTGTCAGAGAGTACAGGCCCCAGAGGATTTCAGATTTCCTGAAACTTCAGAATACAGGAAGAGCCTTGAGGGGTTAGAAAAAAAAAGAAGAAAAACAAAAATTATGGAATCACTAATAGAAAATGAAGGATGTGATTGTATAGTCCTAGACCTTTAGAACTGGTGAAAAAGTAAGTGTCTATTTGGAGCTAAACACTACAGAAAGCTGATTATTTGAACCTAGAAGAGACTTTTTTTGCCTCAACACACATCTCTTCTATAAGAGCTGCTTTGCTCTTTCTTTTACGTCTTACCTTTCCTGCGTCAGTTTGATGCTGAAGGAACTGAGGCTTCTAAATAACTGATGAATTGTTTTCTCAGCCACAGAATAAACATTAAAGATGACTTGTGTTTTATCCTGTAAATTGGAGGTTTGCATAGGGTGCACAGGGAAATTTACTCTGGTGGGTTATTCCAATGTTGATACATATACAAGCCCGTGTTCAAAACTTAAGTTAGTTAAAATAGTACAGACTTTTTCCCAATGTTTGGATGAGCCCTCTAGAGTTTCCAGCACAAACTACTTCTGCATGTGGATTTAAAGGATTGTTTCTGTCTGGAATTATGCATATCTTTCTGAAATTGGTTTTCCATTTATGACATTCAAATTCAATTTTTCCAATGTTTGCAGTAAATCAGCACACACACAAAGCATATTCGTTGTAGTATAAAATAAATTTTAAACCCAATATTAATGGAAAAGTTTTGTCTCATTTGTCAAGCTCTTCTTATTTTTATTGTTATAGAAATGCATTTTCCTTTTATTCAGGGTTCAGTCTGCTGGAAATTAAAAACTTGACTGTGTAGCTGATAACCAGCCCATTTCAAACATAACTTTACCTTTCACCTTTTCACCTTGTGAGATAAAGCTTATCTGTGTATGAAGGCTGAACTAACTTCAAATTAAAGATTTTCTACAGGAAAAGGTATGGTTAAAAAAATAAAGGAGGAAAAAGTTAAAATCTTACCCTGGGCTTATTAATCAAATTGCTGCAGATTTTAATGTATTTTTATAACTCTAAAATGAAAACTGTGAACCAAGAAGCTATAGGCAATTTTGGATGGTTACTGCTCCATAAATATACTGCTTCATTGAGTGCAATGCCCAAATCCCCCTACAACTTTATGAGATAAATTAATGGAAATATTGATGCAAATATACAGACAACAAAGGTGTATAGATGTTAAAGATGCAGACAATTATCTTCAAATGAAATGAACACAACTTTATTCAGACTTTAGATCAAGACAGTCTCATTCTAACAGCAGTTCCTTCTACTTGGTGAGCTTCAACCAATTATTTTATCTCAGACTTCACGCTGTACATTCGTATCAGCAGCCCTGTCAAACACTGGACATTCTCTGGGTTCTACAGCTGTCCTAGCCATGAGTGCTGGCTACAGTCAAGGGATGAATGGGGTATAAGACCACTCTGACAAGATCCTGGTATTCCATATGCTGTATTGATTCCAGCAGAGTTGCTTGGATCAAACTGAGGTGGGAGCTGTGGCTTTAAAACATGAGTTCTCATATTAGTTGGGAGCAGCTGCAATTTGCTCCACCCTAAACAGCCTATATGTGGTCTTCTGGTTTCCAGCAAAAGCCCAGTGTATTCCCCAGCTGGAAAAAATATGTGCATACCTCTACCCAAGACAATTTTGAAAGTGTTGCCTCCTAGGTAAAGCTGTAGAGACAATAAATTGCGATAGGAAAAGCAGAGCATGCTGCTGTAGGACACCTCACCGACTCCCTAAAGCTGCACACAGATATGGTTACATACTTCAGTGCAGTTTTGTCTGCATGAAATGACTTGTGTTGGAGCAGCACAGTAGGCTGCAAGTGCGTAAACAGTCTCTTAACATTTTGCAGCCCATTATATTTTGCTGCCCAAGGCAACCTCCTGCTCTGTGTGGTTATACAGCCCTGTTTTTATTTTCTGTTGTTGTCAGATATGAGCCTATATATCACTCCCTTCAGGAGAGGCTGGGCTCAGCCTCTCCATACATAGCTTAGCATCGGCGGCTCCAATGGCAGGCAGCTACTCAAGGATCCTGCTTCAGAGTGAAAAGTTACTTTGTGAGAAACAAGAGGAAAACAGCACTAATAAATGGACAAAACAAGTGAATAATATGCTTTACTAATTATTTTCATTTTTATAAATAAGACTTGTGGGTAATAAAAGTCTATTTCCCATGCCCTGTGCCTAAGTGCTATGTGCAAAGGACCAGCCCAGAGTTGGCAGCGATTCCAAATATGTTGTTTTCATGTCAGCAAGTCCATCTTGGGGATTAAAATGACCTTCCCAGATGGAGAAGCATTTGGTACTTCCCAAACCTGCAGTCAAAAGGATTCTGAATGTAAACATGAAATTCAAAGAATGGGCAAGCATTGGTTTGGATAGTAAAATAAGCAGATTAGTCAAAGGACACAGTCCTTGTGCTGAGAAATATTGAAGCCTTTACGGCGAAGCTGCTACTAAAATGAATCATCTGCTAATTGTTAACACATGCTGTGACACCACTGCTATCTACTGTTCTAAATGTGACAAAAACATGGTGACTTAAGATATATGGGCTAATATTTCATCCTTTTCATCTTGAACCATGCACCAGACATAACAAAGCATCCTATCAGTAGTTATTGACATATAAAGAAAAGCAATAGAAAGATTAAAAAAAAAGAAATATTTTAAGGGAAGAATATTTAATTGCACATTGGGGAAGACACCTGATATATGTAAATAAGAAGCTGAATGGGACACATTATCACCAAAAAATGTGAATATTAATTAGTTTAAGCTAAGTATTTAGCCAATACTCAGGACTCTGTGGGCTGTATATTGGGAGGAAAAAATGCATCAGCAGTGTCCGAGAAGACTTCCTATTTATTTCCAAAGGAACACAGACCTGTTTCTTCAAGACAGTGAGAATCAAGCAACAGAAAGGGGTTTTCATATTTGCAGTTGTGGGTTCCTTTCAAGTCAGTACTTAGCATTCGGTGCTCTGTCTTTGTGTCTCCACTGCTCTTAGTCCTTCCACATAATTTCTTCAGCTTTCTCACATGCACAGGCACATCTGTTTCTGTGCAATCAGTTCCCAGCCTGTGGATCAAATAACACAGGCCTGAATCACTGGAGGAGATGCTGTGGGTTACTAGTCCCAGTTTTTATACTGTGTAGTCAATAGCAGAACTCAATGTCTTCTTTCACCTAATTAAGAGTCACGGTTATGGACAATTCTGTTAACTTAGACTCAAAATCCCCTTTTACAATTGTTTTTCTGGTGAACTTAGGATTTTTGACTGTGTCTGTTTTCATGTGCCCAAATAGTTATAGTTTGAGGTCTACTGCATGGTTGGTGCATATTGTTCCGTAAAAATCATGGCCACCTTAGACATTAACAAGTTTCATGTTGGCCACACGGGAATTTCAGCACCAATTCTTGGTTTCGAAAGTATTTGTTGTTGTTTTCAAAACTGTTATATTTACACCAAGGACAAGGATAAATATTTCTTCTGAAGCTGGAAATGTTTTTGAGTTACCAGTCTCTACAGAACCATTTAATTTGAGTATTTTAACTTTTGTCTAATAGTTTTAGATTAATAACTGCATGTTAGTCACCTCAAGCCTTCCAGATAGTAAAGCACTCTGAAAGATTTTTTATTGGAATAAAGGATTTCTAAATAATTTTTTAAAATAATTAAATTCCTACAGATATTTCCAAATCAACATCTTATTTCCCTAGAATCAAAACAATTTTTCTTCCACTGATTTCAATGTGAACAGGATTTGACTGTAAACTATGTGTAGCTCCATGGAAAAGGGAAGGAAGGAAGGAAGGAAGGAAGGAAGGAAGGAAGGAAGGAAGGAAGGAAGGAAGGAAGGAAGGTCTTCTTTTATGTGAATGCTTCTAGTTCCTCAGTGAAACCATAAAAACAACTGTTCTTAGAATATATACTTTAAAGCTATTTTCTTGGTAATTCTCCCTCCAGCACCTTCAAGTTCAACAGTAAGATGCCTCAGAACAAATGGAAGTACTTCAACTAAAATCTCAAGAGTATTCAGGCACCTAACTCCATTGGAAACATATTGTTTTAAATCCCTGAAAATTCTTAAGGTCTCTTCAACTCCACACCAGGTAAGTTCATGTCAGTGGTGTGCAATTCAGGACAGAAATGTACATCCTCTGAGTTTTCTGACTTCTATCCTTAAAAAGATTACCTTGAATAAAATCTTCATACCTCCAATAGAGTGTGTGCATGTGCATCTGAGTGTGCATGTCTCTTATTCTATTTTGCTACTCTTGGTATGAAGATTCAAGGCAGCTTGTGTAAATTTGAAGTCCTCATTGCAATAGCTGCTCTTCTGATTGGAGCACTGGTTTTGGTTTTAATTACTGTAAAACCAGGAGTCTACCTATTCAGAGTTAGTGGGACTGGTTCCAGTAAGGATGAGATTAAGATATTTGTAAGTGTTCTGTCCCTTTTTAAATCTCCATGATAATTTTCTTGCTATCCCCATACATTTTCTGCGGTCATTGAAACTGAACAATAGGCAGGAGGTGTGGGTCAAGGCATGGCTGAGACCTAAGCCTGATGGATCAGTTGTCTGCTGGAGAGATGCTGCTGAACATTTTCCATATGCCTGTGTTTACACACAAGTGACTGAGTTCTTCAAAAGGGACATTGTGAAAACTAGTTTCTCCACATTCATACTTTTGATTGTAAATAAATTTTAAGCTTCAAGATATGATGCAGAGAAGACAAATGCAGAGTATAGGAAAAAAAACCCCCTTATTTACTATTAATAGCAAATTGAACATTTGTCACTACATGGTGTTTTTTTCATGCTGAAGCTGAAGTTAAAGCCTAATGCTACATTAACAGACACATGAGGTTAAACTTTATTACAAAGTGAAGAACTCAAGGCACAATCACCTGATTAAAACCCTTTGTGAACACTAATAAGACATCCATAAGTTCTGAAACACAGTTTCTAGACACCCCAAATTTCTAAACTTCTCACAGTATTTAGTGAAAATACAGACATATGTGAAATGAACAGAGGAGAAAAAATGTTGCTCAGAATGGCCCTAAAGTTTTTCCTCCGTGCATGCATTGCCCTTCTACAGAGCTGCCTATACCTTAAATTAGCCAGGGACTAGAGGTACCTTTGTACCTTGCTGCTGGAGGTGAATACACTCTGGCAAATTTAAGGCTTAGGAGGAAAATGCTTTTTTTATTCTTCAGTCAGTTCTCTCTTTAGAGATGTGTCTAGCATTAATTTTATCACCCTTGTATCTCTTCTTTTTATTATGCTGAGAAACAGCCAGGCCACAGAGCAAGAGAATGGTTCTCTGATGTGCTTTTCCACCACTTCCTTACTGTCCTTTGTTCATACAACATTATTTTGCTGTGACAGTCCTCTATATCTCTATCATTTCCACACTCACAATTCCACATCTCCTCCATATTACACTTTTAAATTGCTATGTGCCTTTTATAAATGTTATGATAGAGATTTTATTGCTTATTAACAGTATAGACTATTATTAGTTTCTGTGTTTATAGGATTGAATATAAAGTCTTCAACAGGGTACTTAGGAAACCAAATGAGAAATGTTAGAAGGGGCAGCATGGTTACCAAAAACGAATTAATCAATGAACAGAATACTTGCACAGAGATAAGAGGAAAAATGTTGGTTGTGCAGGGCTATCTTCAACATCAAACTCTTTCTGTTTAGAGAAAAACATTCTTCATTAAAATATGCTGAATTTCTTCTCTCTCTTCTTGCCTTTCTCACCACCTTGCATGGTTGCCTCTTGGGCCTCCTCACTGCTGTATCCAGCTTGAATAGACAGTGTGTAATAACTTTAGTAATAATCTCTGATATGTTTAGAACTGCATTTCATAATTCCCAGTAAAGGAAAAGCAGCCAAAATTTCTCTTTCATCTCTCTGAATAAGGAGCAAGGCAGCCTACAGATGACCATTGCACCTGGATCCAGTTTGAAGGAGATTGACAGATTAATACTCTATGGGTGTTTCTTCTCCATTTATTTAATTTCCTACTTGGGAATCAATGCTAAAATTAAGGCTTCTATTTTTAGGGTTATTCCCTACTATAAGGGAAAGGTGTCTTCAAAAGCAATTCAGCTTCCCTGAGATCTGATCTGTACTTGATGGTACCCTCCAATCAGATTCCTAATCAGGCAAATGTCCAGAGAGGCATGGCATAAAGATGATTTCCAGCTTTGGAAGAGTCCAAAAGAGAAAACAAAAGTGATATCAATAATTTTCTCCATTTTGATTAATATTATAATTTTTTAATATTACTTTATTGTAGGGACTCTTAAAATTCTAAGTGTAATTTTGTCTTTCACCTTGTTTTTCTCGTCTCATTGATTTTCTAGGTAAGGACTTTTTTGGCTTAAAGCCTATACAGCTCCTAGTTTTCAGTGTTTCTTTTCAACAATATGAAAAATATGTTATATTTTGTTCCTTTTACTGACCAATATTTGACAAGTGATCTCACCCTCAGGGAAGGCATGTCCTGCAGGTACATGAAGCCTGCTCATGTATGTATAAATATTATTGGTGATTCATCTTGTGTATCACACATTTTCACTGCTACAAAAGGCACTTCAGCTTATTGTCTAAATGAATGGATTACAAAAAAGGAGAGGAATGTCTGTGAAGCAGTGTAACAGTTGTTGGAGTCTTAACTCTTTCACTGAGTGTAGTCTTGAGGACAACTCTTTTGTGAAGGTATTTCACATCTTTTCTTTGTTCAAGTGCCAGTGGGTAAGTGGCTCATAATACATTATGCAAAAATATTTTCAGGTATTTACATCACTATTCTGGTAGACTCTTAGAATTTTCAGAAAGCCTACACCTAGTCTGAGAACTGACTTAAAGCATATCAATTGATTGTAGTTAACTTTGAGATATGTTCTGTTACCCAGCTCATGCCACTTGGAGCAGAATCTTTCTCCATTGACTCCTTGAGATTTAACAACTAAAGGGCATTCCAACGTTTTTCATTAATTTTTCATGTTTTCTGTGAATATAATAACAAATTAAGTAATGTCAGGAATATCCTCCAGAAAATAGTTTGGTTTACTTGTTTTGTAAGCTCTTTGTTGCAGTACTGTAACACTGAGAATCTCCTACTGGCACTGGAGCCCTACTGTGGGGTGGAAGATGTGAACCCTTGGAACAAAGAGCAAAATATTTCAAACAAACCAGAAAAATAGAATCCAAAGTTATGTTAATGAGCACACAGATCAGAACTTAGTCCTCATAGGTTTGCTCATCACTTTGAATTTCCATCAAAAAAAAAATTGTTTTGGATTTCAGGTGTATTAATTCTCTTCATTCAGCAGGTTATGGATTATGCCCATAACTTATGAATGATCTTGCCAAAGAAGATGTGAAAGTAAAGTTCTCTTTCAAATAACTGGGGTGGGGGTGGGGTGGAGGGGAATTGTCATTCACTGATCTCCATTTTTTATTGAAATGGAATATTCTATTCTATTCTATTCTATTCTATTCTATTCTATTCTATTCTATTCTATTCTATTCTATTCATTTTTTCCTCTCATTTTTCTATTTAATTTTGCAGCCTTGAGAAAGGGGAGTTAGCATTAGGTGTCATTTAACACCACAGATGTAGATAGCTGGGGCGTAGGTGTGTATTTAGCACTGTCTCTGCCAGAGCCACTAGGAGAGTTTTAAGGAAAGCAGAGGAGAGCTTTGGCACAGCCACAGGAGTGAGCACCAAGCACACAGGGTCTTTTGGCTGATATAGAGTTGCACAGCAAGCATCTCTCAAGCTGTCTGACTATAGATGAAGGAGATCAGGGAAGTGTATCTTTTCTTCCTGAATATTCTCCGGGATGCCATGAACACTACAGCTCCCTACATATTAAGCATGTTCCTATATGTTTCCCATCAGTGGATTAAGGGAAAAATTAGTTTTGTGGTAAAAGACATTTTGCACACGAGCCCACTTCTCCGCCTAACTTCCATGCTGAGCAACCACTTCCAAAATAAGCTGTGTTTTACCACCTCTATTGCCTTTACAGCCAGCCCATCTTATTATTTAGCAGGGATTGTCATAAATGTTGTTAAATCTGTGGCAGGCATAAATCCACTAGAAATATCCAGGAGATCACAAATGCTTTTTTTATTATTATTAATTATTATTAATTATTGTTAATTATTAATTATCATTATCATTATCATTATCATTATCATTATTATTATATACCAAGAATCTATTATAGCTATTGTGCCACTTAGTAAATGAATAGTCTAGGTTCTGGTGCAACTTTTCCAAATATCTGTGATAGCAATAAAGAGTTTTAGTAAAATAAAACTAGGCAGATATTAAGGGAGCATATTGAAAAATACAAACATACTGGCTTATGAAATAAAATAAAATACAAACAACATTTTCAGAATACGTTTTCAACATTCAAAAATGTATTTAAAGTTACTCTGTTGAATGCATCTGTATTTGTTATATTCTGATGGAGAAACAGCAAGAATTATCCATATTCAGTGCAAATGCATGCTTACCTAGGGATGTAGAAGTAGAGATGAAGTAGTTCACATCAGGAAACAAACTCCAATCATACAGGTCAGTCATTTCCTGTTTTAAAGTAAAAGTTTTAAATCTCTGGAAAACAACATGGTCACTGGAGAAATGCAGGCACATGGTCCCCATGGGACTAACAGAATGCAAACCTTGAAGAAAATAAATAGATCTTTATGACAGTGGTGAAATTCAACAAGTCATCACTGCTCTGAAAGAGCTTTTATTTTATTAAAAAATACATTGGCTATCAGGGAAAAAAAAGTCAATAATCATATTATGGTGACAAGAGTTTAAAAGTAAATGTAGATCATCTCTTTTATATTAAAGAATAAGTTAAGCTAGGGAAGACTGTTTCAATAACAACTAGTTCCTAAGAAAATTCTGTGTAGTAATTGAACTGGAGAAACTTTTAAGCAAAGTACTACTGATCAGGAAAAAATAAATCAACTGGTAGGTTATATGCACTAACAAACAGCCAACACACTTTTGTTGGCTCCCTAAAATTGCATGAAAGCACAGCCTAATGACAAACCATGAGCTACTTCAGAAATGAAGAATGTATGGTTTTTTGTAATCCTCCCAACTTTCTAATGCACTGTGAAGCTAGAGAATATAGGTCTTTCTCTGAACTGTAGCCAGCCATTACTCTTAATAAACAAATTGTCCTTTATCACTTGTGCTTAGTGACAGAAATATATAAATCTATATAGTGAGATAAAAAATAATCAAAGTACACCTGGTTATTATTTGTAAAGACTTAACTGTAAGTTTTTAATGATTAATTTATCTGGCATCTAATACCTTAATAGATCATGAGAAACATCAAGGGAGGAATGTGGTACTGCATTTTTAAAGTCTCTTTCACTCTCACTGAATGATAATAGGCATGGAAGCTATCATTAGTCTTGTTAGATGATGGTTCCTTTAGGAATCTCTTATATGTTACCTTTTAGAGGGAAGGTCAGAGAAAATCCCCCTGGGAGTCCCCTTGCAGGATACAGCTAACACAAGCGTAAACTGTATGGAAATGGCTAAATTATCTTTAGAGAGACCTTGGTCTTTCACATCAATCAGACCTTTCTGAACTAGTAAAACAGATAAGCATCCTGCTTGTAAGACTGTTTTTATCCATGTGTTTGTCATGACTGTCACAACAAATTTGGAATAAAAAGACCATTGTCTTACTTTTCTAGTCTGTTGGTAAACACTAAAGTAGGGTGCAATTTATTTTAGTAGGAGTTACATGAACTGTTAGTACAAAAGTGTAATATTTTGGGCTGTAGTTAAAATCCAGAGAGTGAGGAAACATAAAAGTTAATGCTCCAAGAGCAACCTTGATGCTACCTCTGCGCATATCTTGTATATTTTATGGTCTAGGTTTTACAGCAAAATCAATAATCTATTAGGCTCCACATTTAACATGGAAACAGGATTAGGAACAGAATATTTATGATTGGCAATTTTTGAAAACTTAGTGGATTTCTTGACTTTTCTTGACTTTGGTTATATAAACTTGATGTTCTGCGCTCAAGTTTATTTCAGTTTTGAAGATTTTTTTGGAGAATAGGCTACTTCAAATGTTTGGGGATTCTTTTGTTTGGGTTTTTTTTTGTTTGTTTGTTTTAAAAATTCTTTGTTCATTTGTTTGTTTTTTCTCTTGTCAAATAAAAGTTTTAGCTTCCTGTGCCATCAGAAAAAAAGACATATGAAAGAGTCAAATCAAACTTTATGGTCATCCACTCTTTTTGCCCCATCAGAATAACTTAAGTGGTCTAAAAATAAAAGTAGCAATAGGTAATTTGTATTTTGCCCACAGTGACTGTAAATCTGCTTTGGTGAAGGAATTTCAAGTGATGATTTAAAATTTTCACTGTCACAAAACCCAGATGAAACTCTGGAGAAACTCTACCAAATGATTGAAAATGCAATCACAACTTGTGTTGCCAAAGCAATACACCAAAACTGATAGAACAAAGAATACTTTTCCTGTAAATATTACTATTTTGGCAAAGAGCAAATTTTTCTGTGGGGGAATTTTGATTTTGTATTAAAATTTTGTTTTTATTTTAACTTTTTCTTTTCTACAATATAATGATTTTTGAACAGCAATTTCAAATTTCACTTTGTCTTTATACTCCACATGTGAGAAATTACCAATCCTCATATTTGGGCATTCAAGCATTACAGAAGAAATAATAATAATTTCTTAACCAGATACCTTAGGGCCATACTTGAATCCTATTATGGTTTCCAAGGGGAACCTAGCCATATACAACTGAGGAGATGAATATTTTGAGCCAGTAAATAATCAGGGCTCTCTGTTGCCTTCTGGGGAATAATGAGGAATGCTGGACAAGCTGCACAGGTTTGCATGAGGAACTCTGCACATGAAGCATAAAGGGCTGCTCTTGTGAAATCTTGGCTATTAACCCATCTCTTAAGAGTAACTTTCATTTACAGAATAATTTCAAAAGGAAGCTATCCCTTCTAAAGTGAATTGTGAATTTTTTTATGCTGTACCCCACTTCTCTCTGATGACTTTGAACTTATTGAGCACCCTCATATTTATTGGGTATTAAGGTTATGTTGGCAACATTGCCTAAATAAGTGTATGGCTGCTGTACTCCAAAAGTATTATGTAATGTAATTGCTAATATTATATGCAGGCTATGTGAGGATACATCAGAGAACTCTTATTCTGAGAATCCTACCAACATTTAAACACAACAAATGTCCCTGATATGTCTTGCTGTTATAGCTCAGGAGGTCCTTGTTTGCCTCCAGACACCCTTTCCTGTTACATTTTTATAATTTTTGCAATAAATTAGGTATTTGTAAAAAATATTGGTGTTTCCCAGGAAAAACGCATTTTGAGGGATTTGATTTATTTCTCACCTAAAGTAGAAGAAAATTTCTAAAAACACATTTTCTGAGGTTCTGTGTTTAAAATAAAATTCTGTGTATGAGTGGCAGTAATAAGCTTTACCAAATCCACTGAACTCAATCCATCTTCCATAATTCTCCATGTCTGTGATTCATTTTAGATTCCTTAATTTAATTCTCACCATGTCCAGATATATTCTCTCCCTTTTCTCATTCAACATTTTAAAGTTATCTCTTCTCTACCACTCCATGAGGTAATGGTTGTTATAAGGCTTTTTTCAATGGACTAGCAAGGTTCACAAAAACATTTTAAAAAAATCTCTCATTGTATCCTGTGAGAGATGTTATAAGCAAGCTAAAAAACTACAGAAGTCTAAAAGCAGACTTAAGCCCGGCTCAGTGTCTTACTCAATATTTAAATAAAATTAACTTGATAAATATCCTTCACAACAGTTCTCTGGAATGGAAATATATCCAGGTGTTGATATGAAAATGAGGATGATAATACCTTTTTCAGCTTTTTTTTTCCTATTAAGTCTTCCATCTTCTAGCTGTATGTGATCTGAGAGAGAATTATCATTTATTCTCAGGGTCTTGGCCATTGACTATTTTGCCTCTTTCTCCAGCCAAGTAATACGCTATAGCTTAAAAATCAGGAACCAAAGAGACAACAAAAACGCCATTTTTCTGCAATTCCAGGATACTATAAGATACTATTAGAATCACCTTAGCCAAATGTGAATTGGGCTCCTTTGAATCAGGAGTTCATCTCTAGGACACAAGAGTGAATTTACCATTGATGACTGGACCTTGCACTTACCTAGCACAAACATGGATAAAGTCCTGGACCCAGCAGCTCTCCCTGAGTTTATGGCTCTGGAATAAATTTTTCTGCTTCTTCTTTTCTTTTTTTTTTTTTTTTTTTTTTTTTTTTTTTTGGTCTTTGGATGAACCCACACTTCCTCGTCTCTCTCTACCTCTTTTCCTTTGTAGGCAATTGCATTACACATTGGGCATGCTCTGTTTACAAAGGACAATTCTCCACTTCTAGGAAGAAGCAGACTTATTTTTTGCTTTCAGCGTGGGAATCTTCACGTGCCATCAAAAGGAGTACTCTGTCAGAAAATATTGCTGAAGATGTGGCAAAGAAAACTAGAAAAAAAGGGAAAAGAGAAGGGAACAAACAGGAAGAAAGAAAATGGAAAATAAAGGAGGATAGATAAGGGAAAATGAAGGAAAAAAGAAGATAAAAAGGGGGTGGAAGAAAAGAGAGGGTGGAAAGAAAAGTGAAAAATCACTTGCCATTAAGATCCTAAAAAAATTCTTTCTTAAAAGAACTCAGATACAAAATCTTTATTTTTTTGTAACTCTGCTTACTAGTCATTGAACTCAGTGAAAATATTTCTCCATGTCCTTCACTTCAGCTTAAGAGAACACAAACCTGAGACTGAAATTGGATCTCAGGTAGTAATTGGGTAGCCTTGGACTCCAATATTGCTATTCAGGGCCTATTCCTCAAATTCAATTTCTTTCTCAAGGTACAATAAGTGCCATTTATTTGTTGGGCTCAGAGTTCAGTCTACCCCTGACAATAGCATATTTTTTCCCTGAAGTTTTTTCAGGGGCCTCCATATGGAAACTGAAATAAAAATAATTGTCCTCCAGCAAGACTTGGGGGGAATATTTTGGTTCCAGCACAGATGCCCAGACATTGCCTCAAGCCACAATAGGCTACCATCAAGACTGCATTTGTTCAAATAAGGCTCAAGATCTAAAGTAAGTACTACTCCATGAGAAGAAAAGAGGAAGTCTTTCAATTTTCCTTGTAATTTCATACTGTTGTGTAACTGTAGCTGTTTTATATACGGAAACAAATATTATTTTTCTCAAATTAACAATTTAAAAAAATTATTTAGAATGTCATTATCATCTGCTTTGACAACTTAGATTGGGACTGTGTTTAATGTTAGGGAAAAACCATTATATTTTAATGATGGCAGCCTCTACATTACATCTACATTGTTTTCACTAAGGTTTTGTGTTAAAATATTTTTTTAAATGACAAAATTTAATCTCAAACAATAGCTTTTTCACCCATCATATAAAATGCCAAGTATGTTTTACTTCTGGATTATTAGACACATAATTAAATTAGAATTGTATCCACAAACAACTTAATATGGAATAATGTTAAATAGTCAAATAACATTACCTCCATCAAAGCCCCATTTTTAGTAAACAAAATTATGCAGTGAAAATCCTTTTGTATATTTGAAAATAACACATGAAAGATCTTCTTCCTCTAATATTTATAGCATCTTTACATGTCCTGCTACCATTTCCCTAAAACTGTATTTAAACGAATGTGTGAAATGCAACCAGAATCTGCAATTTAACTTCAAGTAAATCAAAATATTCAGGGTAAGGATTTAAGGTGCAGCTGTTTCTGTCATTCATTTGGGTAATCACTGTACATAAATTTATACACCATGAAAAGCTTTATTCATGTTCATATGGTGTGAAAATTGAAAGGAAAACTCTAAATTAATTACCTTTTTAAGCAAAGCAATTTAAATTTATCACATCCAGCAAGGGAATTTGTTCACATATGATAAAGCTGCTGTGAAATAGTGAAACGAAATATGAGTTAGGAAAAAAGGTTTAAGCTCTGTAGAGACTTTAGGATGTGAAAAGCAAATTAGCTACCCCTGACTTCAATCAACGTGCTCTTATGGGTTTGGTCAAAGCCTTCCTTCTGCAGCAGCCTGGTGCCCTATGGAGGCTGCAGAGAAACGTGGAGTGGCACAAGTATTTGTCTAGAACCGCCTGAGACTTCTCCATCCCCAGCAGCAACTTTGAGGATATGAACTTCAGCTTCTGGGGTAGCACATTGTTATTTTTCCTTCACACCTTACTAATAAATGTCAGTCTGAAGCCATTAAATAGCAATAAGTCTGCCTGAATGCAAGAAAAAGAACTTACTATCTTCTGCCAGGAAGTGTAATTTTCTTCCACATGAAATAAGTCAGTGGGTATGTAGAAAGCATTGCTTCTTTGATTTCAGTGAATCTGCCATTATTTCTCATTATGAGCCTCAAATTCCTCACTGCATATGCTTGATTATATCCCAGTATACTACCAGTTATTTATTCAAGTAGTGTTTGTCAACATGCATCCACCTTTAATTTACACTTGGAAAAGGAAATATCAGTTGGTGAAATAATTTGCACCCCAAATTTGATCTCCAAGAAAATAAAATACACTCAATGTCTTCTGCCATAGGAACAGCTATGCCATAAACAAAGTCACCAAAATATGGAGAGTGAAAAAATTATTTTTCCATTTCTTTCAAACACAGCCATGTTTAAAATTACCAGAGGATATAATTCAGAGAAGGAAAATACTTTAAGACTTAATTCTTCAGCACTGTTTTTCCAGCATGCTAACAAAATCAATGCTAACAAAAATAATCTCCTTTTAATCTGTTATTCTTTTGTTCCATTGAAGTAACTCAAGATCAATATGTATTGATTTGCTCCCTAATTATATTAATTTTACTTTAGAAATTAGGGAGGCCATAATGAGAATGTGAAGTTACTTGAAGACAGTACATTATAGGTAGTCTAATTTAGCAGGAGTCTGTGCATGAGATTAATTCATTAAAAGGAGCCAATTACCATACAAACAGGGGAGATAAATAAGATTTTCTCCCTTAATTTGCATTTTATATATTCCTTTGTAATTTTTAAAAACTTAAATGAATTTGCAACCTAACTATACTTTTAATGTATATCCATTTTATTCCTGGGGAATATAATTGCATTTAATTTTAACCTTTAGCTTTGTCTTTCAGACAGAGCATTTTAGAAAAAGAGATCGTGACATCTAGGTATAAGACATTTTATGTGACATTTTTATTAAGAAAAATAATGAAATGTTAATGCTTTTAACAGTCCAACTTTTCTTTCCACTAAACTTTTCTCCGCTTACAGATGGTAAGACGTTCAGTTGATAGATAATGATACAGAAGATGAAGGTAATTTGGCCTGTCTTGGCTGAGGATTTGGCTCATTAATGTGTCTCGGCCATAAACGACTATCTATGAACGTTATAGAAATCATTATGTCAGTTGAATAGCCACATATTTTATCAATGCAAATTATTGCTTGATGATATGATTTCTTTGAAGAACTTTATTTGTTCTTTGATGAGGTTAAAATGGAATTGCTTATTTTAGAATGACTCTCCTTGCTGATTTTGCATTATACACCAGCATAATCCAGAGAATTGACATACTTGATTCTTTGTTGCCTTACGGCTGAAAGACTGAGAGTATCTCCAGTGAAATATCACAAAAGTAATCGCACTTCTGTAATTTAGTGTCTGTAAAGACAGAATCAGACCCAAGGGATCTTTAAAAGAAACTTACTCTGACATTAAGTCATTTGTAATTCTCTTAAAAACTTAACAAAAAGTATTTTACCTAACTGCTAAAGAACTGCTTTTTTCCAAAGAAAATAAATGGTGTCATTCATTTTTTGGGAGTTAGACAGCTGACAAGAAGAGAAGAGAAGAGAAGAGAAGAGAAGAGAAGAGAAGAGAAGAGAAAAGAAAAGAAAAGAAAAGAAAAGAAAAGAAAAGAAAAGGAAAAAAAAAGAAAAGAGAAAAGTGTCATTAAACAAGAAACAATAATTGAAAATGTGCACATCTTGAAATCCATCAATTATTGTTTGCGTAATACTGTTGATACTGATTGTTGCCATAGACCATACACTCATGAAAAGGTTCAGTCCAGTTGATTTTCTTCCTTATCTCCCTTTCCAACTCCTTTGTGTTAAACCTGTAACAAAATTATGTTTGAAGGCCTCTTTATTCAGGAGCATTTTAGGAATAAGTTGACTCTACATGATGTGGACCTTGGAATAAATCTCTGGAAAATACAAGCCTTGGACAAGTGGCAGCAGTCTCTTAAGTGGGAAACTGAAGCTCTTATTTAGCTTCAAACATGTATATATTCCTGAAAAGATGACAATGAAATGGACACTTGGTGAAACCTCTGACCCTACACTGCTAAAACTCAATGCAAAATATTTTTATAAAAGAAAAGACATTTGGTTTTCAAATTTTCCAGCTCCTTACCTCAAGCTGAGGTTTCCTTTGGTATTGGTCGCACTCAAGGTGGTTCTTAATAAGGTAGATACTGGCTGCCATGAATATTTTTAATTGATACCAGTGGACCACAGGGAAGACCTGCATGAAATTTACTGTCTTCCTTGGGTGTCCATGACACAGACATTGGTGCTAAAACATAACAGAAACATCTGAAGAGATTAGGCTACCAAATTGCTGCAATTTCTGTGTATGCTGCAAGCTCCAGGAAGCAACAAAGAGGAATTTAAAAGCAGTTTTACCAACATCTGGTGCCTTCTTAAATCCAAGCTGCCTTTCTCTGCCAGCAATAATTAGATGCTTCATGGAAAAACATGACCAATATGAAGAATTGTCATTCATATTGCAAGCAGATTGCCAGATAGATAACACATCATGATAATAATGATGATGATAATGACATATAAATGTTATACATACTGCATTACTATTACATTCCTGCACTGAATGCTGCATGCAGAGCATAAAGGAACGTCCTTATAGAAGTGTTATGCTAAAAACAAGGCTGAGATTTTCAAAAGTAATCAACATCTATTTGTCACAGGCTTTTCTACTGTTGCCCATGAGTGTAACCACTGAACACATGCTCCAGCAGTGGAATGATTCCACTGTATCTGGGTGCAATTTGAGAACAATGAAAAATGTCATCCTATTAAGCTTTTCTTCTTTTTTTGTTCCTGACAGTCTCAATAAGAGACTGAGGGTATATCTTTGCTTGACAGGCCTCAGTTGTAATGTCAGAATTATTGTTAAATAAGATACAGGGTAAAATAGATTGTGCTTGGATTAGGACCTCAACAGCATGTGGGTTAGCTAATGTAGAGTTTCAACATTATTCTTTGTTCCATGTCAGGACTCATCCTTATCATAGCCGTTTTGTGAAAATGCTCTGTTCCTGTGTGCTTACTCTAGAGTAGTCACAATGCAGGTGACAGCAGCAGGGCATTTCATCCTGCTTTAGCCTATTCATCCAAATTTACAGTCAGATCGTAGACTTTTTCAAACACTGACTGACCTGGTCCCTTCTTCCTAGTTCTGCTCCTATAAACCAAAAAAGAGACATGATAAGACATCCATCCATTCAGAAGGAAGCAGGTGGACCCTGCTCAGGACTTTCAAATTAACTTCCAGGAGTAGCTTCTCCTAAAAGTGAATACAGTTCCAGTAATGTAGATGTGACTTGCTCACAGTCAAAGATAACTTGAAATTTACAATAACTTTGCAGTTTCTTACAAAGTACTGAGGAAAGTTGGTATGGAAAGTCTATTATTCTGATTTTATATCTTCTGTCTTTACTTATTAACTTGTGAACCATAAACTAATTCAGGTTACAAGGGGCCCACAAGATGTCATCTGGTCCAAATATCTACGTAAGCGCACCTTACTAAGCTTTTTGTAATTTTCATGTCAAACAATGGAAAAAAATGTATCAGCCAGGATGGCAGTTCTGAGCAGCCATGCTTTGGATCTATTTTTCCTTCAGCCATCTACATAACTTGAAACCTTTATTGAAAAAGAAAGGGCAAGAAACTCAATACAATGCCCTGCATACCTTTTTTTTTTAACCCAGACAAAACCAAATTAGTTTTAAATAACTCAAAATTTATAAGGATTTTTTATCATATCTAATTTAAGATGTTTAATTAGTCCATTAAACATCTTAATTAGCTGCCATTATTCACTAGTGATATGACACAAACTATGTCCTTAGCAGTTCCTCAAAGGATATTTGACTAATATGTAGTTATAATGAGTTAGACATGAGTTAAACACTGGCTTAATAAAAACTTTGGAAATTTAGAATAGTTAGAGTTTTACTACACAAATCATAAATTTTTGCCTGGGAAGAAACCAGCAACAGAAAGTTCAGTCCACAAATGTTTTCAAGGCATTTATTTACAAGACAGTACGAAAGTGAAGTATGACATGTTTGGCCAGTATTGTTTCTCCTCAAAAACCATACTGAAACAGGAATATTTGGAAGAGCCACCTACAACTGAGTGTAGACACAAGTGAAGACAATTAATTAGTTTATGGCAATTTGAGCACTCATGTGAGCAGGCTTAACTTCTTTCCTTTTCCAGCAGAACTAGTTTTGGCTCAAACACAATAAAAAAAATTTAAAAAGCCCTTTTTCTTGAGATAAGAATTTAAGAACTCTGCATCTTCCCCAATAGTCAAGGGTTTTTTTACAGCAGAACACAGCAGCTCTGGAACTCGTAGGCCACGGATGGCTCTCTGAATGAGACACATTTTCAGTATTTAATGCAGCTGGTTTCATTTGCTGATTTCATCACTGAAGCCCAACAAACGCCAACGAATCAGAGAGGTCTTTTTGCAGCATGAAGCACAAAGCTGTCTGTGGTTTGAATTTCTAGCTGGCAGTGTAACATATATGCACTGGATTGTGAGGTTCAGCTCTCAGACTGTTTTAAGATTGCTGTTGAGGGGTACCTCTTAGTGAGGTGGAAACCTAGCTACCTATGGAACCAAGTTTTTAAGCTATCAGATAAATTAATGTATGAAACTCAACAGCTACCTCTCAAAAATAGTTTTTCCTGGCCACTTGTCTACTTGGGTGCCAGACTGGAAACCTCTTGGACTCTTAAGCAAGGGCCTGATTCTCTACAGTTTGCCAATTTGTTTAATCTCCACCCAAAAGCAGCAAAAGCAATTTCACCAAACAAAGGGAGAAAAAATCAGGTTTTCACAGGCTGACAAGACTGCTTTCACAGGCTGCTTTTAAGCTTTAATGTGTAGATACTAGGCACAGTTCTTGGATGAAGATCTATTGATGGAAATCCTCCTCTTTTACTTCCACTCATAGCCCATTCTCTTTATTCAGAACCATCAGGGCACATTTGGGTCTTGGTACAGGAGAAGTCTTTCCATTTTTTGAGTTCATGACTTGCAAAATTATAGCTCTGGATCCCTGTTCTTCCATGTACTGGCCCAAGTGAGATAAGTCTGATGAATTTCGAATAACCTTTCTCTTCCTTTGTGTTCAGACTACTGTAACCAGAAGATCCCTGATTGTGGAACTTGTACAGCTGAAACCTAAACCAAAATGCAATTTAACTCCCACTTGTTCAGTTCCTGGGGCAACAACATATAAAAGTGCCTAAAATAAAATGTAAAGAGCTTCAGAAAAAAGGAACATAGACACAGTCTGACACCTCTAGCTCTAGCAAATAAGCTACAGACACATGGGGCTTGTTTGTTTCCTCCTCTTCTGGCCTTAAGATCCTTGCACTCTTGGCTGTGCTGATGTTCATCTTGAAGTGTAGTAGTGAAGCATCTGCCAGTGCAGACTGCCCTTTTACCTTGTTGGTAGGTGAAGCAGTCTCATGTGAGATATAGCTTTAAAGCCATCTGGACTGAGGCTGGAGTGGTTAACACAGGTGGAGATGTCTGAAGCTGCATGGAGCCTTCTGTCAGGAAGCTGCCATGCAAACGACATTTTCCACTGCCTTCCCCATAAAACAGCAATCAAGTTATACATGGGTCTGCAATGCTTGTGCTTCTGTCCAGTGTACCCTGAGCTGCTGCCAAACCTTCATGCTTTTGTATTGTAGAGTCTCCATACCCAGTGCAGTCACAGGGGGCTTTCTAAACCTGTGCCTCATGTGCATGGAATGTGCTTGTGTGATTATGGATAGCAGGGTCTGGGTAAGAGCAAGTAAATGAAAGTGGAAAGTTTTTTAAGGATGTATGGCTTCCTCCATCACTGGACTTTGTGAGTGATCATTTGTTTGGACAATCCCATCACGAAGAATGAAACCAGAGTAGTCTAAACCGCTGCTGGGGGTTGTTTGAAATAACCAGAATAACCTGCTTGACTTTGCCATGACACATGCTGGAAGAGTTCCTCAGGCTGCTACAGCTGACAGGCAATTAGGAAATTGTTCCTTGCCATTTCACAAGCTGTCAGTTAATGACTCCCAGCTGAAGCACAGACACTGCCGAGAGGAGTGCTAACCCCATTTTACCAAAGACCACTAAAGGAGCAGAGCTGGAGACAAGGACTCACTTGGAGATTCACAGGAAAGCAGTAATGTCACTGTTAGAAACAGTGGCTCCTGGCCCTGACACCTAAGAGGGATTGGGTTTGTGCCCATCACTTGCAGCAGCTTGCAGGGGGACAGGTTGGGGGAGAAGCATGGATGCAGTTAGTTCAGCTGGAAGCCATTAGTGTACAGCTGAGAGGCAACAAGGAGCAGCTTCCTAAACTGCTTCCCAGCAATACCTCTAAGAGTATTTCCTTTTCAAGGCAGAATCAAGATGACAACATAAGACTAAAACTGAAGTTGAACTTGCCTTGTGCCAGAATCAAACAAGCAGGTTGGAAGTGCTCATATGTTTGGGAATAAGTGAGAAGGGGTTTATGGACCTGTTTTCTATCATCTCTCAGCTGTTTGATCCTGGCTCCCAGCTAAGACCTCATAACTGACTGTGAGGATGCATGCATTCCCTTTGAAAGCAAAAATCAAACAGGTGAAGACTAAATTGAATGACTTTCAGTGATTTAAACTTGCATCTTTAACTTGTTCTGAAACAGAGCAGAATAGATTTTTCAGAAACCAATAATGTAAACTTAAGAAGTAATAAAGACCAGCCTGTTATATGTTGCTCAAAAATGGCACAGAAGATCCGTCCCACTGCACTCTACAGTAAAAATACTCAAGTCCCATTTCAGAACTTGAGCACTTGTATTTTTTTCTTCAGGTTCTCCTCTGCACTCCATCCCCAAATAATTTTTTTTTGTGGCAAAGATGGTGAACTAATAGAATAAGCTTGGTGATTTACTGATGTGGTCAGTTAGACCAGACTGCCAGATGCCTTTTCTTCAAGACTACTTCTAGGATTCTTGGTGTACGTGGTTTTGTTTCTGAGCACATTCCCTGTTGTAGTACTCATCCTTCAGCTCTACCTTTTCTGGTTTTTCTAATTCAAAAGATTAGAAGGCGCTTAACTAGAGCCTTGCATAGCCCACCCCAATAGCAGAAGCTGATATAGTGGCAACTGATTGGCTTCTGAAAGCTGGGCAGAAATTACTCAGCTGGCTTTTCAGAATATTTAATTTTTCCGAATGATATCAGACATGCTTGGTATTGCCTTTAGAAGTGTTTAACTTTTTCTTTTAAGTACACTTTAAATCAGACACTGTGAGTTTTAGTCTTGCAAAATATTTGTGAATTTGAGTAAGAATTTTTAGGCTCCATATTGATTGGTCTTGACAGAAACATATTTATGACAATTTTAATACATCATGCTCTCTTCTATATTCAACCTAATTAGAAAACTATTTCTCCTATGAGAATGAATGTGTATAATATTCATTTGTTCAAACATTCCCAAAACATAACTTCAAACCTACGTTATACTTCATACACATGAAACAAAAAGTTTATGTTTATTTTACTAAAGATTTTAGGACAATTCATTTGTCACAGAACATTTCAATTATAGGCCAGGCATACTTTCAACAAACCGTAATATAACAAATTTGTATTTCTTTCTGTTATGGTAGAAACTGCATGCATAGAACACTGCAGACATATATCAAGAGTGCATATTAATGTTTAATTAATTGTCTAAACCAGTCAACAAAAGGATTTTCAGTCCTGTTTCTGATTTCTATAATGACAGTATGAGTAGAAGATTTTATCTACTCACTAGCAAATTTTAGGCTTGTTGTGTGAATCTTAACACTGAATTAATATGAATCCTAAATTTCTTCAAGCATAATTATTTTCTCCAAAGATTTCTTTTTTTCCGAAGTGCTATGTGAATTACTAAGAAGATTTATACAATAAAACTTATTCCAAACTGGCTTTGATCTGAAATATCAGCTTCAAGACCTAAGTTCTATTATAAGCAAGTAAATTTTCCCTATTTTTGTTACAAAAAAAGACAACTCACCTATAGTTTTTTGCTCTACTATGATTTCTTAGGAGCTAGGTGCATTATTCTATTTATTTTTACACTTCCCATATGAACCTAAATTATTTTTTGTTTTGAAATGCATTATAATAAGCTTAATAGCTTTTCAGCTTACTTACACTTCAGCATTTTACACTCAGCTAATGTTCCTGTCAGTACTTGTTGAGACATGTTCTGTTAGAGCAAACTACTCCTCTTCCTTGTATATTGAAAGGTCTCCTACTGGTTGGTTCTACAGAATTCCTCTTTCAACCAGATGCATATATGCTATTAAATGGTTTAGTTAAAATTAGGAAGGTAGTTATACTTGGAGGCTGCTATAAGCAGTATAAACATTAATTAGAAGTACCCTTCATTCTTGGTGTCTTAATTATAGTCTCATACATAAAATTATTTTACAGTCTTATAAGTATTAATTTAATTTTGCCAAATACTACATCTGTGGAAATACACTGAGTTTCAGTGTGAATGAATTTATATTTGTTGGGCATTTTTCCACAATCAAATGAATAAGTACTCTTAATAAATCCAAACCTGGGTATTCAAGGCATGGTTTACAAACAGTTTTAATCAAAAGGAACATTTAAGAGTGTCAAATAATTTTCAAGTGTTTTGGAATGAAATGCTCTTGGCTTTGAGTCTCAAAATTGTCACTATAAATAATGATAAAGGAAGAGGCAGTTTCCCTAGACATGCAGATGAGATAGCTCCTGAATAGGGGCTCATGAAAAAGACTGAAGATCAACCCCTCATTTCCTTTTTAAGATTGTGAATCTCAGCTCAGGTCATTTAGGCTGAAAAGCTTTATCATGATAAATTCATAGTATTTGAATTTTTCTTTTTATTTATTATTGGAATATTTAAATAAAATTTTAATACTGAAAAAACCTTGTTGCAAAATTCTCTTTACAAACATTTGCACAAATGTGCCAGTCTTCAAAGATAAGCAATAAAAATTGAGTTCAGAGTTTTTCTTTCTCATTCACATGCAATGACAAATTCAGAAGAAGGAATAAACTTCTTTGTCTGTATCTAGAGTGTTTCTAGGTCATAAGAAATCAGCTCATAACCTCTGGCTTCCATTTTGTGAAAACAAATAACAGGATTGGAAATAACCTCAGAGTGATATGAATCTTCCAAGGTAGAATATCAATAGCAGTACTCAATCGATATTTCAATTATCACCAGAATTTTCTTAGTATTTCTAAGCCATTTTTCAATCAAGTATTGTGAAAATAAATAAAGTAGCTCAGGGATTATGGAATATTGTGTGAGGTAGGTGGAAATGAACACTCCAGTCCTGCAACTGTGCTGTGTGAAATCACACATCAGTTAAATCAGTGCCCAAAACAAAGCACAGCCTGACCAGTGCAATCCCTGGCTCTGAGTTGTAGCCCAGTGATGCCAAGCAAGGTACCAGCCAGCACCTCTGGATGCCTTGGGCTTTCTTTGGTGAGCCAGAGCAACACTGAGCCATACAGAAGCCAGGTTGGAAAGAGGAAGCTAAATGCTGAAAGAAAGGGTTGGGTTTTTTAATTTCCCCACCACCTTCACTGACTTGAGGAGAAAGGGGAGAAATAGACCAAGCAAGGAGATCTCAGCCAGATGCCCTCAGGACGGAAGAGGGAAAGCTGGAATAAAGGAGGTTTAGCTGTTTTCAGCAGCTAGTTTCTGTCCTCTTTAGTGCTTCATGAGATGACTGCTTGAACACAACTGTAAAAGGCCACCAGAAACCCAGGCTCAGGGTCACCTTGATTAACCAGGAAGATATTGATGCTGGCACATGCAGGGAACATATTTATTTGAGGCAAAGCTTTAGTAATTCTGAAGAGGGACATAAGAAACCTATGCAAAGACAGGACTAAATCATAGTGTCATTCTTGGTGCATTGAGGGCAGAAATTTTACATTGATGCAAGAGCAGGACAACATGATTCTGTCTGAGGAAAATGGCAAAAAAAGATCACCAATTAAACACTTTCCAAATTTCCCCAAATGTTAATTTAAACAAGGAGATTAAGGTCTTCTCTTCAAAACTATACACAACCAAGACATAAACTGAAAAGTATGAAAAAATTACAACCCTGTATGATATAGCAATGTTAAACTCCAGAGAAGGAAAGGGTTTGTCCTTTTGAGTATTGTCTAGGTACTCGGCAGCAATAGGGTCATGAAAGATGTATTTTATTTAGTAGTACTGATAAATGAAACCAAATGCAGCTTCTCACCACAGTCACTGGGATGAGTCATTCTGAAACACAATATCTTAACAACTTCAAGTCAAACCTTAAGCAATCCAACAATGCTATGAAACAATGGCCTGTTTATATCCCCATTCAATCATTCTGTTCTGACTTGCTCATGGGTAACATGGTTCATGAAATTTGGTTAGAGTCCTACGAAAACATTATATTTTTACTAAAATAGTAAAATAATAGGAAGTAGAAGAATGTATAGATTTGTAAGGTCATCTCTGGGAATACCATGATTCTCTCAAGTGGTTCTATGCTAGCATCTATTAGCTGTGAGGACTAAAATGCTGTTATTGGAGTCAAGTGCTTGTGTTGAATATGTTGGAGGGAGAATATAATTGTGCACTAAAGTCATGCACAATAGCCAGCATATTACATAATCCCCCTCTTCTCCACTTTTATTCTTTAAAAAACTAATTGAAAAGTATAATAGGACAATGTAGAAATGTTTTTCCCCTAATAAATAGGGCATAACATGATTCTCTCAAATGAAAACAAGATGATTTCACAAAAAGTAGAGAGGGCATTTGTTGTTCATAGATTTTTCCAAATTAATCTCTTCCGCATCCTCTATATTTTTGAGTTTTTCCATTGTGTGAACAATACTGATCACATCAGAGGGATTAATCCTTCAAGAGTAAGGCTGAAATTTTGCCAAAATTTTGTTCATACTCTTATAAAGGTGACAAGATTTGGTCTGTGTTTATTCTTACAGAGTCTACTCATTAAGCTCCAATCCATTAGTGATACTGGCTCTTCAAGGAATAACAGCTTTTCCTGAGATTATATACCTTACTTTCTGGAAGGATTGCATGCCTTCTAACTTCTTACAGTCCATAACAAGTTGTTAGGCAAAAAAAAACTACAGCAGAAAATTAGATAAAGGATTTGTCTAATTAGATAAATAGATAAATTAGATAAAGGATTTACATTAGATAAAGGATTATCTAGATAAAGGATTTACATCTTCATAATGTAACCACCATATATCTCTTTAAAAGTACAAACCAATATATTTTTGTCAGTCTTTCACTTGGCATATTTAAAAGCAATGTAGAGAATGGCAAATCTACAGTTTCCAAGGGTTTTGTTGATTTTACCTGACATTTTCCTCGAGTGCAACTACTGTTTATTAATAAAGCAGACTAATGATATGGTTTAGGAAATAGTAGTAGCCTTTGGTGTCCAAGTCTCAACAACAAAAGGAAGAATGTTGGGTTTCCTCTAAGAACAATTAAATTAAGTAAAAGTTACAGTGAAGCAGCACAAATTCTTCCTGGTTTGGTCAATTATTAAAGATTTAATTTAAAATGTGGAACCTGTAGATGGCAGAAATTATTTGCAAAAATTATTTTCATTACCAGACAGCAAGGGATTGCAGTTGCTGATGTTGTATCTGACCCTCTCTGTGGACACTCCTGGATGCTTACTTGTACTTATAGTGACGTATCAGTGGGTTTATATTTTGCTCTTAGTCTAAGATAATGCATTTGCAACAGGTAAAGAAAATAGATTTAAGCAGAGATTGTAAAATATAATGGAATTATTTTAGTTTAGAGGAAAATTGTTAACAAATATACCTCAGCTCAAAAAGAGGACATAATATGCTGCATTTCACTTTAGTTAAAAAAAGATGTCTGAAATCTCCCTCTGTTCTTACTCTACCACTTGCTTAGTCTATTTCATTTATTTCCTTTTATGGAACAGCAAAGAGCATATTTTTCATCCAAAGGAGAAATTAATTTCTGCATGTGCTGGGTTGCATGCATTTACTGTAGTCCATTATCAAATTCACACAACACTGTAAACAATCAATCACCAAATATCACCAACTCTTCAAGTAATAGAATCTCAGATACATGTGAGGGATATCTTCTCATCAAGGCACTCATCTCAATAATAATAATACACGACATGACAAGGAAAGCAGTGGGAATGAAAAAACAGATGCTGATGAGGAGCTTTTGCCACACACTTCGTCATATTATAATTCTAACTATTTGGTATAAAACAGACAACAGGGATGATTGCTATTGTTTTACTGATTAGCCATTCTCTCCCTTTTTTCCCAGAGGGCATCCTGCCCAGCTCTACTTAGTAAATATTGACACCTGTAAACCAAGCTGGCTGATGCCTTTGGCTCTTCAGCTCTCTTCCCATCTGTTGCCTGGGAATTTTAAGTGAAGTATTTTGGGACACTTGCTCTCTTTGCATTGAAAACTGTAAAAAAAAAAAAAAATCACTACCCAAAAGCTAATCCTAGAGCCACATGGCTCTAGAGCGGCCTGTAGTAACTGAAGGGAAAACATAGCATATGTAAAATGCATATCCCACTGGCCTCTTCTGACTACTCTTCTTTAGTTAACAGCATGCCAGGGTAATCTGCTTAGTTACCAAGTGGAGCTTTCTTCCCTTTTCCCCATGAGATCACCCTGACCACGATCAAAGTCCAAACACATTCTCGGCTAACTCTATTGTTCCCAAGAGTGGGATTAATGACTAATTATGTCAGGTCACTCATCCAGATGGCCTCTCAGATGTTCCTTTGTCATTGCCTGACCTTCCATATGCCCCTTTGACCTTGAGGTTTATTTCCATGGCAACATGAAGCCTCAGTTTCCTTGCTGAGATTGCCAAGAAGTGGCCAAAAGGGGGAATATGGGATAATCTACCCACACTTTGTATTCTGCTTCCATCTCATGCCTTGTTAAATCCAATGAATAGATAAAAAATGCTATCTGATCCCAGCTGAGTGATGACCATGGTCATGATTCTATGTTACATGCTATGTTTTTTAAATTAGCAGACAGCTTTGTACATGGAAACGTGCATTTAATTTGAAGAACATCAATCGCCATAATGTGATCTTTTTATCTCATTAATGTTAAGCAAGGGTAATAGAATGGAATTACAAAATATCACTGTGAAAGGAATACAATTCAGAGAATTATAGATATCCCCCATTAAAGCCCTAGAGATGTTTAGATAAG
Organism: Passer montanus; assembly: GCF_014805655.1. Classification (NCBI taxonomy): domain Eukaryota; kingdom Metazoa; phylum Chordata; class Aves; order Passeriformes; family Passeridae; genus Passer; species Passer montanus. The sequence continues at coordinate 6,411,226 of NW_024357613.1, read as the reverse complement.
TCTACTTGTTCAGTTTCATAAATTAAAGATTCTTTTACCTTTCCTGAGATTTAAATTTAGCCTTGGGTGTTGATCTTATTCTAAAGAAGGATTTTAATGTGGTTAATGCAGTGAAGAAATTTTCTAAAACAACCAAATAAGTAAGTAAAAATATAAAAGGCTAGTGGCTGATGAACTCAAATAAAAAGGCTGAATGGTAGCTCCATGAGAAGAACTGTATTTCCTTCTACCATTTAAAAATTAATATCCAACAAGATATGAATTTACTGCTCTGTGCTCTCCAGTATAGCAAAACTGGTTAAACCTCTTACCAGCTAGCCAAAATTATAATCTGCTCCTTTATTTTAACCTACTTAAATATTATTCATTAATTGGTTAAAAACAATTGCATGTGAAAGAGTGAATATCAGGTTTACTGCTCACTGTCTTAAAACAGCATCTCAGTGGAACACTGTCTCTACTTATGTCACATCCCTAATTGTCATCACTGATTTTGTTTTAGTTTTGCTGCTTTTTTCTTAAAGAGCCACTTATGCGAAATAAATGGGACATGGAATATAGCAGTCAATCTGCAGGGTCATATGAACCCTATTTTTAAAGAGTATCAATGGATACTGTTTTATAAATTGCTTTGCAAATGCATTCCAAAGATAATGATTGATCTCAGTAAAAATTATTCTAAGACACAGAAACATCTATAAAGCTAAACATAATACAGTGCCCTCAAACTGCTTATTTGCTGTTCATTTCTGCAATGGACACTGAAAGTTTGCCAGGGAAAGTTATCTCTATGTATGCATATCTTCATAAGATTCTATAAAAACTTCATTGAAATAATAATACAGCATTTAAAGAAGAATTCAGACAGGTTCAGAAACAAAGGTGGCGTTTTAATGCTTCCAGCTCTGGCCTCTATATATATGTGTGATCAGCCAGCCTCCATCCAGGTTATAATTTCAGTTTTATAGTGGTATAACTCCATTGTAGGGTGATGGCGTTTAAGTGAAAAAGACAGATTATTTACATAAAAGAGTGCACATGATTCTCCTCTCCTGCCCTCACATTCTGTAAGGAGAAGGATGAAACAGTAATGTATCACTAAAATTTTCATTGTTACATTCAAGGAATCTCTCATATTTTGTCCCCTGCACATGACCAACCCCTGATGAAGGGAAATAAAGGATCTCTGAGTTACAACACTCTTTCATAATCTCCCCTGAACTGGTGAGCTGGATAAAACCAAGGACCTAAAGAGAAGCTGATACATCATCATAGCTTCGGAGGCTTTACAATAATATTTCTGTACAGAGCACAAAGTTAGTATTGTATTCAATATCTGCAGTTGGGTCCTTTCAAATTTTAAATTCTCCACTTTCCAACCTTTGCACTCTAACTGTTTTTACCTGGGATTATAAATGTTTCTAAGGAGAAATATGGAAAGATTTCCATGAAGGAAATTCTATTATATGCTACAATTTTCTAAGTATCAGTAGCATTTCCTGTTCAAGAAAAAAAAACAACCTTAGTGAAGCACAGAGGTATAGTTCATTCAGTAGGCAAGAAGCCCATTCTCAAAATTCATAATACTGCGAATAATCTTGTACCCTGGGGTAATGTACCACAAATACAGATTAGAAATGAAAAACTGCTTCATTGTTGTATTCACAAATACACAGACCCTCTACAATCACTACAGCTTGTTCACTGACATGCTTAAGCATAAATAAGGAAGGTAGCACAATGGCAGTACATTGTACATTACAAAGAACAAGTTAGTTTTCAGAAAATAAAATAACATTTTAAAATACTACAAACAGTACCAAATTGACACATGTATTTACATACATTTAAAGGCATTGTATAAACAAATAAATACAGACATACATTGTAAAAATAGTAACATGGTATAATGGGAATATTTTGGAGGTACTTCATAGTCCTGACTACATGACTCGGAAACCAAGTTTGAATTGAGAAAGAGGAAAACCCCTATATTTTCCAAAATGGCCTCTAATCATGGGTATGAAAGCTCTTTTGACAGCCAAATGAGTTTGGATGTGTGCACATTCTATTGATTTTTCAGGAAGTGACAGGGTGCTGAAAGACCCATAAAAATGATTAGTGTGTAAAACTTTTGTTCATACAAATGCAGGCTCCATCAAGGACCACTGGAAAGTTTGCAGGATGACTAATAGGCTCAGAACAAATTACTTAATCAATTCATCTACTGGGAATAATGAGAATAGTTTGATGATTTACCGTAAGCATTAAGCCAATATATAATGGCATCCAATCTTTTAAAACAAAGAAGTTAACATGAATGAAACGTCTGAAATATAGGAACTAGTTGTTTAGTATTCAGAATATCAAATTCTTTAGAAGTAACTCTCACACAGAATTGCCTTAGCAAGGAAATTCAGGAATGATACATAGAGAAATCCATATACTAGTTGGGAGAGACAATTCCATCTTTATAACATGATTAGTTACTTACAAAGTAATGGTAGTGGCCAATCATTAATACTTTGAAAGTGTCTGTTTCATCAAAGTTTAATGGCAAGTGTTTTATCATGCTCCAAGAAGTAATTAAGTAGAATTCAGTATGTCTTTTTCAGGTCTAGAAGGATTATCATGTGTTTTAGGATAGATGTAGATGTTCTTCATTGCTTTTCCATTTAGCTGAGTTAAGTCTGAACAAATTGCACAGATGTTCAATGTCTGTTTTCCTGCATAAGAAATAGAGCTGATAATGATAATTGCTGGTGTTATATAGATATGCAGTGAGATTACATTAAATAGTGATTGTAAGGTACTGTAAAAAAATAAAGTTTTATTGCAATTGTAGAATTGTAATTTTCCTATGACATTGTAATCTTCCCATAAAGTAAAGACAGTTTGGGCTGTGCAAGGACTGTAGGACTTTGCTTTTCATTATTAGGTAACTACATCCTTTACAGTCAAACTAGTTTTTGTAGGATACCCCATGCCATGAAAGAAAAGAAAAAGAAAGAAAGAAAGAAAGAAAGAAAGAAAGAAAGATGTGAGTGACAGGCTTGTATATGCAGTTGCACATCTAAGTTCATCAAGAAAACCCTGACTTAATGCTGACCAAAATGGAGGATACTCATATCACCAGCAAAATAATTTCTGAATGTTAAGTGGGAAAACACTTTCTACAAATTTGGAAAGCGACCAAACTTTTGCCTTAGCAAAATGCAAAGCCAACAGAAAAAAACAGAGGAAAGTTGTTTTATCTCAAAAATCTGTATGTGATTTTGAACATTAACTGTGCATCAGAATGACCAAAGCATGCTTATTCCAGACTATCAATGCATTAAGGCATATTTTCCAGGTATTTGATCAAAGGGATGCAGGAGTTTAAGTGAGTTGTTTTGAAGTGTGTACATTTGGTAAATCTCTGCAATGTTTTTTCTGAAGTTAACAACAGTGGAAAGCTGTTTGGTATGTTGATATATGTGCAAGGATATTCTGTACACTTTGATGTTTACTAATTCCATTAAATTTATCTTTAATGAAGTACTAATAAGAGTAAAAAATACCACTGACTCTCAGAAATACCCATGGTAGAGTACTTGTACTTTCGCAGATGTACACCCCTTAAACTACCTATACAGAATTATAGAATCATTTAACATCAGTAAGTCTATTAATCCAGAACTGCCATGTCCACCACGTCTCTAAGTGCCACACCTACACGTCTTTTGAACATTTCCAGGAATGGGGCTTCCTTCACTTCCCTGGGCAGTCTGTTCCAATGCCTGAACACACCTTCAGTGAAGAAATGTTTTCTGATATTTAATCTAAACCTCCCCTGCTACAGCTCAAGGCCATTTCCTCTCATCCTGTTGCTTGCTACTTGGAAGAAGAGACCAACCACCACTGCATTACAACCTCCTTTAATGTATTTGTGGAGTGGTTAGGTTCCCTGAATCTCCTTTTCTGGGCTAAACAACCCTAAACTGCTCGTCATACAAATCATGTTCCTCTATAAGGCCCTTCACTAGCCCTGTTGCCCTTCTCTGGGCAATCTCCAGTGCCTCAACTAAAGTAAGGGGCTTAAAACTGAAGGGAGGATTTGAGGTGTGGCCTTATGCGGCCAAGTATGGAATGACAATCACTTCCTTGATCCTGTTGGACATACTATTTCTTTTAAAAGTAGGATGCCTTCGGCCTTCTTGGCCACCTGGGCACACTGGTGGGTCATGTTCAGCTGGCTGTCAACCAACACACCATTTACTTTTATTCCAAGCAGATTTCCAGCCACTCTGCCCCAGCCCTGTAGTGCTGCATGAGGTTGTTGGTACCCAAGGGCAGGACCTACTATTTTGACTATTTGAGTCTCAAACAGTTGACATTGGCCCATTGATGCAGCCTGTCCAGGTCCCTCTGCAATGCCTTTCTTCCCTCCAGCTGATTAAGATTCCCACCCAACTGATCTCATCTGTACATTGACTGAGAGAACACTCGACCTACTCATCACAATCATTCACAAATATATTAAATAGAAGCAGCCCCAGTGTCAAGCTCTCTTGTGACCAGCTGCCAAATGGATGTAACTCCATTTCTTTGGGATCATCCATCCATCCAGCCAGTTTTTCACCCAGTGAGCAGTGCACTCATCCAAACAGCCTATAAGATTGCGTAGGAAACAGTCAAAGGTTTTATTAAAGTCCAGATAAGCAATACCCAAAGCATTCCCTCATCCACTAAGCAGGTCACCATGCAATGGAAGGAGATCAGGTCAGTCAAGCAGGACCTGCCTTTCATAAACCCATGCTGGCTGGGCACAGATACTTTCACTGAACTGTTTTGTGATGAGCAAGGAAGAAAAGAAAGACAAAAATGCCAACACATAAAATACTTCTTCCTCTAACTTTTAGTATGTGTATAGTCCATTTTCCAAGTAATTTTATACATAATCTTACAGACAATAAAGAATAAAACACATTTTATGCTAACTGCTATTTATTCTTCCCTTTTCCTACCCACAACACATGCAAAATATTTTTATAGAATTATTTTTAACATTGTTTACCAATAACTAATTGTGTGACAATATAACAACCACACAATATTATCTTCATCACTTTACAACCCAAGGTTCCAATCCAAAAAGATGCTGTAGTGTACAGGAAAGTATTGGAAATCAATTCACTTGGAGACACTAAAAAATATTAGGAGGACCTATGCTGTAAGATGGGAGAGAGAAGAACAATATTCCATATCCTGCAGTGGTGAAATCATGCTTTTATTCAGAATGAAAGAAAACAGAATGTATCTTGACAACAATAGCACCCAGAGTACTCATCTGGGATGTGGAAGACTTCATTCCTGTGAGCTGGATCACTGGCAAGCTAGAAATTCCTGAGCAAAGGCTCCAACCAGAGCTACTGGAAAGGCAATACAATAAAAGATTGTCTTAGTAACTCAAAGGATTCACAAGATGGTCAATCACATAAGAAAGGTATTTGGGTTTGTTGCCAAAACCCATTGGTATTTGTTGCTAAAATAAACAAACAAACAAAGCACATGGAGAAATCAAATCCCAGTGGCCCATAGAAATCCCTTAGCCAGAAGCTAGGTTAGAAGTTAACCTTCTCTTTTTAAAGGAATTTCCTTTTCTCTGAGGGTCCTCTGTGGGGAAGGAGCCAAGAAACAGAAGTGCCTCTCCTCCTGAGGTAGTTGGGGAAAATTGGATACTGGTGTTGAAAGTGTTTCTCTAAACCTGCCTGCTTGAACTATGCTGTTTGGTAACAAAGGGTCTCAAAGCAACAGAATTTCCATACTGCCTGATCATCAAAGCAGCAGAATTACCATACTTCCACATCATCAATCTGCCTTGTCTGCAGAGAAGCCTATGTTGCTTTCATGTGGGAAGAAAAGGGTGTTGGAAAAGTCAACTCTCTCCTGTCCTCTTTACAGGAAGCAAATCTATCAACTGCACAAGTAAGGTACCAACATGTGTAAATGTACCACACATTCTTGTTCAGTCTCAGCATTATGGATTCTCAGGGCCAACAGTTAACTTTTCTAAATATAAATCAACCCTTAATGTGAATGAAACACTGAAATGGTCTCATCAAAACACCAGGATAAAATGGTCAAAAAACTAGGCTTAGGGATAGGCCTGATTAAAGCATAGGTACTTCATACCTAGTCTACAGACTAAATTTCTGACTTCATATGGTTATATCTCAATCTCAGTTTTCATTTCAAAAGAAATTTCATCTTTTCACTCCCTACAGTTTTTAAGGAAGAGTTGAAATTTGAGCCATCTCTAACCAACTCAGAGATGACTGTCTGGGTTTTGAAGCAATTCTAGAAAGAAATTCTATGAGAAGCAAGCTATGTTCTGCAGCTTAGTAGGATTTTACTCTCAAGACCACTTTCTTCTGTAGCCCAGAAAGTAATACCCTTGCAGTGAGGAATGACATAGTGTTAGGTGGAGAAAAGAGGGCTCTGAACATTCTCATCTAAGGTGTTGAGCTGAACATCAATCTTTTCCATCAGAAGAGGACAGAACTACTTCTACAGTTTCCCAGGGCACAATGGCTGTTTCTGCTCTTAGAAGAAAGAATATATGCCAATCTTAAGACACACATTTATTATCACTCTAGATACACACCAAAGCCATGATGCTAGAGTGGAGTTATAGGTTTGAAAAGTATATGCTTGTAACTACTCTTTTATCTATCCAATTGTCTGAAGCATGATACTTTGTGCTGCAAAGGCTGTCACTGTGTAATTAAATGTATAAACCAGTTGGAAGGTTTCAGCACCATTTCTCTTTTCTTTTAGTGACATTGCTGAAATGGCCTGGCAGTATATTGCTAATCTTCCCAGCCTCTTAGCCTGGCCTGTAGATAAGAAATTGTCAAGCTATTTATTTTCTCTGTGCCTCTCTTTGTCTCATTACAGTTACTCACTCTTCTCTCTCCCAGCTCAGACGCACCAACAGCCAGCCACTGCAAGGCATGAAATAGAGAGCAATGCTTTTTCACTGAAGATTTCATCGGATGACCCTCACTAGAGAAGTCAGGGCTCTTCCAGAAAGAAGCATCTCAAGCAGTTTTTCCTAGCAGTATTAGTTTACAGTTTCATAAGAGGAGCTAATAGCTTTATGGAACTTTGCTAAGATGTAGAATTTTCTTTAACGTCTCATTTTACGCATTTGATAAACCTGTGGATGAGTTATGGAAGCTTAAGAATTAAATGGGATTTGACTGTTTAGTAAAGAAGCATTTTTTCTCTACTGAAGACATAACGATTAACTCCACTTCATGGCTTTGTTTTATATTGCAGCTTGTGATATAATTGTTTGGGTCTCCAGCTGGAAATGATTTATATATTGTTGTTAAAAATGCTCTTGATCTGCTCTTGACAAAGCTTTTCTCAGGAGCTAAAATCTTCATTTCCACTGTTATTATTGGAAGAGAACATATTTATGAAGACTGGGAGAGAGAATTTTTTAGAGGGAAAAAAGGTTAATATTTATTTTAAGATGCTAGAATATGTTTCAAGCTTTGCATAGAGCAAAAAATAAAATCACAATTCTTTGTCTGTAATAACCTGTGGAAAACCCAGAATATGAGAAGTAAATTATTTTATCAAGTGTAGCAATTAGAATGACTGTGAGAAAACGTGCACAAACACAAACAATAAAAAGGGTATATATACTTTTTCACCCTCAAGGGAATAAAAAATAAATATATGTGTACATATATACATATATATAAAAGGAGTTTAAAACTAAGTGTGAGTGAGAGGATAGAGAGGGATTAGCTAAACTACCAGCTAGATGTAGGCATTTTCCTTTCCTAATACTGCAGGTGATAGGAATGCATCTATACATTTTGATCTAAGGAGGAATAAAGAATTAATGTTAAAATGACAGCTTGCTCACTCTCTCAACAGTGTTTGGAAATTGTGGCCATACTTTAACTTCTTTGCTACCCTCAGCTTCAAACTGAGGGTACAAAATCGTAAAGCGAGGTTTTGGATGTACTTGGTTAGGGATGTGGGTGACAAAATATTCCCTTGAATAATTTCTTCATGGAGACATAATGTAGACTCAAAGACCCATTAACTGAGCTGCTCTGTCACAGACAATTTTACTGAATTCTCTTGGGCCTATATATTTTTGAGGTAAATAAGTCAGAGGAGTAGCTGAAAATGAAAGATATGTAATTTTTAATTTGTCCACAGAAGCTTTAAAATAATGACTGCAGATAAATATTTTTTCAAGTCCTAACATGTGTCTTTGAAAAAGAAAGGGATTACTTTGAAGGTGTTTGTAAAGTTGTTTGTTGCTGTGAAAATATTCACTTTCAGATGTTAACTTTGTAATTCTGAAGTGGGAAAGAAAAGAAAGAATTGCAATGGATTGCACGTGGTTCAAAACTGTTGCTGTCAGACAGACCTGTTGCATCACCAGGCATCTGTGGGGAGCTCTGTCTGTAAAATAATAATGATAATAAAATAATAAGAATAACAACAACAACAATAATAATAATAGAAATAATAATAATAAAGACACAGAGTGAAGCAAAATAGACAGACGCCCTCCTTTTATCTGCATGCACACCCAGAGAAGCAGCCCAGGCTGATGCTGGGGTAACTGGCCTGGCCCTTCCACGAGCCCAGAAGTCAGAAACCACTGACAAGCACCCATCAAACCCCGGCGCTGCTCCATCGGTGATCAGGTTTCACTGTGTACAGTGCATGAACATTGATTGACAGAGCTTCCTCTCCCCACGAGCAGGGCCCCGGGGCAGCAGCCTGGCAGCTTGTTTTGTCAGCTGTGGCTGGCTGCTGTCAGCCCGGGCAGGGACCCTGCGCCCCGCGGGGAGCCTGGGCCAGGGTGTCCCCCAGCCCCTGAACCCTGCCAGAGCCCCTGACACCCTGCAATAACCTCAGAAGGCAGAGGAGAAAGGGAGGGCAACAGCAAAGCCTTGGATATCTCAATTTGCAGCTAAAATGCCTGTCCAGACAAAGATGAAGTCTAGAATTCCATCCCTGCCTATTTCTTTAAATACTTGTTCAATGCTTGTGCTTACCTGGCTTACACCTGTTCTATATCAGCCTATAGAGAAAAGGTATTAAACCCCTTGGCATTTTGCACTATAAAATGGAAAGAAGAGAACAAACTAGAAACTGAATAGAAACATTTTTGGGGGTTATAATTGTTTTTCCTAATTTTCCATTTAAGTGTAAGTACCAAATTCAGAAAATAAGCTTGTCTCCTTGTTTCAAGACCTACAGTGATCTTGCTTTTAAATATGATTATCTGTTCTTTGCAGAAATCTAAAAAGTACAGCTGGTGTGCTAAAAACCTAGGTAATGGAACTTCAAAAAACAGATGCTTTTTTCCAGTCTCATGGAAGATAAATGAAATCAACATAGACTCTTCAAAAAGAGTTCTGTTTTTGCAATACCTTCTGTGTTATTTCTAAATTTAATGCACAATTTTCACATTTAAGTATTTGCACAGTGCTATCTGCAGCTTAGACGCCTTGAAACAATTCCTTCAGCAGCAGGACACAGCTTGGTAATGCTCTCCTGCCCCCCAAGAATCCACATCCTTCCCCACTCTCCTCTCCAGTTATTTCCCAGCTCTCATGAAAGTGTTGCCACTCTAAATTGCCCATGAAATACTGTCACTCATTCTCCTGCTTCCACCTGAGAGGTAGGGATAAAACTGGTCTGAAAATTTTGGAAGCATGCAAAATACCTGGGCTTCTTTTAAGCACAATTGGGTGCTAGCTAATGGAGAGAAAGGTTTGCTTTCTGAAATAATGCAGCATCACTCAAACTACTTTTAAACCTTTTACTGTATAAATAACCTTTTGCACTTCAAGGGTCATTAGATCACGATAGTTTGTAATGCAATTATAGTCAGCACTCTGCTCTTATGGGCTGCCTGGTAATTTGCTTGTTAATATATTAGCACAGAGCATTGATCAAGTAGCTAATCCAATCACACGCTTTTTATTGATCTCTTATTGACCATCCTGCCAGTGATCACTTTTTGCTCAGGCCCAGTCAATAGCAAATGCCAAATAGGTTCTCCCACACCTAATGAGCTTACGAAATAAACCAAACATTTTCCTTTGCCCTCAAGGCTAGGATCAATTGAGAGCTTTTAGAGCAGAATTCAGATGATTTTTTCATCAGCTTTCCCCCTTTCTTTCTGTGAGCATTCAGGTTTGCATTAAGACCTCTATCTGAGACTTTCAGTCTAATTTGAGGACATCTGAAAAGCAGCTGCCATGTCTGAAATACTCGAACAGCTGTAAACAATAAATCACGCGGGTGAGGAATTCTGGGCTGCACGTTGGCATGTGGTCTGTCAAGCCAAAAAAATAGAGACATACAAAAGATCAAGAGGTTAGGGGTACCTGAAGTCTACAAAAAAAATGTACTTTTCCCATATTTCATCCCAGAGACTTGTACTTTGGTGGAAGGCTTACCCAGCATTCTTTAACAGGAGCATCATGCTTCATGCATGAGGGTGGGGGGAGGCTTGGGGGTGCTGCAATGAATTAGATGTGAGCCTTTTCATGCTGCTGCTATTGCATTAGGCGATTCCAGTATCAACTGATGGAATTTCACACTACAAACACAGATTCTTGCTGATGAAAAGCACACCCAAATTATGCACGAAGAAACAGTATTTCAGTTACATGCATAAGTGCCAAATACTAGTTCTTTAACTTACAACAGTTCCCAATTTCTTACTATGCAGTACGCAAATGTGACTGTAATGGATTTACAGTTACTCAGGAAAAGAAAGAGTGAGAGAGAATGGAGGAGAGAGATTTTTTGGAAGAGGTAACTTAGACTTATCACAAGAATTCTGTAACTTTTATCAGATGTCTTTTCAGCTAAAACAGCTTATTAAGTCTCTGAGGAAAGTTCTTTGGAAAGAACATTTTCCATTTACTCAGAGGCCTTATAGCAAAACAATAGTGCTGTAATAGTAGATTCTATTAGATCATAAAAAAAGAATGCAAGATCCTTAGATCTTAAATATCCTTGCTTCAGCTATTACTATTAGCACTATTTTATATAGCTAGGTTGCATTTTCACTTTAATCACTTTTATTCCATGATCTTGTTTTCATTATTTGGCTTAATATTTTCCTCATTACTGTACCAGATTTAAATTACAGAGAGGCACAATCTGAATATAAACCAGGTACAGATTTAAAATATTTAAAAGCATTTGTAACATGTAAGCATGCAATTTAAAACCATTACCAAAATCTGATTACTTGCCGAGGGGAAAAAACAGGTCAGCTAGAAGCATTGGTGATGATATCTTTTCAGAATTTTTCCTTGAAATTACTCATAATTATGCATTCCAAAAATATTTGTTCAGCAGACTTCTTTGATGTCAAATGAAAAGGAGTGCATCTTGTGGCTCTGTATTTTGCAAGTTTCCATTATTTTTTCCAGTGTAATCCTCTTAATAACTAGCTGTAGAAACCTCTACTGATGAGCTGGCCCTTAGGTAAGAGGATTTTCCTTTATGTGATGAGACCTTGCTCGTGCTGTAAGTAAGTCTTATGTGGTCAGTCTCCACTGACAAATACTTACCTCTGTGGTTTGCTTCTATTTTTCACCCTCTTCTTGTGTCACTGTCTAAACTTATTCTCAGGCTTTCTTTAGGAGTGACCCAGGTAATTCCCCCAGCATCAAGCATGGTTCCTGGGATGATTCAATCCTGACATCATTCCTAAAAAGACTGAGAATATAGGCAGCATCCACTTCACCCTGGACAGGGTTTACCTATTCAGACACGTACCTGCAACTTTATGCTGCAAAAACCCCCACTGGTCTTTTTTAAGGTGTTTTTGTTGAAAGAAACACACATCTCCAGAATAACCATGCTCCCATGTGCTACAGTCAGCCTAGGGGACAAAGCAGGCCATGTCCTTAATGTGTTATCCACTCTGCTCAAGAAAAGAGTAGCTGATTTAGGAGTGACCCAGGTAATTCCCCCAGGATCAAGCTGCACATGGTTCTTGGAATGATTCAATCCTGACATCATTCCTAAAATGACTGAGAATATAGGCAGCATCCACTTCACCCTGGACAGGGTTTACCTATTCAGACACGTACCTGCAACTTTATGCTGCAAAAACCCCCACTGGTCTTTTTTAAGGTGTTTTTGTTGAAAGAAACACACATCTCCAGAATAACCATGCTCCCATGGGCTACAGCCGGCCTAGGGGACAAAGCAGGCCATGTGCTTAATGTGTTATCCACTCTGCTCAAGAAAAGAGTAGCTGATTTTGGAGTGTTTAGGAGTGATTTTGCACCTCTTGGTTTGGAGGCAAGGGACTCCTTCCTTGGAGCAGAGCGATGTCCTTGACTGTGTTATCCAAATGATTTGCACCTTTCATATGCAACTTTAAGCCATGTAAGCCAATTGATTTAGAACAGTGTAAATGTTTTTTGAACTCAGCCCAAACGTGTAAGAACTATTTAGATTAATTGAGTCTAGTCAGTAGCCTGCAAAATTCAGGATTTAAGTCTTTATGACAAAGTTCCTGAAAGTACCGCATTTGTGAATGAACAGTAATCTAGTGTTACAACTCTTCTTTCAGCTAAATCTCTTCAGGATCAGCTGTCTGCATCAGGGATTGTGTTTGAATAAATACTGTGATTTTGCAAGCAGCTAAAGGTAGCTGTCAAAGTTAGACAGGTATGACACAAAATGTGAGCACACATCATATTAACATATTCAAATGAATCCAGAGGAGGGCTTCAAAGCTGGTGACAGAGCCAGAAGATGTGTGTGAAAATCAGCTGAGGACTTCAGACTTTTCTGGTTTGGAGAAAAGGAGGCTGAGGTGCCACCCCTTTGCACTCTACAACTTCCTGAGTTGAGGAAGTGGAGAAGGCAGTGGTGAGCTCATCTCCCTAGAATTCAGTGATAGGATGTCTAGGAACAGTTTAAAGTTTGGCCAGGGAAGGTTTAGATTGGACATTAGAAAGCATTTCTTTACCAGGAGGGTGGTAAAACACTGGAACAAGCTCCCTAGAGAGGTGATCAATGTCCCAAGCCTGTCAGTGTTTAAGAAGCATTTGGACAATGATCTTTAAAAACACATTTTGACTTGTTCAGTCCTAAACTGCTCAGACAGTTGGACTGGATGATTGTTGTAGGTCCCATCCAACTGAAACAGTCCTATTCTATTCTATTCTATTCTATTCTATTCTATTCTATTCTGTTCTGTTCTATTCTATTTCTATTTCTATTCCATTCCATTCCATTCCATTCCATTCTACCTAAAATGTAATTGAAAAAATGGTCTCTGATGTACAATTGGACTATTCAGCTTAGTTTTCTGTTTAGATGTTATTTCAATACTTTTTTGGAAATGCAAACTTTCACTTTTTTTTTTAAATCTGATAGACACATCTCAAAGAAAGAGGTCAGTGCCCAAATACTGTATGATATCATGTCCTTGCATTTTTATACTCTCAAGTCTGTAAACATTCAGATATTCAGAGCTACTTATTTATGTTTTAGATAACTCTGCTTGTGTAATCAGGCCTTTTGGCCTGCAAAAAAAGATTCCATTTCCTTTGAACTTATATTATTTATTGCTTAAAATGCAGAACATTGTCTACATGGTAGGGGCTGTCATGGTTTAGGAAAGGTGTTCTGCAAGGTAGTATTTCCATTAAAACCATGTCACTGCTCACTTCCTCCTGCTCCCAACTGGAGGCACAAAAGGCAAAGACCACAGGTTGAGATAAGAGCAATTTAGTGGAAACAGCAACGAGATAAGAAATCAACAAGTAACAGCAACAGTATTAATAACAAAAGATGTAAAACAAAGAACATATTTACACAGAAAGCCTGCAACAGTAAACAATACCCTCTCCCGGGCCACATTTTCTCTACCTGGAGTCCCCCCTCCTCTTCCTTGGAAGAGAAAAACACCCTTTTCCTTGCTGCCAGGAATGGAGGGAGTTGGTATAGAATAACACTGGAGCTTTAGCCATGCCCCCTCTCTAAAAAGGGAACCCTCTCCTGGATGAAACCAGGGTAGAGGAAAATGGGAGGAATTTCATAGTCTAGGGAGAGAGAGAGAGAGAGAGCTTCTAAGTCCTAATTTCATGTCTTTATCAAAATCTATAAAGAAAGACTTCCTTTTTTTTTTCTCCCAAAACTTTCATCATTAACCACTAGAATATCTTGATCATCAGCTAACCAATTTCTTACACTATTTAAAAAAGCATATTTTTCCACTTTACAGCTCTCTGAAACAATGATTAAAAATTGTAAAATGACCATTAATATTTTCCACTTTTGAGCTGAATCTCTTGCAGGCATCTGTGAATTAATTATAAGTGGCAGCAGTAGCACTTTATCTTTTTCTCCTTACTCAGACAGTCATGTTCTAAAGAGGTATTGGAGCTAGTCATATAAAATCATTACTAAGACGCTGGGAAAGAGAAGCTTCATTGTTCTTTTTTTCTTTTTCAAATAATGATTTGTAACTCCATATTTGTAATTCCAGCTTTGTTAGGACTGTGTTTTATGCTCTCTTGAGCACTTCTGTGCCTCTTGGGGAGAGAATTTTTTAGATACATACTTTTCATACTGCATCTGTTTATCTCTTTTTATAAAGACATGTATAACAAATAATAGTAATTTTCCTGTAACCAGGGAAAGACATATAAGTTTGGTTTTGTCTTCTTTTGATCTGCAGTGAACAACAGTTTTTTTTTCCTCTAGGAAGATCTGTACTTTCAGGTGCACCTCACTAGCTAAATACAATATACAATTACACATTTTTAGTTAGAGATGAAAAACAAGTATTAGATGTGCCTTGTACCATAACATTTCCCAAGAAAGAGGCTGAATTGACAAAAACAAAAATACAACATCTAAAGATGGTGCTTTTCATATGTATTCATTCATTCTTTAATGTATTTAACATCTGTCTTTAAAGTAGTGAAAGGTTTCTGGTGAAAATGAGAGCCATTCTAAGACAGCTGAAATAAGACTTTAGCATAATATATATGCAGTTATATATTTTAACGTTATTTGAATTGGCATTGTTTTCACTTATTTCTTCAGCATTGATGCAGGCTATTCTGAATTTCTGTAGCGGCAGTAAGTAGCTTATCTCTAGGAACACAAAGGCTTATTGGCTACACATTACAAGGCAAAGTCTTGAAAGTAGTGAAAAAATGCAGAAAATCAGTATATTGGCATTTTCGTGGTGGAATGGCACTGGCAATGAAACTGGAAGGACAAATTTAATAACATAATATAAATATTTTGTTAGAAGCATAAGCATAAGTGGAAATATTTATTTTTCTCATTCACCTATGAAAAGTGACAACAACATTAAGCTTGGTCAATACAGAAAGGTGTGCATGTGTAGGAAGATGCTATGAAAATGCCCTTTTTCCACAAATCTCTCAGATGAGTATTTTTCTAAAGCAGTAGATAAGAAAGAAATTCTTGGTTTTGATTTGAGTAACCACCAACATTTGTCATAGAACACTGCATGTGATCATTATCTATTTCTTTATAGTATTTCAAGCACAAAAAAAATATTACAAAGCCGTACTCAGCTCCGTTCCCTTGTGAAACAAAGACATTAGACAATCAGAATTGTACTCCAGGGAAGGCTGATGTCTGTAGAATATCAAGGGGTTTCAGAGAAACAATGATTTCAAACACAAAGCCTTCCCTTCATGTGATCTGACAGTGGCAAAAATTAAAGAGGGAAATATGTTTTACATGTGCTGCTTTTGAAGTGCATTTTTGAAAACATTTTGTGTAAGAAAGAACTGCCTAAAAATATTCTGTGTGCTAACAGCTGAAAATAGCGATTTCAATAGCTATGAAAATCCCTGTCCTTTCACTAATATTATGAAAAAATCAGTAAAATATGTAAAATTAGTCTCTACTGTGATTCTTATCCAGCATATTTTAAAAGCATTTGTGTTCTTTAAAATATCTTTTGAATTTCTCTTCTAATTATAAATAGAAAATTTACAGAATAGAGCACTGTTTTAAAACTCTCATTCAAACACACTAAAGCAGATACCAGAACTCTAATTAATGGAGGTAGATTGCAAAGAATGAATGGGACACCTTCAGAAGACAGTCTAACTAAATGTCAATAAATAATCCAAAATTTCCACACTAGACACTGAATTTATACTTTAGGACATTGAAAAAGACAGGCTTCAGACTTGCTAGGCTGAGTTGACTTCTACTGTGGTGTCTACTCCAAGGAAAGCTCAAGAAAGCCTGAAGGTATTATACATAGCAATTTCACCACCAGCTTAATAGTTGTGACACACAAAGCACCTTAAAGGATCTCTGATGTGCCTTCCTTCATCTTTGCTTCTGGACCTATGCAGAAATACTCTGCTATCAAAATTTAGACCTTTATTTGCTATATGGAACTAATTTGAGCTTAACTGAAATTTATATTTTGTTTAATTACTCCCCACAGAAACAGTGGGCAGTAATAAAACAGGACTAAGATGTCTTCTACCTATTCTGGATATCCTAGATATCACACCACCAACATCTGTAAGTCTTGTCCCTCCTTGTCTGTTCTTCTGCCTCTATGACTTTTGCATTCATGGTGGCCAGTGTCAATCAGATGAGAAGAAGATCTCCCCTGAACTACTGTCTTGGTTGAATGCCACATACTTGTCAAGTGGAGGATGTAGAATATGTTTTATATTCTCAGGCTATGAAAGGAACTGTGTCATTTTCTGCCTTCCTAGGTGGTTACTAAAATCACTAGGTCATTGTATAGAAACAAAGTCACACTCTAACCCTCTTTTTGTTTTTAGCTGTGATCCCTTTGCTGTCAGTCTTTTGTAACCAATTGAGTTTATTCTTTAAATGCTAGGCTCAGCATTAATAGTGCAGAGTTTAGCATTTCTCAGAACTCATGATTTTCTGCTTTCCAGATGGATGAAATTGAGGAGAATCTGGTCACCCAATTGTTCAAGTCAAAGCATTTATGCATATGTATAAGACAAGATACCTAGAAAAATTTCAAGACTACCAGCAAGATATCTAGAAAGCAGTAGGTGCCTGTGCAGGTGCATAATTCTGGGCATTCTCTAAGTCACTTCAGTGGGTAAGGTGCTGCATTTCCTATGTCTCAGCTCCGTGGTCATATACAGGGCGATCCCATGGGCTTTCTTCTTTTTATGTGTCCACAGTTATTCAGCTTTGTAAGCATATGCAACATATCAAATAAATCACAGTTACAGTGAAAAATAGACCTTCCCTCCCACAGCAGAGAAAGAAACCAATAATTCATGCAAAAAAAACCAAACCAAACCAAAAAAAAAAAATGGACACAGGGGGAATCCCCATTCAGTCTCTTTAGTCATTAGCCCTATTTACAAATGACTAATCAGAAACCTTAGACACTCTGGACCATGTCCATTTTATGCACTGAATAGAAATTCCAGAGTCAAACCTTCAACTGAAACTGCCTTGCATTATAATTCCCTGCCAAGCTCTACCAACACATCACCTGAAGAAAAATCTGTCAGGACATGGAAATACAGGGAGCAAAGTGCATATTTTCCAAAGTAAATTAATGAATGATAAAGGCTACAAACCACTGCTCTAAAATGCTCACTGAAGCAAGTTCTGTTTAGTGAATTCTCACCACAGTCTGCAGCACCTGAATGTCTAGTCATCCGTGGAGCAGAAACACCAGAATGGCACATTAGAGTAGGCTTGTCTCACAGAGTTCTCTGTAGGAAGATTAATATCTAATATTTTCAAATATATCTTGGCCAGAACGCATGTGCATTAAGATTCCAACAACATTCTCTGAATGTGGTTCCAGACGGCAGAAAAGCAGAACTTTTTCTGCACACTGATATGTTAGCAACTCCACAGATTACATCCACCTTTGACACAGTCACAGTGAATCTTTATTTAAGAAGGAGATATTCTTTAGTGGATCCCTGAAATAAGCAATAACAAATACTGCATGTTCTTGGTTTCCTGCTGGAGTGGTAGTGGGCAGCAACTCAGAGAGTTATTGTTGCCATATGCATCAACAGTCATATTGATTTAATTGGTTGTCATAAAAAATCTGACAAGAGGGAAGCCAGTTCATAGCTGGGTAAGGGCCAGAAATTTACTAGTGAATGGACTACTGAGATCTCTCAAGACTCTCTTTGTCTTTTCCCAATGTCATTGAACTGCTTGTCTTGTTCATAATCTAGAAATAATCCTTTTTATGGATGGAAATGTAGGCCATTTACTTTTGGATCCAATTTATCTTACAGAATGGCAGAAAACATTATACTGTGAGGAAACAATCTGTATAAAAATATATAAACTCCCAGAAAAAAAAAAGTGTTTTCACTGAGGGCAGCAGATGGGCGGCCTCACCATTTGTCTCTGTATCATCCATCCTCAATTCTGTGCTGTATTTAAACTAGTTCAATCTTTGCTTAACATCAAAAGACAACCACAAGCAAGAACATCTATATTACATAACAGAATATTTAGCACTTGCATGAGAACTGTCATACAGGAATCTTAATGCACTCTTGCATATCTGTGGTTTACTGCAGGATAGCATTGCTACCCACATTTTATGGAAAGGGAAGGAAAGCAGAGATGCTTGGGAAATGATGTGACTTTACTGCAGTGTGAGGTAAAACCAGGAGTGGAGCACAGAGCTTCAGTTTCAGGCTATGAGCTTTACTAAGAAAACAGCCTGTTGACGTTTTTCCTGCCACCCTTGGTCTGAAGTGCTATAAAAACATTCCCTCTGTTTGGAAGAAGAAAGAAAAACTACAGTTACCTCACTCCTTGTTTGAACAGCAAGTACTTTTTTTTTTGTGTGTCGCTTGTTGTTTATATCTTTTAGGTTCATCCGTGAGGAATTTGTGCCCAGCCTGTATGAATCTCCTGGGCTGTCTCTGTGCTCAGTGTCTTCTGGTAGCTTTTTTCCCTGTAAGATAAATATCTCTACAAAGAAACAAGAATATATGTATGCATTGAGAACAACAAAGAATCATGGAAGAATTGAGCTTGAACAAGTTTGAAGCAGTCAGCTGCTATCAGTGTGATATTTTACATCTTTATGAATGCTTTCTGATGCACCAGAACTGCTGTAGATTCAACACAATCTTGTTTCAGTGAAAATGCAACTTTAAATATTCAAGGGGTAATATTATATTCAATAGATTTCACTAACCTATGAAAAGGAGGGACATGCACTTAAAGAAAAAGTTCCCCTTCATTTTTATTATGAAAGCTTCCTAATAATTATTTCTTATTTTAAAACTGAACATAAAATTGATGTAAAAATGTCACACTAAAGAGTATGCTGTGGTGTTGGTGTTTTCCTGTAGTAAAAGATTCACCAGACAATATCCATCAAAACTCACATTCCAAAACATTAACTGAATTTTTGTGGGAGGGCTTAGAGGTCTGTGAATGTAGACAATTTTTAAATCTAAGTATTTTTTCCAATAAAATTATACTATGAAATAATCAGATTTGGCAAATTCATCAGAAAAAAATCAAGTGAAATGCTCAGCTTTCATGCCCTAGTAAACAGTCATCTAATTATGAATGAATTTAAATATAAAAATAAGCATCAACCTGCTCTTGAGAGATGATTACAGAAAACAGTATACCACCATGGCAAGAACTGTACAGCAATGGAAACTTTCCATGCAGATATGAAGTTGATAGCCATTAGCTAAGGACAATGCATCCAAACCATGACATTGGCTTGAAACAGATTCTCACTCACAATAGCTCACTCCTATTTCCAAATACTCAAGTAAAAATCATCTGATCAAATACTTTAGTAATTTGAAGAGAATAGTTGATTTTGGCTACTATGGCACAAACCTTGAGAAGAACCTGTGCCCCTTAAGAGTTTTAGTGAGTTTCCACCATGAAACTGGACATTGAGTGACTTGCCTTAAGAAGTGGTAGGAAAAGAAAGATGGTGGTTTCACAATCTTTGGTGAATTGCACCTGTGCAAGCTTACTTACTGCTGTTGGCTTATTTCAGATGGTACAAAGCTGCGTATTGAATATTTGTATGTTAAATGCCTGATGGGTTTTAAATTCCTAAGGCCTTACCACACTGTAGCACAAATATCAACTGTACTAAAGTAATACTAAGCAGCTCATTGAAGAACCTGATTTCCCCTTGTGAAAGGCTTATCTGAAATTGTTTTAGGAGGTGATAAAAATTATTTTCCATGAATGCAGATAAAGAACTTCAAATCACAGCTATTTTTATCCAATATGCAAGATAATGCATACAAAGTTTTTGGCATCTGTGGACACAGAAAAATCTTTATATTTGTTAAAGCTAAAAGAGAAGTTGATGATATTCAAGCAGGAAAAATTTAAAATATCTCACCTTGCAGATAATGCATAAAATGCTATGTTTGGACACACACAAGCAAGTACAGAGCACCTCCAAAGAAGCAGTTATTTACTTTCAGTCAAGTGCATAACAGCAGATTGTGCTGTTTCCCTCTTCTCTGTAGGTGTTATATCATCTCTATGCATTCAAACATACTTTTCTGGTTTACCTGCTCAACATGAAGTTGAGGACCTACATGAAACTTTAGGGATTCAAGTCTATTTCTAAATAACAGTGTGATGATAAACGCCAGCCACTCCCTCAAACACCTGCACTCCCTTAAAGTACCTGCATGTTCAGTTTTCAAATTTATCTGGACCGAATTTTTTGTTTGAAATCCAGTAAGCAATCACTGTCCCCCAGGCACTTTGGGTATTTAGCCACATCTTAGCCCACATGTATCACGAGAGGTCAAAGCTGACTGTACCGAGTGCTTAGTGCTAGAGGATAGTTCAAGAACAAGGTCCCAAAATTCATGGGAGCAAGGCAACCTTGTAGGATACCATTGGCTACAATACGTCCAAGGCACTGTCTGCCAGTGATTACTACTCTTATGCATAAAGATTAATGTCAGCTATTTCCAGACTCATGAACAACCTCAGTTTCTGCTGAATTCCTCTAAGCCCCAAGATACCCCATGCAAAGCAGGAGCTTCCCCATTAGAAAATTTTCTGTTTTCCCTGTATGTCCAGTTTCTTTGTAGGTCCAGTTGCCCTGTTTCCCCACTTATGTCCATTGCTGAGCTGAAGAGCTATGAAGTTCAAAGATGGCCAGTTGCAGTTAAAACTTTTCCATATAGAAAAAATCCAAGTCAGTTCATGTGTTTCATGAACCCAGCTGGAAGATGAACCAAAGTTAATTAGTTAACCAGCTATGACCAAATAAAATATTACCTTTTCATATATCACCACAATTTTGCTGCTTTATTTTATCCTTTCCATAAACAGAAGAAATTCATATGACCAGGAAAAAACCCCCAAACCCCCAACATTATTATTCAGACTATTATCAATTAACCTTCTGCAGAACTTAATCTCTTCCCATGGAGTAACCTTTCAATTGCATTCACTCTATTTTTTCTTCTCAATTGCACTGCTTTGTGCTGATCAGGCAGACAGTACTGCTCATCTGCACTGCTTTTTGCATTGCTATTCTGAAAAATAACATCAGAAACTCTGCCCTTTAAGAGCATTTTAAGCATATTTAAATCCTTAATGTATTTTGACTCTCTTGGGTTTTTCT
Source organism: Passer montanus (assembly GCF_014805655.1). Lineage (NCBI taxonomy): Eukaryota > Metazoa > Chordata > Aves > Passeriformes > Passeridae > Passer > Passer montanus. The sequence continues at coordinate 6,389,538 of NW_024357613.1, read as the reverse complement.
CCTGTCCCTTCATTTTCTTTACTTTGCTACTTTAAAAGGTTAAACCATAGCAGCAATAAAATAAAATGCCCAAAAGCCACATTTTGCAATGTTGAGGCAAATATAAAAGCACACAATAAAGAATTTTTGTAGTGTCTGGATTGGTTTCAAACCAATCTTTATAAAAGGGCAAAGTCCCGGAAAACTGTCAAGGGCCTTTGCAATTTATCAGGACTCATTATTTGATTTTGATTGCTACTCCACAATTTTTCCAGCATTTTGTCAACAACAAATGTTATAAAATTAGGTAAGTGCTACTTACCTAAGTCTAGCTCAAAAATACGTCTGGTAAATAAAAGTTCACAGCAAGAAAGCATTTAACTCTAAGAGAAAAAGCTAAGCAGGGCATCATTACATTGTATCAGAAGCAATCATCACTCCTCATGGTCTCTTACCAACGCACTCACGCTGCCAGCTGCCACCCAGATTGGAGGGCTAAGGAAAAAGTTTGGAAAGAAGTCCAGAGGCAAAAGACCACAGCTGCTTTCCAAAGATTTCACTGTTTCTCTGCCTACAGGGGGTTGGGTTGTGAGGGAGCTGAACAAAGCAAATGCACCCACATAACCAGAGCCTGGAGTATTTGAGTATTTGGTCTCCATCTTCTGTTCTGCAGGTAGCATAAAGTCTGGAAGCTCCACTTCAACAGAGCAGCAGATACATCTGACTAAAGGCCATGAAAAGTTCAGCCCTATTTCCCATCGTATAACCATTTTGAGAATTTTATTTGGAAAAAATAAAACTCTTACCAAATCAACATGAATTATTATTTCAGTTGTGCATGAAGTGGTAGAGGCTCTATAATTTGCATCAGTGGTTAGTTCTTTACTTCAGCTGGAACATGTCACCTCCATCAGTACATGGCTCACTAACTTCATGATAAACCATTGATTCAATGAGATTAAAAAAAATGATAAGAAATAGAGATTAAAAAAAACTTAAGTGCCACCTACTGAATGAACAAAAGGACTTCCTACATCCTTGCCTTGGGTCTAGCATCCAGGCATGGATCCTGTTTTCTGTTAATTTGGAATCAAATTCAGGAGCCAAAAATCACATTGGTCCAGAGGTTAGAAACCTTAGAATTAAGCTAAAGAAACTGAAATTTGTTTGATTTGATTTGTTGTTTGCTGGTGGTTTTTTCCAACATTCATTCAGTTCTTCTCAGTACCAAAAATACATTTTTCAAATCCTTCTACAGTTATGAAATTGTATTTCTGGTACAAAAAAAAAAATAAATTTCTGTTTTAACACTTTGTTCCAGTGAGAATCTGCAGGTACACTGAAATTTAGATGCCTTGTCTGCAATTATCAAATTTCAAAGTAATTAGCAAACAGCTCAAGTATTTTGACAAATGAGTCAATCATGTAAGTAACAGGCAACATAGGACAAAGAAAATAGGAGCTGTGTTGTCAGCATGAGGGATTTCACTGCAGGAGAGTTGCTGTGGTTTTCATTATTTCAGTGGTCAATGGAGGTTGCTATAGAAACTACATAGTCAGCAAGCCATGCAAGCAAAAGAAATATGATAAAACCAAAACTAAAATAGTGGAAGGGTAAAAACCCCAAGGATTTGTCCAACAGCTTAATATAATTTGTTGGTTTTATCTTTCAATCATATCACTGATTGACAAGATTCCTAGTAACACTATAATGTACTCACATATCACTTTTATGTAAGTCCCATCAGGTGTCATAACATTTAATAATAAAAATCAGCATCAAACAAAAACCCTTTATATATCAGTTAAAAAATGAAATAACATCAAGTTATTTCAATATGTAAAAATATATTTGCCTTCACAATATATTGACCTTCCATAACACTAATAGGTAACAATAATATCTATTGTATGACATATTTTCTTTGCTTAGGGGAGAAGTAACATTTTAATATTTAAGCCAGCTTTTGTTTATGTGCCAGAAAGTACTTTCAAATAGTTACCTCCTGAAGTATGTGTGCACTGATGATCACCTTCATAAGAGGTTGACTTCGTTCAGTTCATGTCACAGTTTACATTGATTTGAATATTTGCACTTAATGAATGAAGTCCAAGATTCTTCTATTTTGGATAACCAAGTAAATAACCAAACCAAGATTTTAAAACATGTGGTATTGAAGAAACTTAGAAATCTAATCATTCTAAAAAAAAAGAGATGCATATAACAGGTGATTATATTCCGAGTGTGTACAGAATCCCTGGGGTCTATTCTGCAAACATATGGGTTTTTTATTTCTCCATAGCCACTCTGTCCTCTAAATTAATTTCTTTTGTGTACCTTTCCAGTAATAACGCAACATGATTTTTTCCTTTTAGAAATGACAGCAATAAATACATACAGAAAACCTGGTACATACCAGAAACAGAATATCCTCTTTTTTCATGTTCTGGTTCTCTGATCAGGGCTGAGTGGCAGAACCTTGAGCTTTTCATTCCAGCTACAGCCTGGCTGGTTAGTTTTGTTTTGTTGTTTTTTTGGTTGTGGTTTGTTTTGTTTTTTTTACATAGTAGTCCACAGCATTAATCACCAAAAGAGATGCACTGAGTAGGCAAGAGAATGAAAAAAACAGATAAATTAAGATTTGAACTGTGCCAAGTAACCAAAATCAACCAATATTAGTGTCTTCAGACAAAGAAAAGTGACTTGAGGAACATGGGAAAACCACAAAACATTTCCCCTCTATTCACTTGCAGCTTGTTCCTCTAGCCATCACAAATAAATCTTCTACCATCACATTGCTTTGCAGGTCTATGGAGAAAAAAAGCTAACATACAGAAATGATTACTTACATGTCCATTGAAAGCTTTGGCACTTTTAACTCCAGTCTCTTGAGAAATGTTGATGACCTTGCTATTAGGTCACATTAGGAAAAAGAATACCAAGTGTTTAATAAATGTTTGCACTATAGGAAAACATTCGAGGATGATTAAACTGAACGAGAGCATTTAAAAGCTTTTTTAAAATTATTTTTAAATTTTTGTTTTTAATAGAGAAAGCAAAATCCAAAAAAATAACAATTTAAATAGGACACTTCTGATTTGCACTGTTTCATGATTTGGTCAGTTTTGTCATTTTAGCTGGGCTATTAAAAACAATTCTCAGAAAAGGCAATGAGACTTCAAGTGCCTCATTCCCCTATCATCCCAGAGGGCTGAGACTAATGTCTTCTATGGGACTGTGCCAGGAACATGGTCTTTTCTTGTTAGTGCTGCTCCTGGAAAAAAAGAGAACTATTGTACACCTCTTAACGCACTTTCCTCTTGCCGTGTCTCTCAAACCTGTCACACAATTTGAAAGAATATTAGAACAGACAGAGAGTGCAGAGTTGAAATCAAATGTAAGTCCTTATTTCATGAAACCTTTGCATATCACAGGTTCTGTGTTATGAAATGGTCAACAGTTTGCCCCTGAGTCCTCATCCATTACATCCGCATAAAAAAGACCATCTCACAGTCAGAGCTGGGCAAGCTGTTGGATGCTGCCTCAATCTGGCAGGAGGGAAGAAGTTCACTTCCCAAGCTCACTAGCTCAATATATGCCAGGGGACTCAAGCTGAGCCAAGGCAGATGAGGGACAAATATAAAATAATTTCTTCCTTTGGAGAAGAAAACATCTGAGGCTGTATTTGGTTATGCTTAAACTTTGGATTAGGGGTTTCTCAGGCAGAGAGAGCTCTGAGATGGGGCAAAGGATGCTAACATAGCTGGTGATGAAGATCACTTTCCAAGACAGAAATTCCTTAGAAATAGAATTACTATGACATATTCCTGGAAAAAGAAATTTGTTGTTTAAGAACCTTTGTTTGGTGTAAACATTTTTTTACAGATAAACAACCCAAGGAACAGGCATCTGGATCTGTCTTACTCAGTTCATGTTCTTCAGTGAGGAGCCTCACCCCAGACTGCTGTGTAGCCACTAGAGGAAAAGGATCATCCTGAAGAGAGTTGGCACACTTCACATCTAGGTTAGGTGGGGAGATTCTGGCCCCAGAAAACTGCTTAATTTGGTTGCCCAAAGCCATCCACCAGGTTAACGTCAAACCTCAGAGCAGAACACTGCTCTTAACCCTTTTCCTGGTGGTGTCAGTCAGACATGATGACAAGTATAAATATATATACGGCATTCAAATGTGGAAAGGGAAAAAAAAAACCATGAGCTAATTTTATGTGACTGTGTTCTATATCTCTGTCCCAGTAGGATTAGTGTCAGAATATTCCATGTTTAATTTTGGCTGTGCTCATTGGCACAGCTTTGCCAGGGCCCAATAGGTGCAAGCAGTCCACTGGCACATTCAGGAAAGGGCACAGGCTGTGATCTTAACCCTATAGGCTCCAGAAGGATTTGTGGGCAGGCTGGTATAGATGAGCTTGGCTTTATGGATGTAACTGTCTTGTGCAGCTTGCTGTTGAGGCCAGGAATTAGTCCTGGCCATGTCTGAACTCCAAGTGAAGTTGTATGTCACTATTTCAAAACAACATTTCAAGTAATTTGAATATATTTACAGCTTTGCTGTGTTTGTGAGAAATTGAAAAAAGATTGTGTTAGATTGAATATCAATCCAAGCTCAGAAAGTTTTCTTCTATAAACTTAATATGTTTTATTTACCCAAGGAAAGATTAACAAATGGCTGAACCAATAATTCTGGTGACTGTTCTAAAATTTCAGTAGCTTTTAAATTTGCTTTTGTACAGTGGATTATACAACTTTCAGTAAAACAGCCTGTTGTGTTCTCTTCTAACCCTCAGGTGATATTTCTCATTCATTCTTGTGCTGATTCCTTACTGTGGTTCTGGGTTCTTTTTCATGTCACTTAAGTCCAGATCAATCTCTCTCTTCTGGTATGCAAGGTCTACTCAGGGGTGCTGTATTAGCAAAATTAGTTGGAGAAAAAATGATGGCTGATGTTCCTTCTGAATATGCACTTCTATCATAATAATAAGGATTTTCCTGTAATTACATTCTGGAAGAGAGACATTGGGGGCAATGATGAAAATTACAGCTGGAGAAAAATATTTTTTTGTTTGTTTGTTTTTGGGGGGTTAAAAAACCAGCTTGTATTAAAATTAGATATTAAATTAAAGTAAATGTAATTAAACAATTTTTTGTTTTGTTTGTGTTTTTTCTTTTTATTGCAGGATGTATAAGTTAATAGTAAAAGTTCTTCAAGCAGATTCTCAGATCTTAGTTTATTCCACTTTCCATGCAAAAGAGGTTCATTGTTAGGCAATTTTTCCTCATACTTTTATTGTTAGTCAATCTTTTTATCATCATTTCCTAAGACATAATCATGTATTTTATATTTTCTACTAGATCACGATAGAAAGTGGGCATATATCAATCATGAATACAACCTGTCAGGATCTAAATAGAATTTTTGCCCCATTTGGATGCAGACTAGTTTAATTTCTTTCATGTGAACTCCATGATATTTTAAATTAAATTATTTTTTACTATAACAGGATGTGGTACCGAGCCTTTACAGTGTGTATGATAATACATTTAACTGCATTAGCTGACATTGGTTATGTAAATGTTCTTTAATTTGTTGTTTGACCATGCATGATATGAGCTTTTCCATGGTCTTGATCAGAAGACTACTCAGCTTGAAGACTCAAAGTATCCTATCTCTTTCCGTATCAGGACTGTATATGTTTCTTACAAATCAGAAATTGTGACTGAGAAATTAATGAGTTACCTTTGATTTATGGTAGATGTGGTCTTTTTCAATTTTGTGCTGATTCAAATTGCCTTTTTGTACTAGATTCTGGTAACCATTCTTGTGAACTGATGATAGTTTTTGCATCGTATTTGATAGCTCTTCTATCGTTGTCTCTAACTGAACTATATAAACAGCAGGATTTTCAATTTTTTTTCTGTTATTTTATGAGCATTAATTCTTAAATATCTGATAGTTTCCTTTGCCCGTTATCAGTCACTGGTGACATTTATTGTGGATAAAACATTCATATATCCTTATATGCATAAACACGTTTCTATGTCTTGTCTACATATACTTGATGCACGACATTCCCATATCTTTTCTGAAATGGGATGACTTTCTAGCCACAGAAAATATTTTGGTTTGTTTCAGAATTGCAATTAATTTCTCCAGAAAGCACTGGTCAACAGTTCCCAGTTAACAAGTTTAAACCAATCCTGACATAATGGATATATAAAGCAAAACAATGAAAACGCAAGAGCGGATGGTCAGGATTTTGCAGACCATCAATTTTCAGTGCCTAACTCACAATATTAGGGCCTTGATTTTCAGTGGTACTTGTTACTGGCAAATTTACAGTGATTCCAAGAGCTAGTAAGATATTCACAAGGACAGCCTAATATGGTGCATTTTTATCAAATATTAAACATTAATTGTTTGGATAATAAGGAATAGAACCACAGAAGTATGTTTAGATTATCTCCACTTCTAGCAAGGTGGGCTAACAATAGTGTGGAGTCATGTCCAGTGCACTGGTGGGTTAGTAACACAGGACCATGATGGTTCCTAGATGAAAAAACGGATCCTAACAGAATGAACACATCTTAAAAGGCAAAAGTCTCATCAGACATCACCCACTTAAACAGTTGCCACAAAGGCAAGCTGTATTCAGCACAGACAAGCGTCTGCCAGAGCTGTTGTGTGAAAATAGCAGGCTGTCCATCTTTTTCCAAGACTCAGTGACTGAACCCTACATGTCAGTCAGTCCAAAAGACTCTTGTGAAACAGATATTTACATGGACTTCTGACTCCATCAATATATTACACACTCAAATATTATTTTAACAAGGCTTCTTGCTGTGCCCTTTCCAAATGGGCGTTAAGGCTCAAGACCAGAATAAACAGCTGGGGCAATGAACTTCATCACTGCAAACACCTGATGATACTTCCACCAGCCCTTTCTTTTCTCTTCCTCTTGCAGACTGACCATTATTTTTGTCCTCCTGGCAACAATGAGCTATCACCAGGCTCTCTCTCTTAGCCACCCTTTCTGCTGGAGACTAATCCCCCTCAACACAGTCCATTCTTCTGGCTGTTGCCCTTCTTTGTTGGTTACACCATGTGCACAAATTAATTAAGGCTTAGTTTAAGGGCTGACTCAGCCAGTTCACAGCACAAATGAGAGCAGCCGTTTTTCTGCCTGAAATTTTCAGCTTCTTTTGAGGGGCTTTTTTCCCCCACTTGGTTTAAAAATATATTGTGTGTGTTTGTGTGTGTACATGTGTGCATGTGCAAACAAATTAAATATTATTTTTGGCAGATGCAATTGTCTAGGGAAGTTGACAACATGGATCTGTTTGGCCCATCTGCCCCTGAGGATCCAACTGAGTTTTTTGCAGAGCTGTGGGGTTAGGACTATTGAGTTTCCAGTGTTGCAGGGTGGATTTTCTACCTCAGACATGCTGACATTCTGATCCTGGGAGGTCCCCTGCCCCACCCTATTGCCCCGACCCAAAAAAAGAGAGAAACATCTGGAATCACAGGGGCAGCTTGTCTGCTGAGCTCAGCAATAAGGATCCCTGTAGCTACAGCTCCACCCTGCTGTTAAGGGACTTAGAAGGCACTTAACAATTAATGTCTTTACTATAATAATACAAATGTATTTGACATCATATGTATAGTATGGTCCTTTAGATTTTATACATAAATATTTTTGGGGTATAGTTCAGAATGAAACATATTCACAGAGAGATAAGCATCATGATTTAATTTAATTTAGTGACTAGTCCTGATATTAAAGGATATTTTATTTAAGTAACCATGCTATGTTTATATCCTCTTATATTTGCTTGAACTTTAGAATTCTGAGTGATGATTCAACACCAGAGCAATAATGCACCTCAGGTGATTGGGAAAAGTACATTCTGAACATGCAGATATTATTCTTCACTGTTCGTTTCAACTGAAAGAATTTAGTCTTTGATCATGAAACTGGAGTATTTGATGCTGCTTTCACTGAAGCCAAATAAGAACATCACTGTTGGATAGATGCCTGTAAAGTGTTAGGATATATGTGTTGATGAGATTGCAGCTGAAATTGTTTACTGCTTTGGGTTTTCTTTCACTGTTACTGGGCTTTAAAGGCAACAATATATAAGTGCTGCTATAACTACTTAGTGTTGGAATGAAAAACACTGGATCGACTTGGAGTTTGGCATTCCCTGTAGTCAAATGAGGTCTTATTTTGCTGAGGCATATAATTATTTTAGAATCCTATTGTGTAAATATTGCTGAAAAACAGTCAACTACAGGTATAAGCCTTAGACCCTCTGGAATTTTCCACAAGCTAGAACAATTTGTTTATATTTTATATCTATGTGTGTGTAAGTATATATACATATACATGTAGATGTACACACCTGTTTCTTTTACTTTCAGATTTGTATACTTGTGGGGGTAAGCACTGACCAGAGTGTACATACCATTCAGCAGGGACTTAAAGGTGGGCTCAGCCCCTCCATACTACCACAATCCAAATAGAAATAAAGGCAACTTGGTATTTGAAACCAGAGGACTTATATACTTAGAATTAAACCGCTTCTGAAGATCTTTTTTAGAGCAGGTTAATCAGCTCCTCACCAGAACACACCATCATTTCAATAATGAAGTTCTGTGCTCACATTCACTGAAGCAGAACTCTTCACTTTCTTCCAATTTTTAACAGAAAGGAAATAAATATATGTTATTTAGTCTGTTCTTTCTTTTTTTTGGTAAAAAATTAGATACTCAGTTGCCATCAATTCAGATGTAAACTACTACCTTCGATGTCGAATACAAATATTACATAAATTATATTTTTGAGTCACTTGTGGAATAGATATGAAATTATTAGACATGCAGAATGTAAACAGTAGGGCAAAAGTCTCTGAATTGACCTTTAAAAGAAAGTTATTTAAATAAGTAGAGTGAAAACAAGAAGTAAAAAGGGTGCAATTCAGAAGAGAAATGTGATTCATAATTTCCTAGAACAAACATGTACATTTAAATTCAGCTGTGCTAAAAAAAAGGGCAAATATTTACGTGATCAGAATCTCACCCAGCCCAGTCCCCACACTTGTACACATGAATAACTTTACACACTTTAGCAGCAAGAGTTTCTTGAATGGCATTGCTCAGGTAAGAAATGTATTGTGTCTGCCCATCACCATGTAATTGTGAGAAAAGCTTTCCAGTCTAAATCACTAATATCACAATCCGAAATAAACACTTTTAGAAATAAAAATAAAAATTAAAAAAATTACCTTTATCTGTAGATTGTGCTATTAATAGCCACTGATTTTTAGGTCATACCTCATTAAGAGCTTCTGTACCAACGAAACCTCTTTCTAGATTGACAGGTGGCTGCTTCAACCAAAAAAAAAAAAATTAAAAAAAAAAAATCTTATTTTGAAGGTTTTTTATCATGAAAAAACCTCTCAAGCAGCCCAGTGCATTGTGATTTCCCTGGTTCTTTTCCTTCTGAGCTGTTCAATTAGTTGGAAATCTCTCTCTGATGGACTGAAGCAGCTTGAGTGAACGCCTGAGCGCACAACCAATTAGGCTCATTTGAAGTTGCAGAATTGCCTTCTTTGGTGTTAAAACCCCATGTCAAACACTGGGTCTAAGATCATTTGTAGTACAAAATGAGATTGACAGAGCAGCTGTACCAGGGGGCATGCCTGCTGGACGACTTAATTGTGGGGACTGAAGGGCCATCATGAACTGGCGTGTGGAGATTGTATCACCACTGCTGCATTACAAATGCTCTTTATTAACAGTGATCTGTAATCAATGAGCTCAGGCTTTTTGCCAGGGCTCCAAAATCAGACAGGCATCTCTCCTCACGAGGAATAGGAGGAGTCACCGAAGCAGGGATGCGCCTCGCGGCACCTGGGTGGTGCGGTGGGGCTGCAGGGAGGGAAGGGGACACCCAATAGCGCAGAGCTCTCGCAAGTCACCTGGGCTGGCCATGTGGCTCTGCGCCGCCAATCCAACTAAGACTGGCGCGAATGAAACATGGCTACTTCAGCAAAATCATATTTTAGGAGTCAAAGAGACTACACCAACTCACGCTGGTGTGAACGAATAGTCTTGATGGTGGAAAAATGTTTATAATTTAATGTTAACCCCATGATACAAATGGCGCAAAGGAAATACAGTAGATTTAGTTTCAGTGAATTAACAAATAAACCCCCAGTATACTTTATTGTCTTGACAGAAAACCTTTAGTGTATTTAATAAAGCATATTGCTTTTGAAAAGAGTAATTGCTTTCCACTGATGCTTCCAAGTCAACAGCTTTGTTTATTCCTCCATTATTGCAACCTATATCCTCTTAGTGTAATGAAGTGGGTTGTTTTTTCTGGGAACAAATAGATGTATCTGCAAAAATGTTCAAAGATTACTTTATGATGAGACAGATGTAAACCCCAGCTCTAAGTCAACCTCAAAGCCAAAATCAGCAGTCGCTGATAGTAATTACTTACCCAATGCCTTTGCTAGGAGGAAAACGTCACTTGTTTTTTTTCAAAGGCATTTTACTCTTGTCTCTGTCACTTTCTGAAAGAATCCCAGAAAGGGAAGTAAGAAATTTGAGTGAACAATACAGGAACAGTTCAACTGGTGTGGCAAATCTCATGCAGATGAGCTCTAGTATAATCAAATAGTTTGTGCCCCTTCACTATGTAGGCTGTTAATTTTTAGGTGCATAACCTAAACTTCTGGCTTCTCATATGAGTTAGAGTGACAGGTTTCATGTTTCATTACAAGCATTTTTTTTCTTTTGGGTTATTTATTTATTTTCACTACAATATATGATTATCTGTTCAGGTGTTTATTACAAAAATATTTTTGAAGGGTTTATTTTGCTATTATCAGTAATTAATTACCACATATTTCTAAAGTCTGATTTGCTCTGTGTCATTCTGCATCTGTTGCAGCATAAGCAGCAGGCAGCTGAAATCAAATAATTTTAAGAAGTGTTTCTGAAGTAAATAGCTGCACGTGCAATCGTATTTAAATTATGCTTAGGAACTCTCTTTTGCCGTAATACATACAGGAAACTTAACAGTAAACTTGACATTGTTTAGACTGCAGATTGTATCACCTCTACCTCATGCTTCTCATATGATTCCATCCATCTGCTCACTCTTTTCTTATGACTCTGAGGTGGGAACTGCATTTCTGCTCTCTGTACATTGTCTGGCTCAACACCAATATTGCCTATGACTAATGCTCCAGGAAACTACAGTGAAATCACTTACTGCTACTGTCACCAGAAATTATAAGAAAAAATGCAAGCATCTCACTAGTTTAATGTTGGAAACAAAATGTCATTTTATTGTATTATTTATGCAGTGTTTACTTACCCGTTGCCAGATCTTGTTAAATGTTCCTTCTGTGTCAGCAATTTCTGATAGTAGGGTGGTGAAAGGTACAGAACATGGACATATAGCTAAGAAAAGTTTTAGAAAACCAAGATAATAAAAGAAATAGAAAAAGCTCAATCCTTTTTAAGTAACAGACATTTTATTCAGTGTATCCATCAGTACACTTGACCATCACATTTCATCTTTGCTTGTATTTTTGCCTTGTTAAGACAAGTTCACTTCAACAAAAATAAGTGCCTAAACTGATATTCTACTGTAGAGTGAGGAAATAAATAATCATTAAAAATGTGTCTGAAATTAACTGGCTATGTGTTTGCTCATACTAATATGGTTGCAACTAAACTAAAGCCTCACCCAGTCATTAAACATATGAAATGTTTCTTTTTTCCTCTGACAGTTTCTGCATATTCACCTATCATCTTTACCACATATCTCAGAGCATGGCCTTACATAAACTGATTGCTAAGCCACTGAAATCTGGCTCTGTTGTCTTTCTGTTACTTTTCAAGTTCCACAATCTCTTCTTTTTTTTTGTCTTGTTCACTATATCTTACAAAACCTTACTGCCAGCAAAGATCAGAATATAGCACACATTGGCTGTGGAAAGGAGTGGATGATTACACTCAGGCACAATTATTCTGCAAATTTGCAAGTTATCAGCAGCCTGTGAAAGTTTTTATCAGCCATGCTGGTGAATAGGTATGTAGCATGCTGTCAGCAACAAGTAGAACTCTGGTTTCAAACACCAGAATGGAGATTGCAGAACTCTGGGAGAAGACTACAGCCTCCTTGAACAGGTGGTTGTCCTGCCTCTTGAAGGGTGATCTAATAATAAAAAAAGTTGTGTTTCCTTTCTATAACCCAGGTATTCTGAGGAAAAAGAGAGAAAGTGAGTAGTGTGGAAAGTTGTATGAAACTCCTTGCTACATTTTGAAAGTAAGAGCCAGAGTTTTATTAGAAGCATATATGGAAGTTTTTTTTTGGTCAAGCTTTGTTTAAGTCAAAGTATTTTCCCCTTCTCCCACTCAGTGCTGTGAAAGATGAGACCATGGATTTATTAAAAATATACCTTGCTTCTTTAAATCTGTTAAAATTCCTCCATGCTTATTGTCTTTAAATGATCTCACAGATATAAAAGGAATAAGTGTTGATGCTTTTAAGTTTTCATGCTCATTTGTATGCTAAATGTTTTTGTACAGAGAAATCAAATTGTCCACACCTGTGAAAAAGCCATATACTATACTTATCTGTATTTCTATTTAGGGAAGTCAAGGATTTTTCTGCTAGCCACATTTTCATAAGAACCAGAAAGAAAATTAAAACATAATGTACAAATGTATTGGCATTGCTAATCAATAATCTTTGTCTTCATATCTAGCTATCAAAAAGAGGTTTCCTGCAACTGGAAGTAAAGGAGAGAATAGTGTCACTGATATTCTCAAGATGAACCTTTTAAAGAGGAGTCAAACATTACAAAGTAACACCATAACAAGAACAGATAACACCACTCTACCAGCAATTGTACCTGGAATATACAAACATATTTTTGAGACTAAAAAACCATTGCCAATCATTTGGTGGATTCAAGACTTCATAGAAGAAGACTTTCTGTTTAACTAGCAGGCATTGGTATTTTGTATCTATCTCTCTGGTAGCACTGTTAAGCCATCTTTAACTAAACAGACTGTGTTTTAATTTTATCATTCAGAGAGTGATGAATAATGACAAGCTTCAATCTAGTTTTGAACACTTTTTCACATTTCTCTGTTACCTTTTATTAGTTGCCACAATATAAGAAATGTCTTATTTCTTATATAAGATATAATAATGTCTTATTTCTTATATAAGAAGTTCTGCTACTGAAGTTACATACAAAAATTCTAAACATGCAATATTAAAATAATGCTATTATTTGCAAGGCTCTTTTTTTCCCCTAATAAAGCTGACAGACTCAAATACCAATTGATTTGCAGCAATACATCCAGATTGGGATTCATCTTCCATAATGTAAGGTTACTCTTTTTTGTAGTCCAAGTCAGTGTGGTCTGCTTTAAGATCAATAGAAGAAACCAGGCAACTTCAGAAAATAATTAATGTAGCCTATCTTAGTACAACCACTTTAAGATTAAACTACTTCTTTGTTTCTCACTTTGACTAGATATGGCCCCTAGAGAGTCTAACCTGAATTTAAGCAACTTTTAACATCTTAATTAGGGAAGATGAGTCTTCACCCCATTTGTAAATCTGGCTAATTTACAACCAAGCCAGAAATTCTGCTGCTGTAGCTGCATGAGACAACATTAAGGCTGCTATGGTGACCCTGAAAGATTTTACCTTTTCAGTTTTGCTCCAGTAACTATAAGTCATTAATACGTCCCTGATTCTCCACTATCAATTTCTTCTTTCATTGATTACCCTTTTCCATATGTGAGGATATGTTGACATGCTTCTCTGAATAACATTTAACATTAGCAACAGCTATTATGACCAAGCAGAATTTAAAACATAAGGAAGTCTTTGCTCATTTATGATTTAACAATTCTTTTTTTCAGGAGCCAACCTGCTAATCATATAAAAAATATAAAATTAAGAATGACATCCAGGAGAAACTAATATCCTAAAACCAGTAGAATCTCCAGAAAGAAAATATGTTGAACATGAACAGGCTATGGATAACTTCAAAGTACCATATTCTGAGCCTATTTTGTTCATTTTATGGTTCTATTATCAATCCTATTTATAGATATTTGCAATGATAAAAGACCCAATAATAGGAAGTCAAACCAACTTAATGAAAAACCATGAAAGAACAGAAATGAGTATCATTCATGAGTAGTCCAAATTAAGTTATCTTCAACTTTGATGTGGGTATTTGCAAATAATTGCCCATTTGGATTAAATGTGAAGCATTTAAAAACATTTCTTTAGTATTGTTTCTTGAGTGAATACTGTTGTTGCTTACATTTATATAGAAGTGGAACCTTTCCTCCAATAGGGAAAATACCTCAGGAAACAATGATTCAGTTTATTGCTCCTATCAGGTGCTTGTTGTAACCATTTAATCTGTTAACAAAACTATTTTACTTTTTTACCCAAATGGAAGCCTGATCTGTGCATATTGTGTGCCACCCACCTATGTTGTGTAACACACTATTAAAAACTTCTATGATACTTTTATTGCACTTACTCCTCTTTTGTTTCTTGCCAAACTTCTAGTCACGCATAAGTGCTGATTCAAATTTCAAACGCTTCACGCAGATTTTTCAATGTTGTTGCACAAATTATCATGAGATACAATCATAAAGATACATATAAGTTGCTGCTGTAGTTTGGAAGCATCCAAACAATTATTCTGTAGTGAAAATGAGTTCTACCTTGTTTCTGATGTCAGTGAATGTTGCCACTGTTCTTCACCATGGTCTTAAGCAGTAATGCACATAATGACTCACATTAAAGGCACTTCTCCATAGACCTTTTCCTGAGAAATAGAATGGAAACATCAGGTATCAGGGAATGCAGCTGGGCCTTTTCAGAACCTGAAACTGTAGACATCTGCACTTAATATGCAGAGATATCAGCTAGGTATTTTTCCTCTTGTTTTCCATATGACTAATTATTACATTTTTTCATATGGTCTTCATCCTTTGTTAACCTTTTGTACTTCTTCATCCTTTGTGTTCATTTGTTTATGTTTGTTTGATTTCTGATCACCTTCCCTCACACTACCTTCTTCCCCCATCCTATACTTTTTTTTATCTTGCCAGTGTCTCCTTTCCTTTCAAATTTTGCTCATCATACTGAGTAGATTTGTCTCACCATAGAAATGTTAGATATTTTGTCTAAGGCCATTATCTCAACTTTCTTTATGGTCAGGGAATAAGTAAGTTGACCAAGGTTTTTATAATGTGCACTTTATACACCAACCTCTGATAGGGTCATGTAACACCTCATAGCAGCCTCCATAGCTTAAGGACAAAAACAGGGACTAAGAAACTCAGTCTTATTATTGTTGGTTTCCTTTATCCTTTTTTTGATTTTTATTTTCTCCATGCATGGTTTCAGCATGGCAAATTAGATTGTGAATGTTGCAAATATGTTTTTGTCCTGTGAGTCAGCTGGTACATTTTAGATCCTCTCTCTTTTTACCAATACTCTCCCAGATGTTGATGG
This sequence comes from Passer montanus, assembly GCF_014805655.1. Lineage (NCBI taxonomy): Eukaryota > Metazoa > Chordata > Aves > Passeriformes > Passeridae > Passer > Passer montanus. The sequence goes on along the minus strand of NW_024357613.1, from coordinate 6,373,962 downwards.
GATGGAGTATGGACTGGAGACCCAGGCTTTCACCTGAAACAGAAGACAGACAGCTTTTCCTGGGATGGCTGAGCAGCAATTCATAGGTTGTTTACCAAGGCAGGCATTCATTCTGATGAAGAAAACACAGAACAGCCTTCTAAAGAAATGCTATGGACATTTCTTCTCCCTGAGATTCTTTCAGAGTTTTTTTTCCCTAAGAAAGAAAAGAATAAACTTCATCAAACATGCTGCATTTAACTGGAAAAAGGAAAAAAAATAGGAAAAAAATCTCTATGACAGTTTTATCTTTCACATGTTTTAATAAATTTCCTACACAGATGACTAGTAAGTTAAATTCAATTTAGTCAACCACAAAATGATCAGTGATTTAGATAAATACTTTTTTAGCAGCAACACAATTTCTGGCAAGTCATACAGCTTTTCTAGGCAATTAAAACTGACATGCACCCTTGGTTATCCTTTACATCACTTAAAATATATCCTAACTCCTTCCAGAAAAATTGCAACTACTTTTTTCTGAGACAAAATAGAAAAAAAAAACCCTCCATGCATATTAAGAACCTTTATCTTATTATTTTGCAGTAACTTCAAAACACTGAGGTTCCAAAAGCCTGATTGAGTAAGTGAAAAACTTCACTCACTAGTAAGTACCTCAGAAATGACCATTAAGCCTCACATAGTCACACATGAAACAATAATTTTTCAACTAAGTCTTCTTTCCTTACCTAAATCATAGCAAGAATCCAAAAACCTGGATTGAGAAGTTCAAGAAAAATTTCATGTGCAGAAACAGATGAAAAGAAAAGCAGAACATGCAAGCTAGGAGACATGAGGGAAGACAGCAGGTAAACAGAAAACCCTCCTCACTTGAAATAGCTGGGACACCCCAACTTGAAAATTGCAGCTGTAAAAAGTCTCTTGGAGCTTTACTGATCTTAAGAGCTCAGTCTCAGTTTTGAAGGAGAAATATATTTCCACTGTTTTCTGTTCTGAATTATACTGTCACAGCTGCAGCGACAGTGCCACAGTATAATTTTTCCAAAAAAAAAATTCGTAAGAGAGATCTTGTTTGTTATGTTTGAAGCACTTTCTCTGAAGGTTTCTCCAGCCAGGCAAAAGTTATTTCAGAATTTTACATCATTGTGCAATGCGAGTATTAAAGTGTATAAAAGCACCCCTCCTGACTTCTCTAAACTGTCCTGCTTCCTCCAAAAAATCAAACCAGATGACAGTTCGATTTCTTTGTTATTAGGAGGAGTGGGAAGAGTCTAGTGTTGTATACATCCTCAGACCATTATTTCTCTGCCAGCTTGAGTTTCATAATTTAATTCAATTCCAGTAGGGCAGAGCACAGCAATACATTTCATAAAAGAGTAAACTATGCAAACATGACATTGAAGTTATAATGCAGTATTCATATGCATGCTGAGTTGTCATTTTTATAACACAGCATTTTCACCAGAGGGACACTTAATTAAAAACAGATTCTTTGTATCTGGTATCGAACTAGTACCAACAATTAATTCATTCTAATGCTATTTTTCTATCAGGAGCTAGTCTTTAATTGTGTTGAAAAAAGCAGCATGCACATTTGATTTAAATTAAAGAAACCATACTAAGGCTCAGCTGGAAGCAAAAAGTGGATAACCATTTTGTAACAGTGAAAAAAATCCCAACTATATACAAACTTCAGGAGACCATTGCTGAAGAGAAATGAGGCTGTCAACGTTTACAATATAGAGGATGGACAGGTGTAAAAGTAATCTCTTAGCATTATTGCCTCTAAGTTATTTAATACTAACAGTATCCTTACATAAAACAATACCCAAATAAAATTGTTTCCTGTTTCTAATCTCTGACTCAGATACACAGGGGATTGGAGCCAGTGGAAAATGCTAAGGCTAGAAATGTTTGGTTTGAGGATTTTTTTTCTCACTCTTAAATTCACTTCTGTGCATTTAAAGAGAAGCAGTGCTTTAGCACTGAATGAGGACAGGGTGATGGGTTCTTAAATAAAAGGGTTAAAAATGATCCCTGCATTGTAAGAAATATGAGATACTACAGAGAAAAATATGTATGGCTGCTGCTGGTGAAAACAATGGAATGAGTCAAGCAGGAATTGGATGTTTTTAGGCAAGAAGTTACATTCAGAAAATCTTTTCACAGAAAATTTCAGTAAGATCTGGACAACCAATTTCTTTGCAGGACATTTCTGTGAACATCTGCTGCCAGATATGTCAGAATTCCACAAACAGATGACTGCCCAGAGCTTTTTACCTGAGAAAAACACTTTGTGCCAGCGCCTCCAGCCTCAGGGCCTTATATCACATCCCTGGGGCAGCACACACTTAAAAAAATGTTAGCCTCAGTTTTGGGCAGCTGCTCTTCCACCCGTGTTATGCTTCCTTGTGAAGGTTCTTAAGACATTTGTGCATTCTTTGTGCATGACTCTCACTGAAGCCAAAAGAAGACTAATGACCAAGTTGGCCTCAGTATCTTTTCCCTCAATCATATTGTGGTAACTTCTCATCTGTCTGTGGCACCAGATGTACTTTATTTCTATACAGCTCTCTTCTGTGAACTGCTATTTTCTTCCACAATTTCTTGCTTAGGATTTACTTACTTTATGATATGTTACTCTTACTGCTTCTCAAATATGTCATCTTTGTGTTCCTGATTTGAACTATTTGCAAAAGTACTTCATCTTTTTCTGGCAAAATGCAGAAGAGATTCATGGGTCCAGTGATTTTGCTATATCTAAACTCTCAAATCATGCTTTCATCTTCACATCTGAGCTTTCACTTGTGCTTTTTACCAAAATCATAGAGTATATCGAGCTAAAGGTCTGATAGAAAAGTCTGTAGCATAGACAACACAGCCTATGCATCACTGTTTGTATAGTCAGGCCTTGTTCAATAAGTGACGTCTTCATCAAGAGTTGTCAGAAGTGCAGTCAAGACAAAAACCATAATTTATTGGTTAATTTATTGGGAGGAACAAAGAGTGGTGTATTTGTGCTGGCTGGATGCCAGGTACCCACCAAGTCAGGTTGGATGCCAGGTACCCACTCACCACTCTGTCACTCCCCTCTGCAGCTGGACAGCGGAGAGAAGATATAAAGAGACTCCAGCATTGAAATAAAGACAGGGAGAGATCATTCCCCAGCTACCATCACGGGACAGACTTGGGTAAATTCATTGAACTTATTACTAGTAAAATCAGAGTAGGATAATGAGAAGTAAACCCAAATGTCAATAAACACCTTTCCCCATCTCTCACTTCTTTCCAGACTTTTTTTAATGGGTCTCTACCTCCTCCTGACAGTGGCTCAGGTGGATGGAGAGTGAGGGTTGTGAACAGTTCATCACACACTGTCTCTACTGCCCCTTCCTTCTCAGGGGGAACACTCCTCACATTCTTCCCCTGCTCCAATGCTCTTCCTCCTGGAGACAGTTCTCCATGAAATTCTCCAACATAAGTCCTTCCTACAGGTTCTTCATGAACTGCTGGAGTGCAGGTCCCCTCCATGGAGTGCAGCCCTCCAGGAACAGGCTGCTCCACTGGTTCCCCTTACAGGGCTACAAGCCCTGCCAGCAAACCTGCTCCAGCGTGGGCTCCTCTCCCCATGGGTACACAGAGCCTACTCCAGCACAGGCTTCCCCCAGGGTCACAGTCTCCTTTGGGCATCCAGCTGCTCTGACACAAGTTCCTCCAGAGGCTGCAGGTGGAACTCTGCTCTCCTTGAACCTCCATGGGCTTCAGGGACACAGCTGCCACACCATGGTCTGCACCAGGGGCTGCAGGGGAATCACTGGAGCACCTCCTCCCCAAACTCTGCTTTCTGCTTTTCTTCTCCCCCCTTTCACTCCTGTCTTCTCTGAAATTGGTCCTGCCCAGTAACACCTTTTGTGTTATCCCAGAGATACCACCACCATCACTGATGGATCTGCCATGGCCAGTGATGGGTCCATGTAGGAGCCAGCTAGCATTTACTATATCGGACATGAGGGAAGTTTCTGGCAACTTCTCACAGAAACCATTCCTGTAGTAGTCCCACTACAAAATCCTTGCCACACAAACCCAATACACTTCACAGATAAAGTGAAAGCAGAATTTAGGTACCTGTATAAAAAAATTTGGAGTGAGTCTTCTCACTCCTTTCTCTGCCATCTTGTCAATGCACCTTGTTTTTTGCCACCCAGGCTTTTGTCACCCATGTTTTTGACAAGAAAGATATTTTGCTAAACAGAAAACATTCCCATTTGGCTGACTTGAGGTAAATATGGTTGTGTGACAATAAACCTGAATGTGTTGTTTCCAAGATCTGTTCTGAGCATGCCCAAAATAGCAGGAGCTTTTGATCCTACCACACTCTTTAGTTACTGGTACTTTAAAGGATACAGGCATGAGTGAAGCCCATTGCAAGAGTTACAACTGACCCTCAAACAGCTGTCACTTTTGGTCCTTATGAATCTGCAGTTTTTGAAGGCTGTAAAGGCAATGTATCCAACATTCCACACTAAGCAGTGTGAATTTTCCTTCTATGTTTGAAGGGGCACCTGTCAATCTAAATGTGAACATTACCGTATGTATCAACTTACATCTGAAGAAATAAAATATTATGTCCTTTAAGTCAGGAAATGAGTAATTTTCTAATACAGACAAAGACATATTGGTGCCTCAATTTTTATTTTTATCTATTTTATTAAAGAGGGGAGTAAGCAGTCACAGCCTCTCCCGTCACTGATTATACAGAGAGCCGTGGAGTGCACTTCCAATCTCCCATAAAGATGGGTGAGATTAATCTGACTCTCGATTTCTGAAATTTAAGCATAGCACCAATAATAGTTGTCACATGCAAGTTCTGGCTATTAGTTGGAACTTATTAGAAAATTGGTATTTTTCTGACCTAAAAAGAGAAAATAAAAGTAGAGCTATACCAATGTTTTGAGGGGTTTTTGGTCATCATAAACCTTTTGGACAACCTAGCATGAAATCACTTTGTAGATTAAATGTTAAGAAGATATATAACAACAATAGTTGTAATTTTTATAGACATGGCTTCATAGAGCAATTATTTTAGTTTCAATTTCATTTTAATATATTTTTGGCTGCTTATAGCAGCGTATTCGTGCCTGTGGCAAGTTCTGGCCAATGTCTTTGGGCAAAGAGACGTCTTAGAATAGCATCTGTTAAATAGTCAAAGGAAACATGGTTTCTCACAGTGCTCTAATAAACCCTGATAGCTAACCAAACAGGAAACAGCTCTGCAGAGGATCCAGGGACCTGGTTCTGACCTCCTTGGTACAAGTCAGTCATGAACTTACTGGAGGCCCACAGAGATGAAGAAATGGATCATATGTCTATGAGGAAAGGCTGAGAGAGAAGGGGAATGCAGCCTGGAGAGTGGAAGGCTCGGGGGGTCTGATCAATGTGTGCAAATACCTGACGGGACGTGAGAGATGAGGACAGAGCCGACTCTTCCCAGTGCAGCCCAGTGCCAGCAGATGAGACTGTGAGCATGAACTGGAGTTACATATAAGAACAAATAAGTTTTTCTGCAGTGGAGGTGGCACAAATTGCACAGAGTGGTTGTTGGGTTTCCATACTTAGAGGTATTCAAAACCCAACCAGACGCAGCTCAAAGCAACCTGCTGCAATTGAGCTCACTTTGAGCAAGGAACTCAGATTAGAGATCTCTATAGGTACCTTGCAACCTCAGTCCTTCTATTATTCTATGATTCTGTAATTTACTTTTTCAATAAGAAACAAACATTGCTATAAAAGCCAACATTTTCATTAAAAATAGGAATAAAAATAAACAACTTCACATAAAAATTCTGATAGAAATTTCTATTTCTGGTGTTCAGGAAGATGGCATTTTTAGAATTTTTTTTGTTGTTTTGCAGAGGGAATAGATACAAATTTAATCTATTTTTGTTACCCAGGGAACTTAATACAACAAGGTTGAATTTATAATAAGGGAAGGCAAAGAAAATTTACTGTCTGTGTAGGCAAACATGCACAAAAGAGCATAAGAAAGTAATTATGTAATGCTCTGATTTGACATGCAAGTAAGTATAAACTAATACTGACTTGAGCCTCCTAATCATGTTCACACTGATTCAAATGAAAATGTATGTTTTCTATTACAATGATTTTACCACTGATTTAATGGAATTTCTCTCCAGCTAAGAATGATTATTAGTCACAGAAGTGCTGTAATGTTCTGACCCTTTCAAACTTTTGCTACGAAACAGTTGTTATTGCATTTCTAATGCCCAAATAGTTGCAGTTGGATTCACATAATTTGACAATTACCTTGCAACAGAATGTCCGTATGTAATTTAGGGTTTTCTTATGATGTCCATTTTCAGAAATACAGGAGAAAGTACTTAGTCTATTGATTGGAGTAAGCAGTTAACTGGTTTAGAAAAATTCCTCTCTGCAGATCTGATGGGATCATTTACAATAGCGTTCAGCAAGACAAAACAAACAAAGATAAATAATTTAAAGACTGACTGCTATTCTTAAATATTTTTATATCTTTCATCCAGCTATAACTCTGATAATATATTTTTCAAAGAGATGACACAGTATAACTGTTTCTTGACATTGCATTCCTATCAAGCGGATAAAGGATTTCCTATTCTCTCATTTTTATGACATTCTTGTTAGTTTAGGTTGTTTTGTACTATGCTTTTTTTCACAGGGAAAGCCATAGGGCAAACCTGTGATAGGAGACCTACATAGGATGTAATTATTATGTACCTTTTCTATAGATATTGGTGCTAAAATACAGAATTGTAGAATCATAGAATATCCTGAATCGGAAGGGGCATAAAAAGATCATCAAAGTCCAACTCCTGACCCTGCACAGGACACCCCAAGAGTCACACCATGTGCCTGGGGGCATTGTCCAAACTTTTGAACTCTGTCAGGCTGCTGCTGTGACCACTTCCCTGGGGAGCCTGTTCCAGTGCCAAATCACCCTCCAGGGAAAGAACCTTTTCATAATATCCAAACTAAACCTCCCCTGACACAGCTTGAGGCCATTCCCTGGGGTCTTGTCACTGGTCATAAGAGTGAAGAGACTGGTGCCTGCCCCTTCACTTCCCCTCACAAGGGAATTGTAACTGCAGTGAGTGACACTGGGCAACCCTCAGTCTCCTCCTCTCCAGGCTGAACAGACCAAGTGACCTCAGCCACTTCTCAAATGGCTTCCTCTCAAGGCCCTTCACCATCTTTGTAGCCTTCCTTTGACACTTTCTAATAATTTAATATCTCTCTTATATTGTGATGGCCAAAACTGCACTCAAGGTGAGGCTGCCCCAGCTCAGAGCAGAGCAGGACAATCCCCTCCCTTGCCCGGCTGTGATGCTGAGCCTGGTACCCCCCAGGACACCACTGGCCCTCCTGGCTGCCAGGGCACTGCTGGCTCATGCTCAACTTGCCATCGACCAAGAACCCACGTCCCTTTCTGTGGAGCTGCTTTTCAGCATGAGATGTAAGTGTGTTGGAGATGTTAAGTAGGTTGGAAACACTGCCCCATGGATTATTTTGTTGCTTTGCATACACTGAAGACTTAATACCAGCAGTGAAGAAACTGCAGTCACAGCACTGCCACAGTATGTCCCTGTGTTCACAGTGAGAAGAGATTTCACACATTACTGGAGACTTATGTATGATGTTAGCAAAGTTTGCATGGATAACTTTGTGATATTCAGCACAACAATGATGTGTGGAGGTAGAGTGGTACTCTGAAGTGACTTAAATATATTACTATTGTCCAGCAGCAGCTGCTCTGGCACTAGGGCTGTTCATAGATCTTCAGCTTTTTTAAATACTCAGCAAAATAAAAATATTTTAGTTTCTTGGACATAATGAAGATAAGTAATATTTCTTTCTTTTTTTTTTTTTTTTTTTTTTTTTTTTTGGTACAAAGACTTGTTTATGGAACTTGGTCAACAGCCAGTTCAAGAGAAATACTAAATGTGAGAAGTACTTTAGACATACATTAGCTAGATAAATTAGATAGCTTGAAAGCTCCTTTCCTCACTGTAGGATAATCAAGGAACTTGGTCAACCTCCAATTCAAGATATTTATTTGACTTGCTGCAAGCTGCAAAGGGATATAAAATACCCCATAGCATTTGAAAATACAGGATTAAAACAACCAAGCCTGAAGAAAAAATACACTTGTGAATACCAGCAGCCAGGGGTAATCTATCACTGATGCAGAACCCCTCAACCCTGACAGCCTGCATTGATTTGGTTTGATATTTGTAGTCAGATCTTGCTCCTGAAAGCAGTGAAACCATCCTCTGTGACACTACAGTTATGACAGCAGACCAAATTACTTCATCTTCCAGAGTTGAGACCCTAATTTGTCTTGCCAAAGCCTGGAAATACCCTCAGATATTTATTTCTTTTAACCGTGGAAAGGGTTTAAAATTCACTTAGTCAAATATGTGCAGGACTATACTTTCTGAGTTTTGTATACTTCATCATAAGGTTTCTCATAATCATTTCCTCAGTTCTACACTGAGGTATTTGAGAATAGTCTGCTAAAGAACTGCAAACAACCTGTTATTCACTCACAGGTCTGTAAAAAATTAGCCTGAAAGAGTAGTTGGTGCTAGTCTTTAGTTATGCCTCTTGTGTTTTGTGTCTGTTGTCTTTGACAAGCTTTTCTTTCCATGTCACAACACGTAAAATGCCTAGGAAGACTTTCAAGCTCTAAGTCGTGTTTTTTTGTAGACTTCATTATCTTGATTCTAGATTAAATTTTATAAGATACAATGAATGACATATGCCTAGTTTTAGGTTCACCAAGCAATATTTTGTCTCTTTCAGTAACGTGATATGGTCTCAGAAGACCAGAAGAATGTCCTAGCCCTTTTCTCAATGACTCTTCTCTTGCTGAGAGGGAGATCTAGAAAGAGATCATCATCCCCTCTTCCCTGGGAGGGAGCTGCAATGTACAGCACCACCTTCTTGGACCTGAACATGTGAGCAACCGGGTGGTTGAAACCACTGAATTCACCTGCTCCTCATTCCAGACATGTGCAGACATCCCTCCCCTGGAAACGTCTTTGGCTGAAGGGAAAACACCAATGATGAGATTAAACTCAGTCTAAGCGTCACAGCATTTGCTGCACATAATGTTTAATTTTGGCTTTTTGGTCAGACAGAGTCAGAATATTTCACGGTACCTCCATAAAAACTTTTCATGGTCTCTAAATAGATATTTTCTGCTTTTAAATCTCAGCTGAATTATGTGGATACAGGTTTTGTAACTCAAAAGGGCCTGACATGTAGGTGAATAAGGAGACTAATCATTTTTGCTGTAAAGAAGAAAAATATGTATATTTTCTCATGCTTAGTAGAGTGTAATAGATATCCTAGATGATAAAGGCTCACAATTGCAGAGTAGTTAAAGCAGGGCTGGTCAGTTTAAATGAATTAAAACCCTTTTAATTCCTCGGAGACCTCTCTATTTCTTTTCAGATTTAAACTGTAGTCACAGCCTCCTGTTAACTAATATGCATGCTGTGGATTTTCCATCCTATTCATCACAAATTCCTGCAGTAGTGGGAATGGGGGAGAGGGAGAGGAAGGACTTCAGCTTAGTTGTAAATCACCAAGAAGTGACTGACAAATACCAAGGCAGACCTTTGCACAGCCCTGTGCTGGGGATGGCACTTTGCCAGACAGGCTGCAGATACACATGGTGTTATCACTGAGCAATTTTAGGGAAATGATATGTTTATTCTAAAGTAAGGGGGGTGGGGGGGGGAAGGAGGGATGGTTATTGATGGACCTCTTTCTATTTCAGCTTTAAGACAATGGAAAAACTATTAGAACTGCTGTTTCCTATTTTATTTCATATGCAAAGAAGAAAAATTTAAAAAAAGAAAAGTCAATATCATACACAGTGAAAGATAAAAGACAGAATAAAATTTATTTAGTTTGTTCTAAATATGTTGTGCATTTAATATTTCATGTCCAGTCTTTAGTCATATTTCCATGTTTTTTATGTAATATATTTGACTTCCAGCATATTTTATGTTTCTGAAGAAAGCATTTTTGCTGGATGTAAAGATCTGATTTCCAAACCACTTTCATCTAATTAATTACATATGTTATATATATACTTAATAATGTCTCTGTAAATACGGTCATTTATATGATTTATTCACACGTCTGTCTGATCTCAGTTTGGTACTTGACTTATAGTTACAACTATACAACATGAGACTTAAATCATAATTCTTCAAGTCTGTGCCATTTTTTGTTGATTGTTACAAGAGGACAGGTTGATCATACTTCAACATGGACACTAATATATGCAGCCAGTGTGTCTACTTTGCATTGATTTACTTAATGGGGCACAATAATATATAAAAACAAATAGAAGAGGGAAGACTTCAAGAAAAATCCAACAAGAAACAGAGCCTGGCTCTGCACATTTTTCTCCTAAGGTGTAGTATTATGGCTTGTAGGATTTGCAACTCAAATTTATACCCTGCCAAAAAATATCATGCATATTTTTTTATTTTACCCCTAGGAAAAAAATATATATTTCTTTTTTTCCTCTGATTCAGTATAAATTTTTTTTAATCACTTTCTTTTTGAAAGAAAAATGTAATTTTTTTCAATCAGTTTCATTTATGCTAATAGCAGGAAAAAAAGTGAATGAAAAAGAATACAGAACTATTTTCAGTTTTCAAAAAAATACAGAAAGGAAGCATTCAAATCACAATCCCTTTCATCTTTTGCAGCTTACTGATCACAGGCAGAAGGGAAAAATGTGGAACATATTCCAGATTTCCTACTTGACTGTTGTTTCAGTGCCAAGAGGAAAATAAGTAAAATATTATGTAAAATATTAAACATTATGAGCCAAATATTCTTCAGGGGGTCTGGAGGAAAGACAGCCAAAAGAAAATGTTTTTCAATAGGGGTAATGATATTGACTTCCTTTCTCAAAGACTTTGGAATACATAGCTCAAAAGTGACAAGTATCTCTAACAATTAATAAAAATATAATCCATTCAGCATTCTTACAAAACTGACCATTCAGCACAAATCACAAACATTAAGGAAGCCAGTTTCAGGCAAATTTCAAAAAAACTAAAACCACTGAGTTTCAGAGGGGATAAAAGTGAAGTGTTAATTACTAAGCAGATTTTTCCTTCTCTTCATATCATAAACATGGCTCTTGAAGTTCCACAAGCAGACGTTTGCTCTCACTGGGGTTCAGAATAAGCCAAGAACAGGGACCTTGGCTGGCAAGTTTAGTTATGCCAATGCCTAGTTTTCATTGTCCCTGTGAATAAGCATTGGACAAGGATAGAAAGCTATCACTGGGATGAAAACAGCTTGCCTTTTAACAGCAAAAAACAAATATAAGAACTGAAATTTAAGAAGTCAGCAAGCAAAGCAAACTTTAAGATTACTTACACAGTTGGTTAAGGCGGTTTTTTGTTGTTGTAGTTATATCATATAAATCAAATTGAAAATAGGCATTGTGAGCCCATCTTACTTGACGCCAGGAAAATCTACATGTTCAGGAAAAGAGACAAAGAGAACATAGCAGGGTGTTTGTTTTAGAAAATAAATGAAAAATCCACGACTGCAATTCTCCCTGTCTGTCATCCCTGGCTGATTACTTGAAGCATCCATCAGAGATGATCAGAAAGGGATTTGAATGAAAGCAGCTTAGCAACTTTGCAGTTTTATTTAAGGAGAAAAACCTATCTGAGCAGAGGCATGAGATCAGTCATGGAGGTGATCAAGAACAGGAGTGGATACTTTGACATTTAGTGTTAGGAAGACTGGAAGTAGATGCATTAAACCCCAAGACTGGAGTTTGAAGAAGGATACTGAAGGGCTGGACTGCATACTATGGAAACCTTTACAAAGTTTCTAAGACAGTTATGGTCTCTTCAAGAGAAGGGACAAGGAAAATCACTTTACATGCTCAGATTGGCATGGATTGTTTGGACCTGAGAGAAGAAGTGGTAGAAGAAAAGATTGACATCTCTGCAATACAGGTCAGAAGAAGGCAGGGGTCAAGGAATCACACACCATCCTCCAATATCACTCAAGAGAAAGTGACTTTGCCATGAATAGTCAGACAGACCCTTTTTTGTTTGCTTCTTTTACTCATGAGCAGGCGTGGGCAGATGCATCAGACTTTGGAAGTGTGTTGTGCTTCAAAACATATTCATAGTCCAATACACATGTATCCCACAGAGCTGCTGGAAGGAGTCAGTGTTTTAATACACATTGCCATAATCTTGGCAGGCAGAGTCCACTCTTTCTAAGAACTAACAAATTGGATATTTGGACTGTGTATATGCAAATCAACAACTTGCAGAAATAAGAGCAGCGTGTCTGTAGCCATGCCACAGCAGAGCCAGACAAAATGCACGAGGCAACGTGAGAGCTCCCTGTGCCTCCAGTGTCTCCCAGGCTCAGCAGAGCAGGCCAAGCTGCAGGAGATTTTATGAAGTGGAAAATCCCTTGGTATTCAAGATCAGGTCAGCGTGTGTTGTCGCTTGTTGACAAACAATGAGCTCTCATTTTGAGTCAGAGCTCTTACAACTGAAATTTATGCAACACATGACGTCTTTATTCACCCAAGCTAACCAGAAAGCAGAGTCTTAAAGATTCACTTCATTTTACATTTAATTTACATTATGAAAAATTGTATCACAGACTGTTGCTATTTGTCTTTGCATCAGTGCAGGGAACCAAATAAGCAGAATTTTATTCATAATTTACTATTATTTAAGCTTGTTTGGAAACAGAAAAAACTGTATCTCAATAATTTTTCAAGCGAACGATTTCTACTTAGGATAGTAAATACTTCTGAAAAAGTGACCTGATCATCTCAAAGATCTATTGACTACTTATAAGAGATGAGAGAAATTTAAAAGAAGGCTGACTAACATAAGTCAGCTTCATTATTCACGCTGAAAAAAGTGAATTCAGAGACATAATTTTATCAAGACGTTTCCAGATAAAAAATGTTTGAAATCCCTGTTCTGAATTAATCCATAGTCGTATTTCTGTCTGCATTCTTTCCAGAATAAATGATAAAAATCTCACGCATTTAGCATGGTACTCATTTAATACTGAGGACTCATCACTTTATGAATTTTCGTTCTTTAATTTTTTTGAATGACAAAAATAGCATTATAATTCAGCGTATTAAAAAAGTATTAATGTGAAAAAAAAGAAGTGGACAAAGAACTAAGAGGCGATACTTTTTACTTTATTTCTTAATTTTTTTCTGAAAAAAGTAGACTTTAAATGGTATTTTAAAAATATTTTTTTCATTAATATACTATTTTTGTTTAATATAGTGAATCTGAGAGTTTTAAAGGAGCTTTTCGCAGCAAAGTAGCATGGTAGGTAGGTACCCAGAAAATTTATAAATTATAGAAGACAGATAGATAGATAGATAGATAGATAGTTAGATAGATAGTTATAGAAGACAGATAGATAGATAGATAGATAGATAGATAGATAGATAGATAGTTATAGATGATAGATAGATAGATAGATAGATAGATAGATAGATAGATGGACAGATGATAGCTTTCTGCTTCAGTGTGACTAGCTCTTTTTCCAAAGAACCACAAAAATATTTTTGAGGTGAAAGACATCTATTTTTAGCAAAGGAAGGACAGTGAGGGGGTATGCAAAATCAGTATGGTCTAGCAGAGCAGGGTATCATTATTTCGTTTCTTCAAAGCACCTACAGAATACATACATCAACTTATGACTTAATGATCTTCAGGATTGTTGGTTCTAACCTGTGCTTTTGGCTTCAGAAGGGCTGACTAATTGCATGTTTGCTAATATGCCAGTTCAGTCTCATTTAATGAGATAAGCAGCATGATTTCATGTACAATGTCTTAGGATGCTTCAAACCCAACCAAATTTTTTGATGCGGTGGGAAGATTTTTGCCTCTTTGGGTGCCACTTGTTTGAACCATAATTGCACCCTCAAAACCCTAAAATATCTGTACAAACAAAACCAAAAGAAGCATCTACCTTTATTTTTGATTCAATTATGTGTAACAGAACACAGCAGCAGAAATGGAGCAAGATTCATCAACAAGCCTAGAAATACCTGGAGACTTGCAAGTAAAATGCACACAGCAACAAAAAGAGCCATCATGACACCACACCATAACTGCACTTGAGTTGATGTTCATAAAGGTCTTATAGTCATGTATTTCCTACTGGTTCAACCAAGAATTCAGTTTTGTCCAGGTGAGCAGCTGATAAAGGTTTCCATAATGGAAAACATAACAGTCCAGCCTTGGTGATACAGCAAAACTGAGCAGGCAGGCCAGCCAATTTCCCCCCAGTGGCATCTCACCACAAAAGCACAAAGCAGCTACAGGGGAGCTGTAGTGGAAAAGTGAGATTTCTGGACTATACATAATGATCATGGTTGCTGGACCTCATTATCTTAGAGGCCTTTTCCAACAAAAAATAATTCTATGATTCTATAATATATTTGTCATTAATAGCTAACATCCTTCCAAAAATGTGGGCAATCTCTGGAACTTTTTACTAATTTTGGACACAGTAGAAAAGTCTTTATATGAAATCCTATTACAGAGCATGACAATGTAAATATATGCAAAATTAATAGATGTTTTGAAAATTAATAGGTGTTTCCAGCGTTTCTACTTGCTTTCCTTACTTTCATTTGCCTTGGTGAAACATGGAATATTTTCTTAGAAAGTTTCATAAATATGAAGAGAGGAAAAAAAAAACAAACATACAGGTAACCCTACAGACTTACTTGTTCCTTTTCTTAATACTTAGTTCATGTTTATGTAACTAATGTTTCTGTCCTCTATTTTCACAGGGAGAGTTATGGTTTTGTTTTTTTTTTTTCCTTCAGCAAATAAAAAACTTTTGTTTTAACCAGAAAAATGGCAATACATCACACAGCAGGTAGTAATTTACCATGAGAAAAAATCAGATATATACAGTTATGTGGGCAGCATTAAATATTTGCTCTAAATTAAGATGGGATTTTTTTCCATTTTATCCATGTTTTTCATTAGTTTTGTCCTCATCTTCTGTTGAACTTACAGTCAAAAAGGCCAGAAGAGACTGATGTACTGAAGAAGGGGCAATAGCTCACTCTGGTTTCTTGCTCCTAGACTTCATGTAGAAATTTGAGAGAACTTTGGAGCCAGCTTTGCTCAAATGATAGAAAGACTGACAGCAGCTCCTTTCCCTTGTAAAAACCCTCAGCCAGCATGAAGCCTACTTAGTACAATAAACAACACAGTGTGAACTATTTTTGCAGGTGAGATGTCCTGCTGGTGGCCCACCCATAAATCAAGGACACTGCCTAACAGCAAGGGAAGCAGCCAGAGCTAAAAGAAGGGGAAATGAAGTGTTGCACATAACCCCCTACTGACTGAAGGTCACAGACCCGTTGAGACTGACAATTTATTATAATTTATTAGTGTTGCATTTCTTCTCTAAACCAGCAGGAGCATCAGAATCTAAGCATATGAATTCTGAAAAACTGCAAAAGAATAAAAGGTCTTTTGACAATGTGCAGTGTGTGTGTGGTTGAAATAAAGAGAAATAAGGCAGAGGCAGCTAATTCAGTCAATTTGCTTTTGACAAATGCAAAGCTTGAAAGTGAAAAGCAGTATTTGTAAATATTTTGAGATGGAGATAAAATATGTCAGAAATTATTAATTGAGTGGCCATTGATAGAAATGTGCCAAAATTTTACTTTCCCCAATGCCTGGTACTTATTAGTTAAACCTGATATGAAAGACCTCCTGGAACTGTTACTGTAAAAAGTAATTAAAACAACCAAGTATTTTGTTTTTGTTAGGAAAGAGATTCATGCCATGTGAAGGCAGTAAAAAACTATGGTTTTGAAAGCCCATATTTGGACCGGTTTTTGTAGTCCTTCATCTAGAAAGGACATGAAGCCCACAGATATCTAAACTTCTTTGATCACATATTTAAATATTTCAGCTGATGCCAGTTGCACAGGCCTACAGAAACTATTCATCTGCCACAAGAGACAATACATGACCTATAAAACATCTGCATTGTTTCTTTAACATCACAGTGGGGAATAATGCATTTGCTTATATATTTTTTAAAATGTTGCTAACAAATGGAAACTTATTTTCCTACTTTTCTTCGATTTTTCTCAGATTTAGATACTACATTACCTAGCACATACTGCTGCCTTTGAAGTATTTAAAATAGGAATTTCCACATTTCTGACCCCAAAATTGTGATTTTAAGAGTTATGGTCGACTCCATGTAGTCACATAAACATTTAAAATGAAATAACAAACCTAGCCAAGCGAAAATTCACTAGCTTCACATGGCTGGATTGATAAATCCTAAAGATTTCCTGGGAATGAAACACGAATATCAAAGTCATGTGTTGGGGAACATTTTTTTAATCAGTCATACCATTTAAAAAACTCCTAAACCAGAACAATACAATGCCCCTCAGGAAAAGGAATGATCAAAAGAACAAACCCCTCTGGCAGATATAAATCACCCCGCTTAATGCATTACTGGAGGATTCTTATTTTTGGGCAATGAGGGCAGTTTAAAAATACAGTTTGTACATATGATCCAATCTCGTGATTTGGAGGGTGAGATACCAACATCTTCTCTTTCAGTACAGATCCCAAATTCAGCATGTTCCCCCTTCCATCAAGATTCAAATAATCTGTTGTTGTAACTTAAATTGCTTAATAGTCTCTGATCTGTGTTACTGAGATTTGAATATAACAGCTATTTCCCTGCTACACTCTTATTTAACAATGCCTCTTACCCTACTTGTTTTCCCACTTGAAATGATCAGTTCTGAACTTGGAAATGCTATTTCCTACAGCACATGGGTGAAAGTGTGCTCCTTTAAGAAGCAGGTACAGATGGCAAGTCCATCAGCTAAGTTCAAACTGGAGGTCAAGAGAGGAAAAGGAAATTACCCCTAGTACTCATCTCAGACTCTGCCCTCTTTTACTGTCTCCTTTGACTGCTGGTAAATTTAGCTCATCGTTTCTCCAACCAGCACCCAGCTTAGCCAGTGACAGTGGGAAATCAATATATCCACCACATTTGACCTTATCACCTTTAAAGCAGTATTTTACAAATCACTCAGGATAAACAGTCATGATCACAGAGTCAGCTAAAGGTAGAATCAACTACACTTAAACCATCACTGGCAGATGTTTGTCTAATTTTTCCTAAAACTTCCAGCAACTGCGACTTCATAACAACCCTCAGAAATCTCTTCCACTGTGTAATTATCCTTACTAATAGAAAATCTTTTCTCTTGTCAAACCTAAATCTTCCTAGCTGCATTTTCACATACTATTTCTTGCCCTAAAGTTCAAAATCCTAAACAATACCTGGAGAACATCTTGTCAATCTCACATTAGCAGCAGCCATTTATATATTTGAAGACTTACACTGACCCCTCGGTTTTCTATTCCTTGTTCCCCACCACCCCAACCCTTTCTTCAAGGCCACATATTCTAGATTTCTGATCAGTCCTTTTGTTCTGCTTTGCTCTCCCCTTCTTTCAGTCCACAAACTTCTGGAAATATGGTGCCTCTAATTGGATGCAGTAATGCTCCAGCTGAGGCCAGTATTCAGCAGAGCAGCTGTTTTACATATAATACTCATGTTTATACATCCTGATACAGTGTTTGATTTTTTAAAAATATTTTTGACAGAAGTTAAACATTGAGAATACATGCTCAGTTTGCTCATTTCTAGTTCTTCTTTCTGTAGAGCTACCAGCCAGGTGGAGATCCATCTCCATAGTGCAACACAAAACCAGTGAATCCTTCCCTTCTTTGTTGGAGGACTCTGATGTGAAGAAATACTGGGCTGGTTTGACAATTTATGTTACCTGTTATGTAACAGGTTTTTACCTTCAATGTGTGTACGTGCAACACATTTCATTATTTTTCTTTTGTTTCTCTGGGACTCTATTTATCCCAGCTCTTCAGTAGCTCTTTCCTCTAGCAAAATGAAGACAAAATTATCTGTCTTGCCAGTCTTAGGCCAAGGGGAATGTGTGCATTATATGGGCATGACTCTTAAGAAAAAAAATCATACAGATAGAAGATTATTACCTTTCTCTCATAACTAAAGACAAAGGGAGATCTTTTCTAAAAGAGGTCTAGGTGGCCTAGGAACTCAAGTTCTACTAATTGTATCTCTGGGCTCAGCAGTAAGACCTTGTTCAAGTAACCCCACCGATTTAAACCAGTTGTGGCATAGAAACAAAGGAAGAGGCCCAGAGCTGTTTTATGTGCAAATAATACAGTCTGTAGTAGTAGCTCAAAACCAAAATAATTTACTCAGAGGTGCTCCCAAACAGAAACATTAAGCTGTTTCCAATGAATCATGAAGAGTTTTAAGCTTCAGATATCCAAGAGGCTGCTGTTTGATTAATTTGAATTTTTAGGCTATGTTACCTTGCAGCGCTAGCCAGCACCCAGGAAAAAATATCAAACCCCACATACAGCACACAGACCCCAGCAAACAAAGAAAAATTTTTGCATGGCTCAGCTAAGAAGCACCTGCAGTCACAGAGCAGACTGATTTCAAAGACTTCAGTCTGTGTATGTGAACCTATGTTCTTCTTGCTCAACTTTAACTAATTTTAATTGATACGTTCAGAGGAGGCATGAGCACTCTTAACTTTCTTCTGCAGTCAATTAAGAAAGGGCAAAAAGTTGTTCAAAGTCTCTAAGATCTGAATCGTATCCCAGAGGTATTAATCTTTATTAATTATGCATCTGCTTAAGAAGTTACTAGTCTTTGTCTTCTGAATCCCCTGTGTCAGGTGGTACTGGCTTTTCCACCTTTTTGGCACCTAAACTGTAGAGAGAATGGCAAACATCAAAATTTTGTAAATAATAAGGTGAAAAACTTAATGCGAATGAGAAAAAAACCCATTTTTTTAGCTCCCTCAAAATTTGACCCTATCAGCTAAATTTCTATCTTCACCAGAAATGTGCTTCATAGCAGAAAGGACAAGGCTGTCTTGATCAATATAACATTTTGGGGGATTAAAAAGCAGTAATAAAACTATTTTGATTAGAGGCATAATGTTTTTGAACATGCTAGCTTACAAAAAGATGTGTGTAGAGTTTCTTTTTAAAAATATCATCACAATAAAAGCTTTGCTCTTTGCATGAAAATCTGTTTTATGCTGGATATCAAGGTGTTTTTATAGGACTAAAATAATTATATTTATTTCATTTGGTTTCTCTTTTTTTTCTAATCAGTTCACAAAGATTCTACAGGTTGATGTCTCCTCAAGAGTCAGAGTCAGGAAAGTTTTATTTTTGCTGTAAGGATTAGAAAAATTCCAAGTTAACCCAAAACTGCTTTGTGGCCCTTCTGATTATTTTATTTTACATTCTTTTCCTCATGCTGACTTTTTTTTTTTTTCCCCAGGACTTATTTTTGTTATTTCATGTTGATTCATTATTTAAATAGCTACAAACATCTTCCCTCATCCCTAACTGCTACTTTGAAGGTGCCATTAAGTCATGCATGTGACATAATTTGGAATGAAGGAGATAATTCTTAGTGAAGACCAGAGCACTCACCAGTATTTAATATGTAGTGAACTCTAAGGATAAACTTTTGAAGTATTGCATATTGGTCTGATTTTTTCTACCTTTATTTCAGGGATGAGCATAGTCAGCACAGTACTGAGTGATTTTGAGAATAACCAGAAATCTTTCCAGTAAAATATATCAAACTTTAAAGTCTTGCACAGCCACTGGAAATGGAAATGTTTGCATTTTTTGCCTGGTTTTGGCTCAGGAAAAGCCAGTCACGATTAAATTACCCATGTTCATTAGTGTATTGGTGAAAAGCTAAATTTACAAACCCACAACTGTGGGAGTATTTCTAAACAAATTCTGCCTCCCTGGAAATGTCACTCAGAAATATGAACAAGCCTGTTCAATTCTCTGTGTGAAAATCCAGCCACCAAACATTCTGCACAGTAAACTTAGTTTTCACTCATACAAAAGCAAACAAAGCCTGTACTGTAATGGCTTTTGATCCTATAATCCACACCAGAGCTCAGAGGTGAGCCAGCAATTTGCAGAGCTTTTTCCCTGAGCCTTGCTGGCACTTTTCTGCTATTCAAGTACACACTGTCCTGGTGTCTGATCCAAATTACAGATATGGTAGAAAGCAAGGGAGCTTACAGCGCATACTCTGAAAACTTTAATTGCCAACATTTTTGACCTTTTTTTTTTGTTTGTTTTTTACACTATTCTTTTCCTGCTAAGGAAAATTCTTACTCTTAAAATTGTCATGTGATTCATTCACCACAACATTATGCCTGCCAACAAGTCAGCATAAACGTGGAACAATGAAAAAAACATCTTTTTCACATGCTTTTTTTAAAATTTCACACACACAAAAAGTTTATTTTCTTCTCTTGCAGTTTCCAGTTTCCAAAATCCCAGCATCTACATTATAAGCCAAAACAAACTCATAAATTTCATTCAACTTGTGAGCTACTGTGCAAATCTATTTTCAGGAAGTTCACTGCAATATTCATTAAAAAAGTGAGCATTGTTTGATTTTCATATCTTACTGAGACTAAGTTCTCTATAACGAGAAAGTACTTATGAAAACTTTGGTTATAAAAAAGGACATTTTGCAGTTGTTTATTTCCTGCCTGTGAAGTAAAAGAAGTGCCAAAAAAGTTAATTAGTTAATTTAGATATGGAGCAAAATGAATGTCTTGTCAAAAAAAGCATTTAATGCCAGAGGAGAAGTATGATCAGTCAGACAGGATTAGAAAAACTTCTTATTTGGCTTACCCAGAATTATTGGTGGAAAAATAATTTAAAAATCACCAGGAATAAGAGGAAAAAAAGAGGCTGAAATAATCCAGATTAGTTACTAATCAATTACATTGCATTAAAATGTCAAGGCACAGTTACCTGCAGAACAGGCTAAACCTAGTCAGGGCTGGGCAGCAGAGAATGCAGATCTCTGCTCAGTCACAGGGTCTCACATAAAACAAGTCCTTTTTCTGATTTTGGTCTTGGTTCCTCATTAGTGAGAGAGAGAGAGAGAGAGCAGCCACTGCTGTCTGGGCCATTTATGTTAGCAAATATTTTTTCTGTGCTGCATATTTGTTATTCCCCATAAGTTAGTCACTAATCAGGCATACACAGAGACTCCTCAAAATATATCAAGGTTTGACAATAACCACGAGGAGTATAATCCTCATTTAGAAAGATAGAAATTTGGACTGAGTTGCATGGGAGGTCCTGCATCCTGATCCACCTGTGGCCAGTGCCAGATGTTCCACAAAAGTGAGCAAGATTCCCAGAAATGTGCAAAAGAGGGTTAATGGGAGAAAATACCTCATAGGTTCTGAAGAAGCCATCTTTTGGTCTGATACAAAATCTTCAGATTTGACTTTAGTTTCTTTTATTTAATTATTTTTCAGATTGCTCAAATAAATAGAACATTTTAAATATTATATGGGTGTTTTGCAAGTAGCACAATTTTGTAGCAGTTAGTTCCAGAAAGAGATTATACATTGTATAAAGGTTTGGGTCCAGCTTATTACACCTTCAACATTCATAGCACCTCAGTTTTGCTCTGCATATAACAATGCATTGTACAGTGTTCCTTGTAGGGTGGACTTGCACCTTTCGAGGTTCACTTGAGATGCTTTTTTGCCAGTGCTACCCCAACAGCCTTATCCTTCTTCAGTCTGGACCCCAGCAAGTTCTGCTATGTGCAAATCCACAAGTGGGGGAGAAGAACATACAAAAACGGCAAGTATTCAGCATGGCAGGGGCCACCAAAATCACTGGGGAAAAGCAGAATTATGAGCTCCTTGTGTTTTTATCCCCAAGAAACAACAATGACTTGCTACAACAACACTCACTGCCCTGAACTAGTTCAAGGTGTACATTTCCAGGCTAAACTACATGAGTCCTGGACCTCTCTGATATCAAGGTAGTTTTTCCTTCTGCCACATGCCTGCATTTCCACTGCAGAGCATGGGCTGGGAAAATGGAAAAGCTGAAATAGAAAAAGATTATTGAGGCAAACAAATCTTGTATGATTTACAACCTGGCTACACACTTTGGAGATAGAAGGTGCTGGGACCTGATGAAAACAGCTCTTCTGGGTATAGGGAGTGTGCAGGGGGCAATCAAACAGCAACCAGGACTGTGTTCAGTAAGTGGTCAAGGCTTAAAATTGTCATTTAATTGTGATTAGCTCATGTCATCCAGATACATGCGGTACACGAAGAACTGAAAGGTATAAACTATGTAGATCAACCCTTCAAGTGGGGGATGACCTGATGAGTGGAGATTTTTGGAAGACCTGACAACACATAGGTCCTTGAGTGTGCTCAGTGGTGAGCCCAAACTCCTCATTCTTCTAGTAGGAAATGGGGAGGAGAGAAGGATTTCCTGAGTCAGATGAAACCACATATAGGGGGCTGCTGCAAGGCCAGATCTGAGCTTCCCATCTCTGCAGGGCTCCCAGTACCCCACTCACAATAAACATGGATCAAGGCCACAATAGAAATCTAGGGAATCTACCCCTGAGGGAACCATGTGGGGCTCATTAATAAGACAATGTCATTTAAAGAAAAGAGCAAGAGACATCACCACTGCAATATTTTTGAGGGCCAGTGTACACAGCATATGAACCCCTTATGGGGACAGCTGATGAAGCACCTCAGGAATGAAATTTGGGAATCATAGAAGGGTTTGTCTAGGAATTAAGCTCCAAGTTTCTCAGTGCTACTGAGACTAACATACTCCTAGGTCCACAGAGAAACAAAACACAAGGGCATATAAAATTCAGAAATTACAGTGTCTCTTTTTTTTTTTTAACACTGCTTTCCACATTAGGCACTGGCTGAATAGTTCCTTTGCAGCTTTACACAATTATAAGTAAGCACCTAAAACTTGCATCCTCTTGCAGTATTTTTTAAAGCCATTTGGATAGTGTAATCTGGTTCTGGTAGTTGCTCCTCCATGAAGCACTCAAATGTTCTAATACCTTGTTTATGTTTCAGCCTATGAAAAAGTCTCTACCTTTCTTTTATTATTATAAAAAGAATCCTCTGATGTTCTTTGCCCTCTGACACAATTAAAAGATAAAAGGACATGTGAGAGTCCTCTCGGTGATAGTTATGAGTTATGTCTACTCCTGACTTCAATGGGAGAGACCAATAATGAGAGGAATTTGCAAGAAGGAACAGGACCTTAAAACAACTTACTGAGCACTGATATAAAAAGCCAGTAACTCTCTGGATTCAGTTCTAATTTTGAACACTAAATATTTCCTCATACTACTTAAAAATCCTTAGAACTTGAGGAAGAAATTTGCAGGCTCTACAAGCATACTCATACAAGCAGGAAGTCAATCTTCTAGACCCAAAAGTTATAACACTGTATTTGGCGGAAATACTGTTCTATTAGTTAGAAGCACTGATTCTGCTCATCAGATATAGTGCTGTCTCATCCATAATTGCCATGCTTATTTTGCCAGATATACTATCTTCAGAGAGGTAAAGGGGTATTTTTAGAAAAAAAAAAATTATCTGAATTTCTGGACTTGGATTGTTCCCTCTTATTATGTTTTGCATTGCTAGTTTGTGCTGCTGCTGAAGGATTTTTTTACTAATCATAATTACTTACTACTTTATTTAAAATATTATGTTAAACAACATTTTCATCTTTTGAATGACAGTTTCCTAGTACTTCTGTGTGCTTGGGATTTAGCTGAAATTTCCCTAATCTTTAGTTTAGTCTACTATCCTAGCAGTTCATAAACCAAGTCCCTTTATTTTCCTTATTTTATTGAAGACACAGGATAAGTAGTGGTTTTAGCCTCTAGAGGATTTGTATGTTGTTGATGCATCATATTTCCTTTCTTTATAACATAAGAAACATTATAAAAAACATATAAAACATTATAAAACTGATCCCAGCAAAAACCAATGTTCACTAATATGTTGCTTTTATAACCAGAAGGTGTAAATAAATTAATATGGTGAAAGCTCTGTAATCAATTGACAAAGTATAAAAATATGTAACTAATTTTGTAGGCTAAATTTGCACTATACATATTGCAAGTGGCAGCAACGTACACCAATTGTTACTCCAGACGGGTCTTTTGTAATATTAATTGGTTACTTTTGTGCAGTTTTGAATCAATACACTAATTCATGTCAGCTGCATTAACTCTCAAACTCTTATTTATCTGTTAACTTCTGCTCAGCCATATCACAGCTGATAGAGACAAGCCCCAACTACAGAATGCCACAGAATTTTGGATATGAATATTACAACTGGACTCTGTTAAAAAGAGCCTGCCTCAGAAGAATTAACATAATTTTTAACCTAAATTTCTGACAATTTTGTTTCTTCAGAGCTTGAGGCACATCAAGCTAATTCTCATTGATAATACAATCATAGAAAGGTTTGGGCTGGAAGGGCCTGTAAAGATCATCTCATTCCAAGCTCCCTGCCGTGGGCAGGACACCTTTCACTAGACCAGGTTGCTCAGAGCCCCACACAGGGATGAGGCAGCCACAATTTCTCTGGGCTAATGATAGAATAAACATTTTTAAGCAGCAATGAGAGCTGGGTCCTTAGCTTTTTCTATGTTTGATCTCTTACAGCTATAGTTTCCTTAAAATAGGGTGAAATACAAATTCAAGTAGCTGTATTCAACTGTGAGGTTTTTCCCAATACCAAAATTTTTATATGCACGCTGTAAGAATCATTACCATAAATCCAGTTATAGTTCCAGCTAAACTTTGCTAGAGAGTTCTTTTCTCAGTTCACCATATCTCTCTCCAGTAAAATTGTTGTGCTACACCAATAGCTCAGTCACTGGGCCTAATGGGACAAAGTTAAAAAGCCATAAAAAGCTTCCCCTTATAAACACTCGTGTGTGGGGATATGAGTATGTGTAGGGAAGGGAGGGAAGGTCATTCTGATTCTTACATACCCACATCTGTCTGCAAGGTGTGCAATTCCTCAGGGCGGAAGACCTGAGCCTGACAACGGGTAAAAGCTAAAGAAGCCACCCTAACTGCGAGGAAAAAATAGCTAGCAAGAAAACAGATGGTTATACATTTGAGGTTTCTTCCAGAATTTCTACTTAAGCCTTATTTGTTTTGTTTTCATAGCAAAATGGAAAAATGTGAATGCATATAGAAAAAGCCACAGATTTATTTTCTGATTTTGGTCACAGTATTCTTAAAAAAATGAAAACCTTACAGATCTGGAAACAATCTTACTGTCACATAGCTAATTTCAAAAAAAGGAGTGTAGACTGTAAAATCAGCATGCAGTTTCCCACAAATGTTTCCGTGTGCACAAATGGTAAGATTTTATGGGAACTCTTTTTACACGTGTGAAATTATGTGGTTACCTAGTGATGCAAATTTGCAGGTGTAAAATAAAATACTACTACTTCACACAGGCAGCAGTCACATGTATACTGAAGCTATAGCCTAGCACAGAGCTTCTAAACCAGCTCAGAAATATAAGTAATTGTAATTTTAAAATTTCTTTTTAAATCAAGTTAGCAGAAAAAATTGCTCAGTCCTCATTCACTGACATGATTACTGACCGTGAGCCACGCAGGGTGTGGGGTTCAGGTGAACTACTTAAATAATACATTACCTCTGTATTGGTTTGTCTGTCTTCATTCCAATATCCTTGTGCTGACACAAGGCAAACACAGCATGTGACAACTAAACTGAGTGGGGGGAAGGTAGCAAGAAGGAAGCATAAAACTGACATGATTAATAGAGCTGCCACAATTTGTTTACCAGAATGACTTTGATGAACATGTACTTTTTCCAAGACTGTTAGTTCACTGCCATTTGTCTGTTGATTCACATTAAGAGTAAAGTCAGGCCATCAAACTGTCTGGAAAAAGGAAGTCCCACCCTAGCAAGCTGGCTGAAGCTGCTGAAGGTATTACAGGAATGTTTAAGTGCTCAATGATAACTGAATAGTGTATTTGTCTCATCTTTGTATGAAATAATAAAAGCTAAGGACAATATGGAACACTTCTCTTCAATTTCCTGAACATCACAAATAATATTCCTCACTGATAACAATTACATGGACCAAATGAATTGTTTGAATACAGCAGGAAATGCCTGGTTCTGGGAATTAAAAAGGTTAACAGAAAAGTAACTTTGGACCAAGTGTTATGTACTCTAATCTTATGTACAGATTAAAAAACAATCTAAATTGAGATGCTCTTCCACTTAAAACCATACTCTTGTCTTCCTTTGATGTGAACAACTAGCCAAATCTAACAGCTTTGCTGTGATCAGAGGAGACTCTGATTCTGTCAAGGCGATCTTAGATCAAATCCTGTTTACTTATAGAACATAACTGAAGCCCTAAAAGAGCTCATATAGGAGCTCAGATAGTTGATTTGCTCACATATACAAGCTGTTTTTTCAGGCAACACTTAACCCAAAAGTTACATCCCAGATTTTCTCAAGGTTGCACTTCCCAAAGCATCTTTGCTCTTTCCAGCCATCCTGTTTCTGACACTGCTCTGCAAACCCTGATCTGTCCATAATATCTGAAGACATCCAGTTTATCTTACTGAGAAGTTTTACACATAGAGCATTTTTCAGATGAAACTACAGACCAAGCAGCTAACTCTACTGTGTGATTTGTTTTTTCCACCAAAATATTCCTCCAAGAACATTTCTTCCAATCCTTTGCACAGCAATGCCTTATGTTTTCAAATTAGAAATTTTCTAATAATTTGAAACCCCCACACAACTAGTTGTAATCCATGGCCTCAGGTATAAAAATTGGAGAGGGAGGATTTTTTAGAGGTAATGGCTCAATAAAGTTGAATTTGTAAATCCCACAGTCTCTCAAGCGGCAGAAGTCTGAGCGTTTCATGATATCATTGAAAAGTCCATGAGAAATGCAGCTAAATGGCTACACTTCTTCGATTTTCTCCTGTTGGTTTTCTTCAGCATGTCTTAAGAAATCTGTGAAATTCATTGTGAACAAATGGCCCTTGTGTGGCCCATGGGTGTTGTCTCTCAAAGCATGAATTCAAGCATCCAGAATAAAGCAATTCTCTTGGGACAGTTCTGGACGGACTTTTGAAATGTGAGACTTCTGTTTCTCTTGATAGATGACATTATTTCCATGTTCTCAATATCTGTAAATGTGTAAGTGAAGGGAAAAAAAGCTAAAGCTATGAAAATAAAATGAGAGAGAAAATCTTAATCAGTTGTGTTAAAAAAAAAAAACAACAAAGTAGTCACTGTAGTCACTGTAATCACTTAAAAAGTTTAGAGACTGAAGTTCTCAACTGATGGCTTCAGGCTCATAAGTCTCTCAAGGGTTGTAGTCATTTGGACCCATGGATCTTTACTGAAACTTTCAGTCTCTGGACATTTTCATCCAGACAAGAACAAATATATAAGCAGTTCAGTAGAACAAGTCTTTGTTACTGTGAGATTGAATCTTCATACTAGCAACTAAAACATGGTTCATTGAACGTTTTTTCATTTTTTGTTGTTATTCAGTTATTAAAATTAAGTTCCATATTCACATAGTATTTGAAAGATATTTTTTATCAATCTAGAATTTCAGTTTTTTAGGAGCTAATTTATTTACATATGTCTCTTTTCTACTCTGAAATAAAATAAAGCTGAGAAATGCAAATGCAAAAATGCAAGCCACTTTAGAATTATTAAAAATAGTAGAAATAATTACATTAATTTGGTTTGTTTGAAATTATTTCATCAAGTTTATTTAAATTCATTACATAATAAAGTACAGAGATCATTGTATGCAACATGCTACTCCTTATGGTATAAGTCAAGAAGCTCAAGGTAATATCTTTCCCTAACAGAAAGATAGGGTTCCTTTTATAATACTTAATGCTTCATTAAATAGGAAAACTGCTCATAATTTACAGATAAAATTTACTTCTAAAAATTGCATGATATCATAGGTCATCAGGTTAGAATCACTCTCCCTTTGTAAGCCTTGAAATTTAAGCAACATTAAAAAGTTTCCTATACAGTATGGTTGAACTAAAGCAACACCATAACACACAAAGTTAGTATGGATGAATATAAAACTAAGTACTCCAGTTCAAAATTTACAGGACATCATTAGCATTGAACAGAATTTTAGAGTTTTTGAAGACTGGGTGGGGAGGTTGAACAATGGCTTTTCTCCTTCAAGAAAAAGGAATTTTTGATATAATATAGATTTGCCCTTTTTTAGCTGAGTGCTCTTGGTTATGTGAGTACAAGTGTACATCTGAAAAGAGAAAAACCTAAAAGCCTGTTCTCCAGCCGCAGTATCAGAATGTCAGATTGCCATATCCCAGTGATATTCATGGTTAGTTAGCTTTTTCTACTATGCAATGATGGGCAGTGATATATAAACCATTCTTCTACAGAATTTTCACAAAAAATCTGTGAAAGCAAAATGTGTAGAGATATGTTGACAGTCAATATTTGGGATACAGAAAAAAATTTTATAGTAATGGATAAAATCTCATACTACAAGCCAGTAGTTTTGAATGAGAAACCTACACATAAATTACCCTGTCAGAGAAATTTCAAAGTCCTCAAGCATCATCATACTTTCTGAAGAAATTAAAGATCTATAAATGAAGAAAAGAGTTCTTCCTATCTTCATTATCTAAGATCCAATCCTTACAAACAGCTAAATATCTTATATGCACAGAAGCAGAACAAACTGTGCATTAAATACAGCAATGTAAAAATCCAGAAATCTAGTATTCTAAAATCCAGTTCAACCAATATATATTTTAAAACAGGATAAAGAAAAAGATACCATCAAAATATAATTTGAGTGAAATTAGATAATACATAATATTAATGCTCAAAATAATTGTGCATGAACACTTTTTAAAACATTGTCTAAAACAATCCTACCATGGTCTGTTAAGAGAACTGCTTTTAATTATTTCTCTGCTTTTTAAAGTAAATCATAATGAGCCTCTAAAAATAAGTTTTAAAGCCATATGTAATGACCCCACAGACATATCACAAAAAGGCAACTTGCCAGTACAGCATTTGGACTCCCCTCTTCTCAACCCGTTTTGGAAATGCAGTACCTTCCCTCATTTAGCCAGATAAAGACACATTTTCTAACTGTAAATGCTAATTCATATTATATCACACTCACTCTAGACATGAAAAAAATCCTCCTCATAATTTTTTGCAATGAGTTTTAATAAGATTTAAGATGATAGCTGAGATAAAATCAAAATTTTTTGTGTCATAGATGATGAAAGTGTAGTTACTTGTGGTACTTCATTTGCAATTGTCTTTCTGAAAGCTTCATATATTGTTCAGTTTGGACAGCTGGGGTTGAGATATGTTATGTGGCAATGTATGCTGATCCCACATGGAGTAAAGATCTGTTACTAGTGAGCAATGAATGAATAAGGCATTCTTACTTAAAAAAGAACTTTAAAAACCCTTTAAAAACCCCAACAAAAACTGTTTTAACTTTTCAGTAATGCAATCTGTAAAAGATAGAGTAAATAACAAGATAATATCAAACTGGGGAGATGGGGGAAGCAAGCAAGCTCCTTGTTGTAGCTAATGATCTAATTGTTCTAATATTCCATGTCTGTCAAAAACTCTTGCAGCCAATGTTGGAGAAGCCCAAATGAAACACATCTGCAGAACAGAGACACTGTTACCCACATCCTTCTTCTGTAGGCAGCAGAACTGTAGTAATTTTATTGCTTACAAAGCCTTCCAGAAACAGTAAGTCTGAATAACTTCTCAATTTCAATATTTTGTTTCAGAGAAGAGGGCTGGGGGTGAAATCAGGAATAATTTTCAAGATACAGTACTTAAAAATCTTAGAGGTGGGTGATGAACACAAAAAAACCTCTTACAGAATATCTTTTCAAAGTAGTCACTCTAATTTTGTTTTAGTTTTCACTTGTCCATCAGCACACATCTCAAGGAAAATCCTGTTTAAATAATTTCAGGCAACAAGAAGAAATCTGTTCAATAGCCTTTTGGGATGGTTCTTGTAAAAAATAAGGAACATAATGTGAGAATCAGGCATACAGACCATATAGAGTGATTTGGTTAACTCTATGTATGAAATTATTTAAGTAATACTCAATTTTTACATAAAAAATACAATTAAATGTGTACAAATAAAGTCGTCTTTCACCAAACTATTATTAAACTATTTGCATTGGAGACTACTTCACCCAGAAACTGAAAAAGATAACCAAGGAAAATTGCTAGCACTGAAAAGATAAATTGCCCCACACTGTATTAATTAGCAAGGTATTGTCTTTGAACTGACTTCCCTACACCTGAAAAACAGCATTAAGAACTCAGATTTTATTTCAAAAACTCTAGTTTAAAAAACACATAAGTGCCAAGAGGTAAATTTGTTCCAGAAGATCTTATGCAGGTAATCCACATATGAAATCCTTTGCATGCAATTGTATTGCAGAAAGTGTCCAGGACTAGATAAAAATATTTTGTTCTAAACATTTATTAATAGTACGTTTAACTCAGAATGTATGAGACCAACAGGACAAGAAGATCAGTTTTTCAATACCTGGAATTACTGCGGCAATTTTCTGTTATTACAAGGTGAGTTATCAAAAGCTGTTTAGGTCAAATGTAACAGACAAACAAACTGGGGAAAAAAGGACAATTCTTTCCCCTCAAATCTACCTTTAGTTGAATCCAGCTGCAGTTTCAAGAAAGAACATAATTTTATTTCAAAAGTAAGAAAGAGAAAAAAAACCCCACTTTTGTCTGCCTGGTGGATGAGACCCGAGTATTGCCACAGGATATTCCTTGGCAAGTTCCTGATCGCCAACTTTTCACAAACTGATTTTTCCCTCTCTGGTCAGCTGCCAGTACTATGTTCATTTCAATTCTTCTGCATGTTTATTGTGTTTGTATCTAATTTAAGAAGTTCATTCATTAGTGAAAAGCCCCACTTTACTTCAGCAATGCTTCCAACAAAAATATTCCTATTTTTATTCATCAGGAGATATGAAAAAAATTTTAAGTTGTTCTGTAATGCCACATCTGAAAATTTTCAATTTCCATTTGTTAGTATCGTTGCTTTCCCACGATTTGCACATACCCCTGAATTAATCCCAGCCCTTTAAAACACAGCAGAAAGAGAAGTTTATGAATATGTGGAAATTTAAATGTTAAATATTTTCCCCTTGTCAATAAACTGTTTTATTTGTATACCATATTTTCTTTTTTTTTTTTCAAGCTACAAAAACTGTCATTCAGGATACCATGTAGCACAGAGTGCCTCTGCTTCTTCCCCATTCATTTTCTATTTCCATTTCTAAAGTCTCACATGCAATATTCAAACTAGCAAAGGATTTTTTATTCATCTTTACGTGAATTCTTATGCTGTATCCAAATTGTAAGTTGTGCTGCTTTTAGGCATTCTAATAGTATGACACATACTTCATACATTACCTCTATTTTCCTCTTGCTCTTTCAACCTCGTTTACAGTTTTGCATAATTTGTAATCTGTTCAGGAGGGCGAGATAATTGCCTGATGAAAGTGGAGAATATTGAAGCAGGGCTTGAGACTGAAAATCCTTTCTTGGGTAAGCAGTCCTTACTCAAATAAGTATTAGCCAATGAAGTCAAGAGAGTTTGCATAAATGCAGTGTAAGTGTTTAGTGTTTGCAAGTGTCTCATCTAGGAGGATACTGAATGCCATGTCTTTTTCCCTACAAAAATTGGCAATAGCTATGCTTTTGTTTTCAGTACAGCTGGAAGAGAATTAGGCCATGATGGATCATCCTGCTCTTAGTGTTCTAAGTTGCTACAAATGTTTAAGTACAGATAAAACTAGTACATCTCCTGAGACCAGCAGTACTGTAATGTTACTTATGAAAAAACTCCCATTCCCATTTTACAATAAATCTTATTATAACTTCCATGTAATATTGTATTCCACAGAAAGAAAGGGAAGAGAAAAAAACATAACACAGTTTAATAAATCATTGCAGACGCCCAAGAGTTCAAAAAGAAAGTACAGAATAGTAAACCATAATAATACGTCACAATTTTTATTTATTATGCATATGTATAATTAGGAGAATTAAAATTTATAGAGAAAAAAATATTTCTGATATTATGTTTATGCAGTCTTGAAAATGAAAGCAGGCAAGAGAAGATGATGTTCAGCAAATTTACTTGTGAATAAGATAAATCAGCTCCATGCCATTTATTTTTCTTTAAGTCAATGGAAATGTTTCCATTTCATTTCCAAAGGGAAAGGGGTAGAGAGGCTTTATTTAGTATTCCACAAACAACTCCAACACTTTCATTAGAGGACAATAAACAAATGACAAAGAATGTAGAGCTTCAAAAGTAGCAAAGTGTTTGGAGAAAGTCTGTGGAAGCAGTGGGAACAAAAATTAAAAAGATCCTAATAGATGAGGTATAATCTCTGTAAGAAGAACAAGATGCACAGAGGATAGGCTAGAGCATAGGTTAGTTGGGGTTGTTGGAACTGACACAACTAATCCAAAAAGTAAACTAAACACAGAACATTTGTATTTTGAAACCATTTTAGGTAGCAGACTTTTGTGTGCCTTCTACCTTTTTAGTTTAGAAAGGAAAGTTAAAAAAACCCCACAAACCTTTTGATGGAGAGTAAATGACATACTTTAGAATCTCACTAAATCACGATTGCTTTGCTGTTTGATTAGAAATGCATTTGAGAGTCTGGACACACTCTTTGATACTTGTTTGCTTTTCTTCCTCCCTGCTTCTCTTTACTTGACATTGTCTGTCTGTGGTGCCAAGATTTTAGAAGTCTCTTTACCCTTTAAACTGTTGCTGTCAAAGACAACAATAAAAGGGAGATTCATACTATGAAGCTCATTCTGCCAAGATGCTTCTCCAATATATATTGCCATTATATATCTTGACAGGCCATCGTGGTTAATGCTGTCATGCTAAGCCAATGAAATTGATCCTGTCATCACCTTTAGAAGAGAAGACAACCAAAAGAAAATGTTCTTTTCTAGAGTTTACACAGGAGATGAAAAAACCCCAAAGTTTTGAATTGTCATCATGCAAAAGGCAAATTCATTTGTTGTATATGTTCACCACTGACCATAGCTGACCCTGCCGTACACTCCAAAACACTATGGACCTTATCACTCTAAATTAGTGTCCCTGATACACTTTCATTAGTTGCATTTTCCAGCAGCACATGTTTTTTTCACACAGCTTGGAACAAACCATATGTTGCTAGCAATTTATCATTCTTGTCTTAAATTCTTCTGCTCCTATAGACACACAGTAAAATTCTCAGGCCAAATAAGAAGTGTTGGAGAGCAACACAAAATCAAACAAACAGGTAATGGAACAATTTAATTGATCAAAATGCATTAATAATAAAACTGGTAAAGGCATAAATACTACACCTTTATGAAATTCCTTTCTTCTTTGTCTAGCTCATCTTTTTTTCATTCCTCCTGCTCACAGTACATAAATGTCCAGAGGAACTATATCTTCTCTGGGTGTGGGCAATCTTTTTGATAACAACTTGCTGCTTCCTTCCATTTCCTTCATTGTTTCTTGAATGAAAAATACCTCTACAAAATTGCATTTTTGGCTGAATTGATTGTCTGAACCTTTAATTCTAATGTTTCAATACATTGACTCCGGCAGATTATATATGTGTCTTGCATTTCATAGACTTAACTTGTGATAATTTAGTCTTAGATTGCTGATAATGCTAGACCATTAGAGAGTATATATAGTCTGACAGCAGTCATAAAACAGGCATTTGTTACTGCATTGTGTTTTATGTTGGTTAATGGTGTGTCCACAAATGTTTGTGAAACATAAAAGATACCAATATTTTAATGATGCAATACGATGGAATCAAATAAAAAGCAGTATCTTTGTGACAAGGAAATTTATTCCAAAACAATGGCACCAGAATTTAAATGAAAAGTTTTATAGAAAAGAATAGTATGCTTGTCAGAGGTTTATATATGTATATATTTATTGGTGTGCAAAATTGATTATATACAGTAAATGGCATTGCTGCTATTACACCATATTCTGATCATTTCCATATGCTCTAGGCTTTTATTTTGACTTTGCAATTATGAATGTATAATCACTGTTATTTGAGTAGGTTACATGCTTCAGGGAGAAAAAGTGATTGATTGAATAGCAAAATAACACATGAACACTGGAAAGTTTAGGAAACAATCTGGTCAGAGGGAAAACCAAAGTGCTGACTGTCTGCAGGCTTAGAAATTCATGCTGCAAGTTTTTTAACTTGAATTTTACCAGCAGTCAAGGCCAAATAAACAACCTAGAATAAAAAAAGCTGAAGCTACTCAGGTTTGAAAGAATAGTTATATTGACAGCAGACTTTCTTTTTTGTTATATTGGTCAGGTAAGAAATTGAGACAGGCAAGGGATTAAGACACTTTCCCCAGATCAAAATTTCATATTAAATTCCTCCTACTTCAAATGGGTTTTGTAATGACAGCAAAGCAGAGAAGCAAAGAATTGCTGAGTGCTGCCATCAGAGCATTTCCCAGTCTGTGCTGGATAAAGTAATTTCCTTCATCTCTTTGTGGTTTTCCCCTTGTGTGACTCTGGGGTTGTAGCTTTGGAGCAGGGAACTCACTAACCTCACCACAAGGTGCTTCTAAGCAGCACAGCCCCAAACCAAGTGTGAAGACGGAGACGTGGAGCATGAAAGAAAGCAAAGGAAATTACTCTGACTTAAATATACTATACAGCTAGGCATCATGCTGGTGGAACTGCAGCTGCACTGCCATGCAGGGTAATGGGATCCCCAGCTAAGGCAGAAATGCCTGAATGGAAGCACTACTCTCACCATTTTCCACACCTTTTTCAAGCTCAGAAATAAACTAAGAAGCAACAGCATGGGGACGTGAGACAGCAGAGGAACCAACCACATGAGTGACAAAGTGCAGGGAAACCCCTCTCTTTTTGCTCAGCCTGCAGCAGGACAGACATCAGCTGCCATTCCTCACTCCAGAAAGATTGCTTGGAGAATGTGAACCAGTGAACTCTCCTGCACAGCATCCCATGGGAGCTTGTAGCAATCTTCTGCAAGCAGAGAAGGGCCTGGAGGATTTCTTGCTGAAGAAGTCAGTGTGGTGAGACAGAAGTGGCCCTAAAGTCCCACCACTGGATAAAAGAAGAAAGATTTTTGGAAATGCACAAGGCATATTAATGAGCATGACAGCATAAGATAAAATGGCATGAGAGATGGGTTTGTTTATTTTCTACCTGAACCATGTTCTCCAAATACTTCTTCCTACATCAGCCTATTTTTCCTCCTTTTGCATCATGCCTCTGCAGAGTACTGACATTTGCCATTTATGCCAGTACTTTAATAAGTGATAATTTCAGTCTTGCTGTTTATAGAATTATGAGAAGGCTTTTAGGAAAATAATTCCCCTGGTATTTAACTATCCTCTAAAAAAAATCTTTTGCATTATCAGTTGCAAGGATCTTAATTTTTTATGAATAATGTCTTGAGGATTTTTCTTACAAGGTGTAGAAGCACATTTTGTTTTTCACATTGAAGAGTCGGGGAAATATAAATCTATACTGCTTTCAAATAATAGAAATATTTCTCATGGGGTCTTAAAAAAGTACGAAGACCTTAATGGTCTTGTAAATAAGTTTTCATTTATTGATTATTTCAATGGAAAATCTGGACATTTGCTAAGCAAGATTTATCTATTTTGCAGCCTATTATCTCAAAAAGTATGTTTGGTTTCTATGCTGATTTTGTCCTGATTGTAGCAGATAAGCAAAAAGGAGTTTGGTTGATGGCAAAACCTTCCTGGGAGCATAGTTCCCCTGAGGGACTTGGACAGACTTTGGACACTTTGGTGATTGATATTTCCCTGAGTCCAGAGTGTGTAACTGTGAGAGCAAGGCACATAACATGTAGGCATCAGTCATTAAAATCTATAAAGGGAGAATTAAAACAGTAAACAACCAATTGTATTCTTTCAGTTGGATATCCTTAAAGCTAAAAAGCATTAACTAGAACGTCCTACAGGACAATAATACTTGATATTAGGCAGAAGGAAAAACACTTTATAAATTCATAGCATGCAAAAATTAAAATTATAAATTTGAAAATTAGCATGTTAAATCTTTGTTGTACCAGGAAGTGTTGCTAATCCAATTTTTATAAAGTGAGGTAAATTCTTCTAAATTTCTCTAAGTACAGTAAAGTTGTTCATGTTTCATGGAGAGGATACAGCACATCTCTGGTTCATAGATGAGCCCAAATAACTATTAGAGTTGAGAGAGAATGTCTGAGACTCTATATTATGCCTATGTGCCTCATAACTAATGGAAGTCAGACAGAGCAACAGAAGCAATTCCCAGCTTGTATTTTGTATTACAGTCTGATCCTATAATTTTAAAGAAATGGAAATTTTTGTGGGACTGGGCCCTGGAAGAGTTATGGTGCAATCAAAAATTGGTATGGCCTACAGCACACCTTTGAGAAAACTTTTGAAAGGAACTGGAGCCTATTTTGCCTCTTTCAGAAATCCAAGAAGCTGACAGAAAATGACCTTTGCTTTTAACACGAATATCCCTCACAACTACAGCTCTGCAGCCAGTGCAAAGAGATGTACAGTTTGGTTTTAAGGTAATCTTTATTCAGCAGTGGTTCTCCCCTCCCCAGTTCAGAAAAGCAGCTGTGGTGTCAACAGGCACATTATGTAAAAATAAAACATTTGATAAGTGGATGGAGAAGAACAGTCTTTGATCAGCAGAATCTACAGACGTTCATAAGTGCAGGGGGCACTGGAGGAATGCCTAAGAAGTAAGATCCAGCACGGGTGAATTTTCTGGAAGGGTAATTGCGTGAGAATCTGTCTGGCAGCAAGAGAAAACTCTGAGCTTCTGAACCATATGATCCAAACCAAGGAAAAAAAAAAAACAACAACCAAATGCTTTTTCTTTCAAAATTCTCCCAAAAGGTTAAAAATAGATGATGAAGAGATGAATCAAAATAATAATTTATTCAGAAAACTAACTTGCAGACAGAATACATAATCCTTTGATGCTTGAAAACTATTAAAGAAGGTCAGTCTATTTCAAAATAGCAAAATTTGAATGTTTTCTTTCTTCCATCTTATTTCCAAAGTTTGCAATGTGGGTAAACTTTGCTGCTGCTGCTACAGCATTTTCGGGAATAAAAAAAAAAGAGAAACCTTTAGTTCTGGGTAGATAATAGATTTCTGTCAGCTGTAAATCCAGCATAATACACCCACAGCTAAACAATCACCTCTAGGATTCTCAAAGATTACATTTTGTTCAGCCTCTAGGTAAAGGTCAGCTCTTGTAAGTAACTAATTTTTACTTTTTACTGAGGCTGTCAACTTAAAAATTTTCATGTACACTTCAGGAAAAAAAAATCACATAAGGTTTTATTCTGTAAGATGTCCTACTTGTAATGAAAAGCACAGGCTTTAAAATGCCTCCCCTGTATAAACCCTTCATGTTGAGAAGTGAGACCATGCTTTTAAAATGACAAAATCTGATGGTCCATATTTTCTACAGTAATTTGAAGACAAAATCTTAAGCAGATAAATTGTACTCACTGACAAATATCCAGCAACTGAAATGGTGAAGTCCCATGTTGTTATATTGATGATCTGATTTTGCATTTCAGGATTTGAAATGTGCAATTGAGTTAGCCAATCAAGTGGCAAAAATTGAGTAATGTATTTTTCCCTCCCTCTCACTTTTTGTGTATATTTTCTTTCTGTAACAATAATTCAGTTTATCAGGAGATCAACTTTCAGGGAAAATAATGGATTGCTGGTTTTAAAGACTGTCAGCTATTACTGAGGATACCAAACTTCACTGAGAGAGGCAAATCCAACACCTGCAGAAAGATAACAGAGGAACCCACTGTCTTTTCAGAAACACCAGCAGTATCAGAGTCACAGCTAGATAAATATCACATGACACAAAGAGATAACAAACATACTGCCATAACCTCAAGAAGACCTAAGTTTACAAAGATTAAGGGGAAAAACATGAGGAAATGCAGTTAAACAACCTAAAAGATACTTCTATTTCACATCAGTTGTGGAAAAATCAATAGAAAAATACAAAGAATGAACTCAGTATGTTGAGATCCTTATAAAAATAACTCAGAGCAAATGCAAGCAAGCTGGAAAATCAGACCCACATGAGCGATGGTTAAAGTGCTACCAGGAGGGTTTAAGCCTGCACTGTCTTGGCTTTCAGCTGCACAGCTTGCTTTACAAAGGGGTGGGTCTGTTGCAGCTGAGTGCATCAGCTTCTGTTAACTGGCGACAAAGTGAGAGGCACACAAGGAACTGCTCAGGTCAATCTGAAGGACTCCATCCCATATGATAAAAAATGACATCACCCACCCCCTGCCACTCATTCTCCAACAGTGCTGAGATAAATGATGCTTCCTTTGCTGAAAAGTTATGCCTTGGCTGTTCCTGAACAGATACCATACTCTGGATTAATATTGACACCTCCACTTCCTGTCAACCTCCATGCAATATGCAAATTCAGAAAGAAAATTTAAGGGAAAAGTGTCATATTTTTTTAAGTGACTTGTCCCATATTTTGTGTTCGCACTGTATTCAATTTATACTACCCTCTTGCTACTGGTATAAAACAAATATGAGACTAAATCATCTTTCTTAAGTTATTGGGTATATGACAAGAATAACAGTAAAAAATTAAAGTCTTTGAAAAAAATTAGTATAATTTACTTCACATTTTCATCCAAAACTTCTGAATTGGATTTTTATATTATGTCTGAGTATATTTTTACATATGTATTATCTAGATATATTTTTTCCATAGAAAATTATTCCAGCTTAGATATCACAGTCTTTGCTATCATTATTGGATGAAAAAGTTCTGAGTTATTTGTTACAGGTGAATCAAAACTTGTAGAGATGGGCCATCCTTTTGAAAATAATGACAGTTTTGTTTTTTTTAGACTGTATACAACAAAGATGGGGGAAAATGTTGTAATAACCACTGGGTTTTTTGCTTAACAAATGCAAACCTGTAAAGCACTGATCATATGAACCTGGAATTGATTTTTGTGAAACAACAGGATGCTTTGCAGATCATAAGTATGAACATATAAGCAGTCTGGTAGATCTCTAGGGCCTTTCCTGATTTCTTCTCAAACAAATAGCATAAAACCCAAATTTTGAATGAAGATTTTTACAGATTCTTGTAGTCAGGGGTGTATCCCACAGGAGAGGAAAAACTGTGACTATTTCCTGCTCACCATTGTTGAATTTGTGGGATTTCTTAGCTGACTCTCTTCCAAGAGGAAAATGTTGTGTCTTTAGTGCTGCTGACTGGCCCTCAGCCTTAGCATAAAGCTGAAACATATCCTCAGCCTTTCTTGTCCTCCCTCTTCAGACCAAGGGTGCCTGTCACAGCCCAGAGAATGTTTGTTGTGGATTTGCCATAGCAGGTGAGACTTCAAATGTCTATTGGGTATGGTCACACGTCTTGTGTGCAGCATTTCCTTTTCTCCCGTATTTCAAAGACCAGCGGAGAAGGAAAAAAGGTGTTTCCACTTGCACTTTTCTATCCAGTTATAGCTTGTGGGTATCAACTATAACTTCTGGCACCCTTTACTACCAAACAAGGTCAGTGAAGGATTTTAAAGGTCTCTCTTAACATTGTTTTCAGTTGAATAAACTGACGAGTCATGAACATCTGCCTGCAATCCTGATCAAGACAGGAAAGACATTGCTTGCTATTCTACTACAGTGATTGTTTTCTAAGGTATCTGCTTTTGAAGAATACCATTACCACAGACTCAGAAGTCACTGTGACCAGATTAACAGTGTTGGGGACTACTAGGATGAACAGCAAGCATATCAAAGTACTTTTATTGTCTTACTGATGAAGCTGATTTGAACACTTCTTCCTTCGCATGGAATGTACCTCCTAGCACTCAGTGGTCCATTGCCCCCAAAGCCATTGAAGCACTCAGAAGTTTTATTTCCAGTGGTCCACCAGGAAATTACTCACTAACTGAATCTTCAGGGATGTGAACCATTCCGTTGAAGTTGGTTGCAGATTTCAAGTTTCACACCCATGTGTCTGTAGGATGATGGTATTTCAGCATCTTCATGCCTCTTGATTTAAGGTTGGAGCCAGCTTCTGGTAGTATGGGTGACATTCCCTTCTGCTGCTCTGAGGGCTCAGGATAGGGCTAATCCTGTAACAAAAAGTGAAAAAAGGACAGCCCCAGGGAGCCAGACTTACTGCTTCTGAGAGGGGTTGTCTCCTGCACTTTGGAACAGCAGCTTCTCTAGAAATACAGCTCAGGCAAAAGGATAGCCATGGGCTCTTTGCTCTCCTTGTCTTGCTGCTGCAGCAACTGCTAGGATTTTGTTTGCCTGGGGATCCCTGAGGTTGCAGTAGTCGTTCTCAGCTCTGTCACTGAGATGCAAGTAAAGAGAAAGATAACTTGATACTTTGCAAAATGAAAGGAACCACGCACACACATATAGAACCACAGCCTATAGAACCTCCCACTGAAGAAACAGACGTTTCTCTTTTTTTCGGGAGCCAAACGTTCCTTAACATCTATGACACCTCTGAAGAGTCAACTCTTTGAAGCCCCTTCCACAGGGCTAGGTATGAGGTGTAACTTCTAACATATTTTCTTCTCAGCTTAAACACTGAAAAACTGACAGAAGAGAACACAAAGGGAGTAAAAGATGATGGAAACTTCTGAGTTGGAAGACAAAACTAGAGAAAGTTCAGGTATTTGTCATAAATGAGCTTTGGGACTATCTCTGTGAAGAGAAATTTTATATTTGCTCCATTTTCAATAGTGAAGACATTGGACTGCATCAAACAGCAGAGTGGGAAAGGATTTTAAACAAAATTTCACCTGCCAGAGATTGCACGTAAGGAAAAGAGCAGGATTGTCACAAAGCTTAATGTTACAACGTTTTCAATTTGTTTAAAAGCATTTTTATTGATCTTTTTTATTATGCTTCTTCAGTTATTTTGTAACTTAAATTTGGAATAAGTCTCAGTTTATTTGAAACATTTTTAAAAATACATTGTTTTTTCAAGTGTTATCAAGTGTAAAGTACTTTGCAGTGCCCAGTTATTGTACTTACTTTTAACTTTCAGTGACGACTTTTGATTTAGTTTTTTTAAGATTTGTGTTGCATTTGCTTTTAATCTATTGACCTGATTTTGCAAGACTTTGTGTGAGGTTTAGCTTCAGTTCATATGTGGTGCTAGGTACCTTGCAGAATTTTTGTTGTTTTTTAATTGAGAATCAACAAATTAGGTCACTGCATCTTCTGTTAGCTCATATTAAAGGTTCTAAATTCTGAAAACTGATATGTTAAGAAAGATGTGTGATGATAGCCATGCCACATACACTTTGAATACAGAAGCACCACAAGAAGTCCCTATTCAAGACCTATGTTGAAGGCTTGTTATTACTGAAGATTTTGTATTAATTGGATACAAAATTTCGTAAAAGAATTATCCTGAGTAAGTACTTTCAGCTATTTAATATAAGTAACTTGATCTATTTCTAAACCAATTATAAGCTACAGGGAGTTTGGGGGAGAGAGGGAGATGGCATGGGATCACTGGAAAAGAAGAAAGGAAATGGAGAAAAGGATTCACTGGACATAAACAGATGGTTTGTATGAGAGCAAACACATCTATAACATTATCTAGAAGATCTAAAGGAGACATGGCATCCTACCTTCCATATTTGCTAATAATTTATAACCCAAGATTACTTGTAAATCTCACCACACTATGTAAGAAAAGCGTAAACACTAATGAAGTTACTTCGCTGATTCTGATTATCTCTGCTTCACAAGAGAGATGGGAAGAAGCTGTAACTAGATTAATGGAATGTTTCATTCCTAAAGCTGATATCGCCTTTATTTTTTCCTTTCTACTACAGCAATTGTTTCCCTGCAAAGCAACTTCAAGCACTGAGTGACATATCAGACAGATATAAAAAGGGACCACACCATAACAGAATGACATTACCAAGCAACCTTATCCCACAGCTGGGGTTATTAGGCTGCTCTTTAGCAGAGAGGAGACATCATGAAGATGAGATTAGTTTATGCACATGCTCAATGATTTGGCACTTATTCAGGTGTACGATTTTTCCTCTATAAAGGCTATTTGTTTTTTTCTTTTCCTTTTCCCCCCTTCCTTATTTTCTAACCCTATCTGGCTTTTTTAATGCTAGGTTTATTTAGAATGTTTTGACAGATAACAAGTCTGGGACATATTCCCCTTTGCACACAAATTTCAGGGGGAAGAAGAAAGCAAAGAAAAACAGCTATCAACGTTTTGAATAGCTTTTCTGAAAAAAACCTACTTACCTCAAATCACCAGAAAAGTAGAAAAGGAAGAATAAGACTGCGATAGGAAATGACAATCAACTATTTTAAGTTCATTTTAGACTACAGAAGTGGCAGTTGTACTCTGAAGCTCTTGTCAGAATCCAGCATAGAAGCAGAAGAAGAAGGAGGAGGCTGGTGGGAGAAAAGATGAATTGCCTATAGCCCTTTTTTGACACTCATTTATTAATAAGAAAATTTCTCATTCACCAAAGTATATTAAAACCTACATGTCCAAGTGACTTAAAATTTTTGCAAGATGCTTCCCACAATTCTGTGATTGTTTGTAAGTAGGATTAAAAAAGCTGAAATACAATTCCACACGAGTAGCATTGTCTTAATAATACACATTTGCCAAAACTGAAGGATAAAGATTTCAGCAGCACTCAATTTGAAGCAAGAATGCTAAGCTTTTACCTTTAGAAAGTTCCCATTTCTGATTAAATTCTGTAGCACTCTGATTTCCTTTCCTAGAATATGAAATCACATCACAGAAAGGGAAAAAAGAGATTCCAGAGAGGAGACCATTACTGACGGAAGCCATGTGTCATTAATTCAGTTATAAATTATTAGCTGAAAGCAGCCTCTCAGCATTTGTATTTGATGAACAAAAATTGATTGCTTCAAGGGCATTTCAATCCTTTTGATGTTACCATCTTTTAGTCCACCACAAATCTGAATCCTTAACAGAATGATTATAGCATTATAGTAATCCTAAGAGCCAATACTAAAGGATTTGGAAGAGCAACAGAGATCAATAGATTGAAAAAAGCATGTCTTTTTGAGTTGACAGAGCTGTCTAGCCTGATAGTGAACCTGAAAAAAATAAGTGGAGACTAAGTAAACAAGCAATCGTGCAGACTGAGCTAAACTGAGGTGATCAGCCACTCTTCTGAATTGTTGAATACATCGGGAAGCTCTGAATATTTCCACCGGATTTAAACAAAACTAATGGCAACCAAGGGATATTTTGCCCACAATAAAAATAAAAGAAGTTTCATAAATATGTTTGCATGTGTTTTCAGAGCTTTGTGAACTCTTCTGGAGGTTGGGGTGTTCTGCAAGGTCAACATTTGTGTTTTGCAAGGACTTTGAGATTATTTGAACTGGGATTTGAGGGAACATTGTCTTAATGATTGTCTTCCTTTTAGTTGCTTTGAAATCCAGAATCTGGGCCATATTCCAACATAGA
The DNA here is from genome assembly GCF_014805655.1 of Passer montanus. Lineage (NCBI taxonomy): Eukaryota > Metazoa > Chordata > Aves > Passeriformes > Passeridae > Passer > Passer montanus. Next base: position 6,330,181 of record NW_024357613.1, on the reverse strand, counting down.
GATGAAAGTGCAGTCCTCTCAGCAATTAGATTGTGAGATATACAGTAGACAGGACCATGCATCCTTATCATGTAATCTCTACCAAACTATAAAATAATGTTGAAATCATGGAAGTAATAGGCAATTTGAGGATAGTTCAGGTTGTGCCGGGTTGTAAGTAACAAAGTTTTCCTAGAACAACAAAGCAAAAATGAGCTGAAAGCTAATGCCCTCTTCAACAGCTCAAGGATTAGCATAAAATTATACTTTGAAGAAGGAAAAAGAACAGCATTGCAACAGTGGAGTATTGTTGAAGATCAGTGGAATGGAGAGAGGACAGAAAGAGAATAAAAGAATCTTTACACCAGAACACTGCAAACTGGTATAATGTTTAGCAGGTATTTAACAATTCTTTTGGTGTGCTAAACAACAGATTAACTTCATAGTGCTCAAGTGAAAATTCAGAGATATTCAGATGCAACACATCTGGAGAGCATCCCATGGCAAATGGTGAATGGCTAAGTAATCTGTTTCAATAGCAAGACATGTAGCGATAATTTATTGTTTTTAACTAGGGCTGTGAGCCTACCAATAATTCTAATGCAAAAACATCTAAAATTACTTAAAGCATAAATGCAGAACTTCCAACAATCACATTTTTTGTGAGACATATGTCGCCTATACATATTATTATTAAAAGAGAGAGTCATAAAAGTCATTTGAAGAAGGGTGTGTTTTTCAGTTCTGTAAGATTGTACATATGAAGACTAGTGAAAAAAAGCCCAGCATGTACCTTTTATGCTACTGCAGATGATTTTCTTTATGAGCCATAGCTTTTTAGCTTGGTTCATGTTTTCACATTTCTTACATCTGAAAGAGTGGCACAAATTAAATGCACATTAAAGGCATGATTTCGGAACATTGTGTTGAAGCAGATTTAACCCATTATTTTGAAGCTGTGCATGATAACATGTGATCTTTAAGCTTAACCTTTATCTCAAGCTGTTTAAAATGTTTTGTAGCTGTTCTTGTCTAAACGAATAAAGAGGATGATAAGCAGGGACTGGCATAAATAATAGCTGCTTTAAAATGGGCAAAGAAATTGATAGCTCTACAAATGGTAGCCACCTGCATCAGGAAACTAAAGAAAGACTGAGCATTCAGGGGAGAGGAAAACACACCAACCTTCATTTTTCCTCTTTATGGGAATGTAGTTTGAACCATGCTCTGTACTCCTTCCACCACAATGCACTCTCTCTTGAGCAGAAATGGATCCATTAGGAGCATGGAAGAGGAAAAAATTCTGCCTGTGTCACAGGTAGTTCTCATGAAAAACCTGCAAGCATTGATGGCTTTACACAGAGGTTCACAGAAGCAGAGATGATAAGCAAAGTGCAGCTGGTTGACAAAGACAAGGACACGATACGTAAACAACAGCAGGTGAGCAGACAAAAGGAGATAACAGTATAACTGCTGTCAATCACATGCAGGTAGACTTGTGGGGGAAGGAAAGGAGATTTTGAGAGTCCTGAGGTAAAATTTACACCAGTGCTTTCAATAGTAAGAGACAAAAAGACAAAGATGTACCATAGGCCATGTTACAGATTCTGGGAAAACATAATATCCTACTTGCAAGGCTAAGTCTCTGAAAATCATTATGTCTTTTTCTTTCTGTGTGATCCACATTAACAGAAACTCAAGACATTTTCTGCAACAAGACAGGAGCTTCAGCTGTCCTGAAAACCCAGAACTTCTCCGTCTCCATCTGTTCTGAAAAGCCAGAATATCTCTGCCTCTATCTGCATGGCATAAACCCCACATTTAGCTTCCAGGAAGGAAAAAATGTTATCATTCTCAACAAAGCTTTTCTTTGTCTTGGCCCATAACATTTTCTGCTTTGATACAATTTAGACAGAGTAAGTAAGTAGTTCTTCAAACATGAAGCTACTGTAGAAGTTTTTGCATTTACAGCCCACACTGAACATTTCCAGGGTTGGGATATCCACATTGTCTTTGGGAGACTTGCTGGTTCATGGCAGTTGGGTCGTCTAATTTGTGTGTTCAGTAACAAGATTGGCATTCCAGGTAAGAAATGCAGTTTCATTTGTAATAAATAATTAACTAAAAACTTTGTATCCTATCTATTATCAGATAGATAATCCATCCATCCAAATGTAAATCTCTATGCAGACTGATGTTTCCAAATATCCTGCTGATACTGCTGACAGTTTATACATATACATTTTGTTCTACTTATGAACGAAACTTAACTAGGAATAAGAAAAATTTTTTGCAAATACCCACAGATATTGTAAGCTTGAAAAAGAAATTTAAAACACTGATTAAATTTTAAAAAGATTTCAGATGGAAAGGACTTAAGGAGATGTCTCTCTTTACACAAGTGCTGCCTTCCATCAAGACCAACTTGTTTCTACTATGATAATCAATGAATAACTCATTCAAGTTAATGTTCTTTACCTGTGATAAGAGAAGACTCAAAAGCACAGTATGCGACCTGTAAAAGGTGTTACTTCTTGAAGTGTCTGAAGGATTAACCTCCTCAGGTTTAGTCTTCTTCTTGAATTTACTCCATCGCATTCTCAGTCCTTTATGTGTTCTGCAAGTTTTAGTAGTGTCTGCTCATATGCAAAGTCTTATAGTACACAATTTATTCCCTCTGTGTTCACACAACCTGATAAACACTCTCCTACAGATGAGCTTTGCTCTGCAATACTTATATCTAGTTTTCACAAGTATTTTAAAGGCCTTATGTGCAGATTTATATATTGTTTTATTTAGGAGGATTGCTAGACAAAAGAGGGGAGAATTCATGTTTAATTGTGTAAAATATTATCATAAAATTTTAATTCCACAGCAATTAATTATATAACTATATAGCATGTTCTCCAAAAAAAGTATCTCATTTTAAGAATTGTACATCAGGTACCCTAAGGACTTCCCATATAATTTTGTTGAATTGGAAGTTAATTATAAATATATATTTAGGATATTTACCAATTAATAGAGTAAATAGAGTAATTAATAGGGGTGAAAAATATCCAGTGAAGGTCACTAAAACTATAGGGATTCATCCACCAAAAAGCAAACCAGAAGTTTTAACCAAATGGGAAACGTTTTGAAGCCTGGAAGAGAAATAAATCATCACCATGAAAAAAATAAATGGTTTCACCTGTGTGATTCTGAGAAACCATGGGGAGATGACTCATGATTTGTGAGTCAATGCATTAATATCTAATAGAATAATTGTCTTTTTTAGAACTTTTTGACAGATTTATGATGTAAGGTCAGTTGAAGGATTTTGAAGAATCTGTTCTCATATTGTTTTGTCATTTCAATTAAAGGGAAATGCTGATCATAAGAATTAAATAAATTGTAACCTATCACTATTGTCTACTACTATTGTCTATCACAATTTCTACCTTAGTGTTGTCACAGCCTTTGTATCTGTTATCCAAAAAAAGTGAATCAATATCTTCAGTACTTCATGACAACACATTGTATATAGAAACTACTTATGGAGTACAGGGTTGGAAAATATCTCAATCACCCAGCCTACTCAGCTGCTACTGCAAGCAATCATAACTACTCACAAGTTTCCACACATTTTAATTGTTTCCTCAATTGTCTTTGTACTAGAACATTGGTGTCTTGTACATGCTTGGCTTAGAGTTGTTCTTTACCATAAATAATTCCTTTCTCTCCTTAGGGCTTGTTTCCATCACAAATTTTGAAACAGAATTAACATTTCCCCCAGCTCTTGTTTCACTGTGTGACACAAAGCCAGTTCCTTTAGTTTGTTGTCACACAGTAACTCTGGATCTTTTGATCATCTTCTTATCCTCACTTTGAATCTTTAGTTGAGTTGTAGATTTCTAGAATATGGACAATCAGATCCATGCACAGTATTCTGGAAGAGTACCCTGGGTAACTATAAAATAAACTCCTAACTTCTGTTGAAAATCTTTCCATAATAAATCAAGTGATGGAATTTGCCTTTCCCATGGTTGTATCCCACCTGTGGATTACAGCCATTTTCTGATTAACGAATACAAAATCTTTCTTCTCCTCAACTGATGACCTTTGAATTTTTATTAACCCCCACAGACACAAATCTGTAATTTTCTCTGTTCAGTGCCATTTCTCTGTGATTATAACCTAGGCTGGTAGTTCAATATATAGTTGAATATTTTTAGTTCATTTCTTCAGCACTAGCACTTGCAGCTTCCTTACATTCCAAAATCTCTTAGTACTCACTCAACATTATCTCCACTCTAACTTGTTCTGTCTACAACTATCAGTACTTTCTCACAGAGCATGATATCAACTTACTCAAGTTGAGATATATTACACCTAATACATTTAACTTGTAAAAAAAGGCTGGTGCATACATTTCTCAAAAAATTTTTTTAAAAACAGTATATCTTTTTATCTTTTGTAGAAAAGCATCTCACCTCTGATACCATAGTAACAGTGGCTAAATTTCTTTTTAAATATTTTGACAGCGATCCTACAATTTCATATTCTAGTCCTCTTAGAACTCTGGAAAGAACATGAAACTCAGAGTTTATTCCCCCATAAATAGAGTAATTTCAATCTTTATTTCATGTAAGTGTCTTGCCTTTTCTCACCCCTAATTCATATCACTTATTAAAAATTGAAGTAAAATATTATTTTAGTGATGGGACATCCTTCCAGTCCTTCCTATCCTTTCCAAGTGCAGTTTAGTCTCCCTTCTTCCCTCACCCTCATTTTATTTATAAGGCTAAAGTACCTTTTGTTCTTTGCTTTGAATTCCTTTCTGCTGTCTAACTTGGCTCAGGTTCTGCTATCTTATCATTTTAACTGTTCACTCTGTGCCTCATGAAGTGTAGAATGTAATTTCCTTTGCTTAATAATCTTTCTATCCATCCATATTCTCTTGCTTAAACCTTAAATCCAATACCTTTTCTCACATTTTGTTCTTATTTTGAAGCTGATTATTTTTCAGGCAGGATGAGGGTGGGGTTCTCCCCTTTCCTAGAGATCCAATGAGTTTTTGCTCTGTTGTCCCAAAGTAAAAATAAGTCTTGTCTGTATTCTGCCCTCCTGGCTCCTTAGTCCAGTGACACCACTGCTGGAATTCACTTAATTTAATCAGTGCAGAAGAGTTCTAAGTTAAGCAATCAGAATTCAGAAGATATCTGTTCTAAATGTTTTTGTGCAATTTTCCTCCCAAATCTTTTCACATACACATTATAAGATAGTCTTTATGAAGTCTATATCATTATTTCATTCAGCCTCATGTGATGTACAATACAGACAGTACTTATTTGGTACATAATTCATCAAACACTTTTTGAAACAAATTCTTTGGGTTTCTCCCATAATTATTTGGTGTTCATCACCCAGATCTTACTCAGAATACAGACATATTTACTTGCTTCTCTGCTTTTCTGTTATGTTCATCACCCGATTTAGTGGAGACATCCACTGCCTTCATTTTCAGTAATAAGATACTTTACTAACTCAAATTCCAAGACCTTCAGTTGGAACTGTCAAGAAAATGTTTTTTTTTCAAAAAATTGTTTGTAATTAAACATGTAATTAAAAAATTTAAATTATTGCCTAAGGAATTGCTCTTGGGAATTCTCTCATAAGGGAACAGATAGGAAAGAGTTTTATAAGACAGAATTTAACACATGTAATTGCAGAACACTCCATGTCCCCTGTTCCTTGTTCTGTGCACAAGAAATTTAGGTTCTCTGGCCAGGTCCAGGAAGAAGCTCTTGCATTGAGTAGTAAATTCCAGACAGAAGTATAAAAGATTAATTACAAGAAACAATTTATTTTTAAATTAATTATTTGGCTTTTTCATGATGGAATGAGAAGGCTTCTTCCTAGTTTCCTAGGTCCTGTTGCTAGGTACCTGACTGCAGGTTTCCACTGGATGACAGACTGTTCAGGACTAAGTATTAATCTACAAAAAAATTAAGCTGGCATTTTTTAATGTTTCTTGCTAAAAAGGTACAGGTAAAACTTCATAGCAGAAAAATCTGTCCCATCCACTCCCATTTCCTCTCTGCTGCCATTCAGTCACCTCTAAACTAACTTTAATGTGGAAGGACTGTAATACGGCGCATATTCCCTTCTCTACCAGGATATATCTTTATACCTTGAATCAAAACCATGGAAGAATTCTTTCTCCATAAGACCCATAAAACATTAATAGACATCTCAATGAATCACTACAAAACTGAGAACAAAATTGCATTGAGTTTCTATGTTAACTGTTTAGTGGGTCTAATAAACTCTTCACAGAATTTTAGAAAAAACCCTTATTAAATTCTCTTATTGGTGTTTCCCTCTCCCTTAAATGAATGGAAGTAGTGTTAAGTCAATCTATTTTCGTGAAAAAGAGGACCTATGTAGACCAGGTTTTTTGGTGCAACTGATATAATTCATTGCTGACTTATACAATGAAGTCAACAACTATTTTTTTTATTTGGACTTTAGTTGATCCTACTTTATTTCTATTTTGAAGGCTTATTGTTTCACTAGAAAAGTATGAAGATCTGATAAGAACTGAACCCAGTATAGCCAGCCAATTCCATGGAACACCAGGGCAGTGTGCCATATTTTTTTTCACTGGAAACCCACTTTAGTCCCACAGATGGGAGGCAGCTCAGGGGGAAAAATACCAATACAGAAACATAAGATCTTAGAAATAATGTTCATGGACTATGACTAAAAATATTGTGTAAAATATAATATTGTTTCAGGGGACATTTAAAAAAAAAAAAAAACAGGTCAAATGCAGTAGAGCAGTTCCAGTAGGAACAATAAAGAAAGGACCACCTTAGATTTTCAATATCTTCTCTTTCATTTGGCATACTCCATGAGATATGGCCTTTTGCCACACCACTCATGAGGTTAAAATCCACTTTATGTTTACCTCTTAGAAGAAGTATCCTAACAAGTTGCCTGTAGGGAGCATTCCTGTGAACCTACCCCCTTTCTTGCCCTACATAGGGTAAACCGTTCCCAAGATAGGATAATTGGCTCTCCAGCCTAGTGATTAAGACAATTCTTTCAAAGCCCTACAACATGCTGATTTCAATATTTCCTTTGTTCCTTGGGGCTCTTAGAGACAGGAGAATGAGAACATTAAGTTTGAATCCACGTCTCTTGCCCATTTTTGAGTACCCTCTTAATTCGCATGTATGTGCTAATAGACCTCAAGAAACCAGGTCTTCCTAAAAAAATAAGATTTTCAAAGCACTTTACAGAAAATAATTTAAGAATTCAGCAAATGAATGCACCATTAAAAAAATGCATAATTAATTTAGGAAAAAGTAAGAAAATCATTATAATTCAGAAGTTATTATAAATTTTAAGATGTTAGAAAACACCAAGTGGGCAACTTGTTAAGGATAAATCCTGCTTAAGCCTTAGATGTTAAGAAATGTTGCTGTAAATAATATTTCTGCAAAGAAATAGAGGTGTTATTACACTTTCAGATGGAACTTGGTATGAATAAAGTTCAATGTCCAATAAAAGCTGCCTCACAGAAGAGCCTCTTCTGTTACCTAATCTCTAACATCAAGTTGCACTAGTACAACTAGGACATATGAATGCACTTAATATCTCTGAGTGGGCTCGATCTGACTTTTGTTCTAGAGCATTCCCACCTAAATGAGTCTAGAGTTATTCTGTAGTCACTTTTGGTTCTGTGAATGTGGAGCATTAATTTAGTGACCACGTCTTTTGAGTCTCATTCCCTGAAATTATTTTGTGACTCAAAGGCCAGTCAGAATTTGACCAGAGGTCTTAATAATAAAACTTAGACCTTTAGTATTCTAGGTGGACCTTTCTTGTTTATTTCCAGAACTTTTGACTCTGTTTACAACACCCCTACCTTTGGTCCTAGAACTGTTAGAAGTTTTACAGATAAAAAAAATTCTCAGAAGGAAATCCGAATCTCATCCCCTGTTTTTTTTACTTTTAGTGCCCAAACTTAACTTTTATTTGTTTTATTCCAAAGCATTGTAATTTCAAACATTTCCGTGTGGAAAGGAATTTCTTTTCTCCATTATTTCACTTTCTTCTGCTCCACTGAAAAGACAAGAAACCCTAGAATCTCACCCTGAGAACTCATAAACATGGAAAGATTGTCTACTAGATGCTTCAAAACTCAGACTATTGGCCAACATACCTAGAGTTTCTGACTTGAACTGGCCAATCAACTGAAGCTGACAGAGTTTGGAGACTGCTGTCTCCATCAAAGAACGTGAAGAAAGAAACAAACAAACAAACCTGTGGTCTCATAGGAAGTGTTTACCAAAAATCTGAGAGTAGGAACTGACGACACATTCCCAATAGATGATATTGCTGTTCTTACATGAGAAACAATTTTATTTACATTAGGTTAAAAAATTGCAGCTTGTGCAAAGCTTATATTCTCTTGAACTCCTCAAGATCAGAATGTATCTTTGATTAAATACTGACTTTCCTTTTTCCCTATTTCTGATTATAATGAGGCCAAAGATAATTAATTGAGTATAATAACATCTGTATTTTCTGCCACTAATTTAAGCCACTGGGAAATTACATATGCTTGCAGCCCACCCCACCACACTCCTAGTAGATGTATGCATTTTACTATCCAGTGAAAAAAGGTCACTTTTGTGGGTACCAGTATTTTAGAACTATATTTCAATAGAAATGTTCCAGAATTTATCTTTAAAAGAAAAATAGTGCACCAAAAAAAAATATTTTATGCTTAGCAAAATGTTGCCTATATGTGTCTAATGTGAAGCTCATTGCTCACTCTACTATAAAACAGAGTGGTTAGATCAGAAGGACTAAGGGGTGAAAGAAAGGGCAATCTATTCTTCCTCAAATGACTTGAAATTTGGACTTAAATTACTTGAAATGGACTTAAAAGGACCATTTAAGTTATGTATATAAAATCTTTATTACTGACCATTAAAAAACTCACAAAAACCTGCCCAGTGTCAAGAGTTATAGATAAATATGAAAATTTAAATATTGGGAAACCCACGTCATCTAGATGGAATAAAAAATCTCAAAGTAGTGTTTAGACAATTATAAGACTGTCATTATCATTTTAGTTATGGTCAGCTTGTACTTATTAACTTATTGCACTTTCCAGAAAAATCCATTAGCGATGTCTTGATTTAAGAAACTCTTCTTTTATACTGTCATACTTTTAGGATGTTTACCTCAGAAAAATACATTTTTCATCAGTTCTTGATGTCTGGAAAGTATTTTTTTTCCACAAACCATCTTTATAATTCCTTCAAAAGAATTATTTGGACAACAAATTAATTCAACTGAATGCTCTGCCAGCTGAGTCAGTTCATTCCCAAACTCATTATCCCCAAAATAATTCTTTTGCCTCACAAAATTGAGAAGGCTTCACAGTGTTGGTACAAGGTTGGCCATGAGTTTGTGGTGTAAGGAGGGGTTTAATCCAGAGACTGTCATTCAAAAATGTTTTGTATGGAAACATAGATTGCTTTGACAGCATTGTCGCTCTGATAGCAATGCTAATGGTGGCAATCTCTGTCCAAGGTGCTTGGTCCTTGCACCACCAGCCTCTCTCACCTCTAGCAGCTTCACAGTGAACAAGACCAAGGATCTGATCCAGTAGAAATAAAACTTTCTTACATAGGTAATTTCCCAGCCAAATCACAGCTCTGATTCAGTTCTGTCAGTGGTTATCCAGCAGAGGGACCTACTAAAGGACAAGAGCTGCTCTGAAGCTGTTTTAAGCATAGGTGCTTGTCAAATGCTAGATTAATACCTTTTTATTCTTATTTTATTTTTTTGTTCTGAATTCTTATCAGGGAATTTAAAGCATTTTATTTAAGAATAGGTTAATGCAATACAAAAATGCCCAGTAGTGTAGTGAACTGTTTATCTGGAGAAGTGAAAACTCAATATGATTACTCTTAGGGACATCAGCATTATGATTGGTTGAGGATGAGAATGAACAGTAAAAAAACATGAAAACTCCTTCCCTGTTACCTCAGTTACTGACATTTGAGATGGGAGCACGAGGAAAGTGAAAAGTGGTGGAATTGGTTTAAATGTCTTTCCAAGAAAAGCAGATCTCCAGCCTGGATCCTTGTTCCTAGATGCAACAGAGAGATATGAAGCTGAAATAGAAGCAGAAGCTGACATTAAAGGTCCTGTGGTTAACTAACATTTGGTCAGCAAAATCATGAAGAGTGAAAGAAGTATTTGGGAATCTTCCACTAAGCAGATCTACTAGTGGAATTCTTTTCACATTTAGTCACCCATTTCCATAAATTTTACAAACCCTCTAGAGGAAAGAGTGATAGAGAGGGTGAAAAGAACCTCTCTATTTGCTTTGTGGATGCATTCTGCTGCTCACTACCGCTGTCTTCAGTAATGAGGTGCTGAAGCGAAGCAAAGCAAACTCTGAGGAACACATGAAATTCTGACTTACAGGCTCCAGCTTCATCTATATGAGGACATTTTGGAACTGAACTTAAAAATCTCCTATACCACAAGAGCAAATAAATCCTGGAGACATACAATCACAGTATGAACAAATAATTTTTTAACAGCAAGTATAAGCAATATATATCAAAAGGACATTATGAAAAGAAACAGTTTTGAGTTGATGAAAGAGTATTGAAACATTCTGCACATACTGTCAATAGAAAAATACATTTAAATCCTTGTTTTCATTAAGCCAAGAGCTTTAAAATATTCAAGCAGTGTAGATCAAGTTATTTTCTCTTTTTTTGCCAAAATTTAAATTCAGTTATGAACAGTTTCTGCTAATTGCATATCCACCAGAAGGTCAAATTTTTAGACTTAAAGTTTTCTCACCCTGATTTTTCAGAAGAACTTTATCAGATTCTCTGTTGCTTAGTAATTACACTGTACTCAGGGAGTACAGAGTGAAAATAGTCTATGGAGTCATAGTGAAGTTTATGGTTTTATATAGAGCATCATTACAAGGTCCCTGGCCTTACAAGAGGAAAGAGAAAAAGTGTTGGAATCTCACCTAAGCTTTTGGAATTCCCTTTTACACAGGTGAGTTTAATACCATGGTCTGCTTCTCAAAACTATTATACCTTACTTCAAGGAGGAAGGGAAATTTGAAACAAATGTAGAAACAATAACTACAAGAAATATATACTAGGCAGCTGGAAAGGAAATGTGAAGCACTTTAATATGCATAACATGTTACTACTACTTCTTTCACAGAACTAAACACAAAAAAATTAGAAAGGGGAATATCAGTAAAGGCAAATTTCTATTAATCAAGTCCCTGGATGACAAAGGAAAAGAGGGCTGAAAAAATGACCCTTTTGATAACAATACTCAAGACATTAAACATGGAAGAAACAGAAGAAAAAAAATGCTCATTGCTCATCAATTCATTGCTGACTTATATTTATTTATGTAGCTTTCTTTTCTCTAATATTCTTATGAATAATTTTTCTGGAAAGAAATTTAAACAAATTGAATTACATTTCTCTGGAAATTTGATATATTATTAGCATCCATTGTAACAATCTAGTGAGCTTTGTAACTTTAATGAATATATGATACAGATTTTCATTTCACTCTTATTCTGAAGCAAATAGATATGTGACTTTTGTATTTTCTGTTTACCTAAATGGAACTTTCCCTTATACATGATAGAGTTTGGCACCACACATTTCAAAAGTCACCTTGCAACATGCAGAATCTCCCATCACCATCTTACCCTTACCTTGGCAGTTAGAGAACTTTGTAGTTTGACAGCATGAGAAATTTTTGATCTTCCATTCTGTAGCCTTAAGTTTCATAATTGCTCCCCATTAATGATATAAAAAGATGGTGCCTCTTTCAACTATGGCAAACAGTTGATCTCTGCCACTTTTCTACAAACCTCTGTGCTGCCTCTTCAGCTTTAGATTGTTCCTCAGTTACTCAAATCACATTTTACACAGAGGCACACAGGTTTCCCTGAAAGAGGACTTAGTGCACCTCCTTGCCAAAGAAATGCAGAAGTCTGCACAGCTGTTTGGAAGCATGTGATATCTAACATATATACTAATATATTTTATCACAATTTGATGGAAAATCTTCAGGATAGTTCCTAACTGGCCAGAAGTCAAAGCAAATTAATTTAGGGACTTGAACAAAGTTTCTCAAGGTAAAACCACCTGCAAACTTACTCTGCTCTAATCCTACAGAAATGCTCATCAAGAGCTCATTCAGAGTAGTTTATCCATTGTTGACCTCAAGTTAAGATCATTTCCACAGACAGTAAGCCTTTTGTGACTGGTCCTTAACACAGCTGAGCTAACCCAGGCAGGTGGTTCAGGAGTCCAGGCTCATGAGGATCCCTACATAGCTGAAGGACTTGTGAATTCATCGCAGCAGAAGATTCAGCTCCCAAGGTGGTTTAATTTTTTTTTTCTTGTAAAGAAAGGAAAAAACTAATATTGCACCATGCAGATGGAAAGTATACAATGCTCAAATACTTTTGTAAGGAAAGCCTTGTGCTTGAAATGTGGAAGGATGCCTGTTAAAAAACAGGACATGTACAGTTTGTTCTGGGCTGGAGGCTAAGGTCAACGGAACCTTACTGGTGCTAAGAACATTTTACACAGAGAGCAGTCAAAGGATGATGTTCTGGTTGCTAGCCAGCTCTGGGGGAAGGTCAAACCAATGCTGTCCTAAATTTTTCTCACATAGCCAGCTTTAAAACAGGGTTTTTCTCCTGTTACTTTTAATTAGTGAGAATTTCCTTTTTCATAAGGGACATCAGGCCTGTTGGTGTGGAGAATCAGTTTGGGGAGTATGTACGATGCTCTTGCCAGCAGTCCATGGTGCTGATGGAGAGATTTATACTTGAGTATGGTCAGTGTCCTCAGCTTGCAGCTGCAACGGATTATTTCCAACATTTTTTGAAAGGTCACTCGGTGCGTTTCTGTGTCAGCATTGTCAAGGATTTATGGACAGCAAGTAAAGGTCAATAATGCACACAAAATGGCCTGCCAAAATGAGTTGTGATCAACTAGTAGGTTGTTGCCCTCCAAAGTTCCACAGAACTGGAGATAACATACAGAAAATGCACTTGTTAGTTTACCATGCTGTTTGGCAACTGCTCAGCATAGCTCAGGTCTCCTGCTGAGCTATGAAAAAGTCACAATAGGAAAAATGTCAGTATATATCATCTTCATAGTCCATTTTTCTTTTACGTACTTCTCCATTATAATGTAGTGATTTTCATGGTGTCCATGAAAATCACTACAGTATAATGAAGTACATAAAAAAGAACTGATTGTATTCAGAGATGAATTTGCCAACTTATGTTACTGTGCTACAGTATCCTGAACTGCGCAATATTTTCATTAAAAAGATGCTGCTGTCTATCTTGTAATAAATTAAGAAATTAAGAAGTGTGGCAAGTTGATATTTTGAGGTGCTTTTTTCATGACAAATGGTAATGGCTGGACTATGTTGTCACATCTTACAACAGTAACAGCCAATGGCTTCACATGAGGAACACAGCACAAAGATGAACTTTCCCCCCATCCTCACCATCCAGATTGCATCCAGACCATCACATGTATCAGCAACTGACTGACCTATCCTCCATCAGTTTGGATCCATTTAGCTTTTGGCTTATAGTCAAAATCTATAGCTCTAGGAAATACAGAAGAGGAAGACTGTCTAAGTCTCCTGTCAACACGCACAGTGATCCACTGAGCTCAGACCCAGAGCAGCAGCCTTCATCACACACTGCTCAGCCTGCCATGTTAGTGGCAGCACTGTTCTCACAAACACTGCTAAAAACCAGCATCTCCAAACAAAGATGTGTGATGAACACTGAGGTACTCCCAGGAGAGGGGGTCACCAAGTCTCAGCACAATTACCTCCTCCCAAGTTGTCACTTCCCCTTGTGCAGAGAGACAAAACCCAGACTCCTCTTCTGTAATCCAGCCAGGAGATCCTGGAATAAACAACAGAGTATTGTTCCTCCTAAAATCCCCTACTATTTCTCCAGGAATTTGACTGCCTTCTCCTTCAGACTTTTCCTGCCTCTTTGAGACACCAGAAAGGGCACCCTGCTCTGACTCCTCTTTGGCCTTGGATGAGATGGCTGAGTGACTACTTTCTGCTGGTCACCTTTTAAAGCTGTGAAAGGATGCAGGCCCCCTCTTAGAAAACCCTCTGGGGACATGTCCAGTTGTGTATTTGTGCCCCGCCCCCCAAACAAGCATGCAGAAGTCAGCAGTTACCATGTTTTGCATTAAATGAAGGTCCCTCCCTCAACCTGCTTCTATTTTATTGCTGTTACTAAAAAAGTTATGGAATTACGTCAAAGACTAAATGAAAGTAAAATATTTTTTTCCTTCTGTATTGACCATTTACTGTTGCCCATTTCTGTGTCTGTATTCTTTTCAAGAAAGTCAGAAATCTTCTGTTATGCTTTCATTCCTCTGTCACTGCTTTCGCTATCATTGTAGCATGCCCTAGTGTGACAATAATTATAGTATTATATTTTATATTACTTTTGAAATGTAGCAAGCAGGCTTGCTGTGGTGTTCTCTCCATGAGCTCCAGGAGTGAAATGGAGAGAATTAATACGAAAAGAAACTTCTTTTAAATCTCAGAGTGGTACTTAATTTTGAGTTTTGTTCATTGCTGGGATTCATTCCAAGTTTAATGAAACAGAATTTCTCGGTCATATTTCCACATTACATTTCCATCTTTCATTAAAGTAGAGCCAGAAAAGCACTTAAGCACATGCTTAAAACTTCAAAATGCATTCTCAACATATTGCCTAATTCCTGTGATATTTTTGTTCACTGGGGGTCTTCACAAGTTCAGACTAATACTAGAAATTTGCTTTGATTTAGATAAAAGCATTCTTGTCCTAAATGAGGTCAAATACAGCAAGGCCAAAACCTGAAATCTTCACATATGCTGTGGGAGACAGATACTATCATTCTTCCCTCTGCAGCTAAAACTTTGGCCAGTTACATACAATATGAAAAGAAATATCTAACTCCTCTAGCTCCCTTGCCACAGAGAGCTGGCCCATTTGCTGGCCCATGGGCTTGGCTGGCTCAGATTCTAACACCAAGGGCAACGACTACTTCCAGCAGAGTGGCTTGCCAAGTACAGTGCTATCCAAAATGAACTTTAAAAACAGTAAAAGTGGCAGGTCCCAATTTTTTTTAAGACAGCCCTGAGCTTTTGTTGTTTTGTTTTGTTGTTTGTTGACTGGTTTCCCTCTTTAAAAACAGTAAAAGTGGCAGGTCCCAATTTTTTTTAAGACAGCCCTGAGCTTTTGTTGTTATAACTGGTTTCCCCCTGTCAAAGAAAGGGCATTTCATACTCGAGGATGTTTTCTCAGTTACTTCCTTAGGGACTCCATGTCCTCACATAAATTGCAGGATTTCCTAAGTGATTCATGAACCGGCCAAATTTTAATCCAGTTTCAAAACAGTATTTTCTTCAGCCATCTTTTTGAGGAAGGTTCAGCTCCCAATGAGCAGGAATACATTATTTCAATACAGTGGAACTCAGACCTTTAAAGGGGTTTAGGCTGTTCTTTATATCTTCCAGAAAACCTTGCTCTGAGCTGAATCACATACTCCCAGCGTCTGCTCCTTATTCTCACCTATTCTCCTCCTTTCACCTGAGGAGTTAGGTAATGTCTGGCCCAAGTACAATAAGACCCCCGCCCCTTTTAAAGACCATCTTATCCTAGAACAACGTTGTTTATGTATTCCATATGGCCTATCATTATTGTTATCCTTGATTCTCTGTCTCCCACTTTCCTCTTGTGCAATAAAATAGATGAAGTAACACATTGTAAAAGAATGTGTTTGCAAGATAGAATAGACATCTGCCTCTCTCTTTCAGAGCCTGCTGCAAGAACACAGTTGCTACCTGTTTTGCCAATCTGACCCCAACATGTCTAGGGCCTCTCAGAGCAATTGTGCGCGAACACATCAATCTGTTCATGAGCAATAGCTCTGTGCCTCAGGTGGCCATTGATTTTTATTTTTTTTTCACTGTTACTGGCACGCTTGTCAAAACCTGCAAAAGTTATTGTTAGTATTGTTAAAAAGATGTTAAGGAACTTTTGGGGAAGATGTGACCTGATCTTCCTGGAATATTTTATAAATTTTTGTCTTGCTTTTTTCAAAGCTCTGTGTGCTCAGGCAAGGCCAAGACGATGCCTCTACTTGAAATTGAAGAAAATTTGAACATTTAAATATTTCCAAGGAAAAAACCAATCCACTCCAACTAGACCACAATAAAGTGCCTTAGATCTGTCTGTGACAGCTTAAAAATTAGTAATGATCATTTCAAATAAAACAAACCTTACATTGATTTGTAACAGCACCTGAGAATCTGTGAGCACAGTGTACATTGTTGCAAGACAGGCTTATTTTGTCTTCTCTTTCTCTTTTACACCATTTTGATTCAAGAATATCTTCTTTATTTGCCTCTATTAGTCTGCTGTAAAACTGTGCAAAGATGAACAGCTTCTGACTGAAGAAGGCAACCTCCTATCTTGTGCTGCAGTGGCTGTGGTGGGAATCAGGCACAAAGACTTCAAAACTGGTCTTTAACCACATACCTGGTGCCCCGTCAAGGTTAACAATGTCTGGAAATCAGTTTGTATGTCTCATTTCACTGTCTGTTAGCCATAAGGCCATTGGGGGAAAAAAACCAAAAAAAGATAGTATGTCTTCTCTTATCGTTGCATGAAAAGGGATATAGAAACATAAACAACCCCCAAACATCTGTCTTTCTGGATTGTTTGAGAACAACCTGATCTTAATGAAAATGTAAATGATATCAGAATCTGAAGCATAGACTCTGATGGAAAGAGAAATTATTATTTCTCTTCTGTTTCCTAAGTGATCAGACTCACAGGCACTTCTCCTTGTGTTTCAACAAAGACATAAGAAAAAGGCATTTTTAAGAACCCTATATCTATTATTTTCTCTTCTCTGAAGATCTGGTGTGTCACTGCTTACTCACAGAAAACCACTGCTGGATTTGCTGAGATGTTTTTGCAGTGAGTTATAAAGATGTGGGCAGATTAATTATAGTGCTAAAATTATTTTTCTCATGCAAAAATAGCAAATCAACCAATGCAGAAAAACAAAAGCATACTAGTTGCTAGTAAGTCCTCTCAATCTTTCATTTTAAGCTAGAGGAAATTTAAGTAACTGTGTTCCTGCCAATTTCATTTTGTGGTCTTGTGTCTGTGCTCCTTCTACACATATCCATCAGTTTCCAGACAAAAATTTATTCTAGAGATATGTTTGCCTCTTTGTTATCCTTGTAAGAACCTGAATGACTCTCACCTCGATAATTTTTTTTTTCTGCCTTCTGAAATCTCTTGATTTGGATTTTTCTACAAGGTCAGAAACAAAATAAATTAAAACCTATGGGAAAATCAAGATGTTTGCTCAGATTGTCACAGGTTTTGGGAGTAAAACTGACCAAGACAGTGACTAGACCTTTCACAGCTGAAGCAGTTCGGCAATAGGTAACCACTTTCCAGGGAGTGGAGGTGTTCAACTGGCAAATATGGAATATGCTACAGTGGGAGAGACATTAAACCTAGATGCATTCATATAAACATTGAAAAACCTCAGGTCACCTCAGGTGCTTGTCATTGTAATATTATTGCCTCTGACTGACAGTAAAAGTGAATTGAAAAACTGTTTTTGAAAAACCTGTATGTATAATACACTTACACCAAGACATAGTTGGACCATTACACTTGTCTATTTCACACTATTTAATTTAAATTACATCCTGCCAAAGTCTTCTTTTCTCCAGCATACTCACTGCTGTGTAATTTATAGTGTCATGCATCTCCATTCTGTTACACATAAATTACATGTTTGTGGCAAATAAAAAGATAAGTGCAATCCATATTGCAAATGCATTCTGTCACTAAATTTGCATGCTTTCTCCTTGTTCTTCTCATGGAAATTATGGAATTTATGTGTTCATTGTAGCACTGTCTGATATCACAATGCATTTCCTTTTATCAGTTGTATTTGGATTTTAAAACTAGCTGTTTACTGTTTATGACAATGAACTATTTATGACAATGTGATACATTGTCATAGCAGTCTTCACTGTCTTCCCAAATAATTTCCAAGGTATGGTAACAAAAATCCGCTGAACTGAAATATTACAGAAAAATTAAGAACACTGCTTGAAGGACACTTTTTTTCCCCCTCTAATTTTATTCATATTCAAGAAAGCAATCCTAAATCAGGTTATTATATTTAAAAAATTAAATCACTTTACAGATTCAAATCCACTTGTAATAGGACATTTTTTCATCTTAGTTTATCGCCTGTTGCAGTAGACCATCTAGCCTTTTCAAGGCACATAAAGTGATCTACTAACTAGATTTGAATGGATGGTAATGAGGTAACTTCAAATTAAATAAGTGGTTCTGTGAGAAGATAACCCACTGAATTTCACTCTCTAAGGTCTGGAGTCTTGTGTCTAAGATTCCATCTTCTGATGTTCTGAAAAAGAAAATTTTGTGTCACACTTTATTTGAGCTGTGGCACAGACAGTCACTTGCTTCTCCCATCCTATTTTTACGAAATTTTTCAGAATTTAGATTCACAAGTGGTTGCATGAGCTTCATTCTCTTAGGAAATTATGACAACTAGAAAGAGAAGTTTTGAGATTTTTTGCTGGAACCAGTCAGAACAGCCTCACTCACCTCAGTGAACTGAAATGACTTCCTGAGAAGCTGAGTGCTAAAAATAGATAGTAATTAAAATGGAAATATTGGGTTAGGCAAACTCCACCTGAATGCTCTCTCTGCTCTGCACCTCCTTGAAATATAAATACAGTGTAATTGAATTTGAATGAATTAGTCATATGTTCATAAAGTAGCATGTTTTTAAGTGAGAATTAAAACCAGCACTTTGAAACAGCCATTGTATCTGTACTCTATAATCAAAATACAGCTAATGCCTTTAAGACATAAACAAAAGGTTCAGCTCTCACTCTTGACTTTTTGATAGCATTTCTGTAACAGTGCCATTCCAGTGCAGGAAAAACAATGCTATGACAAAAATGGAAATGCAGTTTCTCTGTTTATTTCCATCACCTTTTGATAAACTACCGGGATATGCTCACAGTAATTTGCAATGTTATGCAGTATTTGTATTTTGCCCATCCCTGTAAAGCCATTACCTAATCAAGTCTTACATAATCAGTAAATAAACTAAAACCAAAATATGATCTATTGATATTTTTTGAAAATGATTATATATTGAATAAGATCTGTTTAAAAATGTTGCCTTGTTAAATCACAACTTCTTAAAAATTCAAATTAATGGATGTTTTTAAAAACACAGAAGCAGAAAACAGAGAACTTCGGTCTTTTTTGTCTCCATAAATAATAACTTCTTCAATTAATCTGATTCAGTACATTAATCAAACATTATTGATTAGTATACAGAAAATGTGACATGTTGATGTGGCTGCTGCGAGAGTTGTTTAAGCTATAGAAGTCTTTAAAAAATTCCCTCCCCCAGCAGGGTGATCTCAGGTGGGATGTTAAATGTATGCTCAGCCACTGGTTGCAAGAAGTCACTAAAGCAAACACTGAAGCACCTTGGTGAAGGCAATTGCAGCTTCAATACTATCAGCTCAGTGACCCTCTCAGATCTCAGAAAAGGTCTTTTCAGATTCTGGGTCTTGCTGTATTGATTTCAATCAGCAGCTTTTCCTAAGAGCCCCACTTCAAAATAGCCCTGCCAGAATTTCTGCTCTCTAACCCAAGTTTTATCTCAGGGTTTTTGTTCACATTTGACATCGTTCAGATAAATTACAGGAGGATTTTTTTTTGTGTGTGTGTACTGGTTTCTCTACCCACATTTTTTTTTAATTATGTTTGTTCCCAACACAAGTAAATCTTTCTGTTTACTTATGCTTTCAGTTGCTCTATTGAGGGAGGTACACTGAGCTGCCTCAAGTGTTGTTTTCAAAATGTTTTTACATTTTTGGCCATGCTTCAGTGGGACCAAAGTATTTCTGTCAACAACTTCATTAATGCCAGGATTTTACCGCTGGCTCTTGAATACTGGAGGCAGCCCACTGGAGGCTCTCTCACCGCTCAAAACCCCGTGCTTTGCTCTTATCCCTAACAGAGCAGCAGAGGCTTTGATAGCCCACACACTGCAGTGGCACAGGCTGGAGAGGGACCAGGCAGCTGCTGCTCTGCACCAGGGCACAGAAGTCAGAGCAGCAGGGCAGAAAGTCAGCCCCATCATGCTTCTCCCCCATGGGAGGCTGCACCGCATCGCCAGCGGCGCGGAGAAAAGCACGCCGGGGAAGGCAAAGTCACTTAAGCCGTGTTTGCACCTCCTAACTTCTATAGCTCTTGGCATGAATTAGAGCAGCCTAAAGGGCTTTTTGATGGTTAATGTTCAGGAAGAGGGGAACGAGTATTTCAGACAGCAAAAAAGTTTCACAGTTTTTCTCATTTGCTGTTGTTTTTTTTGTTGATGCTTTTTTTAAATTAAGAAAGCTATCAGGAAATCCTCAGCAGAAACTGAGAATGGGTTCCTGATGGCTGGCTGGATTTTGCCAAAATCCGTTTTAAGGTTTACTTAGCATAAGCTCAAATCAGGTTGCCATATGGAATTACTCCGTGCAGCAATCTGACCTAGAGCAAAACTGAACAAAGCTGAGATTATTTACTAAACTCCTAAACCACTGGCTGTTTTGCATCTCTCCCACACTGGATCTAATTCCCTAAGTAAATAAGCACATATTAAGTTAAAAACCCAAGTCAACGAATAGTCCAAGTAGTTGTACACAAGGTAGGCTCTTTCATGACACACAAAACACAGCCATGGGTCAACATTCAAGCCTGAGACTGTCTCGAAGCTTGTTGGCACCTGCAGTTTAGCATATTTACTGCTGTAGCTAAGAAGATTGATCACAGGAAGGCAAAGCTGTTCAGTAAAAAAAAACAAAAATAAGAATCAGCTGTTTTCTATGAACAGCCTGTCAGATAACCAGCCTAATGAAACCATGAGTATTTCTCTTGAGCTCAAGAAACATTCATTCTGAAGAGGGTACTGGAGTCATTCTAATACTTTGCAGTTGTTTTGGAGGTTAAATAGAAAGCAGCACAGAAGAAAGGCTCTGCCTCTGTGATTAGAGAAAAGTCAGAAACATAACATCAAAATGCACAGTTGTGCCCTTGATGAAAATAGACTTAACACTTAGGCTGTATTTTTCACCTCACTAGTGCTCTCCAAATTGAAAACACAAAGGATGCCTTTCACTGGTATTCTTTAAAAAAAATGACACAACTGTCCCACAGAGAAACCAGACAGACAAAACACAGCCCTGTTTTTGTTAAAATAATTCATAACCTGATGAAATGTCCTGTGTCGGAATCAAGAAGCTTCAAATGAAAACTGCATCTAACTCCTGTCAAAACTATATAAGCTGTTTGCAGTCTCGGCTCTCCCCAGCCTGGGCTCCAAATGGATGCAATAGTAAAAGAAAAGGAGAAAAAGGCTCAGCAGACAGCAATCTTAATGTCTTTTGACAGGACACATCACCAGTTTAGAAAACACTGACATTCATGCATGGAATTTTGGCTAGCTTGTACGTACCAGCATGGTGTCATCAGCTCTGGCAGAGCAAAGGGGCATTCCCAGCAAAGTTGCCTTACCTGGTGCATACAGGCAGGACTCCACTGGGCAGGCATTGACTCTGTGTGATGACAATAATCTCTTGCATCTTCACTGAGTTTTGCTAGACAATATAGGAGAAAAAGTATAGTTTCACATCTTCTGATACCTTCTTCCTTGCTGTTCTTACCACTTGTGAAGATAATAGCACAGAAGAAGGGTGGCAGCCTAATGTGCTTTACCTCATAAAATAGAAAATGCTAATGTAAAAAAAAAAAGTTTTTTTATATGGTGGTGTGGCACTCACTGCTATTTCAGCTCTCCTGTACTTGATAACTCCCTACAAACTAGAGGGAGACCTCTTTTTCTATGTGATGAACAGGTAGGCAGGCAGTCGTGACAGGTAGCTATCACCATATTCTCACATCTCCTTGTCAGAAAAAGTAAAAAAAAAAAAAAGATCCAGAAATGTAATACATTTGATAATGTACAAGTTTATCTGCTTGCAACAGAGCATTGATGTAACTTTGAAATATGTCATATTGACAATTCCTAGGAATATGGCTGCACGTGAAAATTTGCTGCCATGTGAAATTTACCACGTGATACACTGGGTACAAAATCATCTCATGATACACTAGGTACAAAATCATGGAGTTTAAAGTCAGTCGCAGGCTTGAAATATGCTGATACTTTCTGGATTCTATTCTCCAGAAGTTGGTTTCTGCTCTGCATTTTATATTAATACTTTTATCATGGAATACTTTTATTTATAGATTTTAAAATAGTATAGATCAAAAAGGGAAAATACAGATAATATGACAAAAATGACCAAAATGATGACAGCTCCTGTTAATGCATAAATGAAAAATAGTCATGAGATGAACAGCAATAATGAACATTTAATTATTTGCATGTAATTTAATGCATATTTAGAAAATAACCCAATTTTTAAGTTTCTCTTCTAGATGTATCTGGTTGTAGCTTTTGTTGTCATTTTCAATACAGTTGTATGTCCTCTCATCTCAGTTTTCATCTTTATCTTCTGTTTGCAGGCCAGAAGTGATGACATTTTGCAATGCAGCTAAAGTATCTTGCGTATTTGGTATGCTGAAGGCATCTATCATCTTTTGTCTGTAGATTTTCTGAAAAGTTCATCACCTCCATTCCTTCAACCAGTAGTTTTCTTGTAGCAGAACTAATGCCTGAGAGAAAAAAGATTGCAGGGTCCTCAGAATGACATT
The DNA here is from genome assembly GCF_014805655.1 of Passer montanus. Taxonomy (NCBI): domain Eukaryota; kingdom Metazoa; phylum Chordata; class Aves; order Passeriformes; family Passeridae; genus Passer; species Passer montanus. The sequence goes on along the minus strand of NW_024357613.1, from coordinate 6,307,239 downwards.
GACACCAGCTGAATGAAGGAAGGAAAGAGAAAAGGGAAAGCAAGTAATGGAAACTGCTGCCAGATAGCCGTTTTCCTCATCAAAAGCAACACACAATCTTCAGGATCAAGAGGAGAAGCTAGAGCTGAGCAAGCTAGACCAGGGCTTGGGGCAGAAGGGAAGAAAGGGAAATAAAACAGATAATTCCATGAAAGACAAAATTAAGATGATACACTGGGGGAGAAAGGCAATAGCAGACTGCTGCAGAGAGAGGTGTCTGCAAGGAACAGAAATCTTGGAAATGGTGAGGCCGAGTTCTTTCTGTGTACACACAGCCTTGCACCTGGCCTGGGGACCACAGTCCAGGATGCTGCATGCATGCATAAACCATGCAGCCCATCAAGCTTTGTGGTGTGGTGGATAGCCCCTTTTACTCACACAGGCACGCAGCAGGCTATTTGTGACCTTCTGACAGTCAGAGGAGCTGTATCAAATGAAATTGCTGATGCTGAAGCCTCTGATGGCCACCATATGTGGATAGAGGAAGTTCCTGATGGTATTGCACACTTTTATTACAATGGCCATGACAGCAGATTTCCTCAGTGCAGAACAATTTGCCAATGAGCATGGAAATCAAGAGTGAATAGAAACCAGTGGGCAATAGCTACCTTCAGGCAACAGAAAAGAGGCTAAGGATCAGGCATGGAAGTGGCAGGACTTGAAATATGCAGATATGAAGATGACACTCAGATTTGTTGCAGTGTTTAACATGGAGAAACTAGGACTGCTCTTGTCCTAGGGAGGACAATGTGGTCTCATGACTGCCTGTGGATCTTAGTGTGGGCTTCAAAGAGAGAGAGGTAGGCCAAAAAAGGGCATTTCTGAAACCCCTCACCTATGAAGGGACAGAGAGAGAAGAAAGAGAAAAAGAAAGAAGAGAAAGAGAAAGAGAGAGAGAGAGAAAGAGAGAAAGAGAAAAAGAGAGAAAGAGAAAGAGAGAAAGAGAGAAAGAAAAAAAGAAAGAGAGAAAGAATGAAAGAAAAGAAAGAAAGAAAGAAAGAAAGGAAAGACACGGCATGTTTCGCACTGCTAGTTTGCACTGTTTTGCAAACAGCATCGTTTGGTGAAAAGATAATGCCATTTCCTACCTGCACGAGAACCAGGACCAAAATTCAGGCCAAGGAGAGGGGGAAGTGCCTAAATTAGCCCATAGGAAATGCCAACATCATGAATGCAGTTTAAAATTCTAACTCAGTGCTGCAAGCTATTCCCCTGTTCCCAGGAGTGTCTCTCAGAACCAAGCTCCTACATCCATGCAGGAGGAAAGGTGTGGTGACAAAACTGTATCTCCATTTTATGCATTTGATTTACCTGAGACTCAAACCTAACTCTTCTGTGCATCACACCCCTGATGCTCATGTATTTGTTCTGTCCTGTGAGTGAGAAATAGGTGGACAACCCCTTTCTCTCCAGAGAAAGCTGCTCTCTCACCTGATCATAGCACCAGTGTCACTCTCTGAGACCATCTATCTTGCATTTGTTCCCTGCAGGGAAGAGACTCAATGACAGTGTCGGAGAGGACAGGGTTTGATGGCTCAGAAACTGGCCTAGAAAGTAAGAGCTGTGACTTAGAACTCGAGCCCAGAAGGACCTAAAGCCCAGAGCAGGCAAGGGTTACAGCAGCTCAGATGCTACACGTTGGCTCTTGTTACTCTGGATTGATTGAGATATGCAAGCACAAACCCTCGGGTCACAGCCAGCTCTCAGGCCTGCGGGCGATTTAACAGAACTTCTCACTATTCCTGTGTCAGAGCACTGCTCTCTGAGTACACCGTTTTAAGCATCATGCTCCAAGTCAGCAAGCTGATTTAGCTGAGGCACAGGGATGCCTCAGGATGGCTTCAAGAAATAAGGCAAAAATGATTCACAAATAGATAATTAATCTTAGTTAAGTTCTTCCTTATAGAATAGCATTTGAGCAGATTGAGGCATCTTGAATGAGGTAGCAGTATGTTATCAGTGTCTCTTCATAGCTGATATACTCCATTCATGATTCAGGGAGCATTTAGGATTCAAAGTAACCAAAACAAATTACTTTACCCTGTCCCCTCCCAATACTAATAAAATATTCTCATTAATTAAAGTAGATTCCTGAAAATGTATACTATATAGGACAATCCTTAGTTTAAAAATCTAGAAAAACAGACAAAAATTGCATATTGGCAGCTATATTTTAAACAAACAAAAAAATCTTCACATAATAAATACATCTTATGCACATTAACTTCAAATTTACTTCAGAAAGCTATTTACAATATAAATAATTATAAATGGGAACACTTTGCAAGATATTGTAGACATAACTAAATTATATTTTCTACATTACATTCCAAAGGAAAACTACAGATGTTATGCTACAATGTCACTAGACCCTTTACATTGCAAAGCACGGTATTTGAAACACTGGCAATCTGTGTCTTTTTGTCCTTAAATGTAACCATTGGTTTAAAGCAAACATGAAATTCTTCATCATGTCTCAAGTGCTTTCTTTTTGTTACATTAGTACATTTTATGAATTGAAATATTTACCTTGGGAAAAAGTTGCAGTGCCCTAAACATACTTTTTCTCATAGACTTTATTTCCTTAGAATGTAAAGGTGCCAACATTTTGTATTGTGTGAAAAAAAGATTGTTTCTTGCACTTTGAAACTTCCCAATGTATTTGTTTCAGGAGCTGAAAAGGAAAATAATATATGCAGTCCAAATTGCAATAAATAAAAATGTTTAAAATGACATTTGGAATCCTAGAACAATAGGAAAGATTGAGAAATTTGTGTGAGAGGGGAATTAAATAGGTAATGCAACCAGAAAAAAAAACCTTTTTTCATCCTGCATTTGATCTTTCCTTTCAAATACAGCTTTATAGGTGGAGTCATAAATTAACTCTTTTCAAAAAGGGATATGGTCCTAAAAACTTAGAGCCAGATTTACCTGCAGAACTCTTGTACACATAAGCTAAATGCCGCAGTGAGGTTTAACCTCACAGGATCTTTTTTTCATTAATAAATGCCCTAAGGAAATGTGAAATGGAATCACACTAGTGCTCTCACTGTTCTGAACAGAGGGCTATTTCATTTCTCTGGTCTTCAAAATAACAGCTAAATCCTCAGCTATACCTCTAGAAAATTTTCAAAACACCAAACTGAAGGGTTACAGAAATCTGGGGTTTTCTTAATTTGCTTTTTTGTTGTTGTTTTTGGGGTTGGTTTGGGGTTTGTTGGTTTTTGGGTTTTGTTTTTTTTTTGCTTCTCAGTGCACACAGCTGAACTATTTAACCATCAATACTAACTGCAAACAAAATAGTTTATGCTCCACACTGTGGAGCTATCTGGAGTTAAGCCAGTATACCTACAGGAAAGCATGTTCATCCACCATTGTTCCTAATAACAAAGCCTGTATTGCCTTAAGGCTCTTAGGTGCTTTAAGTAAACTTGCAACTCAAGGAAAGAGCAGGGCCTGAATCCATTTGCTGCCAGACATGAACTATAGCCACCTTAAAATAGACATAGCCAGGTCTAATCCTGGAACTGTGTGCTGTAATCCCCATTACATGCAGGTTTGTATGCAGAAGGTCTGAAACCAGCCCGTATGCCATAGCTTTGTTCCGTGACTGAAAGGTTATCTGACCTTTGGAACAGCCAGGCTGTCTTTCTTTCTGGGGTGGTTGTGCCTTTTCCAGAAATAATATGCCACCTTTTATTTTTTCCAACTCAGCATGCTCACATAAATGAACATATGGTGGTTAACATACTTAGGGACATTAATGAATAAATGCTGCATGTGTAGAGACAAAAGTGAGATTCAGATAACAGTGATTAAAGGACTTTAAAAGAGCAGAATTTCACTGTGTAACCCACGGCAGTATTGCAGACAGTGTGTAGAGACAAAAATGAGATTCAGATAACAGTGATTAAAGGACTTTAAAAGAGCAGACACATTTCACTGTGTAACCCATGGCAGTATTGCAGACATATCAACAAAAGCCATTTTTAAAGCTTAAGAAATACTTTAGGGGCTCTTCAGCTGAGAGAGATGCACTCATTTTTTAAGAACATAAATAACCTTTTTTATAGAAACATGGTCATTAGAGTTATTATCTTCCATAGATCCATACTCACATCTTGAGATTTCAGGAAAAAAGAATTACAAAACAACCCTCAAACCTATTATCAGAAGTCAGCTTTCCTCCCCTTGCACATGCTAAGTAGTACCTTACTCCACAAATATTCCCATTTGGATAAATGGAACAAGTTGCTGAGTAAGGTTCGTCTTTCAGTTTAAGAATTGCTTTGCAAATTTGTCCAGAATCACAAACTCTATGCCCATGGGGTGAGATTTCATATAAAGACAAGAGGGTTTTTTATTTCCTTAAACAAAAAGAGATGTACTAAGATTGTAATGCACAAAATCCATAATGCACCATCCATTGACATCAATAAGAAATGGTTTGAAAGAGCTGTGGCCACTCTGTATTTGCAGTAGTTGCCAAATATTAATTTTGTGTTAATAGTAAACCAGTATAATATTAGAGAAATTATGCAATACAGCAATTTATATTTTTTCTATTCCAAAACACAGCATACATACCTTATTTAAAATTATAACCTTTAGCTAATGTGATACATTTGAAACTTATTTGCTTCAAATGCCTTGCATTTTTCAATTTTGCAAGATATTTCTTCCCATCTGATTTGGAAAAGGGAGAAACACAAAAAAGAGATTATATCCTTGAAGGATACTAAATGAAAATTTGAATTACATAAATATGTAATGGAAAAAATAAGCTTTATACCATATTGAAAAGCACATGTAATATGAGCTGCAGTGATATTATATGCTATAATTAAGATTGCCAACTTGCTTTCATGTATTATGAAGCGTGCAGAGTCTATGTTTGCAAAACTCAATGCTTTCTGTCAATTAAGAAGAAATTCCTGGCTATCTAAAGAAGCAGGATAGCAAACAAGCTGACAAAAGACATCCATGTCCAGCATACTGTTTTGAAGTGCTGTGGACTGCCAGTTGCTGGAATCCCATGAGGAGAGAGAGCTTCAGCCTTTGCTTGTAGCACAACACGGCTGCATGTAGAGACATCTCTACTGATTTATTCCATTCATTACAGTGCATTTTTTGCCTTTGTAGTGGACTAGAACTATTGAAAATAGGAATAAATAACTACAGTCTTGGGATCACTGCAAATAAGGATGGGGGACTTTTATTGCATAGCACACAGGCCTTTTTTCCTAGGTGAAGTCATGTAGCATCTTATGCTGTGCCTGTTGGTCTCATAAAAGGTGAGAGGCACTTTTCAAAGGTGCCTGTCAGAATGCAAATGCACCAGTCACCAAAGTGTGGTTTCCTGGCTACTTGTGGCCATTAGACCACAGCCAGGGAGCTGCAGCTGGTCTGCAGAACTCTGCTGCCTTTTAACTAAAAGCTTGGTAGCAAGAGTGCTTTGTGATCCCAAGAGATTTCAGTGCTAGGAAACCCCATTCATTCAAAGAGTTTAGGAGACTCTTTTGTAACACAAAGTAATATTGACACTTAGGCATGGTTTTATATGTACTGGTAGGGATAGTATGATACTATGTACCTCTATTCTAATTTGCTTTGCAAATTGTATTTTAATACTGTAAAATGAGACTCCAAGTACAAGTTTATTCATATTATTCATAGGAACAAGTGAAATAAATATGTATCCAGAACTAAGTTTATCAAAAATACTTTCTTATTCCTATGCTTTAGGAATATATACAATTGTTGGGCTGAAAGAAGTCCATTTTGGTCCATTTCTTCCTCTGAGTTAACAGTTGTCAATGTTTTTCTTCCCCTCGCTTATTTGTCTTGTTGTTATCTTAAAACAAACAAACAAAAAAAATCTCTATCTGCTTCTCTTTTTGACCTTCATTATCCATTTGGCAATGAGTCAAATAAACTTCTTGCCAAATGATTTGGTTCTCATTTTGCCTTTGCTATCATTCAGTGCCCTACCTCTCATTTCTGCCGCTAGTTCAAGTAGTTTTAGACCATTATTTATCTCTCCTCTGTGCAGAGTTTGGTGCACATCGGTGACATTACCCCTTACTCCTTTCCCTTACAAAGATGACAGACCCGGTTTATTTAAAGCTTTTATTAGATCTTTCAGTCTCTTTATCTTTTGCTGAGCTCTGCTCCACCTTTTTTGTTACGAGGTTTAGATAATAAAGACCAGACTGTGTTGTTCTCCCTTGTGTTCAACGTGCATTTCACCAGGAGCGATCACACTGCAGTCAACAAAGGTTGCTTATGGAATAAGGTACTACTCAATTCAAGATTCACAATCTGCTTTGGAGTGATCAGGACTATACACAGTATTCCAAGTTCAGAGAGGTAATTTCCTCTGCTTTCAAGTACGTCTCTACTTACGTGGTTTATAATGTTATTATTTAGCTTTTGCTTCTGATTAGTTTTATTTGGAAACAGTATTTTTAACCCACCCATAGCATGCTGGTTTATATTTAGTCCCATTGATGACTCAGTCCCATATGTTGAGCTTCTGAATGTTACAAATTAAGCTAGTCTTAGAGCTAATCTCATTTTAGTAACCACCTCAGGTCCCCTTTCTTCCACATTGGCATAAGAGGGAGCAGTGGTCCCTCCTGTTGCAGTCAACTTTGGGACCATATAAATGCCATACAAAAAAAAGACAGGTCTAGCAATTGTGACTACAAATGCCCTATTTTACATTTTTAGCATATGTTTGCATTTATTCTTTTCCAATTAATCAGTCTCTTTGTTCATGTGGTTATTAAAAATTTTTTTTAAGTTCCTCTGCCTCTTTTGATGTCTTGTATAACTCCAGGACAGGCCATGATAATACCAGCATTCTTAATACAATTTAATTCCTTGGAACACTGATTTCCCTCTACTTTTGTTATGTACATATGGCTGATTTTAATATCCATAATATTTTCTGATTTTCATTAAATTATCTGCTGCAATTAAGCAGAGAATTTATATTTCTTTATCAAGGTCATGCCTGTTACTTCACTGTGTTTCTGACAGAGTAGTTATGATACTCTATACTCTCCTAATTTACTCCAAAACTTTATTAGAACTTAGACAAACCACCAAAGAGTTTTTGCCTATTCTTGACTCATGTATTTTTACATTTATGCAACTGCATTTGTATTTTACAGCAATATTTCTATTATTCTATTTAGTTCCTTCTGTGTTTTAAATTAATTCTTAATTATTCAGCCACTTTTCCTTATTTTATAATTATTACTAAATGGCATACATAGCTACAGGGTTAAGTGTTTACCTTGGACCACTCCTAATTCCAGTCTATTCTCCCTGTTTCTCCAGGCAATTTTCTTCCATTTCACTCCAGTAACCACCATGGGCAACCTTTCAAAAACATGAGAACCATCTCCCATCTCTACTGCAAGACAAGAAAGCCCTTTGCATTTCTCAAAGCTACAGTGAGGACACTCCTCTCATTTTAATACAGTAGAGGTAAACATTTGACCATACTAATCATAATGACCCTTTTCAAATCAAGCATATGTAAATAACTATGTTTGTGAGTACACAAGGACATAACAATTCGAGGAGTTCTCTCTTCTTTCTCCCTTTTTTGATTTTATATTGGTCAGCCACGGATGCTTCATACCATACAGCAGCATAACATACTTGGCCTTTGGGGAGTAAACAAATCACCAGAAGTATACATTTTGTTGTGTATTTTGAAGAAACACATCTCAACTTCCTGTGTAAAAAGAATACATAGCAGTTCTGCTGCCTGGTACCTATGCAGTTCAGAAGATCTGCCTTTGGCAGTGTTTCCAATCAGCACCTCTTACACAATGTGGATAAACTGCTCTGCCACAAGTACTCCCTGCCTGAACCTCTTCTATCCTTCTCAGCATGCATGGCAACAACTTTGCATTTAGCTTCGTTTACTTTAACCCTGCATGTCAGTGCATTTGTTGTTGGGTTTTTTTTTTCTTAAGTAATGTGTTTTAACTAACTTATCCCCCAAAACCTTAGGTTCTTCTTTCTAGTGCACTGTTGTATGGGAAATGCTGGTAAGGACAAGGGCATGAAAACATAGAGTATCTTCCAATTAGAGCTCAAAGATTATTTTTTAAAACACGAAAGTTTTTAGAAAAGAAGTGTCAGCTTCCATTGGTTATTATAACAGATGTTCCCTTGTGTCCTTGTGCTGGATCTTGCTGCATCCTTAAGTGAGAAGTCACATCAAAGTGGGATCCATTACAGCCTAGTGAATAGTTTCTTATTGTTTCAGTGTCATATAGATGCTCCAGGGCATATCCAGTTAGTGTGTAAGCATGTTTATCAAAGTACTGCCTGTGGGAGCTGTAATAATTTGGAGAGGCTGCTGGGTGGTCTCCTTGGGTTTGATGAGGGGACATGTCTGAATGCAGGTAGTCTTTAGCAAGTACCAAACTAGATTTTGATATTCGGTCAGAACTGGGGCTGCTTATCCTAGACAGTGTTGTGGGGCTGTTGTCGTAGTCATTTTCGTGTGGGCTCATAATCTTTCCATCTCGCTGCTGGATGTGCTCACAAGGAGGAGTGCTGGCAACTGTTGGGACGCGGCAGACGTCTGCTGCCAGCTGCTGCTGAGGGTAGCTTGCAAAACAGATAGCGTGCTTCTTTCCTGTGCCATTAATGGAGACCAGTGGGTCAGGAGTGGTTTTCCGCAGCTGTAGCCTGTTTTCTTCTTCTTTAATCATTTGCTGGGTGGCTCTTATGAGAGTTTCAATTTTGCTGGGCTCATGCGGACTGTTCTGATACTGCTCGGTACGGTATCGGTCTCCTGACTCGCTGGCAGAGCCAGGATCGGGTGAGCTAACAACACTGTCATCATCCCAGTGTCCTCTTCCTAGGAAAGAGAGAAAGGAGACAAGCACTGAGGTTTAAGTGATCTTGAAGAGCATGTAATCTGAACCTCATTTCAGACACAGAAAATCAAGTCAGGGGTGAGTTGTAACAGTCACCCAAAAAGACCCCTTGCTTTTCAGTGACAAACTCTAGTTTCCAGTGTCTCCACTTGAAACAAGTAACTCAGATGAAAATATGCAAAAAGATCTAAGCACCTCAACACAGGTATCTGGTGCCACCTGATACACTCTTGGGTAGCCAAGTACCTGCATAAGCCCTGCAGGTACTGGAGGAACTCGAAAGCAACTCTGTCTTTTGGAGCAGGTAGAGGGCAGGCAGGGCATCCTAGGGCATGTCAAAGTGCCTTCAATGCCAGTGTTCAGGCCCCTGGCCCCTTTCTACCTCATTGCATCAACAAGATCTGAGTGAATTTGGGGCATGGTAAAAATAAAATCTCAGGGAATTACAAATGTACAACACTCCAGCCTTTCCAGGAGCTAAAACAGAGACAGCATTGGGAAATGTCTTGTGGTTATGTAGAGACTTTAGGCAGGATACACAGTAATAAATAACCACAAGTAATGAAGGAATTCATCTTTCGTCTTCAAAGTTCTCATAGTTCTTAGACAAGGACACTGTAAAAATGTGAGGTTATATCCCCATGCATAAATATTTTCTTTTGAAATGGGAAAATATTATTACATTCTTACCCCTTTTAAAAAAATAAGGCCCATATACATATTAGAGAAGGTGTTCAGCTTACAAGTAGCTGAAAGGATGGAATCATATCTGCCACTGCCAGTCCTCACCAGGAAGACAGTGGCCCAAAACCTGAATGGTCAACATTATGACAGAGGGCTTGATTTGCTGAGAGTCATTCCTGAAGGAGGGCCTGTGTGGGACTTGCACATTTTACTTATCAACACCTTTGCTTTGCCACACACAAAGTCCTCTTTGGGGATGAAGCACTTTGGGTTGGCTGACAGTACTCCTCAAAGCAACCCCATTTTCAGAGTAGCACATGAAGTAGCACATTCCCCAGTTTTGTGTTGGGTCAAGGCATGCAGATCTGTGTGGGATGCAGACCAATACCACTGGATTACTGGACAAATCATTCATGGGCTTTTGCAAGAACAATATCCTGCCACTGCTGGGGAAGTACTGCACTGTGGAGTGTCATGGGCATGAATTTATCCTTCACATCCTCTCAAGAGCTGGACCCAAAATGCCAGGACTAGTCAGGTTTTTCTCTCAAAGCTACACACAGACTGAAGAACTATTGAAAAATGTAACACTTGATACAAAAATAACCTCAAAACCAAAAAACCTGCAGCACCTGAAATTACAGCAAAGCCAAACAACACAATAAAACCAAATCATATTATCCATTTGGGTTAATTCTTCTTGATAGAAGTATGGAATTAATATCTAACACTCTTCTGTTTGTACCTTGGTATGATATTTCTGTGTTCAGCAAGAATTATCATGCATGAAATTTGCCAGAAAATTATCATAATTTGCTAGATTCTCTCTTCTTTTTTAGAAGAAAAAGGCTAGAAAAACAAACTGGGGAGAAGAACAGAACAGACACAAGGAAGGAGGCATGTTCTCACAGGAAAAGTGGAGAACAGTCCTCATCAGCAAAATTTTCTGGTTTTTTTCTCTGGTTGTATTTCCTGAAACTTGTTATTTAATAATTATTTCTAATCTCAACATAATTTTCCTCAGATTGGAGCAAAACATAGCAGCTCTTTTTGTTTACAAAGCCTGTTTTGCAGATCAATGGAATAGTACTAATTTAATCTGCTTTTATGAGTTCTTTAGAGGTAACATTTGTTTTGGTAGACTCTTTTGTAGAAAAACTTTTTTTTTATGTTGCATCCATCCTTAAAACCTTGAATTCTGACTTTAGGGCCTGTTCTGTCTTCCAAGACTAAGCCTATAATTTTAAAACCAAGGACCTTTGGACTTGTCCAACCCAGTATCAGGCTTTCACTATGTTTTTTTTTTTTTATTAGCTTCAGCATCTGAAAATGTGCTAATGCACTGAGTTGCAACCTGTCAGAAACTAAACAAAATTTCAGGCTTGGTGCTGAAGGGATGGAGAGATTTAAATTGGCTAAAAATTATCACTGAGGATAAATGTCTGAAACCAAAAACAACTGTCTATTTCAATAGCCAACTTTAAATAAACATCAAATCATACAGAATCTGGTAATAACCAGTAGGGGGAAAAGTCCCTCAGAGAACAATTTCTCCAACAACTTTCAAGAGTTTTTAATATCTAGTTTGGATTTACCCATAATTTTTTGCTAAATATATTCCATCTGAATTGTCTTGCTCCTAAGTCTAATAAAAACCACTTTTTTATCAAGTGGATTATTTTGTTTATATTTTTAAGATCATGCTTAAAGTCTCCTCAGTCACATGTTTCCACCTTAATTTCACAACGAAATACAACAAAACTATATTTTGCTTCGTATAAACCAGACTATAAAACTCAACTCAACTTGAATTTCAAGTATTCCTCATCTGCGCCGATGCGATCTCTGAGACAAGAACACACACCAAAAGCACCTCATTTTCCATCTTTCACACAAACAGCTGGATGTTTCTGTCGCATCGCTTTAGCTGAGATGGTGTCGCTTGTGCAAATCCTTGTTATGTCTTACCATGAATCCTGTGCACTGACGTTATGTGGGGCATACTGTTCTCATACGCTTCTCTGCTCTCGGGGGACGACTTAGTCAGAGGCAGGGCTGAGCGAGAGCCCCACCAGCTCTCCCTTCCCGGCTGCGGCGTGCCAAGGAAATACCGGCCAGCTTCGCATCTGCCTCCTTCGCAGGCCTGACTGTGGAAATGCCTGTCATCAGCCAGCCTGGAGTGGTCGAGTGCAAAACCGTAGCAGAGCGCGCTGCGGTCTGAGTACTGTCTGTAGGCACAGGAGACGTCGTGGTGCTGGGAGCTCGCTCTGTCCGCGGGCTCCAGGAGCTGCGGAGAAGCCGTATCGGTCAGGGGGCTCCCACCCCACTGGCTCTCGTGGTCAGACTCAGATCTCTCTGTGTGAAATCCAGAATACTGCAAAACAGGAGAAGCACCATGGGAATTACCACACCTGGGTGAAATCTGCAAGTAACTGCACTGGGAAGGCAGAGTGTGTATGTGACAGTGTGTTTTTTGTGAGCGTGTCTGCACCTTCTGATTGGGCTCCTGGTCCTTTCCTGTACAACACTCTGTAATGAGCTCGCAGATGACAGGACAGACCTCATGAAAATCTAAAACATCCCATGTCGGCCCTTAACAGCCATCTCCTTTATGATGTGTAATATTAGGCTCAGAAACATCAATGTTGCAATTCAATATATTTTTAGTATATCCAGGTTTTTCTTGTTGCTTTGAAAGCTGTGCTTATGCTCAGCCAAGGTGCTCCAATGCACTTCAGCAAAACACTTCCAAAAGGGATTGAAATAACACCGCTCCTGGAGCATTTTCACGTGTCAAATTGAAACCGAATATATTTGAAGGATTTTTCTAAGGGTTCACTGTTTTTCTCATATTTTGTTTGTTTATATTTTTTTCTTACTTGGAGCTGTATCTTTGAACTTCTTTCCTCTTATTAGGAGGGAAAAGTTGGCACCACTATCAATTTTGAAAGGTAAAACTCTAAAGTGATAGTGGATAGGTAGGAAGCTAAAAATCCTAGCTCTATTGCAATATGGGAACAAGGAAAATCCAGAAACTATTTTCCATTAAAGGTGACTGCTAACCAAAGCAGAGGTCAGCGTTGTTCACCCTCACTGAAGCAGGGCACTCCCAACACAGAAAAGCAACTAGTAGGTTGTTAGACAATTAGTCAGGACAGGAACATGAACATTTGTTTAGAGAGAAGTAAGGGTTAAGTTAAATGTCACAGGTTTCTAGATATTCATAATGAATGCTTCCAACTTTTAGATACCTTTTGGGAAAGGAAAAGAATGTTTATTAAACCTCCAAGGATTTAGCTATCTCATTTTTAAATCTTTTTATTTATTGGAACTGTCAAACTTCACGGAACATTTTTAAATCAATTTCACCCATGATTATGGGCTGGGATGAGACCAAAGCTGTACAAGCTCACCTCTTCAGCACTGCACACTCATGTCACAAATCAATGTATTACAACATGAAACCTTGGAATTCTCCCATTCCATCACTCACCTTCCATATGCCCGCTCTGCCTTTTCTTTTAATAGGCCTAACATAAGGTTACCTTCCTTTTCATTAGATTAAGTTGCTATGAAACTCCTCATTATCAGCCAGGATCAAGGTTTTATGCACTTACCAATCGAAAGTACTTACCAGATGTTTGACTTGGAGAAACCTAAACCATGTGTGCAACATCAGTGGAGTTTTTGGCATTTAATTGGGCATTGCTTCAGTATTCCACTTTATATTTGTGAATACTGTTTAGGTTGTGAACACAGTAGATTATTTAAAGGAAACAAAGAGTGAGCCATGGCTTTGAGGAAGGCAATTATATTTTGTTATTAGTTGTCAGAAGAAAACCCATAGGCAACAAGCCTCCCAGTAGAGATGGAGGAGGTCAGAAAGTTAGTGCCACGATACTCATCACAAAGGTTTAGAGATGAAAGGAAAAACATGAATTTTCATGAAGGTTAGATAGTTACAGAGCCACAAAAGAGCTCTTTTAAATGCCAGTAACTCAACATATACTAACTAGGAATTTTATTCAGTCACCACAGTGTTATTGTCACCAAATGGAGCATATGTCTCTTCATAATAGAATTATCATAATAAAATTATCCTTTCAGACCTAACATCTACAAACTGCTTAATCACAAAGACACCTTCATAATAACAGCTGAAATATTGTAAGTTTTTCTGCAAAAATATGTAGATAAAATTGTTTCCAATAAAAAAATAGAAATTATTAACAAGATTAACAGTTAGTAAATCTTATCTAGAAATAAAAAATAAAAAAGAAAATTACATTTTAATCTGTTTTTAATTTTAGAACTGTTTTTAATGCTCTTTTTGAATTTGACTTGTACAAACCAGATTTTTTAATTTTAAAATTTAAGCAAAAATATTATACAGCATAAGCCTAAATGCAAATATAAAAAAGTCAAGAGTTCATTTATTTTCTTATTAAAAATAAAACTCCTAGTATGTATTTCTTTCATGAGAAGGACAAGGAAAATTAATTTCCAATAATATTATAATGAAATTTGTTTTTTGGGCTATTTATGATTATAATAAATCCCAGAGAATCTTTCAAACTGAAAACTTAGTTTCCTGCCCTATCTCTACTAGATATTCTTCTTTTAGTTCTCTTTTTCTAAGGACACTTCAGTGTCCAACATAGCTTTTCTTGAAGGGAATATCTTCATTTAACAGAAAAGTTGTGCAATTTCTGCTTTTATCTTGAACCTAATCACAAAAACCTTTGTGCACTTTTCTTTAAGAAAGGGAAATTATCTCATAGGGTTTATGTCTAGTATCTCAGAAATTTTCATACTTGATGTGAATGAAGATTATTTGAGATTTGACTCATGGCAAGTGCTAGGCCATGGACAGAATTCAGTTAACACAGTCAATTGATTGTGTCCCACATTTTCTGCCAAGGTTTGATATGACTGCTTACTCCTAAGGTGCAACATAAGCAGACACAGGGCAAAAATACGTCCAATTTCCTTTAATGCCAGCCACATCTCTATTTGGCATCCTCAGGCTGCCTTCACTGCTGCAGTCCAACCACTGCCTCTTCTGGGAATCCGATGTTGACAGGTGGAGACTTCAAATATGGGCATGTGTGACATGTTGATGGGGGAGAAATGAAAGGGTGATCAAAGATATTGCTTTACTGAAATGGGAGTGGAAACACTATCTCTCAAGTCAGAATTAGGCTCCCATATGTCAAGTGATGAAAGACCATAAAAAATTGAATCAGATTTAATGAAAATTATGGCAAATTAAAATCAGTTGGGTTTTTTTCCCAATCCTAGTCATGTCTCAGCAGAAACATTTTATTTTCTATTAATTTCTGCTCTCTGACTTCTATCAGGAGTCAAAAGGCAAAAACTAATTTATTACTTTTGGGTTTTTTGACAAAATGTAATCAATAGACAGTGATAAAGAACTTCAAACTGGCAACATCTGAATTCCCTCTAGGTGATTTCTGAATTGTTATCTGCATAAAAAATAACAAACATAAATTAAATGGTCCTTCAGCTGGTCCTGAATTCAGCTGATTCAGGTGGAAACTGAATTGTCATGTCTGAAAATCAGAAATGTCTCCCAGAGTGGTAATCCAGTGTACAATCAAAGTGAGAGCACAACAGCAGGATTAGCACTGACAAAGAAAAGGTCTGTGGGCCATCAGTGATGCATTTTCTCTCGAGGAAAAACTTCAGGAGAGCTAAAGACATAAGGAAATAGGGAAATATAAATTCCATGTCTAAGGAAACTTATTTTATGAGAGTCCATGGAAGTGTATTAGGCCAGTAGACAATTTAATATTTCTCAACTGATTTTCTTTTGCCTGCCCTTCCATTCCTACAGGTGTCTCACTGGCCTGAGGACTTGTCCTGTCATGCACAGCAACATCAGCCTGCTCTACACACCACCCCAGATGTTCAAACAACAGATATTATAGATATATAATTTTCTGGCAGCCTACTCAGGTTTTTATCATTATAAGCATTAAATATATGGAGAAACCCTCACAGAACCCTCTTTTCCATGGAAAACTTTCACTACATCAACATTAACAGCTTTTCTCTTGATTTGTGTCTGAACCGTGAGGAAAAAAAATCACAGATGCAGGCTGCATTGTACTAAGAACATATGCATGATTTAAATCACTTTTATCTTACATTTTACTAATGTAATCCTGAAATGAAAAATATGCTCTTTTCACATTCACTATTATAGGCACAACAGATGGTGAAAGGCTTAGATTAAAGTAATACAGCATGTCCATTAAAATAACCCCCACTGCTGGTGACTCTTCACCAGACCAGGAGTTATGTTTACTATAAAACGAGGGGTTTGCTTTGCTTTTGAACACGCTAAAAGTTGCCAAAGCTTTAGGCTATAGGAAGAAATTAAAACAAAACAAAAGCCAGGCTGGCTAGAATTCTGATTCTGTTATCTTTATTCCATTCTGTGATATGCCCAAATAGAGATGGATTGCAGAATTAATCCAAATTATCCATCTAAAGGAGATATAAAATCAATATATCTCTGAAATTTGATGCATTAATATATACAACCATACACCTACCTATTAATATATACCTATACCTCCATCCAACAGCTCTTGGGTACATCCTTACTTGTATGTGTGCTTTCATGATAAACATACATGTATACATATATATAACATACATATATGTATGCATATATGTATATATATATACACATACATATACATATATACACACACATATACATACATACGTATGTATATATGTGTATATATATGTGTGTGTATATGTATATATATGTATAAATATGTATATATATGTATAAAATCTTTATCCAACAACTAAGATCAGGTATGAAACAATAACCATTTTTCCAGATCTCACCATTAAACATTTCCACGGCAGACAGACAACAAGCAAGTTAAACATTTTTTTTTATACAATCATCATTAATGGGACATTAAACTCCAACGCAGTTCAGATGATCATAATTAAAATGTTTTTCCAGTCTTTCTGCTATTGCCTGCATATGGAATAAGTGAGGTCCTGGGCTAGTTTTTGGGAACAAAAATGTGCAGGGCTAGATTTTGGGAGGCCCTCACAATGATGATGATGATGATGATGATGATGATGATGATGATTTTGTTGGGAAAGACTACAGGCATCTTTTCACCAACTCATTACTTCCTTTTTCTGCAAATATGCATCAAACCTTCATCCGCCTGTTTGTTTTTTTTTCCCCACCATCTCTTTCAGCTCCGCACCTCTCTGGTGGGACTGGACTAGAAAAGCACTCTTCAAACTCTCTGAGAAAATTCTGCAGCTGGGCCACTAATTTTGGGTTGCTCTCCTCTCTTCTTGCCTCTCCCCTGCCTGAGGCTGGTTTCACAGAGCCCCCTAGCCCACTGTACTAACAGCACACAGTGTTAATCACATGGGTGATTAACATCACCAATGCCTCCAGTTCAATGAACTCAGTTTCACTTAAGATTCTGCAAGACCCATATTATGCTATGTTTGCTTTTGCATAAGAATTGAGGAAAAAAACATCAACACTGTGTTAGATGACAAATACAACCACTTTTTGCCCTAGTAGTAAAGATTCAGCTGAAATCAATTAGTTTCATTTTCATACTGTTCACATCTCATGTACCTATCTTAGGGACACACAGCTGGCAAGGTGAACGATTCCCAGTCAGCACCCAATAAAGCATATGATTTCTTTTTCTCTTCAAGAGAGAAGCAAAGTAAATGATAAGGGAATTAGAGAAAAGGAAAGGGGGAAAAAAAGGGAAAAAATTATGTACATTTAATATCTCGTAGGTGTCCTTGACTTTAAGAAGTACTTTTCCCACTGCCATTATTTTACTAATAAACTTCCTGCTTCCTTTCCTCACCACAGGCTCAGGCTCCTGTGTAAGCCAAAACCCGTGACCTCGCCCTTCAGCTGTGACTTTTAAGTCACACTCTAATTCCCCTCTACTGACTGGCAAATTACATGGGCAGGAGACTGAGGAACACAGGCTGTACCACCTGCTGCATGTTCTTCACAGCAGCTTCTCTTAGTCTTTCAACAGTTTATTCACTGGTGGAGAAGGATGACAGAGAGGCAAAGCCAAGCTGCCAGCATTACTTGTGGTGATGGGCTGCAATGAATGGCACGATCATTTTTCAAGATATTGGCAACTAACATGGCTGCTTCTTTTTGAATGATGAAATATGTGACTCTAATATCAGGCAGCTGGTAATGAGGATGCAAAATGAAAGTGGAGGCTAAGCACCCTGGGCTTTCAGACTACAATCCCTGATAAACTGTAAGTCACAATGCTGCACTGCTCATTCAGTATTTTTCTCTGGTGACAGAAAGGATGAGGAGGTCATACTTTCAGAAATCAGATAGATGTGGAAGGATAACAAGCTTTCAGCTGGGATTGTCCTGCTAGCAAATGAATACTTTGGAAAGGACTGTATAAGGTAAGATGAAATGTAATTACAATAAATCAAAAATAGTCATTAAAATTGAATTTGCAATTATTTGTACACGTCTTCCCCAATTCTTTTTGGGTTTGAGTACAATTTTTACAATAATGTAGTGCATTCACGAAAAAGGCTTTTTTTAACAACCCACAGAAACAAGTATGAACAAGTGAGCTATAATAACCTCTGACAAATATTAGATTCTTAAAATTAGGAATTCATATCTAGGTGCTCAGTTAAATGTTTCCTGTGCTAAAAGCAGACATCATTAACTGAAATTCTTATCCTTGGTACTTTTGAGAGGAAAAAGAAAGAAAACTAGGAAGTGATGTAGATATTTGGGACCACATTGTACACTCTTAGAGGTCCATTTAGAAAACATTGCGCCTGCAGAGAAACTGTAGTTGTTAAGGTCATTATCAGTTAAATATTGAGGTTCTTTGGATATACTACTAAATATTGGGCTCTTTAAAAATACATAGCTCTTCAATCTTACATCTTGAATGCATACATTTATATCCAATTTGTTTATACAGCCATTTATATCCTCTTATGTAGAGGCATAAGAGCAGTAGGACTTGTATCATTAGTAAAGATCACAATTATTTTAACAAACATGTTTTTTGAGGTAAAAGTTTGACAGTGTAAGGATACAAGTGCTGTAACATTGCCTGCAGAAATCAGTTGCATAAATGTATTATGTGAATTTCAGTTCACAGGCCCAATTGCGTCTGGTCCATTCTCCAAGCTACCACCTCCCACTGTTTTCTTCCTTTCAAAGCTTTACACACAGAAAGGTACACATTTTCTTGTTCCAATTCACCAAGCTGGCTGACTGCTTTCCCTCCTCAAAACTCATTCCTCTTGACAACAATTTCAGTATTAACTGCTATCTAATATCTGCTATCTAATAACTGCTATCTAATAACTGCTATCTAATAACTGCTATCAGCTTTCTAGATTTGTTGGAATTAGTAAAGACCAAGTAAGAAAAAGCAAGATTTCTCAAACTGTAAAACTCACAGTCTTCTCAAACCAAGTATTTCAAAACCAACATTTTCACTTGTCCTTCTGTCCGCTTCTCATTAACTCTGAGCCCTGTGCTGCTATTGTCATTGATAATGATTTATTATGCATGCTGAAACATAAATGTTTCCAGCTTTTTAGAAGCAGTTTAAAGAACCATATCCCTGTCTCAAGCTTGTATAACCTGCTGTCTTTTATTTTCTTTGAATAACATTTCTTTGGCCCATTCTAGTTATTTAGGTAAAGTAGCAGCCAAAATCGAGATATTAAAAAATATTTAACTTAGTTTTTCAAAGACAGCTACCTGTGGGTACGGTGATGTCCTTGATTTTGACTTTGTGCTCGAGAGGCGAGATTTGCTTCCCTTTCTATTATCCGTTATGGTCGGAGCTGAGTTTGCGTATGAGAATGCCGGCTTGGTAGCAGTGACCTGATCCAGGGAGAGCTGCAGTCCTTTATATTCAGTGTCCCTATATGAAAGGCAAAAGTGAAAAACAAACTCACTTCATGTCTTAATGGGAAACATTCCTTTCTTCTTAGTGGGGGGTAGAAACGAAAGATATTTTTAAGAAAAAAGAACAAAAACCATCCAGGGCACACCAGTATATCCCCCTAATACATTTATGGAGTATAGCTTACTAAGCAATAGCACTATTTTTATACTGAGAATATGATTGCTTTTTGCATCCAGCTGTTACCATCCTGATCTACTTTCTTCAGTAATAAAAAGCAATAGGATGGATATTTCTGAGATTTGTATTACAGTTCTACATTGGTCACATAGCTAAGCAGTAAATAGGATACATTTTCCTCACAACTCTTTTGACTATACAACTACAAACTTTCCTTGTGTGTGTTATGCTTGTGTGTGTGTTCATATGTATGTGGGGTGCACATAACAGACTAGACAGATGACTAAATAAACTGAACAAAATAATTTTTAATGGAAAACACTTGATTTCTAAGGTTGTATTTTTCATTTCTTAAGAAGTTTCAGGCAATTGTGTAATTTTTTTTTCTTCTATGGGTCTTATGGGTGTTTATTCATTCATTTTTAGTTTCTTATACCAGTTTACCAGTCAGAGAAAACAGCTAAATAAATATAAATCTTGTGATTTAAATAGCCTGTCCCTCACTCACATAATAATAGAGGTTTTCTATGGGGAGCTATATTAAATGTCAGTTTTTTGAAGTTTGGCATTAGTTTCTTCTAACTAATGAATACATAAAAGTAAGGAAAACTGGCATTGTTCACAACGTCTTACTAAGCATAATGAGGGCATATGCATTGGACTGCAGTCTTCTGCACACATCTGCATGTCTGCTGATACCCGGGGGAGTAACAAATGAGCTCTCCAGCTTTCATGTACTCATACGGAACCTATTCTGACAATGATTTATTAAAAAAGAGCAAAGAAAGAGCTTCTTCCTGACCTACCTACCTGAAGGAAAAGAGGAAGGATTCTTTTTTTTTTCCCTTTGTGTTATCAGTAGAGAAGTAAGGGATAAGGGAAGAATAATGCTTCTCTTCAGCAGTCAAGGAGGCAACATATTCATTCATACATTATCCCATACCCCATCTAAACCTAAAGATTAACACTTAATGAATTATAGTTAAAATAAATTGTTTACCTAGCTTTAGTAACAATATCTTGGTCTATAATCACACAAATATTGATGTGCAAGTCATAAGAGTCTAATGTTTTTTAGAAAGAAACTGCATCACAGCCTAAGCATATTAGAGCTTAATACACCGAAATTATTTCAGGTAAAAGTCAGGGTTAGAAGAATAAACTTGCTAAGTCACTGAAAAAAAGTGAAACAGGATGAACCACTGAACAGCCACAAATAAACCTGCATAACCAAGAGACTAATTCATCACAGTTCTTCTTTTTTTCTTTTTCTTCTGATAATAGAAGAGGTTTAGGTTTTTTGGCAGTGCAGACAATGTATGTATGTCTGTGTATATAGAACACATGAAAGTAAATCCTTAACACTAGAACTGCACTGTTGTTTCCAGTCCACAGCAGACAGAGATTTGTCAAGTCTAAATATTGCTTTGTAATGCAAAATTAGTTCTTAAGGTAAGTTCTTGAGGTAGATCTAGTAAGGTAGTTCTTGAGGTAATTTCTTCAAACTTTGGCTTTAATAGAGATAGGTCTCTGCACGAATACCTGCATTTCAAATATCCTGTCTGCAGTGAAAGCATCTGAGTATGGGGATTTGCTTTGGCTTCTTTGAAAGGCATGGTTCATCCACAGATTTTGAAAGCATTAATTTTTCCCATGGTTACCCTCAAAATTGTCATCTAGACAACTTGGCTTGACATGCAAAGCATCTGTCTCCATAACTGATTCCTAGGATATTATCTCCATGTTATATGAAACACAAAAGATGTCAAACAGTCTTCATACTTAGCTGCTACAATGCATGAGATTCTATCAATACCCTGAAAAAACTATTAGTCTCATCCTGATATACACACTCCCCTCGACTATTTGATTATAAGAGGAAGGGTCATGGGTTCTCAGTGTCAGATGCAGAAAATATTACCACCAGAAACTAAAATTAATCAAAACTAAGTAGGTACATTTTCAGAGCCTTAGGGACATGAGGAGGTTGTATTTTGGTTTTGAGCCTACCAACCCTTTTACCTCTGGTTTTGCTGGAGAACACACAGCTCTGTGCTCCTGCCATTAACTCCCCATCACTGTTTTGTGCCACCCTGTAACGATCTGCTGCTGTCCTGTGGCAGTGAAAAAGTTTTAAATCACTGGGAGAAATGCCACCTTGGTATTCAGACCACGCTGTCATTTCAACACTGCTTGTCTGCTGTTATACGTGTAAGGGTCAAGCATTCAAGAATTTAGAGACTACTCTCTACAATGTTTCTAGGTCGTGGGAACCATAAAAAAACTCCAACAAAACAGTCAAACCAGACTTACTAAAACCTTGCATGCCATTCTGTGTTACTTTTCTACGTCCTTGGTATTGTTATGGTGAGGGCTCACCCTCCCAGAACACCACACCTTAGAATAAACAACACAAGCTTGTATTTGCAGCCATTTGCTTAGACAGTAACTTCATCCAAAAAACGATAATAAAAACTGAAGTTCTTGCTGCCAGATGCAAAATTTTCCCTTAGAAAAAGAAGACTCCTGTGCTCTCTTTGCTGATGAAATACCTGACTTTTTCATCACTGAGTCATGACTCAATACCATCTCAGCTCTGTCCTAGAAGAGCTATCCTTCAGAACAACCAAGAGAGATACCAGAACACCATCAGCAGCTGCACAAGATAAATACCAGAAGTTTAAAAAAAAGGAAAGAAAACATGGAGGAAAGGTCCAGTGGCCTCAATATCAGATGCAAAAGATGTTCCACTAAGAAATGAAAACATTTTTGAGTATATCCATATGCACTGTGAGACAAAAGACTAGAGAAAGCAGGACTCCTAGTGATATACAAACTACAGATGGAAATTCTGACAGCTTCCTAGAGGAATTTATAAAACTTTCACCAACATGGAACTATAATCTGCACATTCCTATTCTCAGACACCTGAATCCCCTATTACACAGTCACAGCCACACACTAGTACAGCATCTTGTGTTCTATGCATAATTTTAAAAAAAGGTGGTGGATAAGAGCCTCTTCCTCCAAGGTCCTCACCTTCAGGATCCCACAGGGATCCATACAATCTACATCTATCTACATGAGACTGCTGAGAGAGAGAGAGTGATATGGCATGTGTTCAATTGCTAACAGTATGTTGCTGACAATCTACTATTTATCTCATTTTCTGATGCAACTATCATCACTATAAAACATCAGAATAACTACAGGAAATTAGCTCTTAAATGAAGAACAGATGGATCAAACTGAATCCAGACAAGACCAAAGTGATGTTTCTTTGCAAAGGGAAACACATTGAAGACCTCCACCTTTTCATGATGGGAAACAGCCATTCTTTCCACAGTTGGATGGAAATTCTAGGTCCTCTTTGACTCCTCAGAGGACGTGAATGCATATGCTTTTGGTAGCACATGGTTCAAAAATTGTATTATTTTTCCTCTATCTTGTCGTTCCTCCCCACATGAGAATCTGGCTGGTATGGTCAATGTATCAGGCACCTACAGACTGGATTACCAGGCTTCACTGTAAGCCAATTCAGAAGACAAAGCATAAAATCTCCTTGCTACAGTATGCTGCTTCCCATTTTCTTCTCAGATCCAACTCCCAGAAGCTTTTCTACTCTATGCCATGTCTCTGGCTCTTTCAGTGCTCTTTATAAAGCTTGAACCTGATTTTGAAAGTATTTATAGGTATACTACACGTACACCATGAAAAACCAAGGATCGATGACTGTAGTAACTGCATTTCTCTGCAATGAAGTGTCTGAGAGCTGAGTACAAAACATCCTTTACTAAACGCATCTAGCTATAGCAAACTGCAAAGATGGTGAAGGACAAGGGCTGAAGGAGCAGAATGTTTGGAAGAGGAAGCCAATTTGTTTGTGCAAGACTTGGATGCCAAGTGAATCTGCAACACTTACATGAAATCTTCTCAAAATTCAGCTTTAGAACACAATTTTTGCCTTTTACTATGGCCCAAATGCACTATATGAAACAAGGTAGCAATTGTCTAGTTAATCAAAGTTTCAGTAAAAGATAATGAATCACTAGCAAACAGACACAAAAAAAACCCAGTAAGGGAGTATTAGAGGACCACAAAACCTGAATTCTCAGCAAACAGGAGAGTTTGCACAAACACAGTGACTAAGCATGTGGTTAGAGCTCATCATCAAAATGAGAAAAAAAAAATGAAAGGGGTTTTTTTATGTGGGCTTTTTGAAGGAAAAAATACGAGGAAAGGGTGAATCAACGCTGACAGAAATAATGTTGGGAAGACAGAGCTCCAAAGTGGCTCATGACAAACTAAAACTACAGACAAGCTGGACTTTCATTGTAATTGTGTTTCTTCAATTAATATGAGGATGTTTGGGACTACAATAACTCACTATAGATGTTAGACTAGACATTAGCATTAGATGGCTAAAGGCACAAATAGTTTTCAAGATATTAATACTCCCTAGTTAAAGACAGTGCTGGCTATGGAACAGAACTTAAGCCCTGAAAAATGCTCTCAAACAGAAACAGCAGATAAATAGGATGTATCCAGAGGAAGAAGTAAAATCATTTTGCTCATTAGTAAAGAATAAGTAACCAGATTCATCCAAAAGTACTTAAGAAGGGCAACCAGACTCAAGAATGCAGATCTTATATATATCCAGAGTTATAAGCAGCATAACCTTCAAAATAAGAAGAAAATCTTCAGAAAATAAGAGAAAGTGCTTAATTCAAGGAAAATTCTGAAAAACTGTAAGGAAAAGCATGTTTTTACATTAATACCACTACATGCCAGAAAAGAGAAATAAGGTACACATGCAGTAACTGAGAATACACAGATAACCAACAAAGTGGCAGGCATTTACTGTGCATTTAATTCCTTCAAAAGACACTAAATTTAGACCTTCAAGGAAATTAACAGAAATTCAGTTTTCATATGGAGTGGAGTTACAGCACTGGATGAAAAGGTATCATGGGAGCATCAAGACCTGACAAACACTGGATAACCTACAACCACATCATTCCTTATGCATATTAAATGACTCATGAAGTGCAAGTTGAGAGTAAAAGCATTATGTGATCATAGTGCAGCAGATTCTTACATCATTGATGCAATCATTCACCTGACTGAAGCAAAGCAAAACATACTGTTCATGCCAATGAAAACAAGGATTAATTACAATTGGTTGCACTGTTATTTCTGTTGAATACAGGAAAAATATTCTTCATTTCCTCTAGTTTTACTTGAAAAATCTATGGATAGGGTCATACACACTCTTCATTTTTTTTAGTTAAAAATCAGAAAATTTGTATTTGTCAGATGTTCTGCCAGGCTAACAATAGAAACTGTGAGATTAACTAGAGGTGTTAATGTCATTAATGTTCAGCCTATTTTTTTCTGAGTTACTGCAGTTTGGCTAAAATCAGTCGTGAAGGTGGTAAAAAATCAGGCACTTTCTCATGAATATCTGACCACAATACTGCAATATATCATTCTTCTACTTTTATACATTGCCTGCGACTTTTAACATTTCCACACTCCAGCTCGTGCAATGCTAACAGAGCACTCACTATTCAGCAGAGGAGTGAAAAGAGAACAGATTCTGGTTGTTTGTCATCTTCATGGCTTCCTAAATCAGCAGATGGTACAACAAAACAGACAGTTTCCTCATCTGCTGTGTCCTCGGTTCATGTACAATGTGTCTCAGAAATGTTTACAAAGGCTTCGGTCTGCTCACGCGATTTGTGAGGAGGAGCATATGCAATCCCTTTAGGGATTTATCCTGTCAGAATAAGGTTTCACTGAGGTTGTAGAGGAAGCCAAATTACAGGACAAAGAAAAAAGCTCACTACTTCTTATGAAATTAAGCTGACATTCAGTTGTGAAACCTCAAAGTTATTCCCTGCTTCAGTTGTTCCTTCAGTAATAGGGATAGTGCTCGCAAACCTCCCTTCTAAAACTTCTTTAGTGAATAGTCCCATTTAGGCCAGATCTACTGCTCACTGAAGTAATTGGAAAAACCCTCCAGAAGTCTTTCAAGTGTCTGGTTATTACTGGTACACCTAATGGCTAAGCCATACGTCTACTCAGAGAAGTACGAGTTCTGTGTATCAGATCTCTTCATGAAGTGCCAGGCACCCATTTATCTCTATAAATAGCACAAACAACAGCGGCTGTTTACATCTTGTTGAGTCAAAGTTTACAACTTGTCCAGCCATGAGATTCACTTACATGATATCATATTTCCATATTTGTTTTTAAAGACAAAGCAATCCAACCCAGGAAGTTTAATTAAATTATTTGTTATATTCAGAAAAGCTGAAACACAAATTTTGCTGTATGGGTCATTTAACATAAATTTCTGAGGATTTCCTCTAGACAACTACTGTGAGAGAAATTTTACATGTATTCCATGATTGGTTTCTCATCTCATAACGTACTCATCTAACTGTCAGTTGAAGTTATATAAAACATCCTGGCCTCTAGACAATCATGATGAGGCAGACTTTTCAGCAGTCTGAAGGTAGAGTTTGTCATTCTAAACTACATGCCTCACCATCTTTGGCTCCAAAAAGGAGACCTGTGTTTGCCTTTATTTACTAGTCCATTAAATCAATGTCACCCCAGTGCATCAGCAAGTGCAATTAAGCAGCACGTCTTTAGGAATTAGTGTCACATAAATCTAAGTTCTCTCATATCCCTGTAGAATTATTTCCATTTTACAGAAAGCCAGACTGACAACAGTGCAACAGACTGCTCTTACACAGGCTAGATTTTCACATCTCAGAATTCTTAATATTTTTATGTGTTAAAAAAACATACCTTGAATACCAATGACACCCATCAGACAGTGATCCAAAAGCCAAATGATCTGGATCAATTCTCAACCCTCTCACAGGCTACTGGTGCCACACTGGGTGAATGACATATCCTGGGACTTCAGCACTTGACACTTCCCCCAGTTTACCATCAAGGCTGCCAAGGGGACTTTGTATTTTGATGGTGTCACATTCAGCCCAGCATTGATTCCTTCTGAGAATCCCTCCCTTAACTTTGCTGAATATTTGCTCTGAAGATGAGGATAACAATATGCTATTGTAACTAACATATATTTGGCAAAAATATATTTTTATGTCTCACTTGTTAAATTTCATCTTTTTGTTGGAAGGAAAAACTTCCTTCTATCAATGCACAATAGCTAACATTACTAAGCTAACTCTCAGCTTCAGCCCCTGGCTGCACATCACCACAGATAACAGAAAATACATTTCCCAAGAGTACCCATGTCACTAATGGTGCAAAACATTCTTTTATTATTTCAGAATCTCCATGTATTCAATGCAAATGTTTTTAACTATGTCTTATACAATTTACCCTTGATTAAACCTCTTCTAGATAGTTAATCATTAATGATTTCTTTACAGTTGCTGTGCAAACAGCTCATTCATGCCTATGACATATCAAATTTCACAGACATGTTCTTTAATTGGATTAATTTATTTCTAATCTACTGAAGTCCTCACTATAGTAATGCTTAACTAAATAGACATAAAACTTTCTTATTTAAACTGCTAAAACAAATT
Organism: Passer montanus; assembly: GCF_014805655.1. NCBI lineage: Eukaryota > Metazoa > Chordata > Aves > Passeriformes > Passeridae > Passer > Passer montanus. The sequence continues at coordinate 6,279,888 of NW_024357613.1, read as the reverse complement.
TGATAAGTATTCTATGAATAAAAATATTTGACTGAATACATGTAATACCATTGTTATTGTGTACCTAACTAAGCAGAAATTATTGGAAATAGTGCATTAGATAGTTGTATGGTGTGCTTGGGCGGAAGGATTTCAGAGGATGCTGATGATTTTTCGGCAGAGATTACACATTGACAGTTTTCAAATGCTAATAATTTCTACATCCCACTAAGGGATGTAATAAGAAGAACCAGTAGGAGCTCCTCTTGATTTTCATGAAGGTTGTTGGATGTTGTAATTTTCAATCCAAGGACTTTTAGAGGTAAGTGCTTCATACCAGTCCTGTCCCCTCATGGCAAGGGAGACCAGATAAGCCAGCCAAGATGTTTTGAAGATTGACTGCTCTATGTTTTGTAACAATAACTGAAGAGTTGGCACAGAAGTGGATAAAAGTCCTATATCTGGGTGTTTAGCAGCCACAAAATACAATTATGTAGCTATAGACTATGAGTTGTTAGGGGCATATATAACATTAAGCCCTAACTATGGGGCTTAAGTATGGTCATAAAACTCCACTTTCATATTTTTCTTTCTAAAACTAGTAATCCTGAACTCCATTTTGTTAAAGAATCCACTGATCTATATGATTCACTACATAAATTGAGAGTTTCATTTAAAAAAAAGCATCACATTGTAGTGAGGTCACTGATATAACACAGACTGTCCTGTGTGTAAGAAAATGCACATCATGGCATAATTATACCATACATAAACCCCTCAAGCACTGACATTTCAAACATTGCATGCTCTGACCATCTTATCTGAAAACTTGAAAAATCTCAGAACAGGATAGCAAGGATGATGGGCTTGGAGTAGCCCTTCCGTGAGAAAAAAATAAGGATTCTCCTCAGGTTGAATAAGAGGTGACTTGGAGAACAAAATAAGATCAGTAAATCTTGAGCAGCAAAGAGAAGGGAGGCATGAGTAAGAAGCCATTTTTAATTTTTTTTTCTAAGGCACAAATTATGGGCCATGAAATGAATGAAGAATAAGGAGACTTTTACTATCCCATTTACTTAACCTTGGCAAAAGCCAACATGGTGTCAAAAAGTAAACCAGTGAATGTGGAGGAAAAAAACCACAAAACATTGACAACTAATACATTTAAAGACCTCATGTGTTTCTAGGAAGACATTTGAATTTGTTGGAGACTGGGAGAAAGTGCTAGGGAAACATGGATGCATGGAGTGTGTGCTTGTCCTATTTTTAACCTCTTTCCCAAGTATTTCACATGGTCACTATCAGCAAGTGTCTGATTCCGTATCGCTGTTCTTATGTTACACTCTATACCACGGTAGTTAAGCAGTTTCATACTCCAGTTCCTCTGAAACTGTGAAGAGAGGTCCTGAAAATTTGCTGGCATTACTTTTAGTAATTTATTCTAAAACTTTGTGATGTTTCAGGTTTTCTCTGTGCTCCCCATAATTAAAGCTTTTGTTGTGACAACCTTCCTGAATCCTAAGGTGAACACTTAAGAAATTAGCTAGTTTTTCTGTGATGACATTCGGGATAAGCTTCTGTGATCTGGGAATAAATTATCAGATGGGGAAAAAAGGTGCTTGAAAAACTATTTACTGTTTGCTCTCTTTGTTCCTCTTTGGGAAATTTTCTATCTGAATGCAGCATAATGAACTTCCCCATTACTCCACACTGTTTTTTCTGATCAGCTACACCCCATAGTGAAGGGGCCTGTTGAGTGCAAAAGGATTTGTGAGCTCCATCTGGTAGGGTGTCCCATATACAATAGATCCCTTCCTCTTTCATGAGATTAGTCCTTTCCTGTTGTAAGACTTTCACCTTCCTCAGAAAGACCAGTATTTTTCTACAACAAAAATTTTTCTGTTTCACTAGTCCAGGGTTCCTCAGGTTTGGGCAAGGGAGGGCACTTACCTGTGAGAGCTGTCACTTGCCATCAAGAAAAAAACATGCTATAATACTTAATAACTATTTTTCAACTGGAAACTACTTTTCACACTTCTTTTGCTAAAATTTTGAGACAGGTAAGGGGAGGAAGACAGGCAAGGACTTGCATTGGAATTTTGGGGTTTGGGGAGAATGGGTTTTTTTGTTGGTTATTGTTTTTTTCCAAATTAAAACCTGCTTTCTCATTTAATTTTTTGAACCAGAGTCAGACTGTTTTTTAATTCCTTCCTATCCACAGCCAAACCTCTACTGCAAGCAGATCCCACACATATTACTTGCTACTTGGGTGTAAGATCTAAGTTCTTGTTGGACTCAGATTGGTCATCCAGCTTTGATAGTCATACAATGCAGACTTTTATGCTGATTAAACAGAAGACAAATAACAAGAAAAAAAAATATCGTGAGGTTATAATGTAATACATAAGTCTCCATTTTATTTGATAATTTCCTAATAATCCTAATAATGAGCCTGTCTCCTCAAAGTGTGCATAATACATGGTTATATTTGTTAAGTGGGTCCATTAAAGATTTAAATTTATATTGGATAACCTGTTTGACTCCCTAGACTCTCTGGACCACAGAATAAGTTAAACCACCATCTCTTGCACTGCTGCTGTTACCCCACATTTTCTAGGAAATTCAGAAGACTTTTTAGTGGCAATTTTTGCTTTTTGACAATGTTAGGATAACAAAAATCTACATGAACATATACAGTTCAAGAAATGCATACCCATGTCAAAATCCAGCTTATGTAAGTCTCCAGTGGGTTGAGTGTTCATAGGTAGCCAAATACTTAATAGGCATATTTAAATTTTTTCAAAAAATAAATGAAAATAATCTAATAAAACACAATATTATATAGCTATGGTCTTCTTTAGAAACCTTAATTGGCCTAGTACCTTTGTCCTCTTGGTCCTAACTTTCACAAGAACAGTCAGGGCCTTAGCTGGCTTTAGCCATTCTTTTGTCACTGCTCCACATGCATATTCATCAAGGGTTTCTGGATGCTTAGGACTGTCTCTGACTAAGCAGAGACACTCTTATTGTTCCCATAAAACTGTCCACAGCAGCATTCATGCAGATCAACTCCACTGCCAACCTACAACCGTCCTCCAACCAACACTACAGCTGATCTGCAGCTGAAGGAACTGAACACTTGCTTTTGTTAGGGCAGAGTCCAGCACATCACACTGTAGGAGATTTGCTGTGCTTGTGGTGGCCACTGCTGTAGCCCACACAGAGCTACTCAAGAGAGTCACACTGTGCAAAAAATGCTGTGCACCTTCTCTCCTATTGCTTTCTTGAACTCACTGGATAGCACCACGGATGCCCCAGCTGCATGCTCCCACATTACACCATTGTAGTGACACCAACAAGCAGTTTTCTTTGGTGTGAATCCGTACACCCACTGCTGTTTTTCACAACCAGAGAGCACTAAAGAGGCTGATTTTCTTTTGAAAGATAACTGTTTAACTATTCTTCCAGAAGCTTAGGATCAACAAAATTATTTTGCAGCCAAACACCATTCAGAAGTCTGGCTGCAAAGGAGAGGATGCTATCAGGTTATTTATCCCCAAATCCAGTGTTTCTGGGAGCAAATACTCCATTGAGATAGGCCTCATGAAGCAGTCATTAAAGGCTATTATTTTGTTCTGTGTGCAAAACAGTCTTTGGAAACAGCCAGAGAAAAATAGCATGCAATGCCTTTGGATGGATTTCAGCAATGCAGAGCCTAAGTCAGAGAGTTTTCTACAGCAGCAGCCCAGGCTACCAGCTGCCAAACATAGTACAGAGACAATCAAAGCTACAGGCTGCTTGGAACAGTGAGCCTCCAGGGCATGTTCGCTTGTCCCTGACAGCACACATGTAAGAGCATTGAATGCTGGATAGGTTTAAAGGTCTTTACTCTAGGTTATGTCAAAATATCTGCACAATGCTATGGGTATAGCCAGACTTTAGCTAGCCAGGCATTTAAGTTTCCATAGCTGCACTGAAGCTTCTGCAGATAATAGCTGTTATTTTCAACATTGCTGTCCCCAAGATTTATACATAGTGGTTTGTAGCTGAAAAACTACGGCTGTTCTCTATTAGGCCCCAATTCAACACAGTAACAAAATGCGTCCTTCAAGCTATCTCTGTTTGGCAAAGCCAAGGAATATTCTTATTTCTACGTGTGTGCCTAAGGGGCTTTTTATTTCAAAACTGAATTCACCAGGATATAATCGTGCACTGAAAGTTATGGCTAAGAACTTTTGAAGCCTGATGTGTGCTCAAGTGCTTTAGTAAATCAGAACTTCTGCAATTTAATTGAACTAAGTGGATGATAACAAAAGACAACAACAGGAATAAATCATCTAACTGTGTTAAAGATCATGAGATTGACTCCAGACTTTAGCCATCCCAAGCCTTCCGAAGGGTCAGACGCTCTACCCTTGTTCACACAGAGCAGTGCCTGCCTCCATAAATAGTGTCATCAAAGTGAAAGGGGCTGCCTCTGAAGTAACCCACTGAGTACGAACATATGTGCTGGAGCCTGGCCCACACTGTAAAGTACAAAAGAGAGGTGAGGGAAGGAGAATTAGATTTCAAACAGACACTTGCCACCGTTGAACGGACAAAGGAGATTTATTTGTTAACACTTAATTTAGGCTGTGTCAAAATGCCACATTTGCGTACAAATTAAAACCTAGCAAGAACAACATAATGTAGTGGGAAGATCTTCCTTCAGAAACAGTTTAGTAACTTATCACACCTGTTGCACCTCATGATAATTACAGTGAAACAACGTGGGAATGGCAGCAGTGCTAAGATGCAGCACAGAGCAACAAGAGCAAACATGCAACAGATTAAGGAAACAGAAGCAGAGCTAGTAAAATTGTAAGCCTACTTAAGGAACATACTGCTGTTATGAAAGCAGGAGCCAGTTCTGCATCCGGTTTTATGCAGAGTATTAAGAGGGTGGGAGCATGGAGGGGAATCCTTTGATAGAAGTGGACTGCTTGGCATGTCTCTTCTGCACATCCACTAACACAGTTCATAGACAAGCTGCAAATGTGGTGTAGTAAAACCAGCAGACACTCTTCCAGCTGCCTCTTCAGTTCTCTGAACTATCACAGAGCAGTGAATATAACCCTTAACTCCATGGTTCACTATCTCCTCTGCTCTGCCACACAGAAGGACCACTGAGACACCCCCAAAAGGCATTGGAGCACCCAGCTGATGGCATGATGTTCACAAGCCACATTTATGCCATTCAGATTGCAGAAGGACAGAGTTGGGATAAAGTATGAACAACCTCTCTAGCAAGAACAGCTGTGCCACAGTGTACAGTCCAATGCTTCCATATAAAGTAAAATCTGTGGCAGTTTACCTTAAACCATAAACCATGGCATTTTAGGAAAAAGAGTCCCTGGAGCAAGCCCTGTACCTTTCATCAGTGGAGTGAGGCAGACAGCTGGAGATAGTAATTGTTTCAGCCACTGAATGTGTCTCAGCCCCAGACAAACATTTTACAAGATCTGTAACTCAGTATTTGAGAGGAGGGTGTTTCCAAAGGCCTGGAGCAGCCCACACTGAATGGGGAAATGATGAAGTGGAAAGCATTTGAAGTCACTCTTCTTCCTTGGAATAAAGACACTTTCTTGCAACCTTGAATTTCATGCCATGTGAGACTCTCAGCATGCATGCATTTAAACTAACAACTGGAGGGATTTTTTCCATAGGTCTGACCTGCAATCCTTTAATCCTTACTCTAGCAAATAAAATTCTTCACATGAACAGTGGCTCTCAGCTCTGGCCCACAGTTTTAGTGCCTTGGCCATTACAGTCACCTGGTTTAAATACAAGCATAGAAATTTGGAGTGAATTAAACAAATGGTAGCTGAGAAAGCCCATACATGAACAAAGAACTGCAGAAATGTATTGTGGACACCTGGAAAAGCCTGTCTCCTGTTTGCAAGAAATATATAAACAATGTTCCAGGGAGACAAGTCTGTAATAAAAACTAATGGTGAACAAACAGAATACTGCACTGAGTAGTTCAAGAGAAGTCCTTTTATTTTTTTTTTCTTTGAGACATATGCTCCCCAAGCATTTTGATTTATTAAAACAATTTATCTTTTTTTTTTTTTTTTTTTTTTTTTTTTTTTTTTTTTTTTTTTTTTTTTTTTTACATTGCTATTCAAATCATGGGAATGATGGTAGGCTTTCCAGTCTTAGGAAAAGCACATTGCAGATTAAACAGAAAAAATAGGACCTAGATCTGTGCACTACTAGGCAAGTAATTAATACAGACAAATATAAAAGAAAAGCAGCAGGTCAAATTTGTTGCTACTATTTACAACTATTTAAGAAAGAACCCGAAATATTGTCCAGGTGAAGTCACTAAGCCATATCTCTAGTATTTAAGTTGGATGACTAAGCTTACTCATGCAACTAATTACACTTATAGTATGAGGAAGGGTAACTTTCCCAGGGCATTCCCTGTCCTACCTACTCCATCACTCACTTGAAAACAAGTATCTACCTATGACTAAGGAAAGAACTCTGTGGGAATTCCAAATGTGTCAATTTGAGAGAAACATTCAAGAAGGGGAGTCCCACACTGTGGGTGTGGAAATAGAGTTTGTGAATTCTCCCATTGTCTAGAAGAGACAGAGGTGAGAGCTGATGTACAAGAGACAGGACAAAAAGAGGATTTCTATGAAAAATGATGAAAATATATAACTGTAACTGTCCACAAATATGCGGAGAGCTTTTTCACATGAAACACAAAATTCCCTAAAGCCCACTTAATATGCCAGGAAGGACATATGCCAGGACATTTTTGAAGTCTGAGCCATCACACATAAAGATAGCACCTTTTCTTATACCATCATTTCAAATCTGGTAGTACACAAAGTTATGGATAGTATTAATAAGAACTTAAAGATTAAGTGTGTAGATACAATCAATGGTTAATTTATTCTAAATTGTATTTATCACATTGTTGGGTAAAACATTTGTCAATAAGGCAGTTATTTGTGAAATAATTGTTCAAATAAATTGCATTCAATTTGTGCTTCTAATCAGCCAGTTACACAATGTAACATGAAGAGGTCAACTGGAACTATATCAAATACATGATGTATCATTAGAAAAGAGATTAGTCACAATTATGTACCTAATCCATGTTATCTGTATATGACACCACTATTGCTATTCTTTTAAATGCTAAAGGACAATAAAATGTATGTAGGAAAGCTGCTCTAGCTTTCTCTGGGGACAAATTATTATAATATTTGCTCATGCTCAGAAAGTCAAAGGATTTGGACTTTACATTATCCATTTGTTTGAAGGAAGGTTGTTTGCAATCTAAATATAAACTTAATTTCAGCACTTTCTCTCTCTATTCATTGACTCATACTTGAGTCCATTTGTGTGATAAACATGCACAGCTAATAATCAATGATATGGTGTCTGTGTGTACAGAACAAATAAGAAAAGAAACAAATATTCCATGTCTATACTCACATATCCAAAACAGAATATAATAAAGACCAAATATATGTGCTTTAAGGAAGAGTCCTTAAAGGTCATTTATATGAATTTTTGATACATTGCTATTACACAGAAAAAAATCACTTTCCATTGCCACCATGCATATTAATTTCAGTATATATACTTACTACAAACATTTTTTCTCAAACCTAGCATTCATGTTCTCAAAACTTGGGATTTATGGAAAATTAAAATCACCTCTTTTTAATTTTCTTAACTGGGCTTTTTTGCGTAAACTCCTTCTCATTCTTTTTTTCTTTTCATCATTACTCTTACCCAGGGGAGCTGGAAAGCTGCAAGGTAGAGATTCTTGTTCTTCCTGCCCAGCCTGCACTGAAACTGCTCCAGACCATTTTGACTCTTATGATATTCAGTGTCTACTCTTTTCTAAAACAGAGAACTCGGATTCCTCTCAGTAGTGAGAAAAAGCTCCCTATTCCATGACGAAACCAAAAAAAGAGAGAAATCCTGGGGTTTTACCTGCGTGAAGAATTACTGTGTGAGAGGTCCAGGGACTTAGCAGGTCAAAAACTTGCACTACATCTTCCAAAACTTATGACCCCTTATGTAATTGGCCCTCCAAAAAGACCAGAATTTCCTATATTCAGATGATTTTTCAGCAGGAGTCATCCCACCTTTCAAGTTCTATCCTGCAACCGCAAATGTGTGGGATTGTGATTCTGTTATTTCAAAACTCAGAAGCACTAATTTGCACATCTTTTGCTTTCTCCTCATCTTAAACATGCAAGAGTCCATATGAAAAGATTTGTATTTCTCATTTGTAAGCAGATTTTTCTCTGCTGGGTTTATAAGATGACCTGGCTGCAGTGAGTACACCTACTCCTGTTCCTCCACCAGGAGCTGCATCAGGGGCTCTGCCACACACACACTGCCAAGTGGGAAAAGTACAGGAGAGCAAACACAGACTGCTCATCTCAGCCTCTCTTGGTTTGCTGGGAAAATCCAATGTCATCCTTAAAGAACAGCAGTCTCTATTTATACTGGCATAAAATATATTGTACACTTGCAGATTTTGAGTGCTACAGGACCTCTGCCCAGCCCTCCTGCAGGAGAGCCTACTTCATACCAGAGGAAAACCACAAGTCCCTGTAACCTTACATATTCCTCTATATTTTCCCCACCTGCCTTCCCCATTTGAGTGATACTGCTAACTCTGAATAGCTCATTAAGACAATTAAGCCTGGTAGGAGTTCAGCATCCCCCTGGCCAACTCTGCCACCATCAGCCTTTCCCTAACAATTCCCTCCTCCTCAAGTTGTCTGTTTCAGAGGCTGACTTCATCTCAGTTTTTTAAAACCAGACTTTTCTCTGCTTACAGTCACCTGGCAAATGGCAGGGCCTGTTCTTCCCATATATTTTCTGAATGGCCCGCTAGCCCAAGAAGAATAATGATAATAATGATGATGATGATGATAATTATCTAATCATTTAGTTGAAGCTACACCCATTTCTTGGAGGCAGAGCAGCAGTTTCAGCAGTGGCAGCCCTGCTGCAGAAGTAAGCAGAATGCGATTTCTTCTGCAGCACCCTAATGAAGTGCCAGACAGGCTCGATGAGACCTCAAGGACCTGAGCATATCAAAACTAGATTTTTATGCAGTGGCAGTGTCTACACTGCAGCTGTCAGCAGGACATGGCAGTTGCTGCAGCCGGTGCTGGACCTCCCAACATTCAGCATTCCTACTTTAGCCAGCCTGGCTCCCTCTCTGTCTTCCCACCATCCTTCACACTGGAGGCAATTAAGCCAAGAGTGGAAGGGGAGACTTGGAGATTTACACCAAGGCATAAGGAAGTTGCCCTGTGGTGTAATTTCATTCTCTAAGGGAAATCTTGAAAACACAGGTATAGTCTTCCCACATGTCAGTTTGGCTGTTCTGAAAATCCATATACATGCCCCAAAGCATAAAGACTCTGCCTCCACCGATAAATCATCTGGAGAGGAGGGCTTGCTATTTTAGGGTACCACTCCTGAGGGGGAAATCGTCCTCCCTGCAGGGCCGTTTTGGGGGGCGGGGAGGGGAGTGTGAGGCACTCCGAGCGCAGCTCCCAGGCTGCCGGGGGTTCCTGCCGGGGCTGTGGAGCTGCAGGCTCTGGAGCTGCAGGATCTGGAGCTACAGGCTGCCCTCCACAGCCCGGGCCAGCCCGGGGCTGACAGGACACAGGCATACGGTACAGCCTGTCACGCTGTGGGACACAGTTCCGAAGGGTTTGTCTGACCGGCCCCCCAAAGGGAACCAGGGCGCTCCCTGCTTGCCGTGCCAGCCTGAAATTCTCGTGCCATGGCAAGCAAGGGACAGAACCTGCCGGATGCCCAGCTGTGCTTTCAGCAGGTCCGCTGGGGTGCTTCATTTCGACTCGGATCATTTGAGGCAGAATTCCGTGATTGATGTTCACGCTTTGGGGATTAAAGAAGAGGGAAACAACTGATAATCTCAAATGAGTGTAGAAAACCGCAGTGTTTCTGGAGCTAAAACCACTCCAACATGCTAGCTGCCTTAGGGTTCCTTGTTTCTTAGCGTTACAATGCACTAACTTCCGTCTTTGCTGCTCCCCGTTCACCCAAAGCAGGTGCTTGGACTTAACTGGGAGGCATAAACCATGAAAAACACAGACAGGGACTGGTATAGGGGAAATAGACATAAAAATGTGCAGAATAGCTAAAGCAGAAGTGATAACATCTCTGCTGATACCCATCCTTACTGAGGAAATGACAAAGTATTATACTGCATATCAAATAAAATAAAATAAATTTTCTTTAAAGGGGAATCGCAGGGTGCTGACCAAAATGTCTATTTTTTTCATGCAGATGCAATGTCCCATCTGAGAGCACGATGCCCATTATCACCTTACATAACAAAGGGATTATGCCCTAGAAGTGCTGGCGCCGTGACCTGCAGCACCTTTCTCACTCCGTCAGGAGCCTTTCCACACATGACCAGAGCCGTAGTCTCCATGGTCTCTGTGGTCTCTCTCTCTTAATTTTGGGAAGCACTCCTGAAACTGGGCTACCAAACCACTCACCACCTGTGCATGCACCAAAGCCGTGATGGCAAGATCATGATGCTGCCATACTTTTTTTAGGAGAGGGGAGGGTTGGGCCTCTCAGACCCTTCCAATACCTACATTTGTCTCAAGGGGAAAAAAAAAGGCAGCAGAACTGAGGAGTATTCAGTGCCAAGGATTGACGAAGGACTGCCGGCCCCACTGGTGCTACGATTCTAATGAAACATCAGTGCTGCCGGCAACAGCTACTGCCGTGTCCAGAGGGGATAGTAATAACTGCCATGAAAATACTTTAAATAGTCCAGCCGAGCTTCCCTTCCCTCACTGGGCCTCTGTGTTTCAGTACAAGCAGGATAGCTAGGGCACAACCCAGCTATTCCAAAATGCAGGGAGATGTATTGAGATCTATGGTATCTCACCACTTATTCTGGTTTTTTTTTCCTATTCAATTTTAATTTTTTTTTTTTTTAAGTTCAACTGACCCTTCTGGTCACCAACTTTCTTTGTGGTTCACTGTAAGGATCGCTCTCCAAGAACAAAAAAGAAATCTCCGAGCTTTGATAGAGACTCTGGATGAAATTAAGAACTTCAAACCCCAGATTTTTGAAAAGAAAAACAGATGTCCTGTTTGTTGAGTATAAATAACTCCGTACGTGGAAGCCTTTTCTTTTACGCCGCATTAAATTTTATTTAATGCTGGCCGCAGCCCGGAGCGGCCCCCGCAGCCCGGAGCGGCCCCCGCAGCCCGCAGCGGCCGGGCTGACTTACGTGAGCACGTAGTTGACGCTGACGATGCAGTGCGGTGTTGAGTATAAATAACTCCGTACGTGGAAGCCTTTTCTTTTACGCCGCATTAAATTTTATTTAATGCTGGGTGCATTTAAACTAAAATAAAAAAAAAAAGGAGGGGGGCAGCAAAATATGTGGGTGACAAACCTCTAAATCTTTTCCCCTCCCGAAAGAGAAAGAAACGGGCAGACGGGAAACCCTTCATCTGGATGAAAGCGCTCAGTGTGTTTCCTAGCGGACCTGGCGAGCCCGCCCTGCCCTGGCCAGCGCGGCGGCGGGAGGCGGAGCGGGTGCGGGCGGGAGGAGCGGCTGTTGTGCACGATGGTGGCGTAGCTCTGCACCCACACCCAGCCGCCGTGCTTGGCCAAGAAGCGGTAGTACTTGGTGGTCACTTGTCCTTTCACCAGCACTGCGGGGACAAAGCGAGGACAGCCTCAGCGTGGCTCCCGCCTCTGGTTTGAGCAGCCCCGGGAAGAGGGGCACACTCCCCCCAGAGCCCTGTGGGCGACCAGAGGGGGTAGGAACCTCTTAGAGGCACATGGGGAAGCAGCGGGGACACGGGTGGTGGAGCCCCCAGGCAGGGCTCATCTCACTACCTGAGATGGTTATCACAGGCTAATAGGGGAGATTGGTAGGGCCGGGGTGTGCGTGTGTGTGGGGTCGGCTACGGCAACCAAACCCCGCACACCCCCATCCTGAATATCATCATCGAGATTTTGTTCTATCAATCTGTCTTTGGGTTTTATCACTTCTCGTTATATTCTCCGTAAGGAAACTTAGCTGAAGTTGATATCCTTTCTATTCATCTATGCGTGTATTAATGTCATCATGATATCAAAATAAAATAAAGTACATCTCGCCGAATCAGGCTCACTACTGCAGTCGAAATTAGATATACAGGTAAGATTTGCGAGACTTGGTGAAAGTAAAATGCAAGTACTGATATTTCACTGGTGTGGCTTTTTGGAGCAGGAAAAAAAGGGTTTTCCTAACCAGAATTTGAAGAAACAGCGCCTGAGATTTGTGCAGGGCAGTTCTTGTCCTACAACCGAAAGGAGAGGATGGAAACACAGCCTTTAATTGCCGGTCCCCTACATTTGCCGCCTGCGTCCAGAGCTCAGTCTCTATCTAACCTTGTTTCACTAAAACCTAAAGAAGATTTTTGCTTATTCCGCCCTCCAGAGAGCTGGCTTTTCACGTGCCGACCTAGAGGCAAATCCCAGCAACCCCAAAGTCCTTCTGCAAAGGGATTGGATGGGGGCGGGGTTTTAAACAAGACCATCTCCTTACACAAGTGATGTGCGCAACGCAGGTGAAAGGTGTCACAGCCATGGACGTGGTGGTAAAGGGTCTTCTCTATCAGGTCCTGGGGCTCGTAACCTGTTAGCTCAGCTACCCTGCAAGAGACATAAGCAGCAAATATGAGTGGGTGAGAGGAGGCCTGGGGAAGAAGGGACGGGCGAGGGGAATAGATTTGGAAATAACTCCAGCTCTACCTGGAATCTAAGAATATGAGCTTCATGTCTAGGCTGGCTCGAAACATGAACATATTGCTGTGGAGCTTGATCTCCGTCACGGCGCTGGGCGGCAGCGAGTGGCCCACGGCGACCAAGCCGACGTTTTGGTAGCAGCCGTCGAAGGGGGACATGTCCAGGCTGTACTGGCGGATCTTCAGGTACCCGCTGCAGTGAATGACCTGCCGGAGACACAGGAAAGCTTGGCGGCTGCTCAGCAGGGGGGAAGAGTGTGCTGAGACAGGCGTCGCTCCCCACGAAGAGGGCCCGGCAATTCCCCCATCCCGGTGCGGCTGCGGGGCTTGCGGGAGCCGCTGACCTGCGGCACCGTCTGGGAGTTTTCTGCGGTTCTATCGGGTTTGAGGTTTTTTTCCCATACTAGAGTTCAGCGTGGATCTAAGGCTCATTAGAGACAACAAGAGGTTTTTTTTTTCCCCACTGGCTTAAGTGGTTTTTGGCCCACCTCCTAACTGTGCTTTTATTATTCTTCTGAAAAGGAAAGACGCGGAACTGCCAATCCAGTTACGACTTTGTAATGAAGAGTGTATGCGCGTGAGAAAGGGCTTTCATGTGTGCATATGTCACATGTGTAAGATACGTTTGTTATATAGATGGAGCAGGCGCAAACCATTGCCAAAAAGTACCTTTGATTTAAGAATTTCTCCTAAACGTATCCTTGCAGACAGCTGCTATCTACTTCCACTCTTACTTCTCTATTATTAAGGTGTTTCTTCTTGGAGTCCAGCAGGTGTTCTTGGTCTATGGTACATCGTGACACGACATCTCCTTGGGTTATGGGTACAACCCTCTCCTCGGCGTTGTGTGGCTGACAAAGCAGCGAGGAGTTACGAGACAGCGCAGGGCTCTCCTTACTGAGGAGCCCCGAGCAGAACCATGTGAAGAACCTTCTCAAAACCCTTGACTGGGAGAGCTACCTCTGCAGCTGACGAATTACCTAATTAAGAAATAAATTAACCCAGGGCTCCGGTTGTGTCGCCTGAAAGCTGTCACCGAGAACATCAGCGGTTGTGTGAGGTTCAGTTCAAAGAGTAAAAAAAAAATTAAAAAATAAAAAATATTAAAAGGTCCACAAACAAACATCAAGGGGAGCTCGATTGCTTGGTTTTGGTTTTGTGGTTTGAGCTCTTCAACCTGAAACTCTGAGAGAAATGGACCACATGAAAGAGCCCTGGGCTGGGAAAACCCCCGCGAGAAGAGGTCTCACCCCCTCTTCTTTCCCCCTTTTCACAGCCTTCCCGGCACAGGGACACGGGAAGGCTGGTACGGGGGGGAACGGGGAATCTGGCCGCGGGGCACGCACCTTGTAGCCCCCGCAGGTGAGGCCCGCGTTCCTCTTGGCCAGGACGCACTTCATCCTCAGGAAAAAGGATCTCTCGATCTCGTACTCTGGGAAGGGGGAAAGGCAGAGGTGGGGTGAGCCACAGGCTCCGCTGGCTCTGCGCGGTCCCCTGCGCGACCGCGGCGGCCGGGCGGGGGCGGGGGCTGTGTGCTTTACCCTGCACGAAGTGCGAGTGATAAGGCTGGTGCGCCGTCAGCACCGCCGTCATCTCGTCATGGTCGGCGGGGTGGATGTACTCGTAAATGCTGTTGCCGGTCAGCTCTACCTGTGAGAGAGGAGGAGGAGGAGTAGGGGGGCTCATCGCCGGCACCGCGCACCCTCTCCTGTCAGTGGCGGGGGTGGTGCAGGCAGGCTCAGGGGAGAGCAGGACCCCCAGCGTACCTGCGACAAGCCCAGGTGCACCGAGGCCGTCTCCGAGATGTACATGATCTTGCCATCCGGAGCCACAACAAAGATGAAACCGTCCAACGTCTGCAGAAAAGGGTAGGGAATAGAAATAAATTAATAGATAGATCCATTAGATACCTGTTCCTCTGATTTATTTTAGCAAACAGGCGTTGATGTTCAGGCTCTGATTTTTCAAAAAGTTGGAAGGAAATGGGAAAACCTTGGACAAGGATCCTTCTAAAACTCCTGAACTCCTGAGATACAACCTACTTCTCAGAGGGGCGCAGCTCAAAAGTAACGCAAAGTGCCATGAAAGTATCTAAGAAGAGCTATCTGGTGATTAATATGTGAGTCACAGAAATCCCAAATATTTCTATCCTATTTCAAATGTCACCGGGGTTTAGTGCTTGTGTATTTTATAAAGATAATTTAAGCGATCAAAGAGAATTTAAAACTCTCCACAGTGTAAATAACACAATTTGTCAGGTACATTTCAGCAGGCACAGATGGGACTTCTGGTGTAGCAGGAGCAGAATAGGTCCTCCAAAGGCCACACGATTCCACCAGAAATAGGTGGTGATGTTCATCACTAATATTCTATAGTATTTCAGAGCGCTGAGAGTTTTCAGTTCTGTCATCCCTGATTTGTGTCCCTGCTAATGTCGGTGATCCCTTCTGTCCCGGACAGCCTCCCCTAACCTGTCGCTAGAGCGTCTCCCTGTCACACCACTCTGAGCTTCACAGCATTGATGATATGTGTCACCTTGTTAATAAATTGGGAAATAGTCGTGCTCCTGTATCTCTGGCACCCTGGGACACACTGTGAATCCCTCTCTGTGGATGTACTGTTAGATGCTTCTGAGGCAAAGGACCCAGAAGGACCAAGCCACCAATAAAACACACGACATTGAATCACGGTGGTTCGCATTTCTGAAGTGGTTCCCCTCCTGCCTACCTTTCTATTAAACACTTGAACGGTTAAAAATTAGTCAAGGTGGCTATTGAAAGCTCAGAAGAGGGAATTATTTCTTTAATCATTAATACCATATGCCTGTCGTTTCCAGACCAGTACCTGCAAAAGATGGGATCCCAGTTCCCGTCCAACATTATCCAGTGGGCTGGTTCTGCTGGAGTGGCCCCAGGCTTCTCCAAGTCCTGTTATTTAAGACAAACAAAAAATAAAAGGAAGGTCAGGAGATGAAAAATTGACTCGTGTGGGCTTGATTGGAGGGAAAAACACTTTTTCCTTGTCTACACTCTAAAATATATATACATACAATCTTTGGAAAACTAGGTGTGACTTCGTTGCAGATAAAAGCCTCTTTTGTGTTTTTGGTTTTCTTTTGGGTTTTTTTTGGGTTTTTTTTTTTTTCTTTTTCAATATCTAATTCCCCAGAGAGAAAAATACCCGAATACTTATTTTGAGTTAAGGGTGAAGTTAATTTTTAAGACCTAAGTGTAACAGCATGCCGGACCTAAGTGCTTTTCAGTGCTGCTTTAGGCTGCTGGGAACTGTCCCACTTGAACGTCAGGGGAAGAATCCTAACATCACGATTTCTCGTCACTGTCCAACGGTACGGACCGCCCTTCTTCCTGCCCCGTGGAGTCTGCCTCCAGGATTCACCTCTATCCCTTCCATCTCTCCTCCTGCTGCTCCCTCTGCAGGGAGGAGCAATATGCCTCCATAGAGCCCCTTCCAGAAATTAATCTTTCCGAATTTGTCTATGTTTTACACGCGTCTTTTCTCCTATGCAAAGTGAGCAGTAATAAAAACCACGTGGAAGTTACTTCACCGGAGTAAAGCTATTCACGGACGATGACTTTTCACAGTGCTGTTGCTGAAATAATTTAAACGGGTCAGTTAAAACCTTTGAGGCTTGTGCCATGAAATGAGTGTCACTCCGACACGCACAAGCAGTAAGACAGAGTAAAACGGAGGGGAAACCTACAAATCCCGATCGATGCCTGGGGTGCAGGTCGCAAGGGGACCCGAGCCGGCGGGGTGTGCTCACTCCCGCAGTGGGGGTTCGGGAAAGGCAAGACCTCGTTTTCCAGTTATTTCGAGGCAAACAGACGAGGTGCTGACAGCAGGCAGCCACGGGCATCCCTCGCTATTGACCGGCCTCACCCAGGTGTTTGCCGGACCGAGCAAAGCTAACGATTTCCCCCGCGCTGCTTGAGCGGGGCACCCCAGCGCAGCCCCTGCGAGCTCTCCCCACCGCCGTGTGCCCCACTCGTCCCCGCCTTTCGCTTCTTTCTCTCCCTTTCCTCCTCTACCTCTTCACAGCAACTTGTCTCTTCACCGCCCCTACACTTTTCTCCTTCTTCCTTAACTTCATAGCCCTACAGGGGCAGGAGATTCTCTCTGGCCCGTTCCTCAGCCTGCAGCCTCAGCATATCAGGTCGCCAGTCAGAAACAGGCTCCTTCCCGTTAATTCCTCCACGCCAATTAAGGAGGAACCAAGCTCCAGGATGGAGGATCACCTCCGCCCCCTGTATTCAGGAAGGTGCTGGCAAATCTTA
Organism: Passer montanus; assembly: GCF_014805655.1. NCBI lineage: Eukaryota > Metazoa > Chordata > Aves > Passeriformes > Passeridae > Passer > Passer montanus. The sequence continues at coordinate 6,262,792 of NW_024357613.1, read as the reverse complement.
CACAGCTTCCAGGAAAAAAAGGGTAAAGCCCACGGTATATTTATTTGTTTTTCCCCGAGCTCATCGGAGGTTTCTCTGCTGGGGAGCCAGGATGGCCCTTTAGCGCTGAGCTGGCTCTTTGCCACATCCCCCACCCGGAGGGAAATCTGAGTGACAGGTTTCTTTATTCAAGACTAAATCTGCACTGCCCGCCTATGATTTAAGTTGCTTATTAATCTAAGTTTACGGCTCTAATTATTCTTCTCCTAAAAGGGAAAATAACCCGAGCCCAGCGGGTTAATGAACAGCTCACGGGTGTTGCAGGTTAACCTCCCTGGGGAAGGCGGTTCTTCACGGCGCGCTGAGCTCCTCTATATGTTTCAGGTGGAAACCCCGCGCTGCTGGGCTCTGTCTGCTCATGGTTTATAATTAAACGTTTGCACTTGTCTACCTGAACCGGCTTTTTGAAATCCTGTCACATGAGACGATCCTTTGTGCTGCCCAGATGTTTTCAGTACTTTCAAGTCGGGGACTATTTCTAATCGTTGCCAACCCCAGCCTCTCCCAAATCGACGGCCTCTCCTGATGCCCCTTAAATACTGTTTTTAAAGATTATAAGCTAAAGCCCCTTCCACTAATTTTCCCTTCCCCTCTCCCTCCCCGCCTCCCCCCCCCCCCACCGTCTATTCTCTTTAAGATCCAATTTCCTTTTATCGAGGGGGCAAACTGTGATTTCTTGCACTTGACCTACCGCAGAAAATTCTGCAAATCCTTTGATTGTCTATTTAAAACAAAACAAGGAAATCAGCTCTCCCTTTTGCTCCAGGATTACGCTTGGAAACAAGATCTAAAGATTCTCTTGTAATTTGGAGAGCCAACAGCATAATAGCTTTGGAATAGAAACAAGCAGCTTTGTGAGAAGAAAGATAACTAAATCGTTTTTAGGCAAAGGATTTTCCCAGCTAAAGTGGCCGAAGACAAAGCAAAACATAATCTATTTTGGAAGATTTCCAAGTTATGCCACATTAACCTTAGCAGATAAAATTTGCTTTCTTCCCTGCGGCCCCTCCCCCACCGCGGTCTGGTTTATCATATTTACATAAGTAGCCTTAGAAGGGATGTATCTATTACGGATCTAAGGAGCTAGCGAGCTCACATTTCATTTGGAAATAGAGGGGAAGTTTTACTCTTGCTTAATACTTGATGCATTGTAGAACCATTTCCATTTAAAAACCCCCGACCCACGGATTACCTCCATGGACTGGCTGCATGGGTTTTGTAATTTCCTGAAAATGAGATTTCGATTTATAAAACAAGAAACCAATTAGTAACCAAATGAGGCGAAGTAGATCCACTAAAATTGACCTAATCCCACAGGCACCGTTTAGGTCAGTTCTTGGCGAATGAATGATGAGCAACCGTCTAACATAAGCTCAAGGCATCACCCAGCTGTGTTATTCAAGCAGAAAAATATTTTTTTTAAATGGATCGAGCTTTTATTTCAGAATGAATTTGATACTCTTGGCAAAATATGGATTATATTCTCCTGCCTAACAAACTCTTCTTCCTATTTAACAATCTCTTTCACTCGATGAACTTTTTTCCTGAGAAACTATTTGTGCCACGAAAAATTGTCTGCTGTTGTGAGGGGGGAAGAGAAAGGGGAAAAAAAGAAAATAAGTAAAAAAATAAATTATTTTTTTAGAAGAGAGGAAAAGAAAAGCATTTTATCCAGATTATCACTCATGGTTACCCAACAGCCTTCACCTATATTGCGCGGAACCTGCGCGGAGCGAGCGTGCTGATTCATCGTTTCTCTCAGCACTCTCCAGTGGAAAGCCGCTGTGCTTTCCACATCAGGAATCATGCCCATCGGTTTCATGGGCTCGCTACACAGGCGGGTCCCTGTGAAATGCCTTCTCCCACGCAGCCGCGCCCACCCCCGGCGCTGAGAGCCGCTCCGCACCGCCAGCCTGTCCCCCAGGCCGGGCGCGCAGCCAGACCTGCCGCGCTGCGCTGCCCGGCTCCTGTCCTTCCTTCCCCTCATCTCTTGATTGATGCAAGCCTTGATGTCGACAGCCAATGGAACCAGGGGCTGGGTGGGCACCATCCCTACCAGTGGCGATACTGTTTCAAGAAGCTCCTCTGTCCCACGGAAGGGGGAAGAGATCCCTGAATCGTTTCTAATTTGATCTAAGCAAAGACGGAGGAAGGCAGGCGCAGGGAAATGAGAATCCGAGAAGCCAGGGCAGCTCCTTGGCCCCAGTTGATCTCCGGGTTACTTGTCCCTCTGTGAGCATCTGCAGCGCAGAGCCCATCTCGACCCCGTCCTTTGTCTGGCAATAGCAAAGGGGGGCGGGGGTGGCGGTGGGGGTGGGGTGGCCAGAAGATGCAAGCCCTTATCTACTTTGCGCTGATTTGCCGGCTTTTAAAAGCAGTTACTGCGATTTCCCCAGCGGGCTCGCAGTCATGGAACCTCAGCGCAACCCGGATTTACTGTAGCGGGCGACTGGACGTCCCCGTTTAAAAACACTTAGTGGAGAGCCCATCCTGAGCTCCAGACCCGTTTCTTTGGAGGCCAGACCTTGAGGCCAGCTCCCTCCGGGGCCGGGGAGCCCTTGGGTACCACTCCGGGGGTTTGCCCGTGTCTGGAGCACTGCTCAGGGCTTGAGGCCAGCTCCCTCCGGGGCCGGGGAGCCCTTGGGTACCACTCCGGGGGTTTGCCCGTGTCTGGAGCACTGCCGGGCGAGGCCCAGGAAAGCTGGCTTGGAGACGAAGCCCCGGAGGCAAGGAGTTCTTTCCTGTTGCTGTGGATGGGCAGAGGGAGAGGCTTGGGGCTCTCCCGGAGCTGTGGGGCAAAGCTGGGGGCCTGCCCGACGGGGCAACTGCAGGGAGTCTTCCCTAAGTCGGGCCCCAGCAGGTCCATAGCGCGTTTCTCATCCAGGAGTTCCTCAAAACTCCCTCTCTGGGCAGCGGCCCCCGCCGCCGCTTTCCCGGTGTCTCCGCCGCCCACCGGGGGCCGTGGCCCGGGGATGTCTCCGTATGCTTCGGTTTCGCTGCGTTTTCTTTGCCCTTTCAAGAGCCGCTGTACGGTTATTTAAAAAGGACGAGCAGCAGCTCGCTCCTCGCCCGCCGGCGCCGAGGGGATGCTGACCCCACAAAGGGCGCGGGATGCGGGACCCCGGTCACCTCCGCCCGGGGCTCGCCCCTTCCGTGCTGGGCAGGACGACGACGAGGCCGGGCACGGGCACGGGCACCGGCTTCGTTCAACCTGCCCAGCAAAGCCTCTCTACAAGGAAGACGAGAATGTCACCTTGGTGAGCGGCTCCTCAAGCAGCACCTTTCCTGCCTCCCACTGCCCCTCGCCGGCGCTGCTGCCGCCGAGGGACAAGCGGGGCACGGGACTTGTTTGGAAAGAGGGAGACAGGGCAGCCTAGTCCCCATCTCCCACACGGTCATTCTCCCTCTCTGTCCAAGGGAAATGACAAACAACAGCTCCGCGAGTCGCGGGAGCAGAACCTGCACGTCCTAGTCACCGGCAAGCCAAAAGGCAACTGGATGTTGTATCGAGGAATTAGCTTGATTCGATTAACCATTTAATTAAATCGTCTGCCGCCAGCACTCCGTTCTGCCATCGCCTAACGCCAGACAGAGCTGATTTCTCAGTTAATTTAACAGGCAGTGGTTAATGATAACTCAAAATCTCGGCCAAATGAGGCTTCTGTGAAGGACTAGGTCGCCGTCGGAGGGTTCAGATGGAATAGAATAAGCTATGCTTAAAAAAAAAAAAAAAAAAAAAAAAAAAAAAAAAAAAAGCTGCTCATTTCCACTGCCTGCGGATGCCATTAGCAAGGTTTTGTAAAGATTTATTATCTCGGTAAATCACGTATTCATTTGAAGTAGAGATAAATTAGCATCCTTATTTATTTATAAAAATAATAATAGCAGGAGGAAAAGCCCTGTTAACTAAACAAACATCCCTGTTAAGAAAATGGTAGTGGAAATAATGCCGAGGCTGTTTCACTATAAAAAGAAAAACCAGAATTTTGGCAAACACGAGGTAGCGGAATTGCGCTTTGAAATGCAAACAAATGGAACCATGTCCAAATTGGAGAGAGGGGGGAAAAGCACCAACTACTTATTCGTTTCTCCAGAAGACTCAAATTCAAGTAGCCCTTATTTCAAAGAAATAGGGGAAGGAAGGATTTGCACCAATGCATACGCGGTTTATATGCAAGTTGAAAAATATTGTCCAACGTGAAAACGGTCGTATGTTTCCAAAGGAAATATGATTTTTCCCCTCTCTTCTCATTAAGTATTCATTCTAAAACATAAATCTGTGGGGTTTTTTTTCAACGATCCTGCTAGTAGTTTAGTTCTGCTCTTCACATTTTAAGTTCACATCAAAACTGGAATTAAACCGAGATTCAGCGTGGAGAGTAAACTGCTGCTTAAATGAGAAAAACTTCTGTAAGAAAATAAACATTGAAACCTAATGCTCAATCATTTCCCTTTGCAGCAAGAAAAACAGCATTAAATCACCTATCCACGTGGGAAACGGATTTTTTTTTTTCCTGTTGATCTCTTCCCCCTTTAAAATAAAACAAGGTTAAGGGTTTCAATATTGAAATGTTAACCATCCTGATTCGGCGAAAGTTTATGTAAACGGAGTCTGCTTTTGTCTCGAAAAGCAAACGCCTCTGCACCAAAACGATCCCTTCCCACTAGGACAAACTGCAAACCCTCCTTTTGCATCACTGGTCGCGGATGGAGAATAGGGCCTTTAAAATATTCTTAACTAAAAAATAAAGACAAAACCCAAACAAAAAATTATTTATTGTACCACCTGTTTTTTTTGTTTGGGTTTTATTAATATTTTTTTCTCCCTTCCCTTCTGGATACTGCTGAAGATCAGTGAAGAATTACCCCGCTATAGTAACAGCGATCGCATTATTTTTGCAGAAAATTCTTTTAGTCCTTTGACGCCCTGGAGATTTTTCTACTTATTTTTTTTATGTCCACATTACTTACCATTACCGATTTACTGTTAAATTAAAATATTAGTATTTATTTATACTGAACGTTAAATCAGGAGTTAATTAATTAATTAATTCTGCTTGAAAAAACAAACAAACCACCCTTAAAACTCTTCCTTAATGTTCTCAGAAAATTAGCAGATATTCACTCTTTCCAAAGCTGTCTGATCACCAAAAAGCAGTATAGGTCTTATACGTTTTCTCCTCCTGAAGAGAAGTGTTTTAGTACAGAAACGATGCAAGACACCTACGTCTTGCACATTCGTCCTCGGCAGTTTTAATCTGCTGAAGACCTAATGAAGCGAAATTAGGGGTAGGAAGAACAACCCTCGCGTTTCAATAACTTGTGAGAATTGCACAACCATTACGAGAGAGAGCCCGTAGAAAAATTTCTGCCCGGTTTGTCAAGTTTGTTCAGTGCCACTGCCTTGTGTTTAGATGTCTGGAGGTAAGAAGGAACCCCGCGTGCTTATTTTGTGTGTGACTCTCCTGGCGTTTCACTCCCAGAAAACTCTTGTTTTCAAAATGAACCCGAAATCCACCCACCTTCCTTCTCTATAGAGACCTTTCAGACACAAAAATATGCAGACAAGCGCACACCAATTCTCTCCGCCCTGTCCCCAGCCCCGCGTGTGCGCGGCGATGAGGAGTGTATATCTTTCTGTACGTGGTTATTTACAACCACCTCCATGCAAGCACTCTATGGGCAGATGGAAATTCGCTCTTGTACCGGGGAGAGGGGATATGAGTTACTCTGGAAGTGCAGCTCGCTCTTACGGAGACAACGTTTCTTTACCCTGACTCCTCCAAGATCTCTTTAAATGTGCATGACATTCCGCCGGGCTTCCGAGCCTCCTACTACCCATCTCCAGTGTTTTGGCCAACTCATCGGGTTTGTCCCTATGCATGTATCGCTTTCCTCCCCAGGGAAATACAAGAGAAAGGAACCCCAGTACATGCATCCAACATCCCTGCCCTGCCTCCTCCGTTCGCAAAGACTTGTCCTTTCCGTGCGTCATTTCCCCGGCTGCCACTACCTGTTCTGCTTACCCAGAGAAGCTGTGACTTCTTTTTTTCTTTATTTCGTGGGTGGGAGCACTGAAAAACCAAAATAGCCCCCCTCTTCCTTGCCTCCCTACATTCATACGCAGCCTGACAAGTACAAGCACACCCGCAACTCCAGCCCGAGCTGTTCCGCCGCGTTCCCGGAATCCACTGCGTCCCCCGGGGTCCCGGGAAAAATCCCCCGGGCTCGGCTCCCGCACGGCCGGGCACAGGCGCGGCGCCGGAGGCCGCTCGTGGGCGCCTCGCTCGTGTTTAACAGCGGCTCGGGCGGGCGCACGGAAACCCGCGGGGCCGGGGCCGGGGCCGAGCCGGGCCCGCTCCCGCTCCCCGCCTCCTCGGAAGTGCATGGGAGGGAGAGGGAGCCCGCGTGGGACCGCGGGGAAGCCTCCCGGCTCCATGCCACGTTGCGACTCACGCTCTCGGGCCTTTGCGCCCCGCTGGCAGCGCGGCCCCGGCCGCGGCCCCGCGCAGGGATGCGCGGCCCCGGGGATGCGCGGCCGGCGGTCTCGCGTGGGTCTGCAGCCCGCTCGGGCCCGGGCCTCCCGCGGCAGCGCCCCGGCGGGACGAGCCCTTCCGAGCCTGCTCCCTGCCTTTCTTTCCAACGCGCAGTTCGCCTTTAATGAGGCTGCGAGGGCTCCGCTGCCCCCGAGCCCCGCTCAGCCGCCCCCGCTGCCTCCGCACTCAAATTAGCATCTGCTGCGGCCGGCAGCGGCCCCGGCCCCGGCGCGCCTCGCCACACGGTTCCCCAGGGCATTCAGGCATCCCGCGCTGCCACCGAGGGACGGGGATCAGCTATTCTTCTCTTCCCATGATTACTCACAGCCTACAAGCAACACCATATGCTTCTTCTGATCAAACAACCCGCTACATAGGCAGCAGTAATTGACGAGACCTGCTCGAAATCACGCAGAAAGGTAGCCTACTGAGACCGCAGGAGTTGACAAATCATTGCTAATAATCCTTTTAGGAACATCATGGGCATCAGGGTTTGCAATAGCTTTATTTTTATAAAGTATGCGCTGACAGCATAAAGGACAACTCCGTCTCCTTTGAAACAGAGGATTTTCCCGCATAATGATCTTCAAGGTGGCAGAGCAAATAGAAGAAGAAAGTGGCTTGATGAGGACTTTAATTATTATTTTAAAGGTTTCATTTAACCCCTTCTTTGGTTACAAGTGACTCGATGATATGGAAAGTTGTTTCAAGAAATAATTGTAAAATGCACTGGATTGAAAATTACTGCCGTGGATTTTAGGTATAAACGTTCATCCTTAACCTGGGGTGGGGAGTGGGCTGTGAGATTACCTCCCCCGTCCAAATGACTGCCACATTACATATTTATTTTAAAAAGTAGAATTAGTACCAGTAGTCCACACATTTAACCGGGAAAAAAAAATAAAACCCCTCAAACCACCAAATCAGACAAAACTACAGCAAAACAAAACTAGGCCATATACACTCTCTGAATTAGCAAAAAATATAGACCAACTGAGTCGAGATACAGCTACAGAAAACTCATGGGGACATAGCTGTATTACCTTGTTTCCTATGTACACTCACTTTTCAACAAATGATGCAGCGAATTTTGTACTAGGTCAGGGAAAAACAAAACAAAACAAAAAAAACAAAAACCTCTTGATACCTTTTGTTTCACACAGACCACAACTCCATCGAGTTGATTTAAATAAAAGTTCTGTGATTTTTTTTTTTTTTAAATTCCCCTATGTCTTGTAAAATCAATAGAGTGAGAACATGGAAGAACTTTATTCTGACTCTCTTAACTTTGTACTGTTTGTTTTTCTTGGCAGCCGATCTAGAAGACCAAAGACGATAGCTTTAGATCCTGATACTATTTAAAAGCAAGGGATACTTCAGGACGCTTAAGTTTTCTTTTGCTAGACAGGCGGATTGCTGCTGCCGTGGAAGTCAACGTGAAGTTTACTGCTGCCTGTCGAGGAGAGTCATGTCTAGTCTGGCCCACTGCTTTTGCAGCGCTGGGTGGTCAGGGGCATTGAATATGTCTGGGTGCAAAACTCCTGCTAAAATTTTCCGAGGTCGATTAACGCCCTCAAAGTGCCCTAGTGACCCTCAGAACGGGACACAACACACCCGCACACACGATGCGATTCAGTGTGCTAGACTTGTTTATTTAGCCTGGGTGTGAGCACGCCTGCAAGCGTGTCCTGTACCTGTACACCGCACCTTTCCTCGAGAGCTGAACTAAGGCTTTAGGACTTTGCATAGACTTATGTAAATATTTACCCATATACTAACTGGCCCTCACAGAATTACTATAAACAGGGGTGAATCATGCCCTCTTAGGCCTCGCGTGTGCTTGGTGGGGGGATGAACATTTGACTGAAAGACTGAAGGGAAAAGAAAACCCGGGTTTGCTTTAGCAGAACATGCAGCAGGGCTCAGTGCCTTCAAGTGTTGACAAAAGCACCATAAGTCTCCAACCAAACCTGTCATAGGAGTTAAAAGGGAAAGTATTTACAACAGAGGAAAGTGACAGCGGAGGGCACCCTGTCTCCGAGCACACACCGAAAGATTGACCTCTTCAGTACAAGTGATAAATGACATCTGGATCAGAACGAAAATAGAGGCGAATAGCGAATAGGCATTCCCACCTACCTTCTGGAAAAACCACTCTCATTTTTAAATAGCTGGTAGTGAGTCTGATTATGGATGCTTTGTCCAGCTGAGAGGTGATAGCGGAGGGCAGGGGTAGTAATTTAGCCAGTTCATAAAATTCACTGTTTTCTTTCTCCCGTCTAGTCCGGGCAGCATTTTTGGACTTCTCTTTCATCGTGTTTTTTTCCCGCTTCCTTGCTACAATTTAAACTCCAGAGATTCATCCAAAGGTGGAAGGGAAACTCATCTGCAATTCATCTCTCCGGAGCATCAGGCGGTGATTCTGAGCGCGGCCATTACTCAGAAAACCGTTCTGTTGTGTAAATGCAAACAAGCATTGAAGAGTGAGGTGTTCTTAAAAAAAAAAAGAAAAAGAAAAAAGAAAAAGAAAAAAAAGTAAATATACTCTGAAAAGCAGAGTCAATTAGATGGGAAAGGCATTTATCCAATGCAGCTCAGCACTCCAAACAACTGCATTAAAAAAAAAAAAAAAAAAAAAAAAAAGCTAGAAAATTGAGGCATCAGGCAGCAACCAAACGATGTATTTCTGGCCTTTTTTCCTACTCATGGCGGGCAGCATAGCTCCTCGGAAGAGGGTCATAGTAATCCCGTTTTTTCCCGTGATTCGTTGTCAATCCGAGGGCCGAAGAAACGCACGGCCGCGGGCTGCCTCCCAGGACGCTGGGTGACTCCGCCGGAGCCTCTTTCTGTGAAGACAAGAGCAGTCCTGGAGTGAGAGAGCCGGTACACGGCGCCGCAGCGGAGCCGCGAGAAATAATAATCAACAACCAGCCGCCGGCGGGTGTAGTATTTTCTCCCACCAGAGGGGAAAGAGAAAAAAAAAAGTGTATTTTCCCATCTAGCGCGCCCGTAGAGAAGCCTGCCCCGCACTCTCCTCCCACAGCCCTCTCAGTTCCCAGCCCAGGTGTGCGCTGCATGGCCAGAACGAAAGCGCAGCAGAACGCGGCCCCGGCTCCCGGCGTTCGCGGCTTTGGCGCTGCCGGGGCTGCGCGTCCCCTTCGCGCTCCCGCGGGCCGGCACCGCGGCGGCGGCCAGACCTCCCCTCGATCCGCGCTGCCAGACCCTCAGTGAAGGACTCATTTCCAATCACGCAGTATTTCTGCTTGTTTTCCCTTTTTTTTTTTCTTTTTTTTTTTTCTCTTTCTTTCTTTTGAATTTCTCCTCTTCTCGGCTACTGTCCTCATTCCTCAGCTGGGATCGGGGGTGTCTACCTCAGCTGCACCCCAGCCAGGGGAGGCACGCTTTGCCCAGCCCTGCCCCGAGCCGGAATCCACCCAAACATCACATTTTTCCAACCAAATTATCTCTCTTTTTTTTTTCTTTCTTTCTTTTTTTCCTCCTCATTTTTCACCGTGGGGAAGCGACCCGCAGCCTAGCACCGCACATCACTGCGGTTCTTCGCTGAGGCTGGCAGATTGTGGTGGGTTGTGATCTTCTTTTCACCTACCTTGAATCCCTGAGCCCGGCAGCCTGCAGAGAGCTCTCCCGGGGTGAGGAGCCCAACTCTTTAATTGGCTCATTAATGGCACGGGGAAAAGTTTGCGCCTGTCACTGCTCCTCGCACCGATGGGCAGACAGACATTGCCGCCTCCCCATCCCCTTTATCGGCTCCCAGGCTCTCCGTCTCACATATCGAGGGGTGGGGTAGGGTGGGGTGGGGGGGCGAGGTTGGTATTAATGAAGAATCCCTAATTTGCGGCTGAGAAATGCCTAATAACTTCTTGATGGCTAAAAGCCTTTTAGCACAACTTCATTTCTCTCCAACTCCCCCCTTGGCCCCCCTCCCTCCCAGGCGGCCGAGCCCGCCCTTAATGCCACTCACGGACCCGCCTCGCGTCCCGTTGGCCGCAGCCGCCCCTCGCCCGGCCTCCCACTGGCGGAGGGGGCGGTGGCGTCACGCGGACACATTCCCACCCCTCTCCCGCCTCCCCTCTTTCCCTGTGTCCGCCCTCTGACCTGGCGGCGCCGCCGGGGGGAGGGGGGACACACAGACCCCCACGGGCACACGCACACACACACATCTCTTCTCCCCGCGTACCTGTCGGGGGATTTTTTGCCTTGAGGTGGGGACATTTTGGCCATCGCCTCTCCGCAGGGCAGCGGGGGTGAGCAGCCGAGATCCCGCAGGACTGCGGACGGTGAGGATCGCCGCAGTTTTACACACCCACGCGCATTTCCCCACCCCAAAGCCCACCAAGCAAGTGGTCGCGCTTGGGAGAAAAAAGCTGCGGTCACGTCCCCTGCTGCCCCCCTCCCTGACACCCCCAACTTTAACCATGTACGGTTTTCCCCTGGGCTGATGCGCTGCGGGACAGCGTGAATCGGGTCCCGCGGCGGAGGGGAGAAGGATGGAGAAAGATTTTAATTAATTTTCTTGATACACGCTGGAAAAAAAGCCAAACCAAACCGAAATAATAGACAATTCCACGAAAAGTGAAGAGGGAAAAAAAAAAAAAAAAAAGGAAAGGGAAAACCCAAACCCAAATCCTCCTACATTAGGAGACAGCTGCTTTAAAACTGCCTGCAAAGTGGACGTGGGGTCTTTTTTTTCCCGGGGAGCGGGACTATTCCTAATCTCGTTTGTCCCCTGGGGAAAATAACCCTAAAAACCTGACGCTGCTCCTAAAACTGCTAGCTCCTGAGCAGAGTAGATAGAGCAGAGAGAGAGTGCCTGGAGTGGTGGGAGAAGGGTTGTAGAGTCATTCCTAAAATCGTAGCGGACTCTCAAAACCCTGACATAATTGACAAACCAGTCGGTGCGAGATTTCGACTAAAATAAGTGTTTAAAATGAGATTGCACTGGAAAGCAACAGTCGGAGTATTTCGAGGAAGAAGAAACGGGCTCACTCTTCTAAAGACAAACATCAGCCAAAAAAAAAAAAAAAAAAAAAAGAAAAAAAAATTAGCCTTTGATGCATCTCATCCCTTTTGCTCCTTGGCCGGCTGCAGTTCGAAACGCAGGCTTGCAGCGCAGACCGTCTGTTCGCTGCTTATCACCTTAAATCTCCCCTCGGTTAAAAGCTTTCCCTGAGTTCATTTGGGTAAATAAAGGAAAGACGGAAAGAGAGGCATTCAACAACTCCTCTGGGTGTCCAGGAGTCTACAAGCATCAGAGAAATGTATCCACGTAGTCTCAAATGTTCTTTTGATTGTCTTGTTTACCGAAGCGACTCGTCGTTAAACAAACACGAACGCAAGGCATTTAGTGAAGGTAAGGGGAAAAAAAAAAAAAAAGGAAAGAAAGAAAGAAAAAAAGAGAATCAGAGCGCACCCTTCCCCACACCCTGTCATGTTGTAAAGCGATCGCTGCTGTGGGGGAAGGTGATATAGAATTTACGAAAATCTTCCCTGTATGTTACTGCCCTCAGGTGTAACGTGGGGGGGGGGGGGGGGGGGGGGAAGAGGACAAGAAAAGGATTTAAAAACCCCAAAACCTTCCTTCTGGTTTTCATTTGAGGGAATTCTCTTCCTCAACGGCACTGACGTCTCTAGGAGGGTATTTAGACATATGGGCAACAACTGGACTAACACTGTCAGGTAGCTCACGACTTATTTGTCAACAAGAGCTAGAGAGAATGTCTTCTATAACACCCTTGGTCTGGGAAAAATAAATAAACCACTAGGATACACTTCTGCTAATTTATACCAGGGAACGTGACCATCCACCTTACCAACCCCACAGAGCCCCATGGAAGCCCGTAGCTCACTGAGGATTCTCTTTCCCGGTGTACCGGGACTCGGTTTCTTCCTTCCAGCCCGGGTGGGTGACAGCGACCTCACCGGTTCTCCCCGAGGCCGGGCCCGAGGGCTCGGGCTCGACGAGCCCCTGTGTAGATTTTGAATGTATAAATGCTACGGTAGATAAAGTACAAGATGTGAAAGGACTAGCGGCTGAAGGGCAGTTATTCAGCTCTGGAAGTTACAGCAATCGTGGACAAAGTCACCTCTCCACAGAGCCACTAGCGAGGGGTCAGTACACTGGGGATATTTCCCAGCAGATTTCAAGGGGCAGTTCTCGAATGATGGGAGAATTTGGCCGTTTCAGAGATATTAATCTTGTTTTCCTTCGTCAAAAACAAGTGACTGCTGCAAGCGAAGATCAGACTTGGCACTGCCCCGTTCCAGGTGTACAGGAAAAGGCAGCCCGCAGCAGCTAAATTCGTGGTTTTCATATCAGCCGAGAGCCCGCTGTCACCGACCCCGGCGAAGCCCGTCTATCTTCAGGAGGGGCACATGATGCTGTTGAACAAATGAAGCGGAGGCAGCCCTGCGGGATGCCCGCGCCCGGCGCACGAGCCGCGGGAGCGGAGCTGAGGACACCTGCGGGCCGAGGGGCCGCACCCCGGGGGCGCACGGCAGCTCCCGCCCCTCCAGGCGGGAGAGAGGCTCTCCGGCCGCCTGGAGCTGTGCTGAGCTGTGCTCAGTTCAGACGCAGTTATTCTAGGGCGAGAATCTCCTGAAAAAAGAGATAATACTGGAAAATTGAATAAGTAGGTACTGCAGTCAATTTGATTTTAAAAGGCGCATATATAATGGTGTATCTGAGCGAAAACAAAGCGTCTCAGAGACAGGTTTCCAACTATAGTAGAGAACTTGTGTAGGCAGACACAATATGCAGCGTGTATTGCAGCATGTGTGCGTGAGCGTGTGTATGTGTGTGCAGAGGGGGAGGGGGAAAACTGTACAAATCAAAGCAAGGGAAAAAAAAAAAAAGAAAAACCCTACCGGACGATTTCCCTATAGGACAGATCAGATCCAGTTTCTTCTTCATCACATTCGGACGTACTCTCATGTATTTATTAGATTATGAATTTGGACACGTTTATTAGTCTCCCCTAAAGAACAAGGTGGCCATTTCTTATGCAGAGAGAAAAATCTCTTCGAACGTAAGCCATCACTTACACACCGCTTTTGCTGGTGAATTAACGATGCGGGTCGCTCTCCCGATTTCTTTAAAAAAAACCCAAAAAAACAAACAAAAAAAAGCCCCAACAAACAACACAACAAACCAAACAAAAAACAAACAAGTGAAAATTCGGCCTGCTATTAGTTACGGGCCGATTTCCACCCGCCGAGCCTCCCTCATTTTTGTAGCGGCGAGGAGCGGGATCCCACCTCGCGAGCACCCTGACGGCGAAGGGAGCGCCCTGCCCTGCATCGCCTCTGCTGAGGCGCGGCTCGCCCGCCCGGCCCCGGGGTGCCTCAGGGAGTGCGGGCGCTTGGAGACAGAGACTGGTTTTTCAGAACCCAGTAACTTCAGATACACGCACTCGGGTACCCTGGTGAATTGGAGTGTGATGTGAATTTTCATCCATGCCCTCATCAAGGCTTTATTGACATAAATATACACGGCAAATGCTCTTTGAGACCATTCAGAGGTAATTAATGTGTTTTAACTGATCTAGATCTTAACCTTCAAGATTCAAGCCATGCTCTAGGTACTTTATTCCTGCTCTTTTGCTAATGTTATTAGGATGTGCAGGGCAGCAGGACAAGGAGAAAGCCGATTCTCTAACACAGGAAATAGTTAACAGACCCTTGGATACCGGTTCCCAGATATAAGTGTTTCTGAATGCATTTCTTAAAAATAATTACAGAAACATTGCAAAATTTGAGTAATCGATCACTAGTATGATTGTTAGTTATTTTAGGCAACTCCTTCAAACAATTTTTGGCGCTATATCCCTGTTAAAAGATACCTTGCAGGGAGGAGAGACACTTCTCTTGACTACGCACTCCTTTCAATTTTATTGTTTTTGGCATAAATGTAACGAGATGATTTATATTCATTTTTCCAGGGAAGGCAGAGGTCAGTACCTTTTAGCCCTTATTTTATTGAACACACTCTTGCTAATGATTGGAAGTCAAGCTATCTTACTGTGACACGGAGCAGCGAATGAAAACATAAACTAAATATAAAGAAACGCTAAAAAATCTACTTCATGGCTAGTAACAGTTATCCCAAGGGACATTTTTTCTTGTCTTCTGCATTTCCAAAGGAGCCTGGTACACTGAACGCCCGAACCGAGCTGAAATGCCCTTGTCAGGGATGACAGGCTCGGTAACGACCCGGGACTGGAACTCTGATGAAATTACAAACTTCAGAAAGTGCTTCCTGCCCTCCCTGCGCTTTCACAGACATCCTGCCTAGCTCTGATAGTGCTTTCTGCTGCGCCGGTGTGCCTTCTTTCCCTCCTGCTCCAGGACGGTCCCGGCCCCTCCTCACCTGCTCCGAACTGCCCCGGCCCCAGGGCGGGAGGCGGAGCCCAGACCCGCGCCCGGCTCCCTCAGAGCGCCTCCCGGGGCCTGCAGCCCACCCCCACGCAGGGCTCGCCTCCCGTGAGATCCCTCTGCCCTTCAGGTCGCCACGGCGCTGTTCCTCTCCCTCACCCTGGAGGAGGCGGGGGCCCGAGGGCCGGTGGCGGCAGCAGCTGGGAGCGCACCCGGCCGGGCCCCGGGTCGGCCGCCGCTCCCTCGCGGGAGGGCAGGGCCGGCGGGCCGGTGCGCTCCCGCCCCGCCGAGCCCCTGCGGCGTTTTGGGGAAGGCTTCCCGGCGGCCGAGGGCTTTGTTCGGCTGCGGGCTCTCCGGGAGCTCGGCCTCCCCGCGCTCCGCTCCCCTTCCCTTTCCCTCCCCTCCGCCCCCTGCCCTCCCGGGCACGCGCCGCGCGGCAGCGCCCCGGCGCCGTCCCGCCGCGCCGGGCACCGGCCTCGCGTGGGAGGGAGCCCGATGCCGACCGCCGGGGCTTGTCCCCCACCCTGTCCTGTTTGTGGTTTCACCTGTCTGCGGTGGAATCGGCCCTCCTCACGTCTAAAGGAGAGGGGGTCTGAGCTTGGCAGGGGGCGACGGGGAGGGCACATGCCTTGTTTTTTCTGCTTTGGTGTGCCACGTTGGATTTCAGTAAGGAGCGTCCTTGTGGGGGCTTTGCCCCGGTACATGCAGGCGAGCTGCCTGAACTGCCTCATGGCTGGGGGAGCCCTGCTCGGGAGGGTGGGCTGCTCCAGACCTCTGGTACAGCGTGAGACCTGCACTTGTTCATGTGTGCTGATGGAGCTGGAGCTGTGTCAGGCTTCCTCTGTACCCTGGCTATCGCTGAAACCTCCTTTCCCAAGGCCTGGCTTTGATTAGCAAAGAAGTTATTTCATTAGTCGGGGGGGAATCTGTCAGCAGAAGCCTGTTTAAATTTCAGCACCCCAAAGAATAATGCTTAAAATAGTGGGATCCATTCCACAGTCTGTTCTTACTATCAACCTGATAATTAACAGGTCACAAATAGACTTGTATCACTGCTTTGTTTCAGTGGAGGAGAGCAGCTTAACCCGCCTTGAGGACACACTTCGCTTTGAAATAACACATGCCCGTTTCAGATGAAATCAATAGCAAGAAGAACCACCCCCTTCTGTTGCTCTGAAACTCTTGTCTTCAGCCTCCTATTGCCTCAGAGAATACGCTTGATCAGACCAAAAAAGGAGGGATGCAGAGTGTGAGGCTGCCTGACAGCTCTGGAGCTGGTGCCTGCTCCACTTGGTGTATATCCTAATCATTATGGTGCTTAGAGCTTTGTTGAAAAGCAAGGTGGGGAGCATTCCCTGCATGGGTTTTAACAGGATCTTTTCTTGTTTTAGTCTCATACCCATTTGTGGTTGCAAGTTTAATTGTTTTTATGAGCATTGCATGCTAAACTGGGAACAACCTCTCTTTTCTGAATTATTTGGTCATTCTGCAAGCCTGTCACTACTCTCCTCTGCATTTCCCACGTGGTGAATAGATGTCTTCAGAAATAATGTGGAGGAGATGATGTCTTTGAGTAAAATGCTGTGAGACCAATTGCTTATATTGGGTGGGGGCATAGCACCAGCCTTGTAAGCATGAGTCCAGCTTGCAGACTGTTTCAGACTATGCTAAATCTATTGCTGAGGGATAAGGGTCTTCCCAAAGCTTGGCATATGCCTGTGATTAATATTTTTTATTTAGGTTTTGCCTCACTGTTGAAATGTTTTGTCTAAACCCTGATTTCTGGCTATTATTCGCTGATATTGGGACACTATTCACATGTGATGGCTGGATGTACCCAGCTGAAGCTGAGCCTATTCAAAGGACAGTGTTCCCCACAGCACCTCTCCTGAGGAGTGTCCACTACTTGCAGCTGAAGGAAGTTTTCAGGACTTCCTTGCTCTGTGTAATTAGTATAAGACTTAGCTGGTAGATAAAAAAGGAATTAGCATTTCTTTGGTCTGGCAATAGCTTAGTGATGTCAGTGACACATTTTTGCAATATGCCAAAGCCTTAGGAGACACTGGAGTCAGGTTTTAATTTTGGCTTCAGCACAAAGTGCTCCTGGTACATGGCACAGCCCAAGCCCTTGTCAGAGCAGACAGTGGAGAGTGAGGAGACTGTGTGTCAGGCCTCTGGGTGCACAGTGAGCCACACAGCCCTGACCAGCCTCACCTGGCAGCTCCCTGCTGCGCCCTCAGTGCTTGCCTGAGCCAGGCCAGAGGGGTTTTCATGCCCAGTGCCCCTGCAGCTATGCCTGTACCTCACTAGGCACTGTGCTGTTCTAAACCCTGACCCACAGACTGATTTCCCACCTTAACCTTGGACCTGCCTTCCTGCTTTGGACTCACCTGATGACTTTGGCTCTGGCCTTAGCCTGGATGCCACCCCTGTGCCACCCTATTCTCCTCATTCAGGTAATGTGGGGTGGGCTAGTGAGGAACGTCCTGGCTGTCACACTTGGCTTGTGGCTGCAACAGCCCTTCTGCTTTCCCTCTAGGGCAAAGGATTTTCTCTCTCTAGGGGGCTTGTCTATATTATTTTGCTTTTCTAAGGATGGTGCCTGTGTCAGAAACTGTTGCACACTGGAGACCTTCCTGACAGATGCCACAGTCCTCTCCATGAGCTTGTCTGCAGTCATGGGACCTTAGAAAACACAGGGTTGGAGAAGGGGCTGTTGGATGGTACTGAGCTTCCTTTGATTCCCTAGAAGAAGCACATCTTTTGAGTTGGAGAGATGTGAATAAGGGCCCAAAGTTCCATGAGATGTTTGACTTGCCTAAGTTCGGGTATAGTTCAACTGCTAAAGGGTGGGGTGGAACAGATTGGAAGGTAAAGGCTCCCTGCACCCAGAGCTTGCCTGCCATTTTCCATACAGGAAGATTATGCAGGAAGCTCTGTCCGCCTTGGAGGGCTGGGGGGCTCCACAGGGGTGCAAGAATGATTCTGCCCGGATCAGTTTACAAGGCTGGGACCATACAATATAAGCTCTTGGAGGCAAGGGCTGTGTGTATCTCCATACAGTGCCGATCACAATAGGGTCTTATTTCTGTTTAGGGCTTCCAGATGCAATGCTAGTCAATGTCTATAGTAAACAATAATATTAATAATAAGTATTAACATGCCAAGCTACAAATCACTGGCATAGTTTTCCAATATTGCTGGTTGCTTTCCAGTATTGTCCTCCAGCCTCACTGCAGTATATTGTATACAAAAGAATTGAAACCCAATAATTGGCGTGTCAAGAGTTTGAAGGCATGATCACATTTTTTCTTTTGAAATCTGTCTATTGAAACAGACATCACAACAAGAAAGTTCATTGGCCTAATAAACCCTGTGTCCAGCATGCACACACTGTTCTGTATCCCAGGACATGAGTAATTAAGCTGGTAACGAGGCTGCTGTTGCATAGCATAACCAGTATGAAGATGTTAAAAGTTAAACATAATGGGAGAATAATGTAGCAAAAATGTAAACAGTAGGCTTCAGATATGACACTTATTCTCGCTTATGGGAAAACAGCTGAAAGGAAAGCTTTAGCTCAAATTTGTTTTCTCTGCTTTACTGAATGTATAAAAAGTCTACAATGACTTAGTTCTTCTGACCACAGTAATGTAGCTTTACACTTGAAACAGAAATACAGGTTTAAATTTAGATTTTAATTTCATGTCTTATTGCAGACATGGTAGAAACTTTACACTTAAGTAACATTTCTTCTATAAGCCAGCTCCTTTTGTGCTACTGAAAGAAATAATAATGAGAAAGTATTCCAGCAGGAGGAGCTGGTTTAGAAGCAGATGGATTCCATGGCAACTCCTGACTCTACATGACACCTAATAACTAGCATTTATGTTGGAAATTGTCTGTGTTATCTTGTACCCCAGATCTGATCTTTTTATAGGGTTTTCCCCTCATTTTAAAGCAAAATACAAGTAGGGTGGTGTTTTTTAAATATAGATCCAAAAATAGGCATGAAATATTATGAGTTTATCTTCCTCAAATGTGTGCTCAGGCAAGTTGTTTTGAAATGGATTTAATTTTTTAAAAAAATTATTTCGGAAATAAAATATTTGCTGGGAAAGGTATTGATCTGTCAAGGGAAGAGCTTTATAGGAACAGAATAATGGAACTGTGTATGTTTTAACACCATGAGATATCCATATTCAACAGTTTGAAGCATAATACAAGAAGATCCAATTGAATCAGACCAGCATCTTGGTTCTCACAGTGCTGAATGCACCAGGGGAATCTCGTCATGGGGCAGCTGGAGAATAACCCAGTCCTATGGGCATCCTGTCAGCCAGTCTGACTGATTTATGATCTGAAGAATGTGGATTTATTTCCTTCTCTGCCATGATCCAATCTAGTGCATGTGTGGGGCCTGACAACTGCTGTTGTTTGAGTGTGGAATATTTGTACCTGCTATTTTATACCCAAATTGAAAGAAATCTGTTCTTAAACTGTCACATGATAAGTAACCTTTGCCTGTGACTGTTTCAGTACTACTTCATGACTGAGAGAACATTAGCTGAAATGAACCCTGGAGATGAAGAATTCTGTGGATGCTTTGTGGCCTGGCTGTTTTCTTAGCCAGCTGTTGCTTGAGGGTCTCAGATGGTAGAAGAGCATAGTCTAGGCCTGGAAAAAAGTATGTGTCTCCCGTGGTCAAATAAAAGCTGATTCAAGTTTGTGTTGTTTATCCTTTTTTTTTTTTTTTTTTTTTTTTTTTTTTTTTTTTTTTGTATGAGTGAAAGAACAAAGAAAGTGTGGCTGAAAAAATGCCCTGTTTTTGTGGTTGATCAGGGACAAGTGCAATCACAGAGGGCGTTCTAATGTGCAGAAGTTAAATGGTGGCCAAAACGAGAAAGATGAAAGTGTCTGGAGTAGTCTAATCCTATTGCTAAGTGTTATTGGTAGCATTTATATTTAAATATTGCTGCCTTTTGAAGATGTCTAAGACCATTTAATTTTTGCCCAAGAAAAGGAGTGCTTTTTACCCCTTCCTGTCCATAGAGATAAGATAGGTCTAAACACAGAGTAATCATTCAAAACAGGGATTATTGGTCAGCAAATATACTAAATGGATGAGTAGAAAATGTGTCTTGGTATAGTGAATATTTTAGTGTAACTTACAATTAGATGCTGGCATAGACTTCCTTGAACAGAGACCCTGATCTGGCACAAAGGTATTTGTGACTAACACTTGGGATCAAAACCAAGCTACTCTCAGAAGGGTTATAAGTGATCGTAAAGTAAATGTGATTAAAAAAACAAAAGAGGTAAGGCTACAGTCACACTTTAGGAACCAATTTGATGATAAAGACATAGGAATGGAAAATACAGAATGTCCAGAGAAAGGTGCTCTGAGTAGTGACAGCAGTAAGAAAATAATTTTTTAAATTGTGCATGTCTTTATTTTTTTTCTGCAAGAGTAAGTGCACAACAGAAAAAAAGAAAGGATATAAATAAAGTAAAAGCAGTACTATTGGGAAATTGAAATGGAGGTGAGGTGAAGGCTAAAACAGAAGAGAAGCCATAGTTATGAGAAAGGAAAAACAATTAGTAAAAATAGAAATTTCAAACAGGGAATTACTTGATTTATCCTTCTTTCTGTACCTCCTTACATTGATGTTTCTCATAGTCTTAAGATTTGTGGTTTGAAGAGGACAGAACAATTTTGCATTGGTGATCTGAGCTGGACCAATATTCTTACATGAAAATAAAAGTGGCAGATAAAAGAATCAAATCATGATTGTGGGCAAAATATTGCTGTTTTTCTTATTTAGTATTGACTGTTCAATTGCAGGAAAATAAAAGGGTGTAAGTAAAGAAATGAAGCGGTAGAAGTTAATTTTAAATGAGTTTGTCTTCTCCAGTTACGCATAAACCTGATGCATAGGCAGGGATCTGATTCCAGGCATTAATCTTTTCTGCTCTTTCAAAAGATCAAAGCAATATTTCTCTTCTAAAGTTAGTTTTGATGGGTTCTTGCCCTCCTTCAGTGGCAGTGGCATCAGTAACTGCTAAATTCAATGGCTTGCTATTTTCATATTACTAAATAACATGTTTATGTTCCTAAATATTTATGTATATTGTATAGACACATACAAAATCCTACAATGAATCTATTCTTCCTTCCCTAAGAAATGTTGACGTAACTGACTCTATTTTGTTAATGTCACATGCTGTACTTCCAAATGCAAGGAAATGTATAATTTTTAAATGCAGACCAGATAACATTAAGTTGGTGTGTTATAACATGAGAGCTCCAAGTGCAGTTGTGTAAAATGGAAAGAAGAGCATATGCAGTTTAAAAAATTAAGACTTTCAGTGATATAGCTAAGAAAAGCTTTTGAAATAGCAAGGGTCTCACCCTAAATACACCTAGAATAGAATTGACGTGAAGTGCTTAAATTCTCCTAACTGGTGAATATGTAAAATTTGGTGTCTCAAAACAGGCTGGATAACTGCACATGAAGAGGGAAGCATAGCGCAGAGATGGAACACAGAAATGTAACTTACCTTTGGTATGTTGCCTAAGACTAACAGACATATGCTTGTCTGTTTAGAATGTTACTTGGAGCCTTCCCCTGAAAATAGAGGCTTGCTGTCTTTCAGAATGAGGCATAGGGCTTGTGCTTTCTTGTTTAAAAATTGGCTGCATTCCACCATCCCATCTGTTCCCATACAAAATTCCTTCCATCGGTTCTTTCTTCTCTTTTCTGAACACATTTCCCCCTAGTGTGCCTCCATCACCAGGTAAATACTACAGGATGCTTTTGTCGAAGCTGTGCCATCATGCAAAATTATTTGGTGTAATGAAAGCAGATGAGATAATAGAATAAAACCAAACAGGACTATTGCCTCACAGCAGCCCTACCTGCAGGACTCAAAGCTCTGTCCCTCCTTGGAAAGGAGATTCTTATCCTGTTTTTCTCATCAGGGGTATTTTTTTCATCTAATTTCATCTTTTCATGGTCATAAGTTCTGAGTCTGTTCCTGTAAAGTCAATGGTTCCTAAGAATTAAATAACTTTAGGACATTACCTACCTATCCAATTCAAGAAAATACAATTTATCCCTGAATCAGAAATGTTATAAAATTTTCAGCTGTTAATCTTTGAGTCCTAGGTTTGAGTGAAGGATTAGATAATACTAATGCTGCTGTCTATTCACCAAATCCTTTGAAAGTAATAGCAGAAACTAAATTTAATCTACTAATAATATATGTTGGGAATGTATTTCATCCTACAGTCTCTGAAGCAAAAGGGCAATGCACCAAGAGAAAAGAAACTCTAGTGTGCTTTTTGGTCACTTACTGTTGGGATTTCTTTCCAGGTTCTGTTCATTTCCTGAGAAGCACCTGTATATACCAAAAGGTGTTCACTGATAGAATTAAATTAATCCAGCTGTTTCCCCAAGACTTTCAGAAAAATAGGTAGGCAGTACATATTGTTAAAATGAAGAAACAAAGCATTTGGATTTCTCATGAGTATCCTCATGCTGAGATTTCTCCTTCTTTTTTCATGTTTATGAATAATAGAATATTCCAGCAATCCATCTGGTCCCATTCTAAAAGAACACCCTTATTTATTAATGGGGTTGGTCCTTTAGGGTCAGCATTCCCTGAGGATCCTGGTCCTGAGAAAAGTTGGGACATGGTTCAGTTATTTGAAGTGCCTTTAAGTTTGGAATAGAAATGCCAGTTTGGAATAGAAATAGGATCTGTAGGCTCAGGACGGGGTGTGAACTTCCTCTGTAAATTTTGCAGTGGTTGTACAACGTCCAGGACCTAGCACCTGACTGATCACCTCCTATAAAGCACACAGAAAGAGAACTGAATGTGTAGTGCCAGCCTCTCAGAGTGTTCCTGAACTTCAGAGACTTTACCCAGCTGTGATTTCTTCTACATTGCTGGGGAGCATTGCAAAAGATGGCACTGCAATTACACATAACTGGGGAAAAGCAAAGTCCTAATGCTGCATGAACATGTCTTGCAACTTCTAAACCTTTTGCTAAGGTGTCTGTGAAACCTTCTGATATATATTCTATTTTATGTAAATGATGGAGGCCATCCTCTCTTGGGGAGAGCATGTATTTTCCCAATATCTGCAAGCAGGATGCTGCAAGGTATTCTCTGCATGTAGGAGTCAAATAAACATGTATGAGAGGTACAAAGGCAGGACTTGAACTTGACCAGAACTGTATCACATGTGTGGATATAATCTACAACTATTTCACTTTCGTCAGCTGGGAGCATTTCACTAACAAGGAGAACTGAGAAATCTCCACATCCCTCTTTTTCCAGATTAGCTCATTCCCTCTTTGAATAAAGTCACATAGAATTAAAATTGAAAATTAAATTGTCATTTGCCTCAATCATACAGCAAACTGTGATGTATATTTTGCACCTGTCTTATTTGCTCAATAAATTCTTGAAGTAACATTGCATCAAATTTTGAATTTAGCACAGTAGTGCCTATGAGGTTGTTTGTAGATTGTGTATTTCAGTAACCTACTAATAGACCAGCACTTCCTCTCTGCTGTGTCCTATAACCAGAGAATGAAACTTCCGTGAAGGTCCTGTCCCAGAATGCTCAGTGCAAGGGCAACAATAGCAGACTATCTGAGGAGGGAAGTGGAGGGTGGGATGGGACACAGGAGAAGGATGTTTTAAAGAAATAGCAATATCCCATAACTGGGGTGAACTATAGTCACTCAGTTTAGTTTTGTAGAATTTTACTTTAAATAGGGTGAAAAAAAGAAAAAAAAAGGAAAAAAAAGGGGGGATTAATCTTGTTTTGGCATGGGTGAATGAAAATGTCCTTTTATGGAGGTGACAGAATCATCTTGATGTTTTTCCCAGCTCTCCCTTTAGACATTGTTAGCATTTGAGAAAACAAGGCTTAATTGCAGAATCTTCACAGCTACAAAGGTGAAAGTTTATCAGGACCTGATCTTACTGTGCTACCACAATCAGTAATTAGTTCCTAATTAGTTGGATTTGCTGAAAAATACATGATGGGGACTCACCATGTGTTATTGGCATCTGAAACAATTTCATCCTGTTAGCTAGAAGAAAGTACTGCTGTCAAGAACGTAAGCCTAATTTTCCCACATTAGCACTGCCCGATATAAACGGAGTTATTTCCAATCCAAGGTGCAAATTTGCTACTGTGCGAAGAATGTGGTTCATCACATTTCATGTAGAGATTCAGAGTGCAGAAGAAAAGGATTATGATACGTCTAGACTGTTTTCTACCAGTAGCTAACAGCATCTAGTTAATAGCTCTGTAACTATTTGTACATGTGTCATGTTATTGAGAGTGTGATTTTAAAAAAATGGCCAATTCACCTCTGCTATCATTACAGTTAGTGGGAATCTTGTGACTTGGAATGAAAATATTCATCCCCAAACACTTTTCATTCTTTATTTCATTGGTTTTCTAGCAGATGAATAATAGCAAAAGTCTTTTACTTTCCTTTCCCCTCCATATTCAAATGCACATTTTTATTGACAGTCTTGGTAGGACAAGACTAAGCTGGAGGAGAAGAGCAGCAGTGAAGGCTAATGCATGGCCTTAGTGAAGCTTTAATGCTCCTTATTTTTGAGGAGACATATTAATAGAGAAGGTTGTGGTTTTCTAGAAATAGAGATGGAGAAGAAAGACTTGGAGAGCCCTGGATTCAAATTCCGTTGATGCAGTATGGAGCTCATTAGCAGATCTAAGGAAAAAACATATTGTAAACATATTTAATTGCAGGATGGTGTAATCACTGTGGAGGATCCCTTTGCTATAGAGCTAGGAATTATTTATGAAGAGACTCATTTAGTCCAACTTATTAAAGTTCCTTTAATATAGAATTCCCTTTCACACACTGCACGTGAAAGCAGCTTAACCTCTTACTGCTACTAACATATGACATCAGTAACAAACTTGGTTTGTTCACTGCTGAAGTGCAGTGCAGTCTGAGAGGACATGACATTAACAAGATACATTTTTAGAAAGGCAGGTGGGAGTCAGATGTAGAAAAGACATGGTATATAAGTAGAAATAGACAGCTCTCAGCAGAAGCCCTACTAACCTTTCTGTAGCTCACCTGTCTGCTTGGGCATCCTATGGCAGAAAAACCTTTTGTCAGAAAATATTTTTTCTCATGAAGCCTAAAATTGCTTGGAAGAGAGAATTTAGAACACCTGCAAAATAGCATGGGCTTGATTAGCTAGTTAAGATTGAATATATAAGCATTCACCTCATGCTGCCAGGCCCCTGTGACATGAGGATGACAGAAGAGACACATAACCTATGAAAGACTTCCTGTCTTCTGGAGTGGCAACCAAAATATCTTTTGTTTATTTTAAATGTCATTAGATGCAGTTAAGCAACTGAATTGCAAACCTGACTAAGGTGACAGGGAGTCAATGTGGTTACTTGAATGTAGACATGAAATACTATTTCAGATGACTTGGGTTACCTGAGGCACCCACAGGTGACAGATACAACAGCACTACATTTCACACCCTCTGCAGTTGGGGTATGTTCTTCTGGAGCTGAATGTGGAGACCAGATGAGATATTTCATATTAAATGGCACTAGATCTTTGCATGTAAGCAACTAAACCAATACCAAAATGTGCAATTTAACTGGAGACCTTTAGGTTGTGGAAAAAAATATATACACTTTGCTTGTATTGCCTTACTTTTCTCTGTTTCAGTACTTACTACATAGGCTACAATAGTCTCCATAGAACATCATAGAAAGGTGATCTTAAATAATTACTTCTGTGATAATTTACTGCCACTAATACAGATAAGGTCTCTGGACAGGTGAGGTTGTAGGGTTTACAGGTTTACAGGTTTAGCAGGAGCTAAAGAGAAAACTGCCACTAATACAGATAAGGTCTCTGGACAGGTGAGGTTGTAGGGTTTACAGGTAGCAGCAGGAGCTAAAGAGAAGTTTGCCTTACATGGGAGGGGTGGAGGCAAGATAGGACAGTGATGATTCAAAACCCACTGTCCATAAATAAGCATCTTCATAGAGAACTGATGCCTCGTGGAGTAGTAATCAAATTGTCTTAAAAAATAGCCTCTTTTTCTTGACTGAGGGAGAAACGTAGCAATTTGGACTCAGGCTGCAATGAGTAAGGGCAGATGCACACAGGATACTTCACTTTATGTGTGCTCCCCAGAACTAGAACATTTGAATTATGTAACTTACATTACTTTTTAAATGCATCCTATTCTGTGAGTGTTGAAGTCTTATACTAGGCTCCAGGGTGAAGGCTGATAAGAGACTTCCTGAAGTTATCTCCAGGACGACCATCTGGAGGTGATCTCTAGAAGCAATGACAAGAGGAATTTTGGGTCATCAGCATAAACCCCCGAATTCATCTGGGTAAGATTTGGGCCTTCAAAGATTCAATTTACAACAGAAAAAGATCTGCAGTATTGAGGATGGTTTCATGTTGCCACTGATACATTCAGAACAGAAATCTTAAGTAAGGTTCTAAGTAACAAACTGCACCATAGGAGCACAGAAGAGATGGGGCATGGTGGTACATACCCAAACCTTCTCCAGCTCCTGCTGGGCACTGCTGTGATGCTGTTATCAGACTAGGACAGGAATGATGGGAAAAGATGAAGTCACAGAAGCAGACTTAAATATGTCTTGATGTACAAGATGTGCCTATTTTTTGTTGCTTTCCAAGTTTTGGAAGAAGTCTCATACCAAAAGGAATGCACTGACTGCAGCTGCTCCTAGAAGGGGAAGGGGAGAGTAAAAAGAAAAACCTACTTTCAAACTGGAATGAGCAACTCAACATAAAAAATTTCTCTATGTGCTGTTTCTTTCATTTATCCATAAATGTGATTATTACATCACTGAAGTATTTTTTACTTATTATCAATATTATTATTTTTTATTGTTTGGTATTCATACTTTTGTCAGACAGCTATTCTCACTTTTCACCATGAGATATCTGGATTGAACACATTCATTGTTCCTTCTAAGCAGCTGTTACAAATGTATCAGAATTCTCTCTCTTGGATTTTTCAGCTAAATACTGATCCTAATCAATTTGCTTAAATTAATTCTGTATTACTTTAGACTTTGTCAACATGAATCCAATACTTTTGTAAAAAAAAAACAACCCAAAATGATTCAAATATGTTATTTAGAAATTTCACTAAACTATTTCTAAAAACAATTAATACACTAGGAAAAACAGTATTTCCAAACCAAAGTACAGATGGCACAAATGACATTACAGAAACTCTTTAATTGATCAATACTGAATACTGAAGCTATTGTCTGCTGCTCTGCAGTTAGACTTTCTGTGATGTGCATTTACAAAGCAACAAGAGCTAGCATCACTATGTTGGTATGTTTAACTGTGGCTTAGTTCTTTTTCCTAATTAATTAAAATTGTTGAGGGACAATGTATTGTTTCAGCCAAGTTTTCCAAAGAAAGGACTTAATTTCTGTGAAAATTTAAACTTCCAAATTAGATGAAACAATTCTCTTTTGAATGGACTAACACAATATGTGAGTAACAAAACTATTGCCTAACAATTTGAAAAAAAATCTGTTTCTTCTGTGACACAACACCATATTACATTGATATAGTCTAAATGGCAAAGGTGGCTTTTGTATCAGCTATCCATCTCTAAATGTAGTGACAACTTTTTCTATTTTCATCCCATGTTTTTAGGCACATTTCTATAGGTAATTACCTATAATAATGAAACATAACATTTTTCATATGATCAGGGCATGCACACACTCAAGTACAGAATTGTTCATTTTAAAATTGCTTCCCACAGTTTAAGGATGCCAGATATGAAATAAATTTATTTCATTACTGAAATAAATAATGATGATAATAATAATAATAATAAATTAACTATTGAGTCTTTGAAATCAGACAGCCTTCTGCTTGCTGCAGTGTGGTGCAGCCAGCAGGTCAAGAGGTGATCAGGACCAGTAAGGCCACACTAGTGGAGCACCGTGTCTGGTTTGGGGAAGAGACTTGGAATTGTTAGAGAGAGTCCAGCAAAAGGCCACAAAATTGATGATGAAGGGGCTGGACCATCTCTCACATGAGGAAAGGATGAGAGAGCTGGGATTGTTCAGCCTGGAGAAGGCTCAGGGAAATCTTGTCAGTGGGTATCTGAATGGAAGACGTTGATAAGGACACAGCCAGGATCTCTTCAGTGGTGCCTGGTGACAGGACCAGAGGCAACAGGCACACCTGCTGGTGACACAGAAGGGTCCCTCTTGAACTGCAAGAAATACCTTTTTTTAACTGTGAGGGTGACCAAACCCTGGCACAGGTGGTCCAGGGAGTCTCCACATTTGGAGATGTGGTCCTGGCCTCTAGCTGGCCCTGCCTGAGGAAAGGTGTTAGACCAGATGACCTCCAGATCCCCCTCCCAAAATCAGCCATGCTGTGATTCTATGTAGGTGCAGCATCGCCAGTGTCATTTTTTCCTGGAAAGCTTCTAGTAACAACTCTGCTGTATTCTTTCATCTGGTGAAATACAATGGAAATGACAGCAAAATGATCCCTTGGAGAGCTAATGCTTATCAGCTCAATGCAAAGCTGAGCAAGTGCAAATATTAATATTCAGTTTAAGGTCTAGTCTATCTGAATGAAGATGCGCTGATGTT
Source organism: Passer montanus (assembly GCF_014805655.1). NCBI lineage: Eukaryota > Metazoa > Chordata > Aves > Passeriformes > Passeridae > Passer > Passer montanus. Next base: position 6,234,118 of record NW_024357613.1, on the reverse strand, counting down.
TCTTTAAGTATGTTGGCTCCAAGTACTTACTCAGCATCTTGAATCCTCTTGAGGACTGGCCTGAGGATGTGTAGTCTCATCATGAGATAGATACTGCTACCTTCTGCTTTCAGATTTATGCCTTGCAGGTACTATCACAGAGCTGGGCATCTTTTAGAATTTCTTTTGCCTAGCAGAACCATTCATTGCTCATCATGCCTTCTGCTGCAAACCCCATTTTTGGAGTCTCATGCCCCCTTATTTACAGAAGTTAGTCACCCACTTTAGCACTGAGCCCTAGAACAGGACATCCAGTCTTATATGCCATAGTCCTACAAAATTCAGGAAAAAACACTAAGGAAATTGCAAATATGTAATATATATGTATATGTATGTACATACATGTCAAGAGTAAACTTTAATAATTATCTACATAATCTACATAAATTGCATCATTGCTATACTGGATATATTTTTTATGATTTAGCTTGCCCTTATAACTACATTTGCTGCTCTTATAATTTATATAAATTTGTGAAGTTTTTCTTTAGATTATAATTTTCAAAATGTACTATGCATGAAGAGGATTTTGTTACTATATCTCCCATATTTTACACCTAAAAATGCAGTGCAAAACATTCTGGGAATATTTTTATTAAACATGAAATATAACACATCCATCAATATTTTCAGCAGCTCTTAGATCAATTTTGTATTTTTCCCTATAAATTAAAAAAGTTGACTATTTAAATGCTATTAATAGACAGGCCATATAACACTTTTCAAAATGAAGATGATAGCCCTGAATTTGCACAAATTACAGTACTGTTCAGTCCTTTATTTTTGATGTTTTTAAAATTCAACTAACAATCTGACTTCCAAGAGAAGAAAGATAAAACAAGAAAAGACAAATCTTCATAAAGGAGTAAGGCCACTGTGGCTAACTCGGTGTCATCAGAGTTAATACAGCAGTCACTTTCAGTGTCCCCGTTGTCTTGAGGTTTGAAGTTGGTTCCGGTAAGGCAGATGCATTTTTGGATGTCCCAGAATGAGCAGATGTCTTAGTTGCAGGACCAGTTCTTTTGACTGAGTGCACTTTCCAGAGAGCCTCACTTCAGGGCCAGGTGGCTCCCGGCCTCAGTCCCCTCCGTGGTGCCTTGTGCTGGCACAATGTTCAGGTAAATGTCGTACTGTTGGTCCATGCCAAGGTAGCTGTCGCTCATGAGATACAGGGTATAGATACACCTGAAAAGAAAAAGCCGCATTGTTAGTTTGGGAATTGGGTCTTGACTGCTTGGAAAACATAATAACAGAATTTGAGAATTTGTCATACTTTCCAGGAGTTTCTGGAGTATAAAAAGCAACGGAAACAGTATTTCGATTTCTGACATATCCAGTTCTTTTCAGGGCGATGAGTTCTTTTTTATCAACTTCTCCCAATATCAAAAACCATCCTTCATCCTTAACTTTGGGGAACCGAGGAGCCATTGCTTTACTGTCCTGCTTTCCCTGTTGGGGAAAAGAAACAGCTTAGGAAAACTAGAAATCACCTTTCCAAAATGACATTTTTCGTTGAATGAAGAACACCTCAAAACCATACTGCTGTCAATTGTTAGGTAAGGCTATAATTTAGCCAGACTAAATAGTGTTATTTCTTTTCAGAAGAAGGTTTAAAAAAATGAAATAAAAACTCACAGTCCACAAAGAAAAATCCAGAATAGAAGATATTATTTCACTTATTTTGTGAACTACTAAAACTTGAATGGAAATACTATTCTCTTTCTGTAATTTTATCTAATATATCCAAAATGACATTTTTCGTTGAATGAAGAACACCTCAAAACCATACTGCTGTCAATTGTTAGGTAAGGCTATAATTTAGCCAGACTAAATAGTGTTATTTCTTTTCAGAAGAAGGTTTTAAAAATGAAATAAAAACTCACAGTCCACACAGAAAAATCCAGAATAGAAGATATTATTCCACTTATTTTGTGAACTACTAAAACTTGAATGGAAATACTATTCTCTTTCTGTAATTTTATCTAATATATTCCAAATACAGAAGTGTGAACAGTAAACCTAGCATTTTTAAATAAAGCTAATCAGTTTTATTCAAGATTAATAAAGAGACAAAAACAACACTTAGTATTTATTTGAGTTTGGTACAGCAAAACAAAAAATTATTTCAGTGATTCTTTAAGACAGTGACTTACTGCTGGAAGTTGAAGACAGAATGATGCACACTCAATCAACATTCATTTCGTGTTTTGTAGAGGGAAAGGTTTTAATGAAGATTTATATGGAAGAAGAAACAACACCACAGCAATGAAGCTTTAGGAAAAGCTTGATCCAGCTGTTTTTTACAAAAGAGGGATCAAATTCTAGGAGAGGTTTATAAGAAAGTGATCACTGCATGAAATGATTCTGCTCCTTTCACTTCCATGGCTTCTGCTTAGGAAAAGTCTCAGCCAGTAAACTGGCACAGCAAAAAGAATGATGTATGGATGAGCTTTGGCCCTTTGTTCTTCCTAAAATAAGACAGTTTCCCCTTGCAACTACAGTGAATCTGCAGTAGTCATGAAAAAAAGTATTTTGAGAAACAAGAATACTTTTCAAATATAATTCTTAACTAATGTAAGATAACGTCAGGATTTTCAACAGCATACATGTATCTCTACTATTATTAAAATGGAATTGTCTTAAGAGTCTCAGAACTAAGACCTAAAACTGTTCTCCACTTTTATCTTCAGCTCTATGCATCTTACCAAAATGCTGGAAATTATAATTCTTAATTATTTGAAGTGTTAGAGAAATTAATTACCAAAATTATAACCATGGTGGTCCATACATTTATGATATGTAAATGACAGAGAAAGGCCTGGATAAGTGAGTGACAGCTCCATTGTCAGCAGTGCCTGACATGAAGGCAGGTCCAGCTCCCTTCAGATCTGACACACAGGGACAGCCAGGTACTGCTGCTGGGGCAGAGCAGCTGGAAAATAGTGCAGCTCCTGCAGGAGTTTCTGACTTGGCACACCAAGATTTACTGAGGGGCCAGCGAGCTGAGCAGCAGGCAATGGGATGTGCTTTAAATGGGCAAAGGGCTGGGACTGAATGTAGTGGGAAAGAATTGTATGTGGAAGTTGTTCTAGGAGCTGCTCAAAAAAGCATCAGATGTAAAATATAAGGAAAATATTCTCAGTAAAGGCCTGAGGATGTATTACAAATAGAAATATATTTATAGGTCTGAGTCTATATGCAGTTTGGAAGCACCTGTGAACTGGAAAGCTTATAAATTGGAAAGCTTATAATTGGAAAGCTTATAAATTAGTTTGGTTTTTTTTTAATTGACTTGGTCTAGGATTTTACCTTAGGAGCCTACTTACTATACTGTTGCAACCTGAAAAAAAAACCATTTTCTTTACTATGAATACAGAAAAGGCTTTGAAAGTGTTTATAACTTACATAATACTTAAACCATAAAGAAACCTATTATACTGTATAACATTGACAATGTAAATGGATCATTGGACACTTGTGCAGGGAAGGAAATGATAAATAAGTCTACCTGATACCCCATCTGGGTTCTGTGCAGCTTTATTTGGAGCACATACTCTTGATCAGCATGCAGTTTGATCCATCTCTTGTCATCTCGCGTGTCTGTTGTCCAAGAAGGAACAGGTACTTCGTTGTGTGGCTGAACTGCGTCATCCCAACTGCCCTTAATGCTCAGACTGACGTTTAGAATTGGCAAACGGCACAAGAAATTCCAAGCCTGTAGAAAAAACAGATCCCTACGGATTATGAGATAATCTATGCAATCATTGCCACTCTAACAATAACAATTCAATGTGCAGTCTACATATTTATTCTATAATAATAATATTTTATTGTGTATTAGAATATATGTAATTGTAGAACTCTCAATCATAAGCATAAAATACTTTTCATTAACCTCTTATGCTACTTTCTTCCTAGCAAATAAAACAAATGTGAAACTCCTCAAGCACGTTGCACATGCCTTGCTAAGATTACTGGTGTCTGAACACAGAAAAAATTTCTTACTGCTCCCGATTAATGTATTTTTTCCCTATAAGCCACTTAAAAACTAGTATAATTAAGTTTTAAATTAAACTTCCTTAGCATAATCCATAAAGAACAAGTCACTGCAGTGCTAATTAGCAATAGGCAAACCTCAGAGAGTTCAGAGGATCAGTTCAGATAATTAACCAAAAGTTCAACTGCATATCCAAAGTTATCCCTATTTTTTTTGAGGTTTTCTTACATCGATCCTCATGAACTCTCCTTCTTAGAGGCTTCCTGAGGAATTTTAAGTCTCTGCGGTCTCCCTTGAACTGCAACAGGTTCTCAACTTTCTCATCCTTGTGCAGAGAGCTGTTGTTAGAGGATACAATCTGTAGCTTAACATGACACTCTTAACCTTAAAAAGGCATCCTGAATATGCAGCCCTATGTTTCTCTCATTTTGGTCTCTATCAGACAAGGAAAAGTAGCTCTGAGAAGCTGTGACAAAAATGGAAGGGACCAACGTAGGTTTTCATTTAGTAAAAAAGAAAATCAGCATGTTCACGCAATGAAATTTGTTAGGAAAAAGAAATGGGATTGGCTGTGGAATGGAGGCAGTGATTTGTGGCCTTTCTATGGCTGAAAAAGATAGATGAGGATGGCACTGGAAGAAAAAAACTAAAGACCAAGAATTACCCTCTGTCCTGCCATCTTCCCCCTCCACCCCCAGAAAAGAACAGGAATCAGCATATATGAAAAGCTAGAGGGTGGGAAGGAGAAGAAGGAAATAAGAATATTGGTCTTGGAAAAGAGCCATCAGATGCCAAAATGGGAACTTGTGGGAATGAAGAGGGTAGGCAGAGTCACATGGGCAATAGCATGGAACAGAAATGTTTTATCTGGAAAAAGACTAAAGCATATTTTATTTTTCAAGTATGGGTTTGACCATGTAGTGTTTCAACAAAATGTATTTTCATTTAGATTGTGTCTGATGTGTCTGATTGTCTCGATGTGTCTGATTACTTTTTCTGTGCTGGAAGGCCTAGAGGCCTAATGAAAGCTCAGTTTGCTTTTTGGAGACATCATTGCCACAAGTCATACTGACAATAATAGCACGTGGAGTCACACTGACAATAATAGTATATGTCAATACATGATTAGGGATACAGCAGCCAGGGAAAGCAGACCTAAGGTCGTGCTGCCCTAGGAAAGGTGCTGCTGTCTCTCTCTCCAGCGTTCTCCCCACCAGCTCGTTGTGCCCATCTCCATCCCTGGTATGTTGGCATTGCCCTGCTGGGATTGTGCAGCTAGATGGATCAGCTTGCTAATCATTTTGGTGACAGCGTGAACTTAGATCAGCTTAAAGCTGATTGTGGCAACATATTCTCTAATCCTGTAGGTCTGAATAAGCATGAGCCTCCAGTGCCACTGAAAGAAGTGGTCCAGCCTCCTCCCCTGCTGGCACAAGCATTCACGTAGCCAGTTGGCTACGGGCCACTTTGACTGAAAGTGAGAGGGCTGACAGGATTCCTCCTCCTCCCCTTGTCCCCAGATGCTCATTCCCACCTCCTTGCCCGAGGCAGACACAGCATTTGTGCAGCTGTGCGGTGAGCTGGGTCAGGGGAGGTGAAAGCGGCACGGGGAGGGCAGGACTGCCCATTTTGGCTGCAGCACAGGCTTATTTGGATTAAAATGGCTGCATTACCAGAGCCTGGCTGAACTAAATGAGAAAACTGGTTTCAGCTACAAACTAATCTCTCTCTTTCTCTCTCTCTCTCTCTCTCTCTCTCTCTCTCTCCTCTTCTGCGTATTGCATGAACAGCTGTGTCTGTTCAGTGCAGAAGGTGGGGAGGGCCAGCTGTGAGTGCTCAGGAACTGCAGGGTAAAAGCAGAGGAAAACAGATGAATTGCAGCAATGTTCTTAGTGGTGTCTTAGCTAGGAAACAACAGGAATATTGTAACAGAAACTAAAAAGATAGGACTTTAAGGAATTAATACATCTTTTTCCCAACTCTGAAAGAAAATGGGGAAAAAGGACAACACTTTGAAGAAGGTGAAAAAAATACCATGGACATTCTTAACTAAATCACTATTGCTAGGATTTTGATACATATAATACACAAGACTACTAAACCAGCTTCCAGCACATCATACAGAATGATAACTTGAGTAGTAACATCTCAAGTGGAAAATGATTTTATGTTCAATGTAAAGTTTTTTAAGAAGAAACTTAGGGTAGGAACTCTACAGACCCACTGTGTCTCTGTGTGTATAAGCAAGGTATTTCTGCTTAGATCAGGAGAGGCACCCTGATATAAACCAACTTGGCAATCACCTCTTTGGTTGTATTTTAGATATAATTTATATCAAAAGTACATAAAAGCTTGAAAGCTTTTATGTGTCTCAAAGGACAAGACCTGTAACAAATATGTTAGAACAATGTTTAATTTCAGCAGAAATGATAATTTATTAACATCTTTAGTGGCATTACCTGTTAGCTTCACCATAGTCTGGTGAAGATTACGATTTGGGCTGGTTTATATAACACAATCCCAAAATAATCTATTTGTCAAAGGCTGTCATGTCATCATACAGTTTTCATAACACAAACAAACCAAAGTAACCCTGAGTAACTTTCCAATTAGATAAGAAAGTAGATTTAATATGTCATCCTCTGATGGCTAGTGACAGCTGTATTTGATGATCTTAAGGATCTTTTCCAACCCAAAGGATTCTATGATTCCTTGATTTATCAAGTCATGTGTATTTGAAAATTATCAGCAAAGTTAGAACTGCTTGATCATTGAGACAGTATGCACAGCAGGCTGCCTTTTTATCATGCATGCAATGTGAGGAAAATGAAGAAATGTTTTTCTCACTAAGGAAAAAAGTCAAGGAGTAGCAGGTGAAAATGAAAAAAAGATTATAGGAACACAGATACTTCCAGAGTAAAAGCAGATTACTATAGTAGAGATAATATTTATTTATTTTCAATCTTGAAGTTTCTTTTTTCTCTTTCAAAAACATCAGTATCAACTCAATATTTTAAAGGGTGATTAATGCCTAAGTGACTTAGAAACTGAAAGAGATTTGTTAAAGAAATATGATTCACAATGAATCACTGAAAATAGAGCTTTGACCAAAGAGTGGGGTTAGTCTAAATAGTTTGAATTTAGGTTGTTGGCTTTTAAAGCTGCCCTGACTTTCAGTGAGGTTTGGAATTATAATACTAAATTCTTAAACTCAGACTCCCATGTGGCTTATGTATTTTTTGACAATTTTAATGTGTTTTTTTTTTACTGCATAGGAAGACACAAGCACCTCCTTTTAAATATATCAACTAATGTTTTTTTTTTTTTTTTTACTGCATAGGAAGACATAAGCACCTCCTTTTAAATATATCAATATATTCAATATATTCATGCACATATATACTGTACATATACATTTATCTACCAAGCCCATAGATTCAAATTATAATCAAATAAAAAATTCTTCACAAACCTTTGGGACCATCATTAGTATTTTTGCCAATAATCTGTCTCCCCAGGACCGAGCCTAATATTCCAAATCCATGAGCAGTTTCAAGAGCTGCTATTTAAAAATTAATTACCAGTCTGCTTAAAAGGCATTTTCTTCTTTCCAAATGTAAAACTTCTTCCTTTTCCCATCTGCCTGAAATTTATGCAAAGCTTAAGCTGTTTTTACCAGTGTCTTGCTAGTAATCTTTACCTTTAAGATATGGATTCAATATACTTTGAGTGAGAAGTAAAAGGTTTTTTAGGAAAAGAATGGTTTTGGCAATTTAGTGTCATATTTACCACTTTATTTGGCTCTGGTCATGTCTGGTGCCAGAAGGCTAAGCTTAAACTCTGTAGTCTGATATTCTTTCTTTATAGAAAACACAGAAAACAGATGCTGAAGAAATTTTCTCTTGGTTGGCCTCTGTCTATGTGAGCACTGAAATACATATGACTTACATATGAAGACACTCAACAGGCAGTGTCAATATGAATTTTAATTCTGTGCAAGGTATTACAATAGTTTTTCACCTTTTTTTTTTCTGTAAAAAATACCACAGGCAGTGTCAATATGAATTTTAATTCTGTGCAAGGTATTACAATAGTTTTTCACCTTTTTTTCTGTAAAAAATACTGCAAGGAATATAAAATATTGGTATAAAGCTTTCACATTTGTAATGCCCTGCACAACACAGTCATGGCTTCGCTGTACCCAATACAGCCATTCCCAGCTCATCATGGAAATGAAAGTTTCTCCTCACATGATGGCAAGACGTTCTGTTTTTCCCTCTTATATGCATCTGTATTTACAAACACAGATATATAGAGGCACAGAGTCATTCACAGTGTGAACGTACACACCACATACACGCAAGCTATTTTTGAAGAAACTGCTAAGACATTTCAATACCAGCCAAACATATTTATCTGAGGATTAATCTTCATCTATTGAATCAGACGAGAACACTGCCATGCATACAATTATTTAATTAGCAGCCAAATCCTCTGCCAGTCAGCAGCCGTTCCAGGCATACTGATGGGGCAGTAGATGCAAATCTCACAGTAGTACTGCTTTTTCTCATTACTACTGCAATTAGCACTTAAATTGATGCTTTAAACATACTAATTTCTGGAATAATTCAGGATTTGTATGTTACCTGGGATCGCCTCACTGCAGAGACGACACCAGATTGCTACGCAAATTGAAGCACTTTTGAGCCAAATAACCATCATCATATCAGACAGAGCCAATTTGCATTTGCTTTTAAAGATAACAGAATGGCAATTTATGCAAATAAATTAAGTAAGTTTACTTCTGAGTTCTCCCTGAACTAATTATAACAATGTTCTAATTTTTTATCACATCTGAAAGTTGGACTGAAATCAATGTGTATTATGTTAGAAATCTGTTGTTAAAGGAAGCCTTTTTTTGATGTCAATACATTTTCTTAATTCAAAATTTTGATGTTAATTTGGTTACAAATGCAGATGTCTGTTACAGACATTTAAGTACTTTTCTTCTTGTTTGCGTATCAGTAAAAGGTTTAACTGAAGCTGAACAGTCAAACTGTCCTTTTAAACATTCAAATAAAAAACATTTGAAGTATAGCTTTTGAAGTTTTCATCTTTCCTACATTTATTTGAAATCAATAGGCTTAGAATGTGATGAATGCTATAGAATATAGCTATCCTTTGCTGCAAATGCCTTGAAAACGAGGCTTTAGCAGCTCAACATTTTGGAACAGTATTTTTTTTCCCCTCCCCTGTGAGGTATGAAATTTTCATCTTCTTTTTCTGTTTCAAACAGAAAATGAGTGCTGGATCTTTTACTAAGAGTATTCTCAGAAAAAATGGTGTTTGACAGACCACTTCAGAAACCAGCTATGATGACATTTGCAATGCATGTATTCCTAGTGCAGAGCTATGAAAAGCTGGATAACTGCTGATTGAATGACCTAGAGAAGCATCTTTAGAGCAGAGAGATGTTGTAATATCAACCATAAACCAGAGTCTGTTACTCTTAGCAGGGAATAAGTGAGAATAATATTAAGAAAACAGGCAGAGAAAAACTTCTGCAAAGCCAGCAGTACCTTGAACTTAGAGCAATGAATGTATGCGCTTTTATACAGAACATCACATGGTATTTACTGAAGGAGAGAGAGTATTTCTTTGCCCAACTACTCCTCCTTTCCAATCACAACGATAATGGTCACAGATAGAAAGTGTTACCTGTGAAATATGTGGTGCTGGCAACTCACTGTCCACAATGGAAGCAAAAACATTCTCTTTTCCTTCGCAGGCGGCCATTAGTTCGGGAAGACACTCAATAGGTCCTTGGTAACCTCCATGCACACTCTTCCTTTGGCCTTGGCTCCACTTCCTGATACAGAGAGCAAAACATATGCCCAGGGAGGGAAAGCAAACATTTGTATTCAGTTGTTTTGGTGGTAAAACTCAATACTGCGTTCTGTTTTCAAAGGGTGGTCATTTATTTTTGGTTAGCATTAATTACTGCATCATCTAAGCATCTATAGAGCTTTGCATTATCTACGATGTTAAGATGGATACTAATGTAGTTTTATAATGGATTAAAATAAAGAGATAATTAACATACAGAGTTAGATTTGTTAGGACTTGGAACCCTTCCAGTGGTCTCCTGTTAATTTGTCTGGAATCACAGTTCTCAAAATAATCTGTGGGGGTTAATTAATCAATGAATATTGAAAACAGAAACAGAAAATCCATTTGGGAAAGCATCACTGTGAAAGACAGAGTTCTGCTTCTGATTCGTTAACGAAGATTCTTGGGCACAACAATGCCATTCAAACACAATCAGCAGCGGGAAGGGAAATAAATTGGGAACCTGCTAATGCTTAAAAGAATTACATACCGAAAAAGGTAAAGATGCTGGAGCTCTATATTTGGCAAAGTAAGCAGGGATGAGTCATGTATCCATCTACCCTGAACCACCATCTGCACCAGGTTGGTTATGTTCAGAGCTGTCACCAGCCAGCCATGATGTGCTGCAACATCCAGCATTGCCTAAGCAAAGGAGACACATAGTAAAAAAAACCCCACAAGTATAATTACATACCTGGTTCATACAAGGAACATGTATATGTTCAAGGACCATACATACAAGGATCATGTGATTAATGTTTAACATTGATTTCTAAGCCTTAACATAAGAATTTACTTCAACCTCTATTGACGGCAGTTAGGGACCTTTGGAATTCACCTTGAAAAAAGATAAATTAAATCCTCTATCATGGTCATCAGTTCTTACTCTTGAAAAGGTAATTTCCACAATGGTTTTGGGGGTGAGAACTGAAGGTACACTCTTTTCCTTACAAATAACTGTTCTTTGACACAACTCAACTCAGAATGAAGGGAAAAAATCCCAACATTTACTGTAAAAGAAAAAGTTACAATTAATGGCAGTATTTATTTATATTTTGATATGACAGTATTCTCAGAATTACATAATTATTCAAAATCCTTGAACTATTTAAGAACACCACCAATATCCTTACATTTGTTCAAAAATTAATACTAATGTCATTTACCAGTAACAATTGTTATCTCCATTTGAACTAAGTACTTAAAAAACCCCCTGGAATTGGACTAGATGAAACCACTAAAATTTAGCTTAATAGCGTATTAGAGGTTTTGCTCAACACTGACACATAAGTTGAAATCTTGAAGAAAGCTTACAAAATAGTTTATATTTTACCTATGGTGAGTAAAAGCAATCTGAAACAAAATGGATTTTGCCCTTTGCACTGCAAATAGTTGACTGTCTTGAGAACGAGGGATATTTGGCTGTCTCTCCTTTGGCATCTCTCTCTTGATCCTGAAAAGCTTCCCCAAAGTACACAGAAAACACAAACAAATAAAACCCCCCCTATGCAGCTATACATCAGATTTCCAAGTGTTAAAAATCATCCTGCCTTCCATGCCTCATGAGTTTCTGTTCCATTTCTACTTCCCATGTTTTGACAGTACAGATAAGAGGTATACTGTTTACTAACAGTAAAGATCTAAAGATCGAAAGCTAATTCAGTATGGATTTTGCACTTCAAATGGCCCTATGGACATTAAAAAAAATGGTTCTGCTTGTTTTTTTTCTTGACTGGACTTATAGTCTGTTTGGTTAGTCTGAAAGTGAATTTAAGAGTTCTTTCAAGGGAAAAAGGACCAAACATGAATTTTGGTTTCAACTTTTTTTAACAGTAATTGTAGCTATTTAGATATATAGCATACTTTCCACCCTGTCTATAGTACAATGAAAGAATTGTTATGATTTATGAAAGCATTCCAACTGGTGAAAAAATTAATGTTATAATGTATTAGTTGTCCTGTTTATTTTATTTTTCAATAATATTATGATCACAATAAAGTGTGGGTCCTCATCTTAAAGCACTCTAATTCATATCGGAGTAGAAAGTCATATATGTAACAGTAGTTTGCCATAGAGGAAATTTAGTGTTTGATTAAAATACCAGAAAATAGTTTTATTTAAAGAAAGCAAGGAGCATTGATACACTGAATTTGGTGTACTGAACAGTTTCAACGACTCTTTAAATACTATCTTGGTGTTAGGAGGGTTGTAGTTTGATTTTAGGACAAGGCTTCAGATGTTTCCATGGGTTTTTCTTGTAAACACAAATTATATTGTTTGATACTTACTTAGGCAGCAGATACCTGCACCATTTTAACTTATTTTCCAGCCACTAGTGTAATGAGGAGAAGCTGTCTGTGTAAGTCTTTACATTTAATCAAATGTTTTACGGACAAACAAAAGGCAGCATTTACTTAAGGCAAACTAAACAGTGAAATCTTCTTTAAACAAAGGAGTTGTTTACACACGCAGAGCTATTTCAATTAAATTACACTGATTCTGGAGAAATACTGACTTTAAAGACACAAGTTAGTTTCACTCCTGGCAGAGTTACACAGTTTATTTTAGCAGTTTACAATGCAATTTCAACAGGATTTTTTTTCCAGATCGGGGTGATAAGATCAGTGACACTTAGAAAAATATTTGAAGTGTTACCCTGTATTACCCAAATGTTGTCTCATTTTTCATGAATTGTAGATAAAGGGCCTTTCAGCTAATAAAGATTCAGATTTAATATTTAATTTTTTGAAGGAAGAGTCATAGCATCCTGAAACTCTCTAACATTCCTAATGACCCTAAAACCAGTACCTCACAACACAATCTTATTGGCTTCCATTTTCTGTGTTTTCACTTGGTTTGCCACAGTGATTTCCATGTAGGATTGTTTTCACCAAATAGAAAGTAAAATTATGTTAGAAATCACATTTGAAAGGAGAAGCTTTGTGGCCTGCAGATTTATATGTTAGTTCACATGTCATTTACTTGCAAAAGGAGGAAATTGTTCTCAGCCTCAGACTGGAGTCAGTCTTTGAAACAAACTTTAAGATGAGTTGCTCTTTACCTGATTTCACATTTTAATGTATATTGAAGACTATCCACACAGTGCAGTCCATGTTTCTGAGCTGTCTGTGTTGCTGAGACAGTCTGGTATCTGCCTCCTGTTCTCCACTACCTGATTCTTGTTCTTTGCTGCTATTCTGACAGCCTGAGACATCATGTTCCCCAGTGACGATACTGCTGTACGTATGTGAAGAATAACAGGTGCACAAATATCCTGCATTTTCCACAAGTGACTAGAAGAATACAGTAAGTTGTATTTTTAGTCAGCATGAAGCAGTGGTATTTCATAGAATGCTTCTGGAGATGCACACATAACACTGTTTACATTGTTTTGGTGTGTTTTTTTTTTTTTTTTAAATCTATCCCTCTCCCCCCTTTTAAACAGAGGTTTGAAAAGGGGAAAAGAAGAGTGAAGATGTAAGAGAAAGATAAATCTAAAACAAGCTATACTTTGAAATTAACTGGAGGATCCTTTCACATAGAAAATCTCCTAGAAATTGATGGAGGCCTACAGACAGATATCCCGTAGGGAGTAAGGAAAGCCTGTGTGTGTGAGACTCTGTGTTCCACATTGTTATAATGAATCCACACGGCAAATCCTCTTTTCCTCCTTGTTTTCTGCTTCTTTACCCATAGAATTTATTCACAGCATCTCTATCTGGATGTGAAATCCAAGACAGTGACATTGTGAAAAAGTCAGAACAATGGTAAAGTTGGCTTGTTTCATCTGCTGCCTTGGAAACCTCCACAGATTTTGTTTTCCTCTAAGTGTAAAACACGGAGATGCTTGGTACTTAAATGGTTACTGAAATTCCTATAAATACTCAAGGTGACAAACTGAGTTATTCCCCTATCTCCAAACGTAAATATAAGCAACTAAACAAAGAATATAATGCAAACCACAAAATTTTAAAGTATTTAATATTTATATTATCTGATGAATAACGTATTTAGTCTCTCTGGTTGTTCTAGTTGCTACCTGTTTAGCTTGTTGTTATTTTAAGTCAAATCCAGTATAGTTTTATAGAAACTTAGGGCTTTTTAAGCTGTTATTTTGCAAAATAGTAAATAAATTCTAAACATCTTAGAGTGGGTAAGATTGGAATAGATTAAGAGTATTATTCTAAATTGGGAAATGGCACAAACTGGTTACCTGCCTTTCTAGCCTTAAGAATTTAAAGCAATATAGGATAATTTCATCACAGAGAGAAATATAAAAGAAGACAGTGAATGCAATAAGTGAAACAGGAAACAGTAAAGATGCTTTAACTACAGAAAAAACCACCCATGTATTTTTTGGTAAACCAAGTAATTAAATAAAAAAAACAAACCAAACCAAAAATCACCCCTCTAAGCCCAGCACTTTTTAACCTGAAGTACAATAAATGGGGTAAATAGAAGGAGTCAAGGGAATTATTGGTTGTTATAATAGAAAATATGTTTATCATCATCTTATTTGGGGCTCCTTCTGCGCTTAGGAAAGTTAAAAGCAGACACCTATATTGAGATGGATTTTCATGAAAGATTCAGGCAATAGTTCTTAAGACTTCCCAATGTCATACTTGGACAGTTACAAAGTAATATTAGCAGTTAGTGACACCTCCTTTGCATTTTGTCTGTTACTATCAAAACCAGCTTGGCTTGTGCTAATGTGGGAAGCAATGACCTATTAACCATGGCTGGGGCAGCACAAAAATGCCAGTGATCAGTAACCCACTGATGTAGATGTTGTCAGGTATGGCAAAAGCTTTCATTCTGATGGTATTCAGAATTGAGTGCCAAATGTTCAGATCTAAATCTTGCTATTGCTGTCATCATTCCACAAGTTCATTGAGACAAAACCATCAGCATCTATGATCAGGTTTTCATCTTCTGTTTTTCAGGAGCAGCAGCTGCTTATCCTTAGGTATGGAATGATTTAAACTGATCAAACTGTACCTTTCTGGTCTGACATGAAGCTGAAATTTAACAGTCTGTCTCTTTGTAGCCAAAGTTATTACCGATGCTTGGAATTTAAATGATGGTTTACAACTCCCTAGTTTGAGGGGAAGAAAAGGTGGAAGTAGGATGTGGAAGAGCTGAGTGTGTGGCACTCTCTTTGACAGCAAAACACTGCATTTCTCTGGTGTTATTAAGCACTCCCTGTATGTGCTCAAAATAAATTGGAACACTAAATTGTTCCATAATGAACATACCCCTCCAGTCACCCCCACTCATTTCGGAGATTTTTCAGGCTACGAAAATATCCTGATTGCTAAATTCTTTCTTCTAGAGACTTTTTCAACAAAGTTTTTATAAACCCTGTTTTTGGTATTACTTTCACATCCTTCATTTGAAAGTCAGATACTCTGGATCACTCTTGTACGACTGGGTAGGTGGCAGGGGACCAGACTAAAACTAGCAGAATTTCTGATCTACCCAAATGACTTAAATAGCTTTTTCCTTTAAGATAAGCTATTGAAGTGTTAAAAGTGATACAGCTTGCATCTTATTAACAGCCTGCAATACTGCTTAGAATAATTTCTTCTTTTTGAAGTCACCTGTCCTATAACTCTGAATATACTAAGCATTTTGACTTAAATCCTGTAAACACAAATGTTAATATTTTGTGGATAAATTATATTTAGGGGAAGTGTCAACGAAGCTATGATGGTAACTGCTCTGGATATAGAGGCAAGCTAAAGAAATATAAGAAATTCCATTCCAGCTGAGAATTAGACCTGTGACTACTCAGCTAGAAGCTGAGTGCCCACAGCGATGCCAGTGGTGGCAATGACTTTGTAGATAGGGAATAAAATGTCAGGTGTACTCAGGATGAGTTACATGGCTCAAATTTATCTACTCTTGAAAGATTAATCTTATTTTTTGTATCAGAGCTTCACAGATTATGATACTTTTTTATTAATGAATTTAAAGTCTAGTCTAGGACTAAATTTCAGTTATACGTAGGAGTTTAAATCCACAGGTCTGTAAAAATTATTAGAATTGTGCCTACTTACAGCTGTTTAAGACTACTGTTTAAGAATTTATGTAACAAATATTTATAGATAAAAGGGTATGCATTTTACCTATTTTTCTAAAAACTGTGAATTCAGAATAATAATAAATTTTTTTGCTTTAAATGTAGGAAGCCTTCCAATACATAAGATTTTATTATGATCCATGTGTGACTTGATAGTCTGCTAATAGAAGTAAAATATTTTTTCAGATGTTAAAACATGCCATGTACTTTAAGTTTCATGTTTTTATATAAATCATGACTATGATGCTTCAATTACATAGCTCAGAATCAGCAACTGACTTGAAAAGTTGGAATTTATTTGAAGAAATATTACAGAGAGTTTAAGGTCACTACCTTTGGTACATTATATATCAGTAAAACAGATATATACAGGGTATCTACAGAACCTTTGAAATTCAGAGGTCTAGTTCAAAATTACTTTTTAGAAATGTTTTAATCTTGGGAGGGGGAGGAGTTCTTTCAGATAAATTAAATCACCCTTGCACAGCTGCATGGTTTCAGCCTACAGAACATCCCCCCTGTACTTCATCAGAGATATAGTGAATAAGTTGTAATTAATCCTATTCAGGAGGCACTCCTTTTATACTGCCCTCTGTATCCTACTTCTCTTCACATCTTTTTTACAAGCATATTCAGTCTCCTCTTCCATATGCTCTGCTACCCCCTATGAGAGACTAATTCTTCATTCTCCATCATCATAAAGGTCTCACTGATATATGCAAATTACAACCTTCCTAGCTGCTTTGTAAGATTCCTATCCCTGTATTCATCCTCTAGCCTCCACAGTAACATTATTAGTATTTGAAAAACTGGAGAAGGACAAACCATTTACTGTCTACATTTAGTGGAGTGCAACATTTGGGATCTTACTGATTTCTTTTAATACTATTACAGAAATAAAAGCAGCTACAGAGTGGGATACCAGCAATGTAAACTTGGTAGGGCATAACACCACACTCAGAACTCATTGAGTCCCAATAGCCAATTTATTTTCAAATTGCTAATTAATAAATTGATATTTTCTACTATACCAGTGAACCATAAAAACAAAAAATGTTTTTGATAAGAATCACTTTGTAATAAATCCCAATTTCCTAACATAAACCATGTCTTAAAGCCAGCATTTGTTTCAAAAATTACACAAATCTACCAAAACCATGAAAGATACACAGCATCTTTCTCAAAAGAAATAATTTCTTTTTACAGTTTAGAGTTAGTTTCAAAGTAGGTATGTCATATTTTGCCAATAATCAAAATTTCTGAGTGCATTCACGAGAATCCTTTTCAGCAGCAACAGTTATTCCCAGTAACTTTCTCCTGAACTTTTAGCCCCTTGAGGTTAGCATTCAGGAAGCTCAGCTGCTGTCTAACAAACTTAATTAATCAAAAAGTCATTTCCGAGCTGTAACTATGAGTAAAAGTGCTTCAAGTGTGCTAGCAAGCCTACAAGTTAATCAAAATGCTAATGCAGTACAAATTAAAGTTGTGATTAACATTTCACAGTAGCTGCTTAAGTGAATTGATCACACAAATGGGTTAAGCATTACTCATTTCCTCCAGCCCCAACTGGGAAAAGGTTTGTCATGGGTGGGGGAGGGATTATGCACAAGCAGCACCAAATCATCATTAAACCATCACCAAGGTGCTTCCATACACCAGACCACTGATTATCCACAGCAAGCAAAGGTAACCCTCTCTTCTCCCACATATTTACCTACACAACACAAGCAGGGAGCATTTCCAGCCCAACATGTCCAGGTACTTTCCCTACAAAGTGATCCATTTATGTTTAGTATCTAAAAGTGAGCGTTGCCACACAGTATAAGCACAACAAGATTTTTTGATTATTCTATTATTTCCACACTCCTAATGTGCAATAATAGCCATACAGCCATAAAAGCAGCTGGTATTTAAGTAAAATTGCAAACATTGTACTATCACTGGAATATCACTGCATACACAAAGAATATGTGTAGCAGCTGAAGAGATGTGGCCTCTGCTCTTCACATGTTTCTGAGTAATCCTCTGTGTTCTGAAGTTAATTTGATTCTCTTCCCTTTGTTCAGTAAAGCTTCCCATTTATTTATAGTTGCCAATGCAACCATTACACAAAAGCTCTTTCCCTGGACACTTCTGGACAAATCTTACTTACACAACTGTAAAATAGGCCTTTCCTCTAACTCCCACCACCCTCCAGCAAGCAGCTGGCACACTTGCACTACCAACAAGCAATACATGAGCCCAAACCACTCTTAGGACCTTTAAAAACTTCTCCACTTCTTCATAAGCAGAAAAACAAAAGATCCAAGAGACATGGCTCTCCAAATCAATAGTTTTAGTGGCTGTTATGAACTGAGGAGGTTTTGGGATGATGAGAGAGCAGAGCCAAAGGACATTCTCTTTCTTTGAGTCCCAAAAGAGCAACATGAGCTACTTTTCCTTGGCATGGCCAGAAATACTTTTGTGTTCTACTGCTTCTTCTGAGGAGCCACCACCACCCACCCAGCACAGCTGCAGTTTACTACAGTAAGCATTTCATACATAAGCCAGCTCTTAGCTGAATTGGGCAGCATATTTGTGCAATATTTGACAACTCTGAACCATACCACAAAGACAATTCTCGTAAGAACTATAGCAAAAGTTGCAGTTTAAATGACCACAAACAACTTTAACTGGTTTAGAATGGCTAAAGCAGTATTATACTCATCACCATCTAGCTAAGGAATCACAGTGCTTAACACAAAGAGTATTTTTCTTTCCTGCCAAAATTAGATTCTCCAGAGGAGTAACATGATGGGGAAAGACAGGGCATTAGTGACAGCATTACAAGGTCCTTGTTACAGGGATATAGGCACATTTCCCATGCAGAGTAGTCTTTCTTCTGCAGTTTGGAATCTGTTTTCATGTCCACCTTCTCTCAATGCCCAGCTACCCTACTGAGATGTGTTTAACACATCCATAGGTAAACACTTCTCAAAGGTTAGGGCTGAGCTCCATGGCAGTTCTACTCCTGTCAATTTTAAACTATTTTATCAACGATTATAGTACAAGTGGAGGCTTGTGGCCAATTCCAATGCAAAGCCAACAACTGTCACATTATTTCTGAGACTGCCCTGCTGAATCTGAGAGTGACGGTATTACTGCCTCAATTATCCATTTCAATTAATGCAAATATAGGCAATAGTCTTGGAACAGCAGAATAAGAACTGATCGCTGAATACACAGTCACAAAATATAAGGATTGACAAAGGAAGCAAAAAAGAGATTAGATTTAGATTCATGTATTCTTAAATAAGATAGGGAAAAAAGGTGGACTATCATCTTTACAATAATAATTATATTTTATAAAAATGTAAGAAAAATATTTTCATTAGAATTTTTATTATTTAATGTTCATTCTCCTGAAAGAAATGGAGAAATGTTTGATTTTGAGAAGTTACTGGAGTGTTCAGCACTATCTTAATGACACCACTAGCTCTTCTCAGTAAAGCTAACAGAGAGTGCTAGGCTTGACGAGAATATATTGTCTATTGTAACTGTACTAATGGTATCTGAGGCAAATAAAAATTAAATCAGTTGGCCAAGGTCACACAGGTAGTTGAGGTAGTTTTTTTGAGCCATGGGAACCTCCTGTGCTTTATCTGTGAGAGCCCGTCACTGATAACAAACTAGATTTTAACTTGAGGTTTTCAGTGTAGAGCAGGGGCATTCCTTCAGCCTAGTCAATGCCTCACTGGCCATTCATTACAGAGATGGGAGTGGGAGCAGATAGGCATTCACATTCCAAAAGGTTATATACTGCTATTCCCCATATTTCTGCAATAAAAGGAAAAGATTCTGCATTTCATCCTACGTATACAAATACTAAATTTTATCTTGCTATAATGAATTTCACCTATATCTAACAAATGCTAACCACAGGAAAACTGTAACAGAATCTATTTCTTCCCTTTCTTTAATGCTAAAAAATTACATTCCCCTATTAAGCCAGTACTGTAACTCCTCAAATTCTGTTAAATGCTAATGATTTTAATATTTAATTGAAAGTGTAAAGAAGAGAATTCTAATGTACAGCCAAAACTTCAAAGACATCCAAGGAAAAATGATTTAAGAGTTGTTGCATAATTTTTTCGTTAAAGTATAGTGGAATTTTACCTGGAATCCAGCAGCTAGATTTACCTATGTAATGCTATTAACACGGTTTTCTGCTGGACCAATAACAATACTCAGCCTGAAGTCACTAACAATGAAAAAACCCAGAAGATGTTGGAGGAATGGAAAGGAGAATGAAACATGTGGGATAGGAAAGGAGCCATGGGAGGGAAGGCTGATTCAGGTAAAGGACACCACAGAAGATTGGAGAAGTTTAATAGTCTGTGATGGAAAGAGGCTTGCTTACATATCATGGCTAGAGATGGCAAATCTGCACTGCAGGGGATCTGGGATAAAGGCCTGCCATATAACCACCTACAAAAGCTCTTTGAAAGATCTTTCTTTCTTGTAACAGAAAAGCAATGCTGATATGGAAAGTCTGTTATTCATGTAGCCACCAGCAAAAAGAACAGTTTATGTTCAGGTCACAATCTGAAGTTTAGCTATACAACCTCAACACTAAAATAATTTGTAAGTAAATAAATTCAACATAACTAAAAACCAATTCCCGCCTCACTGCTGTGTTTAACGTTTGATGCTCAGCGAGTGTGTGTTCACACACAGAGAACAACACCCACTGAATCTGTTCATCACTGGATCCTCCCATGCTTCAGTTCCTTTTCTCATAACTAACATTTTTTTTTCTACCTCTGCTGACCCAGAGTTCATCAGCAGGTCAGTGCTAAGGAAAAAGGTAACAACTAGTATTGAGAGTGTAACCCTGTCTATTGCTTAGATTCTGGGAACTTTAACCTCCCTTTGGAAAGCGTGACTAATAAGATGGAAGCAATAATCTCCCAAGAGATGTAAACCATGTGCCAACTTTAAAATACAAAAGTGCTTCCATGTTTTTCTTTTTTTTTTCTTTTTTTTTTTTTAAGATGACTGTATACATAACATGATACAGTAGTTAACTGAAGGTTGGAGTGCCAAGGCATAATATGGAATGGCATTTTTCTGAACTCTACTTCAGTTTAAAGGAACTGTTGAATATTTTGGATTTTTTTTCCTAAGTGACAATTGTTTCTGAAATACATACGACAGAGTAGCAGGATTAAGAAAATACATTTCTTAGCAAAACAGAACAAAATAATGATTGAAAAGAGTATTTAATTTAAGTTTGCCCCGATTAATTAACTCCCTAATGCTTACTCCACAAACATCTGAATAAACTTTCAGTATGTGATTTCTTTGAAACAAAGGTGAATTTTCTCACCTGAGCAAGTGATGTTTTTCTCTGTTAATAACTGAATACATGGCATAGCTGTTTCTACACTTCCAGCACCATGATTTTATTGATTCGAAATATTTGAAACAGACTAGCATCCAAGCACTGCTGGTTACCAAGATAAGGACTGTGTAGCAGTAATGTCTGTGGTGTTATTTCTTATATTCCCTAATTTCAGTTTTGCTTAATTTGATATTAGTATTTTAAGCTTGTTTTTATTGGTGTAAGTTTGAGACTTATCCAAATTGCTGGACTGAACTGCACACAGTATTTTCTCTGTCTAGAGCACTGATAAATAGTTTCTCATTGAGCAGTTTTACAAACTGCCAGGCTTGACACAATGATGTTTGCAGTTACCATATCGCCAACAGGCTTCAACCAAGCACAAAGCTTCTGTCTGATAGTTGATAAACAGATCACTGAGGATATTAAATTTTGAGCAAACATAAACTGGAAGAAAGGGAAGTACTGGCAGAAAGGAAGAAAGAAGTACTGGCTCTATTTTACAGATAGTGAATTCAGAAACATAAAAACAGCAGTTTGTTGAAGGCTGCCTGGTCTTCAAGAAGCTGTGAACGAGTCCTTGTGCAGTTCTGCTAAAGAGAAGAATTCTTCTCAGGAGACTCAGAGGGTCAGCTGTTTCCTGCGACAGCTAGAGCTCACCTCTCCTGCTGTAATTGTAACTGAGCTTTTCAGATATGGCAGCACTCTATCCCAAACTCCAATTGCTGCTTTAAAATTCTTTTGAGGTGGCAGCTGTGCATGTGATTGCTTGTTACCAGTGCTCTCCATGGTTGGTTTAGTTTCTGTGGGCTGCAACTGCAGTACAACTGTAAAAACTCACAAGTCTCCAGGGTGAGTTTAAAATCTGTGTTTAAAAACCTGCTCTTTGACTCTGATCATTGGGACATAGAACATGTGTCTTTACACTAGCTAGAGGAGCTTAGGGAAAACCTCTGTATCTCACCCTGAATCAGATTTCAAAACACATTATATTTGTGCTTGGGAGTGACTATAGTGCTTTTGGGTGCCAGAAAAGTAGAAGTACCCAGGGGAGACAGGTTCTTGGATATCAGCATAACGATCTGCAGGGACCACAGCCATGCCAGAATAATTCCCATTCAACATTCCACAACACAGAGATAGAAAGCTGTTGCAAAGAAAGCAGAGGTCATTATATGGCAGTAGATGCCTACAGTCAGAGCATGACTGTCTTGTACTCTAAGGTTGTTTACCTCCAGCTCTGTAAAGTGGGAACCATTATGGGCATCCAGTTCCTCCCTAAACAAGGTGTTATAATATCATGTGGTACCAGCTCTCCACAAGATTGCAAGAAATCTTCAGATTCTTCTATATTCAAAATATGACAACACTGTAACAATAGACAGTAGACCAACAAGAGTTATACACCGAAATGCATCACAATACCTGGCATATTCTGATTGCTTGGTCCAGCACTGTCTTGGTATCAGTTGCATAATCCGGACACGGCAGCATGGCGTGACTGAAGTGGGCTTGCAGCAAAAGGTGTGTTTTTGTGTGTGAACTGTCAAAGGAATGGGGGTTGACTTCAATTGGAAGGTGTTTGGCCAGTTCACTGTTCATCTGATCTTCATTATGTCGTACAGGCAGATCTGTGTACTCGTCAGCATTCTTAAAAAAAAATAATTAATCATTGTAATTAACTTCAGAATAACTATTACTGCTTACTGAGGCATTCAAACTATATGCATTTAATTTACTACAGCTAGATTTCAACACAAAAATAGCAGCATTTTAATATTTAGAAAGCGTACTTATTTATCAAAATCATGCATGGGAAAACAATAACTAACATAATATTTTCAAATATTGACACACAGATTTCAAACATTTTTCCTTCCACATAGCTGATACTAACATTAGAGAAGAGGAAAACAAATGCCATGAAATAAATATATTCATTGGATGCATTCAGTAGTAGAAGATGACCCACAGGCATCCTATCTCATTGGGTCACAAAAACATTTTAATGTTAGCTATAAAGAAGTCAAAACTTCATTTTTTCAGGTTTTGAGTTTTTCTCTTGGTATTCAAAACCCAGAAGCTTTGGAATAGCTCTTATATGCTTCTTTTCAAATATTTTTCAATATTTTGAGCAGTCAGTGTCTAAGCAACTGATGATGATCATCGATCAAAACAAAGTGCAAAAATTTAAGCAGATGGTGAAAATATTCTCTGTGTTCCAGAGTGGTACTGATGCTATTCCAAAATGAAAGTGTAAGAACTTTCTCACTGTTGCAAAAAGGAGCTGCCCACCAATATGTAATCTAAATGCAGTCATAAGAAGCAACATCATAGTGGCTGAGAGGAGCAAGTACAACTGTTTTGGTATCCCAGGCAGAGATGCCAATTCTCCTCTCAGGAAATCCATTGTCTTTGAAAAAAGTTCAACAGAAACATCCTAAGAATGATAATTTAGGCTAAAGAATCAGTTTTGTGACTTAATTGGCAATTTTTCCCTTCACAAAATCCTCTTGTGCATGTACGTGTGTACATATAGTTTGTAGTGAGAACTATCTTTCTGAATTATAAAACCTACAAGTGAGGCAAGAGTTTTACAATATGTGATGTCTTTTCCATCTGTAATTTAAGAGAGTGTATTTCTTTTGTCATAAAATAAAAAGTCATTTGGGGAGCCTGAAGGGCAATGTCTTTGAAACTACAGGCTTAGCAGAGAGCATTAATTTAAAGTGTTCAGGGTTTTATACTCCTCTTAAACTATAGATTCAATACTTTGCACTTTAGTCTTCAATTTCATCAGACTTCCTACAAATCCATATTAATGAAATATTCACAACAGTAACCAGTGAACAGAGAGGTAAAGAAAAATGGCAATTTTAGAACACCTAATTGAACTACCTAATTGACTTACAAAGAAACATATCCCCTCATTAATATCCTAAGACACAGAACCTTTTCTGGCAATTCCTAAAAGCAGTTAGATAGCTGGTTTTTACTCCTTGACAACTGACAGCACAAAATTTTCTTTTTTTTTTTAAATGGTGCAGGGAAACTATGCCCAAACTGTGATGTCAATGTAAAAGGAATGGTAACCATTAGACAATTTAAGGTTTGGAAAGAAAATCAGAATGTCATTAACTTATTTCATATCTCAACTGCAGATTAGAAGTGAAGACTGAATAAAGACAACTGCTGCTTAATCCTGGATGTCTCTGCTAGATCTCTTGTGAAAACTTTGGTCATTTATTCTCTGAACCTAAGGTCACAATCTTTTTAAGCCCTATAGAAGGCTGCATGTTTGCTTCACTCTTTATTTAACTGGCTTCTTCTTCAAAGATATTTTAAAGAATATTTACCAAGGAGATTTTTTTACTTAGTTTTGCTTTGCAGTTTAAAGTAGCAGAAAGAAGGAGGATCAGCTAAGTCAGCCCAGACCAACTGGTACCCTTGTAAATGCATTTTCCCTAATTCTTCCCCAGCACATGTTTTATTTACATCCAAAACACTCCTCTTATTTTAAACAACTTGCCTACTTAATTTCCTGTTTGTGATCATTGACTGTAAGTAAGTGAGGTTCATTTTCTTATCTGCATCATGTAGGTAATTAAAGGAAATTGAGAATGGGTAGTGAAGCTTTTATACGACTGAGAATGAAGCTGAATGGAGGGCACCGAGGTCAGCAGAGTCCATTATATTTTTATGTGAGAGGCCGGTGTGTCTGCCCTGTCCTTGTTTGCTTAGTGTAGGCTGGACAGACTACTAACTGCAAATCTGTTTCTCTGATTTGCCCAGCTGTCCTTGAATAAAGACATCTTCCATTGCAAAACGTTAAATGACAGTGATTGACAACTTTGTGATGAACTCTGCTTGTAACCCCCTGCTACTGTTTTCAGGTTGCATAAGAAAAGACAGAATAAAGAAACATCCTTTGTAATCACCTCAAATGGGCCCTGCTGTTCACTCAATATTTTTTCATTTTAGTTTCCCTTTTCATTGCAAATCTCAATCTGTTCTGTAAAAGCTGTAGCTTCAACTATTCCACACAATATATGATATATATTGTTTTAGTACATCATATCTGGGCGCCGTTCTTACTTCTGTGGGTGAGGAAACAGATCAAACTACTTATCAATCATTAATCTTCATTCTAAAGTCAAGAAACTTAATACAAGCTTCCTAGTTAAACCACAAAGCACTTCTGTGCATTTTTCACTTTCCCTTCTTCTCCTCTTAAATCAGAGCTGTTGCAGGCCATGCACAAATACAGGTTTACAAGCACCTACACAGCTAAGCATAACTTTGTGTATACAAGGAGATAACCAGGAATTTTAGCTACAGGTTCTGCAACCCTGCATTTGGTAGTCATGTCACATCTCTCTCTCCTACATTTCTGTGATGGACTTTCCCAATAATGTCTCCTTTTGGGCATTAGAGACTGCTGCAGCAGTTCAAGGGTGTAGGAGTCATCTCAGACTTACATTTCCACCTGCATGCGACACAGGTTGCTCGTATAGGAGACAGTAACTCGCACTGCCGGTGAGAAATGTCACACACAGACCCGCATAATCTCCACAGTTGCATTTTACAAGGCCAAAGGGCTATTCTGGTAATTGAATTCTGTTTCCTGCATAACAGCAGCCACAGGATCATCTTAAAGTCCTGTCTACAACATCATGCTCCAAATATGCAGCTTACCATCACCCTTTATTTGAACTATTAGAATAGCCCTAAAAGGAAACAACTCATACTATTTAAAAAGATATATTTTGCAGTTCTGTGGTACTATCAGGCATTTGAGGAGCCAGACCAAACTAAAATTTAAATAAGGTATCCAACAGATATCCAATACTGTGCTCTGCAGAGTCCATAGGGTTACAAGTCCCCAGATTTTCTTTCTACCCACAAGAAGTAGAAGTTCAGCTGAAATTACTGATTTATAATGAGAGCTGAGCTATAAACTTATTCCACATTTAGATCTACAATATTTTAAATCTTGAGTAAGTACATCTTGCCACTTTGTCTACAGCAGAGGATACTTGTGAACCACGGACAGAAATGGAATCAAGGTGAACTACTAAAGCAAACTTGAATATTTTAAGTGAAGCTCAGTCATGGGAGCAGTAAAACTTCTAAAGTTAATGAGTTCTAGACTTTAAAGAGCAGTTGATTAATTTGTAACAATGACGGTCTAAACCAAACCAAAAATAGTTTCTCACATTCCAGAGCTGAACCAGCAGACTTTTCTTCAGCAATGTTATTGAAACTGCCTTAGAATTGACTGTCTGTATGGTCCTTTCCTTTATATAGATACTGTGAACCCAATCAGTATATTGGGTTCTCACCATATTTTCAGCTTTAATAAACTTGCAACATATTTTGCTCTCTTTCAAGTTTCTGATGTCAAAAGAAACAAGACAAAAGAACTCTTAGAACATTTTGCTAGTTTAAGTATAAAAAATACTGCAGCAGAGTAGTACTAAAATTAAATACTAACATAAAAAAGAGAACATACGAGGATAATTTTTAGCTAGTTCAGTAATACCATTAGTACTAAAATTAAATACTAACATAAAAAAGAGAACATATGAGGATAATTTTTAGCTGGTTCAGTAATACCACTTTTTACCTGAAACTTGATTTAAATTACATAAATTTAATAGTAATAGTGTAAATATTCTGTAATAGTGTAAATACATGCTGAAGTACTGCAAAAATTATATATTTGTGAACAGTATTAATAAACTACAATAAACAAATGTGGGTGATTTTTTACAGCTGTTCTGCAATTAACACTAATAATGCATTATGCATTTTTGTTCTCTGCTACCAGAAGTAAAATGGTATGCCAATATCCAACTTATTTTTCCAAGTGAAAACAGCATATTTTGATATTTGGAAAACTGGATAGGTGAATATAAGCTCAGCAGTAATATTATTATATAATTGGCTTTTTTCTTTTGATCCATTGTACAAAGCACTCTAGTGCAGCATCCAGACCTGCCACATTGTGCCACACTGTATAGGAAGATGCTGAAACACAAAATTTGAAGCAACCTGTACTTGTCCTCACTTAGGTGATACCTACTTACCCTTAATATAGGATAGAGAAAAGAAGCATGGTCAAAAGAGAGAAAGAACAAGGACTGATAGTTTGTGAATAGCTAGGTAACATCTGACTTAGATTCAAAATTACTAAATTTTTCTTTGAGGGTACTTGAGCTTCTGTACTTAAAAACATTTGGGATTATATTCCAATTTTATATATATACACATATGTATCTCCACTCATGTGCTGACAGAAATCTCATTTAATCCTGTTACCTATATCATAAGGAAAATTTAAAAAATGGGTTAACTAAAGCTCTCAAGCTAGTCTTCCTTTGCCTATGATTTTCCCAAGAGAAAAAGACCATATTACGTGACAAAGGAATGGCACAATTGTAAACTGTGAACATTATTTAAATTAACCAACATATCTATAATATATTTTATTGTCACATTTTTGAGTGTGAGTTTGATTTATAAGGAAAGACATTACATTTACACAGATGTATCCTGACAGGCAGCTAGAAGATAATCAAGCTTACATTTATATTCATAAAATGAATAAAGGTGAGGAAACATGAGCTTTAAAAAAGAGGGAAAAAAACCTAAAAAAACCAAAACCAGACCAAACTTATAAGTGGTTTTTCAGCTCATACAAAAAAGTAATGTAGATTCAGAAACAGAATCAGAGAAGTACTTGCTAGAATTACTGCTCTGAAAAGTTTATCTTTGTAAGTGATTCCATTATAAACTCCTATTTTAAGGAATTTATTGGTAGCCTCTAAACATATATGTTTTGGTCTTGGTTTTATGGGACATAATTTAAACTTCAAAATGCTTGGGTGTTTTTTTTCACTCTTAGATATAAAAGGTCTGTGACAATATTCCAGTTAAAAGACACTTACAACCATATGTTACTAGTTACAAGTTTTAAGAACAAACACGACATGTGTTTTCAAAATTCATATAATAGACTAAAAGGGAAAAAAAAATAATTTCTGCCAGTTCACTCTGTTTTATGCATGTAAAAATAAACTTTTAAGACAAACTTTTCAGAAGAAATGCTCCAGATTTTCAAGGCAGGCTGGCAGCCTCTGCTAAACCACAGAGCAGGCTGAGGCTTTGTAGAGATCTTAAAAATTGGCGAACATGGTTCAAAAGAAGACAACAACACTTTTCAGGCAAGATTAAAATATATTTGCTACACGATACTGTCACTCATCACAGACATCATGTTTACAAATAAACTCCTTGTCTTCATATATTGTACAACATCTCCCCATCAACTGCATGTGTATGTCACAGAGCCATCAAACTGCATCCAGCATTTCAGAGTCAGCCCTCAGTGCAGTTCCTTCCGCCTGGGGCCTTCCCATGCCTCCCTTTCCAGGGCTGGTGGCTGTCAGGGAGCAAAGGCAGAATGCAGAGCCCTGTGCCAGCCCTGAGCCACAGGGCACAGACGAGTCAGAGGCACAGCCTCCAGGCAGCAGCTCCCTGGCTGTGGGAAAGGGGGTCCCCTCTCGGGCACCGGGGACCCTCACTGGGGACTCTCTCTGTCCTGACCCTCCCCTCCAGCTCAGGTTATAGGGAAATGCTCCAGTCACTTTTTTAACACCCCATCAGACCACTCTTTCCCCTCTGGAAAAGGAGGGCAACAGATGCATGTGATGGAGAGCATTGTCCAAGGAAAAAGACCTGCTCAGTATCTTCGAAAATAAATAGAAACTTTTAAAATGTTTCATTCAATTAGTGTTTAATGCACTTTTAGAGATAATAGACATATATTATAAAAAAAAAGTATGAATTCAAAGTGTAACATTAACCCAATTAACTGGGTAAGAGCAAAACAGTGAGGCTGGGCTACTCTGGGCTCTGTCTCCAGATTTAAGACTCAACAGAACAAACACTGGAAATTTCCAGTTGGACACGAGAAGTTGAAGAGAGAAAGTTGTAAAACCCATCAATATGCAATTATGCAAACCTGTTATGTTTTAAACATTAATTTGTAACTATCGTTCATGATTTAAAACAGGCCCATTTCCACCAGGAGACCCACAAACATGTTTTATAGGAACATACAAGTTAGAATTGCTTACAATTCTTAGTTCTCATGTTAGTGATTAGAGATATTAACTATTAATTAATATATTATTGTTAATATGCAATATATTAATTGTATTCTCATACTTTTAACTTTAAGTAGACAAGTGCTTGATTTTTGCTTTTAAATAGCTGCATATGATAAACACCACAAATTTTACAATTATAGACATCATAAAAAGCACAACCTAGGGCAATGAAACAGTTGAGTGATCACTTAAAAACACCCTAAAGGGTTTAGATTTCACAAGTTCACCTCTTACTTAAAACATCCAAACTACAAACTGCTGATGACATTCCTGATGACCAGGGGTCAGGAGTCTGAAAGACCTTTGCCACTGCTCACAGAGCAATAGGAGGTCAGCAATATTAGCTACCAGTAGCAGAGAGTGACCTGGCAGATCTGGGAACTTCTAAACTGCAAAGTTAAATTACACACCTCCGCCTCAGCATGGAGTTGATAAAAGAATATGCAAGCATACTAGCATACAGGAGGGGAAGGATTATTATAAAGTAACAACGATTTGACATGGGAAAGAATTTCTTAGGACTTCTGTACTAATTTGAATGTTCATTTTCCTTTTTTTTTCCCCTCTAGCTTCCTAAACATATTAGAGAAGCTGAGTTTCAGTGTAGGGGAAGATATAGTAATAGATAATACAATCACTGGAATTTTCTTACTAATGTTGAAAGATATCCTCATAGAACATTCTATTTCAGGAAATTTTCCTATTTAAGTTACATACTTTACTAAAACATTACAACAAGGAATGAATTAATGGTTTTAAGTCCTACCTCTCACATTCCTTATTTCATAAAGGTTATGGTCACAGTCATAATTCGGTCCTACTTTTTCTGGCCAGTCCTAATAAAACCAGTTCTAAAAATACATTTTCCCTGAATGTATAGGTACTTTCATAGTATTAAGTACAACTTTCATAGATGTGACTTTAGTTTGCTCTTAGGTTTTTGAATTAAATTATTGATTATAAGTATTCCTGTAATACTTGCACAGTTTATGAAAAAATAAATGCATAAGAAGACTAAATTAGGACAAAAATAAGAGCAAACATCTGGTACTGAATACACATTATTCACCTAGAATAAGATACTTTGACCACAGCAAATAAATATAAATGGAATGGTACAAATTCCATTTATAAAGTGAATTTTCATAATGTGAGAGAATTACCACATTTTATTGCTGTAAATGGTATATTAGAGTTTTTGCCTCTCCAAAATGCCTGATTTTTCTGATTATTTCTCATGAGAATGCTTCAAACCTGCACATTTTGAATGGGTCATCATGCTCAATTTTTTTTCATCTTAAAATATAGATGGGGCAGTGACCCACAGCTTACTTTCCCTGTAATCTCAAGTCATATTATAGGAAAGATTTAAATTGACTGGTTTTGGCTGTACTGAAATGAATTGTATTGCACTACTACAGAACAGCTTTTCAGTGCATGAACTCAGTAATCTGCTAACAGGAAACTGGGAAAATCTCTCCGAGTATACATTCAAAAGTCTCATTGTCACGAGAACTCAACTTCAGATCCATTTGGACGTCTGTCCGCATTTTGAAATTGAGCTTGGCTGTATCAGCTGGCCCAACTGCTGACTGAGATGATGATAGCAATAAAAACTGGAATAGCAAATCCTGGCACACAGCTTTCCCTGGGAAAGCGATCAGTCATTTTCCATCTTTGGCTTTGATCCTCCATTGGGATCCTTCAGTGCAGAGCCCAGACCCAGGGAAGAAGTTAACAGATCTCTGCATTAAGCTAATGCCACTCCGCATGGAGACAGGAGTAAGCACTGCTAATTCTTTATGTGAAATGGGGCCCCTACATACTGTATATGTTAATGGCAAGCTGTAAAAGCTCTGTGTGCTGAAAACCAGATTTCAAATCTGCTGACCTGTGGCAGGTCCCCTAGTGGGGAGCCACAAACGCACACTGCTGCATTTTTGTACTGGATTAAATTCCGGATCTAGACTACTATGTGACCAGAGACAAAAGGGAATAGAAAGTTCACAGGCGTGAATACCTGTCATCATGTGGTGAAATGAGTAGCAGCCTGTGCTCAAGAGAGGCTCAAGCCCAGAATAACAGAAGAACAATACAAACTGGCAGAAATATATGGGAAACTTGGAAGGTGCCTACATGTGCAATGTCTTTTCAGCAAGCCAATGCTACTGGTCTCACTCTGAGCACTTTTAAATGAAAATAGTTTAATATAATAATAAAAACCCACAACTCTAAGAGGAAATGACAGCTGTTGCAAGTAAATTTCAATAAGGGTAGTTCCCTGCTGATAAAAACTGGCACATCTCCATTCAT
This sequence comes from Passer montanus, assembly GCF_014805655.1. NCBI lineage: Eukaryota > Metazoa > Chordata > Aves > Passeriformes > Passeridae > Passer > Passer montanus. Next base: position 6,202,240 of record NW_024357613.1, on the reverse strand, counting down.
TTCAGTGCAACTGTGTGAATTAACATTGCCTGAAAATCTAACCCAATGTTTTGAACCACTCAAGAGCTACAAGGAAATACATAGATGGAAAACACTGGTAATTAAAAGGGTGAGAAAGAAGGGTAATTACTGAGGAAACAAAAATGTCATTAAAGGAAAAATGTATGAAGTCTATTATACAAATAGACAACTTGTGAGTGTTTTGGGATGCTTGATTTAAGTTCTATCAACATTTCTGTTACAAATGACAACAGGTCTGATAACCAGGAATAACAGAAAAAATGTCCTTGTACCACAGTGTACATGCCATTACCAAAATAGGATGCACCATGCATTACTAAGGCAAAGCTAATTCTTTTTCGATGGTAATTTTTCTTGGTGATTGTCACTGCACACAAATTTGTGAAAACACTGTAAACTCAGTGTTCCTACACAGACATGCACCATGTCTTGCCTACATGTAAACAAAGTCATCTTAAAAATAAATAAAATCTAAATAAAGTAATCTAAAATACACTGTAAGATCTGTATATAAAAAAAAAAAGTAGAATGATAGCTGATGATTAAGAGAGTTGAAGATATTTTGCCGCTGGCATAAAGTTTTAAGAACTTCTTTTAAAAGACAAAGAAAACAGAGATTTTCAGGACCAGATGTCTAGGAAGATCCCATTTGGATTTGAGCTACTTAAATTTGCAATCATGTATTTATACATCTAACAGAGCTTCTGTTTCCCCTAGAATCTGAAAATTAACTAGCTTTGTAGCATCTTCCTTGATCTGCCACCCGTGCCCTGAGGATTAGAGACTCCACCTGAGCTTGTTTTACAAGCATAACAGAAAAAATTAATCTCTGCTGGCAGCGATCCCACTGGGATACTGATGAATAATGATATCCCTCTCTTGCTGCCCTCTCAGTCCACTAGAAAAGCCACTCTAACCCAGCAACGTGGAAACCGCTGAAACCATTCCAGCTGTGGATTAGCAGGCAGTCAAGCATCCATCTGTTCTGTGTGAATCAAGGGAAAGCAAACATGCATTCTTATAGCTAAAGAAGTATTAAAAATTAGCATCTTATATGACTGCATATAGTAAATATGAAGACAATAATATAAAAATAAAATCTATTATCTACACATCATATTGTTTATAATAGTTTGTTTCCTTAAGCAAATGATAAACCAGTTGAATTAATCTCCTTAACCTACAAAATACTGTGCATTCAATGATTTAGTATGTTTAAGACAGAATTTCCTAATACTGTATGCATTGGTGGTACCTAAAAATTTTTTGTTAAGAGACGTGCATGCACCCATTTCATAAGCAAGCACGGTGACATCCTGCCCAGAGGAATATTTAAGAGGCCTGTTGTGAGAAGAATTTTAGCTGTTTTCTCACCCCATAAGGTGAGAGGAATACACTTGAGATATTTTCTCTTTCTGAAAACAAGCAGTTCCAGTAATCTCTGCTGGCTCGCTACTCTTTTCCATTGGATGACAGAAAGGAAAAGAGGTGGAAGTGGAAATGGGAATTTGATTTGGGCAACCCAATCAAATTGGTGATGTCTGATTTGATGCTTCCATGGAAAGAGGATAATGGCCTACTATAAATCAAGGAAAGCTGAATTTGAGCATTACCCCAGCAAAAAGTACTTAGAAAAGTGCATACTTTGACAGTTTCCACATACATCAATTCTAATACTTTGCTTGATGCCTGTCTTACATTTATTAAGTTTCAGAGGTGAAGAAAATGTGTAACCATTTGCTCTCTAGAAGTAACCTTCCCATTGTACAAGAAATTTCCAAATATATATGCAATTTTTTTTCAAATGCTTTCAATTTTTTTCAAATTCTAAGACCTTTTGGTAGCAAAAATCCCTCTGCAATTTCTTCTAACATTACAGGTAGCCTACCTAAGCAGCTGTGAAATAAAACATCTTGCAAATATTAGGCAATAGGAGGGGCCTATTTCTTAAATATTTCTGAATAGGAGGGGTCGATTTCTTAAAAATTCATCTCTGATAATACATAACATCAACATTTAAAGTAAAATTCAATTTCTGAAGCTAGACAGACCCCCATCAGGAACAAAACTAAAAAGAAAATGAGACAAAGAAAGAATCTAAATGCAAATAGGAAAATACAAGTGTCGGATACTTCATTAATGACTGATCAGTAATCCTCTTATGTTCTTTTTTTTTCTTTATCTACTATGCTAAAGGAACAATATATGCTGGATATCAATCTTGTATGATGTAATCATTTCAGCCAAACCAACCCTTATCCTGAAGTTTCTGTTCAAATCAGAGATCAAGCTACAATGTCATCCTCTCAAGAGTCTTACAAGCAATATTTTCTGTGCTGACAGAGAAAAGAATTTTTGTGCCTTTAAACAGCAGTCTGTATGGCCCAGTTGGTGTCTCTAAGTGAACTGTATTCTATGAGAACAAAGTTATCAATATGATTGTTAACTGTTACAACTTGTAGTACAATTGTATACATCTACCAAAGGCAAAGGCATTATCTAGAAGCCAATTAAGACAAAAGAATTGCAGAGTGCAGAAGGCCTAAATTTGCTTATCCGGCTTCAATTACAAACTGGGAGAAATAAAGCAGGTAGAACCTGAATTGACTTGCTAAATAGAAACTGAGCTTGTAAGACTTCCTGCTGGAGCATTTGGGACATGAGAACACACAGACATTGCTCAAAGCAGCCTTACAGATTATAAAACATGCAGCTTTACCATAATAAAGATGCTGTTGAGAACTTCACTTCTGTTCCAACAAACACAAACATTATTTCAACAAATATATTGTCTATTTGAAAACATACAGCCACATGACATGACTGCTGAAAAAAGCCATTCCTTCTCCTGTATGAATACTCCTGTATGAATACACTCATGCATACAACTCTGCATAATTTGAAACCTTGCATGACGGTGGCTATGATTCTGTCAAGCAGCAAGTAAAAAAGAAATCTTGTGTTAAAAGAGACAAACAAGTGAGTGGTCCATGGTAGAACTGCATGCAGCTTTGAGCAGTCAGCTAAGCCAAGCTTGCTATCACTGAACTTCCTTCTACCATAGGCAAACACTGATTTGCCAGAGATGGCAGCCAATGTTCACCTTCACCAGACCAGGACAGTGCTTCTGTCAGCCTGCCTCTCAGAATACTTTCCATTTGTATACACCAGTGTTTTGCTGCTATAACTGCATCCTGGTAAAGGAATTTATTTCCCCATTTTTCTGGTAGAAATGGTTATTAAAGCAGGTGTTCAAAATGGGGATATAGCCTGAGGCTACTGCTTTCTACTACCACAGCTATATACACTTCCAAAAGTTTTTCCCTTGCATGCTGCACTGCAATCACAGCAAATAAAAGAAAAAAAACTGAAAAAAACTCCTTATAATATATCCAAGATAACAGTTCTTGTTTAATGGCTTTTGTCATGGCAAATGTTTTTCAGAAACATTTAGCTACAACTTTAAAATAAGTTTTAATGTAGCTTTTGTGAGTATTGGTTCAGTTAGGTGTAGTTTTTTTTTTTATTTGGTTGGTTTTTTTGTTTGTTTGTTTTGTTTTTCCAACAGGCATATGATGACAGAAATTAAATAAGAAGATTTGATGGGGAAAAAAAGAGACCTATAAATTGGAAGTTAGAAATTCATGTATACTGGAGATGGAAAGGATTTGTATTTCCTGGTTTTGACTGTAATTCTTTCTTATTGATCCCATAAAAATGGAAGACTTATGCCATGTTGAGTTAGCTGTCACTGGTGGGCATTGTTACCTTGATTTACTAATGGACTGTGCTTTCCTGGGAAGGAAACCAGCATATTACACCTTCAAACGAAAGCTCAAACAATCATTTGGAAAAAGAAGACCAGGAAATAGTTGTGTCATGATGCTAGAAAAAAATTACTAAATTCAAGTACTACAGCAACATTAAAAACTGCTCCATCTACTGGAACTAGAGAAAAATCAAGACTAATTAAATGTGTGAGTATCTATATAAGTACTTTTTCTACTACGTACAAGATATTTTTGAATATACTGGATATAGATGATGAAATTTGGATGCTGTTGAAATGCATTGTAGTATTTTGTTTTGTTTTCATGAACCCCTACTTAATTTTAAAATTTAAGCTGTTAAACACAGTGTCATACCATCTACATGATTCAAGTGAGAACTGAAGCACAAATGCTTTAACATTAAAACCTGGAGAATATGGACTATACAAAAATTAAGTCAATTATCCAGGAAATGTCAGTGTTAAAGATGAACTTTATGCATTGAACAGTATAGATTTATTGTAAAGAAAAGATTTCATTGTAAGAGGTAACAGTTTTCTTCTGTTAAAAATACACAAAAATATTTATTCTATTACTAAAATATGAATAATGGCTGAGGCCACAGCACTGATGTTCATATTGTTGAGTGTACCATAGATGTGAAATCAGACATGGAAGTTCTTTACAGCCTAGCATGTAATAAATTGTTTTCCATCTGACATAAATTTTACATTATAAAATACTTCAATTATTGACACTGAAATGCCATATTAAAAAAGAATAACTTAATGAATATAGTTTTGCTGTGCTTTTATGCCTGGAAGAAAATCATAGTAGCACCTTTATTTTCTTCTAAATTAAATGCAAATATAATTTCACACTAACTGTAAACACTGACTGACTTAGGAAGAGTGATCTGATTTTTTCCTGAAATGACTAAAGAACAGAAACCCAGTTTTATATAATATCTTAAAAATTCCTAAAAGCAATGTTTCTGCTATGGCTTGCAGGGAAAATACTAAACGAAACAGATCGCATCAGCTTCTTTTTTTGACAGTATTTTTGTGAGGCATTAATTCCTCCTTCCCTGGTGTTTAAATAGAGACCTGTTGAAAAGATGGTTTATCACTGAGTCAAAAGCCTTTGCACCCCCTTCACAGGAGACCAAATCAGCAACAGAATCCCCATACAGAAATAAAATAATTTTAGACTGAGAGTGTAAATACTCACAAAGAACTGCATATTTCCCTGGTTGGAATAGAAATTGCCAACAGTGATGAAGAGGAAGTAAAGCTACAGGTTAATTGAGTTATCTAGGTTCTCATAGTACAAATACCTAGCAGGTAATGAAAGACAGATAAGGTATTAATAACTATACTAATTTTCTATCTATGTATTTTGAATGGAGAGTGCCTGTTTCATGAACTTCCTCCTTATAACTTCCAAGTCTGTGATTCCATCAATGACAGATTTTCTGCTGCTAATTCCAAATTACTTAGTCTAATACAAGCCAGTGTCACCATATCTATTTTCAGAAAGAAATAAAGGGAAGAGTCATATGGAGACCAAACTTCTATGTCTATGTTTGTATCACAGAAAGACAGACACAGATGTTCCACTATAACAAAAATACCATGTTCTCTCTCTAAGCTCCCTTTTCTAAGGAAAAAAACCCCTCTCTTATTAACAGTTTACATGAAAGACAGCAGTAGGCACATGAAAACCAACCAGTTCTCTTTTGTAGGCAGAATTAAAAAAAAAAAATCAGGGACAACATGGAAATAAAACAAGGGATGAAAGATGGGAATGATGTTCTCCCCTTCACTGTCTGGTATGGACAGGTATGACAAATTTTTTGCTCTGTAAATATTAACCAGACAACAAGATAAATTAAAAATCACCAAAAATCATGAAACTAGTGGATCTAGGTGTCACAGCCCTGATCAATCAGAAAGACAGACTTTCTTTCCTCAAGGCACAACAAACTGCTATTTGATTTTAAAAACATTTGTACAGAAAACGACAAGAATTACCCTGAAGTATCTATCATCATTTTTTTACCTAGACCTCTTTTTAATCTCTGCACCTAACTATCAGAATTAAAGGAAACAGTCTTTAGGCACCTTAGGGAAATCCAGCCTGTCAGTAATAATTCATGAACACTTTCTCATCAATAATACTTAATGCAAGAAGCACCATAACTCAACAGTGATTAAGCTCATTTGGATTACCACTGCCTAAGCACGGTTAGGAAAGCTTTAAAGAAAGCTCTACGGAAAAAATCAAACATTTTCTCTCAGAAAAAACCCCACCAGTCCACTAGTACAAGCCAGTGACAAAAATAACTGAATGTGAAGTTCCACCTGCTAACTGCAAACCCAAGACATCTCAAACATCTCAGGTACAGATTTACTGAGAGGAGCAGGGAAACCACAAGGGGATTTTCACTCACCTAGCTGAATCATTTATTACTGTATATTTCCAACATTACTGTTGGGCTGTGCCATGTGCCATGCTCCTGTTCATGTTATGAATACTCAACCCCTACACCAGAATGGGGAAAAAAAATAATTTGATCTTGCAAAATTCTGGCAGATGATCAAAATGAAAAGATAAAATAAAAACAGAGAAAAGAACAGATACTGGAGGAGACTATGAGTAGTCTTCCACAAAGTGAAAGTAAGTCCTGCTATTGCGTCTTTTTTGAGATATCCACCAACACTAGAAACTGGATGACTCACAACTACTTTTTCACATGAGTTGTAAAGATTCCTTGATCATTCACTGGTGATCAACCCTGAATTTTGAACACTTCCATTCAACATGCAAAACTATCAATCTGAAACTCAAAATCCCTTAATAAAACTCAGATTTAACCCCCTTAATGCAATCCTAAATTTCTGAATTCTTGAACAAAATCTTGCTTTTTTCCACAGTTTGTTTTAAACAAACTTTTGCTACTCTCCAAGTTAATTATATATTTGGTATATATATCCCATTAGAAAAGCAAAATCAAGATTTACTTTCTTCTAATTGTTCATGTCTGCATTCCTTATATACATCAGAAACTTGTAAAGATCTAAAGGTTTGTAAGCTTAGTTAAAACTCCAACTAAGAATACATGTTACATCTATGAAATCCTGCAACTGCATGAGAAATGCTTGGATGGTTATTCTCAAAAAACACAGTCCAAATTTGAAACTTGAAAACAGTAATCAGAAGAATAATCACAATTATAATTATTTTTGTAATGGTAATGGGCCTTTTTGTACTATAGCTACAGCTTTCAGTTTCAGCATCATTAAGAGATTCTTCAAATTACTTTTTAAACATCCTTTTCCCTCAGGATTTTCACTTATATCTAATTAGACTACTTACCCCATGCCATGTAATTCCCTATTGCCAAAACCGCTAAATGCTTCAATAAGAAGGAGGAGGGCAACAGTGGAGTGAGGCAGATGTAATGTCATTGGTTAACAATAGAGGTGTGAAGCAACTGCTGCAATTATAAAACTCATTAATGCGCAGTGTTTAGGGGGGAAAAAACATCCTTGGCAGTAACTGTTGAAATGGCATTTCTTTTCAACACTACATCAGATTGAAAAAAACCTTTCATTTTGCACCTTCAACAAGACAGAATAGTAGTTCCACTAGTAATTATGAGAATCAACATCCACATAAAAAGTAAGCAAGAGCTGTCAGCTCTAATGGCATCCAGCACTCATAAATGCTTTTCATCTTTAAAATTGATACACATGGCGCATTTTGACCCCTAAGCAATTTTATTTTTAGTCTCATTCCTCTTGAGATTGCAAATGGATAACTTACAAAACTTTATTATCTGGAAATTAAAAATTAGAAAAAATTAAAGCAAGATTAATGAACTTAAAATTTTACAATCTCTACCAAACATTAGCGTCCTAAGTTTCATCTACAATAGAAATATTTGCCAGTTACTTTTACAATTAATGAATGTACACAGTTCAAATAGACAAATTCAAACACTGCAGCAGTAGGTTCTTTTTCCATCATTCCTCTCCCATATCCTGGTCATCAGCTAAGGTAGTGTTATGAAATGCCATCTCTGCTAATATTCTCAAACTTTCCTTACCAAATTTGCCTGGAAAAAAAATCCTGACATGTCTAGGTGCAGAAAATTTTCACTAGAGAGGAGATTTTAAAGAGACAGCAGCTGGAGTAAAGCTCTCTTCTTGAATACTCAACACTATATTAGTTAACTTCTGTTCACATGTGGGTATTTCTTCTTAAAATTTCAGTTATTTTACATACCACATATCTAGGTATTGTGGATGATCACCATTTTGAATTGACCCGAATGCACTGAATTTCATTTAGTGTAATTGCAATGTTTTCTGGCAGCAGAACAACAGATACTGCAGGGTCAGTGATAGCAATTCCCCTATTTAGGCTGTCTAACAGTTTCCATTACAAAAGATTATTGTGGCCTTTATTTCTGAGCTGTAACACTCTGAATGTTTGCAGCAGGTGCTTTAAATTTATCAGGAAGAAAAGTCCCTGTACTAGAAAAGTGGTTTTCCTAGTCTCATAAAATGCTGATCAGGTTTTGTTCAGTTGCAAACTGTTGAATAGTGAATAGCACTATTTTAACTTCTTGTATTTCTCCTCAGAGATGTTCTGGCAGCATGCCGAAACAATAATTAATACAAAAGTAAGATATATAAAAACTGTAAGACAGGACTTGAAATTTTAAAGGTAAGACTTAGAAATCAGAATTACTGAACTTGGGTCACCTATATAATGTATTTAATGTAGCAGAGACTATAATAATATGGGGGTAGAAATAAGTTTTCCTGGATAATATTCAGGCACTTCTTGATTTGAAATATATTTATAGAAGTAGAATTATACTGTGTTGAAAAAGGAAAATCTGTAGTTGTAACTAGGTAAGTACTTAAAAAGGAAAATGGAGTAAACCTTGATTTTTTTATGGTGAGAATGTAATACTAACACAGGGCATCATACAGTGTGCCTGTGGCCTTGCATTGCACTTCTCTGCACACTCTAGATTAACTGTGGGAGATGCTGTTATTGCAGGTTATGACCTCAAGACTGGGAGGTGGCTGGGAAAAGGGAAAGCAGAAATTCTAGGAAGGAGGTGTTTCCCATATGTTTCCCCTACCCCTTAAAGCTGCTCTATCTTCCGGATTATCCCAGGACAAAGTGATGATGCTGCTACAGATTTAGTGTAAGCAGTCATTCCTATGGCATTTTAGTAATATACCCAACTTAGAAAAGACAAATATCAGATTTGTATAGATCCTGCACATTATAAAGGGATGTAAGAAGAGAAATAAGTGTATAAAGTAATTTTGATGTACTGATAAGATGAAACACTTGAAACATCAAAAATTATTCAGATATGTTTCTCAAAACAATAATAAAAAATTTAATTAGAGATTGGAGAGAAAGGCTCTTCTTTATTTTGCATGTTTTTTTCATATACTTGCGTTTTTAAGAATAGAATATATATATATTTAAGAAATATCAGCACTTACTGTCAGAATTAAGAGCAATTCTTCAATACTGCTTTCAGGTTTCAACTGATCCTTGAACATCCCAATAGTTGGATGCTTCAAATAGTAATAGGAGGCGATACGGCCGTATGTCAGTGGCTCAATGCTGCGATTGTCCTGTGAGAAAAAGAATCAAACACACAGAGATCCCAAGGGGTTCAGTCTAATGTGTTCCTACACAACTGTGAAACACGTTCAGACTACTTTTAAGAGAGAACACAAAAAACAATTCAGCATTATAATTTAGGCACAAGAGCTTTCAATGTAAGTCTAACAAAGGCAAACTGTAACATCGCCCATCAAGAAGTATGTATCTAGCTGTTCACAGCTCCTAGGAGCGTGTATCTTACTGAGTCTTGTAAGGCACAGATTAGTCTTACCTCCCCAACTTCAATACAGTAGGAGCCTTCCAAATCAAACAGGGATTTCTCAACAAGACTTGAGAGGTACTTATTCATAGTGTCATGGCTCACATCATCCAAGTTATAGTAACTAGATAAAAGGAGAACAGATGCATTGCATGAATATTTTTTACAGTCTGAAGATTTTTAACAACAGTGTCTTCTAGGAATACTTACAAGACTTCTACAACATACGCATGAAACAGTAAATATCCACATTAAACAATTAAACACAGTGCTTTACAAAGATTAACAAGAAATCCATGATTCTTAAATGGTTTGTGGGAGTAACCAATATAAGACAAGCATGTATATATGAAAGATGGCAATTGGTCCATATGTTAATAGAAAGGTTGATACAAACAGAACTGAATGGGCTCTATTTTGTTAGTGGGAAAATTTTACTTTCCTGATAAGTGTGAAAGTGAACGAGCAATGCTAACACAAGTAACAGTATTTTAACTTCAAGATGAAGGAAGAACACCCACCCAGGAGAGCAACTGTCCTTACATCCTGCAACTCTGAAAGTAAAACTAGGCATACATTGATATCTCCTGAAAATGTAAACTTATATAAATCCAAATGGTGGTGTTTGTTGGTACAGTTCTGTGATATTTTATTCTCAAAGTTAGAATTGCTAAAAAAAGGAATAGGGTATTTGTTAATATGGTTCCTTCACATGCTCATTGTCAGACAAAATGTTTAGGTAAACTATACCATCACAATGGCTTAGTTCTCTATATGAAGGAAAAATGCTTATAAAGTGGGCCAAAATGCATTTTCTTTTTATGTTAGCATATAAAAAAGACACAGTGATTGAAGTTTGCACTCTTTAACTGTAGAGGTGGAGGTGTATTATAAGATTTTACTCATATAAACCAACATGATTTCAGTGGCAACTTTTACTCCAGATAAAAATGCAGTAAGGACTTGTGTCCCTAGATTCAGCAAAGGCAGCAGATCAGAAAGCAACAATTAAGTTCAATTAGTAATGAGTATGCTTAGAAAGCTTTAAAATTTTGAATTTAAGCAGAGTAATTAAACCATGCTATTTCAAAGCAGAATTAAAACAAAGATAAAATCTGACAATTTACTGAATTGTTAAAAAACAGAATAAAAAAGGCAGTCATTGCTCATTTAATTCTGTCAAATACTATGGCAGAAATAGACTATTGAGATTGTGCAATGATGAAAGATGCTCCTTGCTTTACTAAAATTTACTACTCTTATGATGTACTCAGCATTCCCACTTGAAATAGCCCCACTGCAATCAAGAGTGGGTTCTTTCAATGCTATCTTGTGCAGGTGAACAACAGGCTGCAAAAGAGCATGCTGAGATTCATTTTAGCCAATTTTACAAAGTTACTGCTGTACCTGAGTTCATTTTTTTAAACTCCTTTCACTGTCACTGAAAAGAAATGTGCACCTGCAGAATGCTATTCATCTGAAGTATTTTAGATATCTACTTCAGGATGAAGCAAAACGTAATCACTGATTAAAAAACCAAAACTTTAGACAACCAGTTCAGTTGTGGATGTTACATTTGGGCAGATGAATCCCATTCTCTGAGTTAAATTCTACATCATTTACTGTAATGCTGCTGCTTGCAAATTTCAAAAGATGGAATTAAATTTTATAAGCTACAAACATCCTCACTAACTGCTTAATTTACATAATCTGATTTGCATTATTATTTTCTTAAACAAAGTTTTTACCATACATCTCTTTAAATAGCAGTAGCATAACTGAAAAAGCCTGAGTGCTGAATAGCAATATTGCAATGCCCAGATATTTTCCTCTTGCTATTAATTCCAAACTATGGGATTAATTCTCTGAAGCTTTGAATATTCACTTATAATTGGGTAAAGTTGGAATAAACCAGTACTATCATAAGAAAAAGTTTTAAAAAATGTGTTCTGATACCAGCCAGCTACATGAGACAACTGCAAAGCACACATACACAGCAGTGGAATATTCAACTCTGTGACTTTTTATATGGGTTCATGCTGAGATGATTTGAAATACTTACAACACACCTATAGTCCAAAACCAAACCAAACTAACAGAAATATCTGTATTGAATTACATGTTTTATGCAGTAGCCAGCCATATATTATCAGACTCATGCAAAGAAAACTCATTTGTTGAAAAATTATTCTAACAGTTGTTTTTTTTTATGCAACCTAAATTTCATGAGTGTCCTTTTAAATTAAGTGAAACAGTGATAATACAAAATGGTCAAAATTTCTATCTGCCCATTTTATTTGCCTGACATCACCAATCACATTTATTTTCTGGTTATTAGCAGGAATTACTTTGTCAAATTTTGTTTACCTTCTGAAAATAATTGAGCAAATTAGCTAAATAAGTTGTTTAAGGAGGTGAAAAAAATTTCTATTTTATACTCCTAAACCACTAATGAGTTGTTATTAGTTCTCTCTAAATTGATAGAATACTCTGAAATGCTTATAATTAAGGCACTTTGTTGTCATGGTATTCAGACTTCCACCACATAATTTCAGCATCTCTATTTGCAGTACCATAACATTCAGGATGAATACTGATAAAATGGAAAAAAGGAACATGGGCAATACACTGAAATTCTTTCCTGAGAATGTAATTTAAGACACTAATTCAAACAGGTTTGTGATCTTGTTCTCTGACTAATTTGCAGAATTTCACTGCAGTTTACTAATTTATCGTCATAAAGGAATTTATAATATCTTTCAAATTATTTTGTGAATTTTAAATTTTCTGTTTTATAATTTGTTGTTAAAGGAATGAATATGTAGCTGCCTAGTGGAAATAAAACAATGTAAAGAAAAATCTTGAATGGTTTGCAATCTTGAGTGAAGTGGTACCAGTATGTTTTAACTACTGTCTGTAATGAGGCAGATATAATTTTGAGCACACCCACAGGAGCTTCTTGGTCATTGAACACATTTTCCCCTAATAAAAATCAAAGCCATTCATCTTGAAAGACTGTTAAAATCATTAGTGAAAACAGAGGTATCATGACATTAGATTTCAATGCTCAGGAAAAAATGCAAGTTGAATTCTTCATGTTGGTATGTTCCAAGTATAAAAACTGCATAATACGTGAGCTCCTCTATGAAGCAATATTGCCTAACTATTTAATTACAGATAAAGAATAAAAACAATGCAGTTTCATGCTCACTGCATTGAATCATCTAGTCATTAGTTCCCCTTTGCTATAAACAGACAGCCCACCTTTTTATCAGCACACTATTTCATTTATTTCACAGTGAAGCCCAGTTTCACAATAATTGACTTGTCAGAAGCTCTAATTTATGAGGCTGGGCTCTGTAAGCCTTCTCCTATATTGGACTCAACCTGCACACAAGCAGGGTTGAATATTTACAATGCTGTTAACAGGTGCTGAGTTGTTTAATGATTCTAATAGCCAGAAGCGTACTGAGAAAGCCAGCGGGATCACAATTACAGGCTGTTTGAACACAACAATTACTCGTCCCCTGAGAGGTGTGAAAGTCAAAGGCAGTTTTATCCTAACAGCATCTAGCACATGGGCTAGACAGGCTAACTTCCATTAGTAGTCCACGGGGAAAAAGCAGTAACAAACCCCTAGGTATCATAAAAATTTACAAAGTATGTAAAATTTAAACAATCAAAAGCTGAAGGAACTTTTTATTGTCTATTAAATAACATATTTAAAATCCCAAAACCTTGTAGAGATTAGCAAGAACAACAAACTGTGAAACATGAACTTATTTCTCTAATCTAAGGAAGTGTGGAATTTCATCAGCTGAGACAGACAGAGAGACGTGCAGGAACATAAAATGTAGATGAAGTTACACAAAACATTTAGGATTTAATGTGAATGGTGGCAATCATTTCCTGTTTAGCTTATGTAAACCTGACCTGAGATCTCTCTGGGAAATTTTTCATCAGCCTTGAAATGGTCCTGCTATAACTGTCAATGCTGTGGAGTCATTTGTTACAGCACCATGTTTTTTATGTTCAGATTATACGGTGGTAATAGTGACACACATAATGAAAATCGGTGACAAGAGTCAGCCAAAAAATATTAAAGAAGAAACTTGCTAGTCAATAGGTTGTTTGAAACAAATGCAAGAAACAGCAAATCCACAGCATACATTTGATAGCAAGAAAGTGTGCTTTCTGAGATTTTAGAGTTCTGAAAGCAGAATTTTGTTATTAAAAAGTGTGGGGGAGCATAGGTAGTAATCTGGGTCCCTTTACTGCAGTCATCATTTATATTTACTTTCATCAGCTTCAGCAGCTGCCATCTCCAAATAGCACCATGGAAATGGTACAGAGTATATGGCACAACTGATGAATCTTAACAGCCAGAGAGAGATATGACTTTAAGTACCAACTCACTTTTGTTGTTAAGGCATTACTGACTCTGGAGTCTGTGACTGACTTGCAAAAAGGCATTCCAGAGTGCACACATGCTGCAGACAGTAATGCCACCCTGTATTTTACCTCTATCATGTTTTCCTGTATCCATGTCTTTGCGTATGCCAGGTGGGAAAAACAGATACATTGCTATCTTTACTCAGCTTTTAGTATACTGTACATTGTGGTCATTTAAGAGGAACAAAACCAAGTTCAATTTCTCTGACATCAGCAAAGTATTTACCCCCACATCAGTGCTTCTAATTATAACATTTGCAAGACAGTTTATCTCCCAAGATGCATTCATGAGAGATGAGAGGTCATAGCCAAACATAAATTTGCTCACATATTGATAAGATTTTTCTTTTTACTATCATATGTTCCAACAGATAATTTTTACAGATAAATCATATCCAGGAGTAGGAAGAAAATGATGGGAATTTTCTTTCTGGATGGAGAGATGCGGAGTCTTCAGCTTTGTGTTGTTACCCAAGATGCAGCAGACTGGGAAGCAGGAGGCAGCTCAGACATTCAGCAGCCTGGGGCTTCCCTGTCTGACAGACTCAGCAAATCTTTATCTGTCTGAATATTTGGTAAAACTAGACTATGAACTACATTCCTGTACTTTCCACATCACTGTGACCCTAATAATTCCAAAGAACAAACTCTAGTTATTAAATTCATAATAATGCCTATAGCTGTCATTTATTAAATACACATACATGCATATATATCAGTACATGCACATAGGTCTAAATGCCATTGTAAAAGGAGGAGTTCTTTGGTAAAGTCCTTTGTGAAATATCTGTTTATGAAAATATGGTTATTAGTAATCACTGAAGTACAAAATACTTGCACATTCTAGCTTCTGTAAGTTTAGCTACTGTCAAAATTTTCCATTTTATCTCTTAATCTTAGCTAATTTAACTTCAGTAATCTCCTTTCTGACACACTTCCAAATTAACCCTAAAATTCTGAATAACTGTTACCAAAATACATAGGTATTTCATTCTGACTGACTTTTACCATGATATTACCTGTCATCATAGCAGCAGAAAATATATTGGACCAGTATATAACCATAATTTGTATTCATCTGTTTTATTCACATGCTCAGATAATCATAATGAGAAAATGAAATTTAAAGTAAAACATAAATGTATGATAAGGGCATCATCAGTCTGAGACTATAATTTATACTGTATCATTCATTCACCCCAAAAAACTTTGCAAAATTGATATCAAAGGAAAAAAATCCGTTCATAATAATTCTCAGAATGAAATAATAAAAGATATTTTTTCAGATTTTCACAAGGACTTTACACAGAAACTGGTTTTGTAAGTGTGCACATGTACACATATGCACTCTCACATATAAATACATAAATAGCCATGCACATTTTAATAATGATGTGAAGTGTGCTCATAGGATATCTAAAAATTAACTTTCCAAATGAAAGCTGATTCTGCTTAACTTTACATATGTTGTAAATTTCTATTTCTCTTTTACTGCACATGTATCTGGAAAACATCATAACCTGATTTACAGAAAATGTTTCTCATAGACATTTCTCTTTTATAGAAAGTCACAATTATAATCTTTTATAAGGGTAAAAGAATGAAATACCCAAGGTATTTCAGCCAAGGAATGGAGATAGATGAGCCTGTCAAACTAGCCCCTTGCAAAGAACAAGGCCCTTTGCTGATCCGTGTGCTATGACCTTGACTAAGTAAAGAACGTAGCGACTACAGCTCCATGTGGAAAGGGGTACATGTTGTTGTAGTACATGTAGTAGTACAAGTAGTACAGAAACTGTGAAAAGTTCTGCACTTACGATTAATGTTTTGAGGGAAGGGAAGAACAGGGAAGAAACTCTGGATATGGAGACTGAAACACTTTGATAAAAATTTCATTTGGACCACCCCTGTCATTCATGTGTCATCTCCTGAACAGGATGAGCGTGACTAGTTGTCATGCATCTGAACTAAACTAGCACCCAGCTACCCTCCTTCCCCAAAGCAACAGCTCCATTACACCTCTTATCTAGACAGTTAAAACCCATTCCACAGAGTTTGAGAGGCAGGGGTTTATCAAACAAGAAAATTACAATGGTTTGATGAAAAGGAGTATTTTAATATGCAATGATTTTCCACACCATTAAAACAACTACCATTAGAATTTTAACAAATTATCTGCGATTTTTGCCAGGAAAACTTTCACCATGACTTCATGTTTAGAAGAAATCTGGATACTTAGAGGAAAAAGATACTTGGATCTCTATCCCACAACAAAGGTAGATTACCATTACTTCAATAGTACAAATTGCAGGCATTCAGTAAGGCACTTTATGATACTGGATTGGAATAGGATGATCCTACGTTTGTTTATGCAGCTTTAATATACAAGTAGCTAAAACTGGCAATAAACGAGAATATAAATCTTCTGCATATTATCTAAGCCCATTATTTTGGGGATTTACAGCACCACATGCAATGACTTTTATACCAATGAATCCCAAGGCATTTTACTAATCATGCATATGGGAATTACTTATTCACCACTAAGGTAGAATCACCTGCTGTCTGGAAAATAGTTCTTCTTTCACAGTGCAGAGAAAGTCAACAAAATTGCTTTGGGGCAGGACATGATAAAGAATAAAGAACTTGTCAAGTGACAAGGAATGGGTATTGCATAACCATCTGGACTGAAAACCAGCAATTGTGCTCCTATTCTTTTGAAAAAAAACCCCCAAACCCTAAAAGCTTTGTATTATTAAGAGCCACAAATATTTTTTGTTTGATAATATCAATCATTTCATATGTTCTTTTATGGCACAGTAAACTCCATTACCATAATGCAACTTATTCAGGATTATCTCAACAAACACTGACTTCTGTTTGTAAAACTCTTCAGCTTTCCTTGGATTTATCTCATTCAAACACTGACCACGCTGGAACTGCTTGCTTGGCTTTCAGGAAGTCTGAAAACACCACAGAGAGTAGGTCCAAGAAAACTACTAACTAAGTTTAGTAGCTTTGGATTTTGGATGAAACTTAATACTGTAATCATGTCAAAGAATGGAATGCATGCACATCCATTACATTTGTGCTCGGCATCTAGAAATAATTTGACAAACTGTTTGACAGAGTAAATAATATCCTTATTATTTTTTCCCTGCAGGACTAAGTACAGAAGGAATGCAGAGTACCTGTGTGGATAAAGAGCTCAACTTGTCAATTGTTCCAACCTGTGTGTGTGGTGTTCCAATGCAAGACTCCAATTTCATGAGAAACTTCATTATTCATTCCTATCCTGCTATGGGATGGGTGTGACTAGTCAAGATCTGTTCATCTTGGTTGTCACTGCAAAGAGTCTACATCTCATTATGAAGTCCCTTTTTTTTGCTCCCCCTCCACAAATTTCTTCCCACCTCAGAATAGCAGAACTTTTGCTTTGAAGTAGAAATTGTGATAACTCCAGATTTAGCTGTCCACGACAATAAAGAAACTGCTGAGAAAAACTGACCAGCAGTCAACATGTCCACCTCATACTCAAGTGGAAATCTTCTTTTATATTGGGAAGAGATTGCCTATTAAATCAAACAATATTTGTATATTCCACACTTACCTTTGGCCTATATATTATGTCTTAAAAAAATGTACCTACCACAGACACCACATGATCAAAGCTTGCCAAAAGCAAATCAACTACAGCATTTTACCAAAGCAATTCAAGAGCAAGACATTTTAAAGTAATAGTACTTACTCTTTATACTAAAAAAAGGATAAAATATAACATTTAGAAAATCATAGTTTAACTCTCAGAGGAGAAATACCCTCCCCATAACTGTATGCATTGTGTCAGCTATGAAGTAAGAAAATTGAAAATGCTTTTAGTTTATAGTTTTAATGCTCTGCATTTTTTATTTCTCAAGAAGACTAGATGGAAATTGTGTTTGTTTTGCAGGATATTCTCAGCATAGGACTAGATGCCGAATTAAAAACTAATGAAGACTTAAAAATAATTAAAGGAAAGTATTTTATCACCTGCAGGCTCCCAGCAGCACTTGCCCATAAAGTACCTGGCAGAAAATTTGGCCAAATGCTATGGACATTAACATGATTTCAGAAATGCAACACGCTGAAGTACATCTAAAAATATTTAGATGTACATCTAAAAATATGACCTAAACAGTTAATTCTTTATTTGCCACATTATTTTAGTGGGTGAATGATCACATGACAGGTAACACACCATTTACCCAAAACAGCCTTGTGGCAAAGGCAGGCTATACTGGTGGAACAGCTCAGAATGATCTGCATACCAGCTGGAGCTAGGCAGGATGATAGCAATCACTGAAAATATTGCACACATGGTTTCACCAGGGTACCCTAATGAAAGCAAACGTTATCACAGAGAAACAGCTGATAGTTATTCTCTCATTTATTAGGAAAGTCCAAGTCTTAATAAATTTTCTAAAGAAAACTGAGCAGAACATACCAATGTGGTAGCTAAAAAAAAGGTATTGCATTATAAATACAATATCTAAAGGAATGTGATAATCTGGAATTTTATTTTAGGGTGCTGATGTAGTCCTCTCAATAAGGTTATTTTATTGCTCTAACTAAGTTGTAAAGTTATCTGCCAAAAAATGCATTTATATTTAGGGTAAAATTTATAAAAAATATGTGCTCATGAATTTTAATCCACATGTGGGCCAGCAATGCTCCTACACTGGAGATTTTTAAGTATTCTAGGTTCCAACAGCAGACAGATCACCTTTGCATCAATTCTAACCTCAAGTTACCTGGAGATTAAATTGCCTTTATATTGTATACTTACGTTGGGTTCATTATAAGTCGACGGAAGAAGTAAGTCCAGGTGATATAATCCATTGCGTCCTGCTTAGATGTAATAGTTCCAGCAGCAATTTCAGCATTCAAGTGGTCAGCCAACACCTCTAACAAGCTGAAGAACAGGAAACAAAAGGATTTAGCTGACTTTACAATCACAAAGACAGGTAATATATTTTGCAGAGTTGTCCATTAAAAGGTTTATTACTTTTAATCTGAAAATATTATATATTTATCTTCCAGTAAAAGGAAAGAGGGGAAGAAAGGGGAATGTAATTGCAAGGTCAGTCATCTTCTTTACATGATAGTGGAATGAAGCTCAAATTATTTTTTGATTGGACAAAGAATGCACAAGTTTAAATCATTCATGGAACTTATTCAGATGGAGCTACTCAGTTGTAACTTCTGAATATTGTATGTTGACCATATGATCATGCTGATTTAATCCAATAGAGAATCATATGGAAAGACAAACAGGAAATGAAACAGTGGCAATAGCTTAGCTAATACTTGACAAATACTTCAGGGCTATTAAAATTACATCAAAACTGCTTGCCCCGGATTTTGCCTCATCTTCATCCAGAAAAAAAAAAAAAAACAACCCAAAAAAAGAATAAGAGCAGCTACTTTTACCCAGAAACAGAATAAAAAAAAGCAGGTTTAAACGATTCTTAAAAAATAAAATACTCAGTCATTAAACAGAACAAAGACCTCCATTAGGGTATCTAATGAGATCATGCTTGGCTAGAGTTCAATCAGAGAATAGCAAATATCCTTAAGGTTCAACCTAATTTTTCTTGTATTATATCCTTTTTCTTCTCCCAATGTTCTTTTCCTGTTGCTAAAAGTAAAGAATAATCTGGCATGAGTAGCTGTTTTACTGCTCTGTACTGGTGACTGCATGCTTCTAAGGGTCAGAACTGCAGGCATTCTACACAGATTGTCCAACAGAAGCTGGACAGATGACTCGATTGCTATTCCACAGTAATGGATTTCTGGATTTTCTTTTGTTTCTCATGTGCTGTGTTTCAGGCCCATAATCAGGGAGAGCACAAGGACTGTTATGAGTTGAGTACTCAAGTCTTACAATTAAATATGTAAATAATGGCTTTTAGAAAAAATGTAAATTAAAAAACTATGAATTTACTTTTACAAATTGGAAATACTACACAAAGCTGATAAATCTGCTCTTTGTTAAAACAGATGGGAAAGCATTCCAAAACTAAAAACCCCCCAAAAAATCCCAACCAGTATCCCTCTGAAGATACGAAATACTTGATCATAAAAGAGACTAAGACAAACCTAAGTTACATGGTTTACAACCTACAGAGAACTTAACAAGATTGTTATTAATATGTGACTCTATGCAAATTTATAAAATATTCTTTTTTTAATAATAAAAATTGGAACATATCAGAACTACAAAGTAAACATAAAAACACAAATAGAGTTACTAGTAATATAGAGTATTTATAGTCTTCCAAACATGAACAAAGGTGTGATTACCACTCTTATATGGAAGATATCATTTCTTTCTTTAGAAACATCACTTCCCAAGGAATAGAGATATTTCTTAGTTTATGCTAATGCCATGCAGTCTGGATATATCATCAACATTTTAATCACATTCTTTTCACTTATTAGCTATCATTTTGAAGAAGTTCAACTCCTAGACTTATGTGCTAAGTGAAATTTCTATGTTAAAAACGTGTGGTTTCCTAAGGAAATGAAGTGTATGTTTCCACATTCTTTGTTTGCAAAAATTGTATGTCTGTCTGTGCACCACAGAAATTAAGTTTCAAATACACCAGCCCATTTCAACTACATTTCAAAAGTGGATTGCTCTCTCAAACTCCAACAAGTTTCCTGAGCAGACAGAGGTCCCATTATCACTTATGTTGAGGGATAAATTTTCCTTACAAGAACAATACTGTGAATTCTTCGCCACTGAGAAAAGCTTTCAGTAATGTCCATGCTTTATTAGATGTCTGAGCATTGCTCCATGAAACATTCCTCTACAGGAGACCAATGTAACTAGTTTGGCTTCTCATTGAACAACTAAATATATTAAAAATATCAAAACCAAAGCACAGACAGAAAACTCTTCATCAATTGGACAGAAAACTCTCCATCAACTAGGTTCCAAGAGGCTGCAAAAAGGTGCTGTTTCTACACTTCTCACAAAAATCTTGCAATTTTATAGGGAAAGATATGTTAAAACTGGTTAGTAAGAGTTTACACCATGTAAACTTGAAAACTGAACTTATTGCACTTTTGAGATTTTCAAGAATGGTTATCGATAATGATATAAATATTCTAGGTAAAAAGTGCTAGAAACTCACCTTGTTTTTTTCCTATTAGTAACTTCCCACATAATTTCAAAGAGGGTTTTGAGGATCATGGATAGTTGTCCTAAACACTGCCCTTGAAGAACAGTTTGTGCTTTCACATGTCTGAGACAACACCGTTAAATGGAGAGGCAGTTGTGGCATTATTTGGGAATGGACTCATGAGCTCAGCAGTGCTTCAAAACTCATGGAAAAAAGGGTTTTTATACATAAAGATTGGTAATTTCTTTTTTAAAATTGTCTTCCTCTTGACCTCAGTGTTTAGGACTTATCCAGCACAGGAATTTTGTTTCCATTTCCTCTATCCCTCATTTATCGTACTGCTTACAATTTGATCAGCTTTTCTGATTGTTTTATCTTTACCTTGATTCCACTGGGAAAGGTTCATAAAGGAATTTTTTGTAGAAGTCTTTCTTAATATCATGAACTAGAATGACAGCTTTTCCTTGGTCATCGAACTGTGGTCTGCCAGCACGCCCCATCATCTGAAGCACATCTGCCAGAGAGACAATAATGTATAAACCAAATATTTGTTTGGATGTATAAACAAATGTATTTATGTCTGTATAATGTACAATATAGGTTTTTTGCATTATTTTGGCCTTGTATGCCCTATTGGCTTTGACACTACTGTTTTTTTTCCATCTCAGATAAAGTTATGATGAACTTCTTTCTGTCAGAGACAATCTTCTTGTGTACTTAAAGACCACCCATGACAATAGAATCTAGGCTTATATCTAATATAAATTGCCTTTATTCTCCTTTCATCCCACATCCATTCCTCATTTTATCACATGCAATTGAAGATGATGAGTAAGAGAACTCATGAAGGCTACAATGACAATTGTCTATCATTTCCTAATTTTCAAATACTTGACTTCACACTTACACAAGTTCCTCATGTAGGCTTTTCTGCTAGATACAATTTCCTAGGTTTTGAATGTTTTAGAGATAAAATGGTATAGGCAATTTCTAATTAATAAGCACTATTTTATATTTACCACTTAAATTATATTAGTGATTATCACTGGAGTGGAGATGGTTTCATATTGTATGTTGTCCTTACATCACACCATAATATACTGATTTAAAAGCTCGCTCAGACACGCTACCTACACACCATTATTTGTAAATACTAATTAATGACTTCAGTAAACACTGAAAATACTAGTTTATGCAAACATGCTCAACTTGCTACCTGCCCCCAAGGATAAGCATGCTTATCATGTATTTGTTTGTCTTCATTTGAGAAGTGCATCTGTATAGGTTGTTTTGTGTCTCATTCACCAGGGCTCTGAATCCTTCTGGTACCTGCAACTGCTATTTCAGTTAGAAGAAACAATGGAAAGCAATACATACGTTTTACATCTTTATTTTACAAGTTTTAATGTTTTGTATAGTCTGTATGAGCTCTATCATACCTGCCCAGTATGTGACTTGCAGCACCGGGCGTTTTGAAATGATTTATTTAAGAATCAGTAAGCTTTTGGCCCAAAGCTCTGTTGAGGAAGGAAAATCCAGAAAGTAAAGAATGGGATACATCAACTGACCATAACAGGAGAAACAGACAGCCCATTTGTGAGTTTTTAGTAACATATTTTTACTTGTACACTGACTTGTATATAGAAAGCAATGTTTTTTATGAGTTTATTTCCTTTTATTATGAGTTTATTTCCTTTTAAACTCCTAAGTTAGCTTAGGAGTGACATTAAGATGTAGAATGAAACTAGTTTAAATCTGCTGCTTCTGAATAGGTGTGTACACAGGAGGGTGATGAAACAACTTCTTGCTGTTCTGTGTGGTGAATTAAATTGTGCATAATACCATATAGGAAATGGACTTAGCAAAAAGCATCAGGAAATTATTTTTGCCAACATCCACTATGTAATTATCCAAAACCAATATTTTCTTTACTGACTATATGTTGCTTGGCTGCTTTTAACCACTGGACTAATCTCCTGAAATATTAAATATGATCCAAGTGGCTGAGTAAATAAATTACTGTTAACTGAGAAAAAGTCCTCCCCAAAACCTCTGACTTCACTCAAAGAAGCATTCTTGCTTATTTTGAAATTGCTGAACACTCCAGAGTGATTCATTCTGCCCTCAGCTGTTTTCTTGGTGCCAAATGCATTCCTGACACAGAAAGGTAACTTTAGTAGGGAGAAGCCAAGTAATATCACGATGGAACATTGAAGGCATAACTTGAGGGCAGCATTAAAGGCAGTATTGTGAAACTTTTGGAAGTATTTCAGAAAGAAATTAATTACATTTTCATTTTATTGCTGCAGCAAAACTGTACTACCTATCCACAGAAGTTCCAGATGCATAAATACTCTCTAGAAAGTTAAAAATAAAAATGCTTTAGGCAAACCACAGCACATGTTTCTTTATAAAATAAGGAATCTGCATTTTCTGTTGCAGTGCAGACAACAAAATCTGAATGCTTCCATCACAGATGGTGGTATTCCATCCACCCCCTCCCCTGCCCCAAGTCTTACTGAAAATTCAGAAATTGAACAACACTCAGTGTTGAAGTTACCTGAATTAAAAATCATAATAAAGAGTGAAAGTATCAGCATTCCCTGAAGCCTTTGTGTGAACTTGTACAACAGATTCCTACAACAGCATAGTAAGTCTGCATTGTTTATTGAGTCTCTGAATTCTTTTAAATATATTATTTTCTCTATTACTGATTTCTGACAGCGCCGCGGATTCAACACAAAATTGAAAACTTCCGCTGATTTCTTTCCTCGCCGCTTTTCTGCGTTGAGTAATAAATGATCACCACCGCTCTCGCGGTCGGCACGAGCGCGATACGATTTCGCTGCAGAGACTGCTTTCACTAAGGTTACATCAGCCAAAGTCTTCACAAAATACAAGTGTGCATGGCTAAGTTCCCAGGTCAGACCAGAATCTTTGAAAAAGAGAGTTTGGTCTGGAAATTGATCCCAAGTTTCCTGCAGAGCACTAACCACTAAATTAAACTGTGTGATGGGTTACTTGAAGAAGCAACCCCTGTAGTATTTTCAGTTTGAGCTTTTATTATGTTACTAAGCTTCTCTAGATGAAAATACAGCACATGACTAAAAAGATGCAAGGTCTGTATTTACCTAACAAATACCAGTTAGATTGTCCTTAGGTGTACACATCGCTAGTGTAGTATAGGAACATTTAATAATAAACTTTCTCTTCAGAAAAGAGAAAACAGAACAGGAAACCTGGAATAAATTTAGCTTGTCCTCATTCTTCAAACTGAGTACCATCCAGACAAATATTCTCCCTGTCTGAACTCTAAAAAAAGATCTTCCATGGTTCACTTTTTTCAGCTTGTTGAAAACACTGCAGAACAGTTTATGAAAACTGGAGTTTACTGGAGCCAGAAAGCACCGAAAGTCTGTATCAGGCCAGAAATTCAAATATTTAATTTAGCTGCTTATTTCTGAAGTATCCCTTATATCACTGAAGATACCAGGCCAGTTAAGGTTTTTCATTTACTACCAAGTGACTGTATATACATTCTATTTTCTCATATGTGTGTGATTCAACTGTTGCATTTCAAACCATGGCTAAGTTTACTGTCAAAGATTTGTTTCTATTTAGAAAAGGTTTAAGAAATGAAAAAAAAACCTCCATGCTTGAGAAGTTCCTTTTATACAATTTCCTAGTTAACTAGATATAGAGACTTGGCTTTATACTGTCCCTTTAATTGTTTAATGTCAATTTTGAGTGATACACTTTAAATGAGTTTAGAATGAAAAAAGACTGGTGAAACATGATTACATAAAATCTTAAGAGTTCTCTTACAACTTGCATTAAACAAAGAAAAAACCCTTACCTCATCTCTCCTAGTCTTTATTCAAATTCAGTTACTAAATAAGTCAGGTAATTTGCATACGCTTGAAATATATTTCAGGATTTGAACATTTCCATAATTTATGTGAGTACCTGTAATGGGATAATCCACGTAACGCCTTGTTTTTCCATCGTAGTATTCTGTTCCTTTAACAATTACTAAATGAGCTGGAAAATTTACACCCCAAGCTAATGTGCTTGTGGCAATAAGAACCTAAGACAAAAAGAAAGATTAATGAGGTATATGTAACAAAAAGCCAACTTTTAAAATTCCATGTAAAACTCATTACAGCAGGATTCAAAAAGAACATGCGTACCTGGATTTTGCAGTTCACAAACAATTCTTCCACAGTTTTCCTGTCCCTTTCATGCAGACCTGCATGGTGCATGCCTATTCCAAAAGCAAGTGTCAGCTTCAGATTTGAATCTCTAACTGTGACTATAATGTCATTCATCTGTAACAGAAAGAATAGAAAGAATAATTGCATGCTTTAAAACAAATTACTAAGAAATTGTAAACTTTTAGGTTTCTTATATTTATTTCTTTGTTTTTGTAGTAACGATAATTTCCTTTATGCTGTTTATAAAAGCAGGAAATCAGAGCATTCTTCACTCTGAAAAGACTGGTTTTGTCTAAAAAAATGCTATATTAACAATAGGGGTGGAATACAAAATGCACATGACTTTATTGACATGCTAAGTAACACAGACAAGGAAATGAAAAAGCTGAAAATATCTTGACAGGTCTGGCAAATACTGTTCATTCTGTTCTGTGTTTGTTTAATGCAATCCCTAGTATCAAAGGGGTTAGGACTGGTATAAAAACATAGCAAATCCCTGCAACCAGTAACATAATAACAGTCATGAAAAATAAATTTGGCTTTCTCTAATGCCTTTGAACAGACAGACTATTCCTCAGTTTGATAATTTTGTAATTATTATTCATCAAGAAAGCTTCCTATTCACAGGCTGAAATGCAAATTAATTTGAAATTTTTTTGAGTGTGACTTTGTAATTTACAGACTCAAACTCAGCAGTGAAATCCAACATCTATTAAGTGTGTTCATTTAAAACTTTCAGAAGTAGAGATAAAAAGCTAATTTTTTTATTATTACTATTTATTTCGAATCTGATGTCAATGACTCTTGGAATTGTTTTTACTACTATCATTTAAACTCTCTTTCTTGCCTAGATTTTCAAGTAATAAATTTGATAATGAGCTTATTTTTTTTTTGTAGATGACCTCCATGAAAAGCCTCTTAAAAAAGAGGCCTCTTAAAAATGAAAGAAACTGTCTTGTTAAGTGATTCTGCCCTTCAAAATTATTTGTATTGTTTTATTTCTAAGGCCATTTATTATTTTATGTGATTTTAATATAATTAGAGCTAGGAACTTAAAAATTTATGCTCTTATTAGTGGTTTCCTGGTGCCACCAGCAGTGGCATGATGATATTGCATACTTAGGGCAGAATCATACTTAGGGCATGGTCATGGGAGGTATAGCCAAGGTTAGAGAAAAACAGTCATGCAGAACAAATTAGTCAGGGTAACTGAATAATTTGGACACAGTGTTCAGCCTCATCTCAGACTGAGTTCTCCAAAGGACTGAGACATGATAGCATCATGTGACTACAGTAATATTTTCATTTCTACGTAGGACTCTGAGGTGTTTCACTTCTGATGTTCAAGACCGTAACCTCTCTAAATATTTCCAGTGTTTTATAAATCTCAGAACACAATGTGAATAAAATTATTCACATCTCTAAACTCAAGTAACATGTTGCTACTATTAGAAAAAGAACCCTTAAAAGGTACAAGAAAATCTAGAGAATATAACAGCTCATATAAAAGATTTTAAAACAAACAAACAAGATTTTGTAAATCAATCAATTTTGTCAGGAAGAGTAAATTGCAAAGCATTAGAAAAGTCTATTGACTAATGGAACCACAACTGATGGCAGTAACAGGGAAACTAATTAAAACAAGAAATTGTTCAACTTTTGACAGATCAATCAATTTCATCTGTCAATAGAGGCTCCTAAACTTTATTTCCCCTCACAATGCAGTTGCCTGGATGCTCCTGAGAGTTTCCTGTACTATAAGGAATGGAAGGTTTGTTGTATAAACTGATCTAGCACGTATAAAAGAAAGGGGTGCTTACAAGAGTGAAAGGGTCCATGAAACACTCAAAAGAAAGGGAGCAGAAAGAAAAAAACCCAATGAATTGAGAAGTGAAGAGGAGATAAGTCCATTTAGGAAAGGGAAGCAAGAAGAGGGGTAGATAAGCTGAAAAGAGTAAAGAGATGAATGAAAGGAGGATATGTTAAGGGATAAAGTTTATCTCTCTAGATACAATCACCAAACCTTTGATTTCCCTAGTCAACATGTAGACATGTGACTTCAGTGTAGACAACAAGAATTATGACCCGTCTTAGAGAGTTTTTCTTCTAAGACTAAAAAATATCTGGATAAAATGGGAACACATATACTGTTTTCTCTACAATTATGACCATCAACATACAATACTAAAAATATTATCATACCTATTAATGATTTTTTTACTGCAGGTTTATTAATTTGTACTAGTACTGCATAGGCTCCTTAAGCCTATGTACACACTTTAAGAAATAATAACTGTATGTATATATTGAACAGGAAATTAGGATGAAAAAACCAGAAAAAAATTGGTAAATATGTGAAAAACAAAAAAATGCATTTAAATTTTAGTCAATTTTTGGATTCAAGAACTGACAAAAGACACTACATTGCTGAATTAGTTTTTCTTCTCTCCACCAAGAATCAGCATCCTATGATAGTTATGTTTTTAACATAAGGGAACGAGCAAATTCCAAAGACATTAATTTCATTATTCACATCAAAATAATGTGATATTGGGAAAATAATGAATCTAAACCCCTTTTTCCTCTAGAACAATACAGGGATCAAATTAGCTGATTGGGATTAGTCTGTAGTGGTTAGACTGCTCCTTCAGCACATGGGGTTTTACAATGAGAACCATTTCCAGTACACAACCTGTGCTAAACCTTTCTGCCATAGAGTTGCCAGCACAAAACATCCTAAATTCACACTGCTGGGAATTTATTCAAAGATGTTCTTCTTGCTTTTACAATCAGTGGTGGTTATTTTTTTTCCCCTCTGACTCGTATTACAGCGGCGGCCTGTGGTGCTGTTAGTCATACCTGCAAAGCAGTGTAATTTACCACAGGAAAACTAAAGAACCCTTAGCAGGAGCGCTGGCACATGTACTGCTATCCTGTCATTTTAGCAGCAGGGAATCCTAGTCATTTTTAGCTGACCCCTTACTTTCACATAAATCACTGTAATAAACATAACAGTTTTACCCATAGGCACAATCCAAGGCTTAAAATTCTCATGACAATTTATTTAAAAATGTAACTCCCTTATGTCAGTGTAGTGTAAGAATATTATAACTTTCTATTAAGAAATAATGGCACAATTAATAGGTTCATTAACCAGAAACAGACACAGCACTGTGACTATAAAACAAATCTAACATTTCTGAATTGTTATGACTCAATTACTATTTATCTTTCTGAAAACAACTGTCATGTAGTTTTACTCCCAGAAGAATAAATGAAATCTATGTTATCTTAAGAACAGAAAACAATATACTAAAATAATATAGGGAAATACACGTTGTACTGGCATTAAAAAAACCCCTGTACAACACCAGTGTAGGGAACTTAATGCCAGGAAGGGATTTTTCTCTGGACTCCTACACAAGCAGGATCAGGCACATGCTGAAAGGTTTGGCTATCTTTCATAGCTTTTTTTTTTTTTTTTTATGAACAAACTAAAATATCTCCTGAAAACCAATTTGGGAACCAGGTAGCACTGCAAAATATTTATTCTAAAAAATAAACTTTATTTCTACATTTTCTATTCAAATTTCTAAACAAACCAGATTTTTGTCAAACTACTAAGTAGTGATTTTCTTTGTTCCTGCACATATGTAAACTGTTGAACCATTTACTTTAAGCTAATAGAACTTTTTTTTATATTTTAAATTTATTATACTTAAAAAGCTTTTGTAGAAAGATAGGATTCCATTTAAGCAGATACATTACCCTGTGCCTGAAATACATTCCAGTCAGAGTATAATTCAGCAAGTTGATGACAATGCTGGCTCCAAAAGAAAGGAGGAGACCAGATTGGACAAGAATGAGCTAACAGATTGTGCAGCCCAATTCTGTCCCTTTGAGTGTGATATATTGTTTCAAGATGCTAAAACCCCATACTTTCTCAAAGCATATCTGTTGTGCTGGTTTTCCCATTTTCACAGAATCCTCATTATTAGTACTCTCTACTCTTTTCAAAGCACGTCAGACTCAGACCATATGCCACTGAATAATGCTTATCAATTGTCTAAAATGCCCAATAGAAGAAAGATCTGCCAAACAAAAGAATCGTGAAAGTTATGAAGTCTTTTACAAAAATAATTACATATTTCACATCTGCTACAGATGTTAAGTGAAATAAAAACATCTCCTTGTTATAACTAAATGTTAATTTTTATGACACACTTTTGTGTCATAAAACCAACATCTTGTAGAAGGAAGTTGAACTTCTATAATGACTGAAACACTTAGAAATCATTCTTGGGTACCCTCCTGATCTTTAAAGGCAGGAAAAAAAATCTCACAAAATTATTTTCGATGAAGAATTGGCTTATACTACAGAGCTCTCCCACACAGAACAAGCTGCCTAAAAAACCTCACATAATATTATTCAAGAAACATTTTAAAATGTGTTTTAAACAGTTAAGATATATTATTAAATAATATTTAATAATATATAATAATACATTAAAGAATTATAATACAATAAAACATTTAACACTAAAAGACACATTTAAAAGACAGCAATATGCCTGTTCATGACATAGACCAGATTCTTCTATTCCTGTTTTATAGCACAACATTACCTCAAAACATTAACATGGAGATAATCGGTTGTTAGATTTAAAGGTTAGAGAAGGAAAAGCCATCTTTTGTCTTTCCACCAATTTTTAGTATTTTCTTTGTTGGTGTTGGGTTTTTTCTTTGTTTGTTTTTATTAACAATGCAAATTGACTATTGGTAGAATTTAATTCCCTTTCACACATACAGCCATGTGCATTTCCACACAGTGTACAAACACACATGTCCTAATCCATAATCATTACACATGTGATTATATACTCACATGTCTAAAATGGCAAAATCAGGATGGGTCTGATTCATTCTTTTGGAGTCAATGAAGGTCCTTCATTCAAGGGCCCTTGAATTCTGTGGAAGCAAACTATTGCCTGATAATGGATGCTATTGAATATTACTGCAGGTATCTTTGTGCTAGAAGATATTAGTTATTTCTAGAGGTTTCATAAAGAACAGTCTTAACAAGATGCAGATGGCCAAATGATGCACAAAGCAGAATGCAAAAACCATTGTGGTTAAAGTTAAAACTATGTACACTGCTACATTTCTTCTCCCTCCTTGCACTGTAAATATTAAAGAAAAATAAATCCCAGTATCTGGACAGGAAATAAATTTTTAAAGAAACTCCACCAAACAAATAAGAAAACACCCTGCTTGTCTGCTGGTGAGAACTGCATTCTAACTTCAAACAATAAAACATAAATACTACTTTTGTACTTTTGTTTTAGGTTAAAAACAAAAGGCTGTAAAAACATTAGAGAAAAATAAATAAACTGAAAACTTGATTCTAATAAATTATGTTGTAAAAAGATTGCAACATTTTCTGCCACCACAGATGTAGATGCAATTTGTGACAGAGAAGGACTTGTTCCTCTTTAGTCAGCTCCTAATGAAGAACAGTATAACTGATCTTACCCAAGCTGACCATCAGAAACTGGTGGCACTATCTGTCTCCAAAATGATAATCTGAGCTATTGTCCCTTTTAACAAGATAAGTAATGGCTCACAAGCTTGAACATGACAGTCCTGGCTGACAAGACCAAATTAGAATTTTAGCTAGTAAGTGTATAATTAAAAATCCTCTAATGATTATAAAAAACCAAAAAACAAAAAACAAACAAACAAACAAAAACAACAAAAAAACCCCCAAAAAACAGAGTAAGCATAATATTTTCTTTTTCCAGGGGCATGTTGGCATCAAAGAACAAGAAAAAGAAATGAAGAACCACTCTATTTACAATGCAGTCTCCTCTTTGAGATGCACTGCCCATTCACATTTCTGTCATGATGCACCTGTGCTTCAAAAGCATGACCAGCACAATCTTTATAGAGTGATGTCTAATGAAGAATTCTTGCTATTATTGCAGATGGCAAGGAAAACAACTTCTGCTGCTGCTTCTTCAGTCTTTGCTGAAAAATAAACTCAGTCTCGGGGCACATTGTGAGAAATTTTGGAACGCATATGGACAATGCAACTTACAGAGAAATTAAAAAAACATCTCTAAGGCTTTAAAGGGAACTATTTTTTTTTCCTAGAGACTGCCCACTCATACTCTGGATGAACTGTAGCAGTGTTGTTTAAATCCTGAAGAATGTCTGTGTGTGCAGTTGGAAAATGTAAGGGTGAGCTTTAAAGCATCAGCTACAAATCCTGGTGAGTAGGGTATTTCAAACATCATTGGAGGCATCCTTGGTCAGATTAAAGTATATGTAATGCATCAGGTCTTTGAGTCGCCATTTCTTCACAAAAAAACCCAAACATGCACAGAGCCTCAAACTTAGTTGGATAGACTCTATGAAACAAATTTAACTATTTTAGTGCAGCAACAGGTCCAGTAGAACTGCAAAACTGAGCAATACTAGAAACAGCAATTTTCATTAAGTACTGGCCAGTTTTATGAAGATTGACTGCTGTCTCAACTTTCTGAATACCTGTCGACTTTGTCAATAATTGGGTATGAGCCAAAACCTGCATATCAGACATGAAATTCAAGGAAAATGTCCAGGAAGAACTGTTCTCAAAACCTAATGGAGCTGCCTATAACATACATATTTTCCAGTAGATGCCTATATAACAAAATTCTTTCTCGACTATAATTCAGTTGCACCTGTTAGATAATGACTCCTTTGAGGGGAGGAATATCTTGCATGACTCCTCCATGATCCAGGCATGCTGTTATCTACTTTGGTGGCAACAGTTGAAAGGTTGTTTCTCTATGTCACTTCTATATACAAATGTTTTCCAGAAGGTTCAT
This sequence comes from Passer montanus, assembly GCF_014805655.1. Taxonomy (NCBI): domain Eukaryota; kingdom Metazoa; phylum Chordata; class Aves; order Passeriformes; family Passeridae; genus Passer; species Passer montanus. Next base: position 6,169,822 of record NW_024357613.1, on the reverse strand, counting down.
GCAAGTTCATGTCATTTGAAATATAACTGATTGATATGCTGCCTGAATTTGATATTTGGAGCTGGGTAGCAAAAAATTGGAAGTGGATTTGCCTGTTATCTGAGAGTACTGTGAAAAGCAGCCTGGAAGTTTGTGAACAGAATCATTCATCACAAGCTTCAAACAAGAGCCTGGTTTACCACCACAGAGAGAAGCTCTACAGGGAAGATGAGTGAAGCTAACATGATGGCATAGCTGATAAACAAAGATCTAGTATTGGTAACAGCACATTAACAGTCAGTACTGGTCTCTGCTGTATTCCAGCCTCTTCCCAACAAGGCCTGAATCTCTCTGATATCACAAAGAAGAACAAAGCAAAAACACTTTTAAAGGTTATAAGAATCTGTCTCTACCTGAACATCAGTCCTTTAGAAGCTATTATGGATGGCATTGTTTTAGAACATTTCAAGAAGCATTAAGAAATCTACTGGGAAGCTAACATAAACAGCAAACTTTTAGCCATCATGTAGCAAACCCAATTACACCACTAAACAAAACTTACTAACGAGTTCTCAAAGGAATCTTATGCCAGCCAAAATCAGTATTATACAAATAAGGCAAACTGAAGAAAAATGCCATGGTCTGCTGTACAGCTTGCTAACTTTGTACAGAACCATGAAAAATCTCTTATATCTCAAAATACTTCACAGTTAAGAATTACAACTATTTTGAAAATAATTTATCTGTAAGTCCCCCTAAAGGAATAGTGGTTGGCAAAAAAAAAGCCCCAAATGTGAAAAACTGACAGGAAAAAAAACCCTTGTTTAAAAGGCAACAAAATTTAATTCTTCTGACTGGTCCATTTTAATCCCATATGGAATTGAGAAACACTTGAAATTCTGGAAAAGGGTTTAAGACATGGAATGTCTGCTATAAAGTATTTGCTATTTCTACTTTTCAAACGTAAAAATTTTATAGTGGTCTGGAGAGAAGTTTGTCTATTTCACATCTAATTCTGAATTGTAATATTACTTGAGATTAATTTTTTTTAAAAAATTAACTCCCCCCCTAAATTCTGATACTTTTTTTATTATTAGATTATTATCAAAGAATTGGGTAGGACATATACTATGTATGTAGCACTACTAGAGTTTTGTCCTTTGCTTCAATGTCAAATGAAACTCAGCCTAATCATGCTCATTTAAAACACAAAACTACAAACTAGTCCCATAATTGCCCAAAGAAATGTCCACTTGAAATTGTGGGTACTTCAAAGAGAATTGTGTTCTGCATAATAGTGGTAAGATATAACAACTCAGAACTTAATCCTCAGTCTTTTACATTTACGTAATCAGAACTGAGTAACTTGGTAGGTATCTCATGCCCCAAACATTCAGCTTATTAATTCAAATACAAATCATATGCAAATGTTATTAAACTAATAAATGCAAAGTCTGCTTGTCCTTGTTGGCTCCTATTTCAAAACCTTCAGAGGCTTATTCTGAAACATGAAATTCAAAGACTCCTAATAGAAAACCCTTTTCCAGCAAGTGAAGAAGCTTCAGCTACACTTCTTTTTTAGAATAGCAGTGGCTCCCAGGACATGGGGAATATAATCACATTAATGCAAGTCGCTCAGGGCAAGCTGCCCAGGGCATATTCTAATTGTAGGTGAGATTACTGCAGTAAGCCAGCACAAGGTACTAGAGTACTCTACTAAGTAATAATAACAAGTTGGATATGAAATGTTAGGTTCAAGAAAACATGGATATGAAATGTTAGGTTCAAGAAAACATTAAATAGAGGTTATACAGCTAGAAAAGCATCATCAAGTTGAGATATGCTTTAGTAATAGTGATTTAGCAGCCAAGACAGCCATTTTCTATTTTAAAATCCATCCAAAACAGAAAGGATAAAGATGTTATGCTTTATCTCTGGGAAATCTCATTTTATTTTTTGGCAAAGAGCAAACAAATGCAGATAATAATCTAGAAACCTATACTTTTGGGTATATAATATTTATAATTTTGTAATATTATATATAAATTATATATTTATATGATATATTTACATCATTTACAAATGCAGATAATAATCTAGAAACCTATACTTTTGGGTATATAATATTTATAATTTTGTAATATTATATATAAATTATATATTTATATGATATATTTACATCATTTACAAATGCAGATAATAATCTAGAAACCTATACTTTTGGGTATATAATATTTATAATTTTGTAATATTATATATAAATTATATATTTATATGATATATTTACATCATATAGAAATATTCATATAGTATTCAACTTGGATTTTATTTATGATTCCTGCATTTTGCTGTGGTTTGACCCTAAATTGTCACAGAAACTCCTAGTAGAAGATTTGCAATAATTAGAAAAAGTTAGTCTCTAAAATCTAGAAGATCTGAGTATCGATCAGAAAAACCTGTTTTGCAGCAATGATATACTATAATCAGGACCATTAGTGCAGAGTAAAATAAATAATACTGCATTCATAGCAGGTGCTGAACCGAGTGAATTAAATATAATCTGGTATACAGTTTGAAGAATACAGATAAAAGAGAATATTGAAAGGTTGCTTATTATTTAGCCATCATTCATGTTTTGCAGTAAACAAAAGATTTAAAAAAAAGAAGAAAATGTAATTAAAGATTATATTGCTTGAAAAATAATAAAAAGTAAGCCTTTCTGCTAGCATTGTTTAACATCTAAGTGTTTGGCTTTGTGATCTTTATATTTAAAAAAAAATTGGCAGAAGCTTTCTTTACTTTTTTTATATCATGATTTATTTCATTGATATGCAAGATTCAACCATTGCTAAATGATTGGTTCTGCAGTGTATTTATCTATCTTGAAATATAGATGGATGCATGTATATACATAGGTACATCTATTCACACAGATATATATGCAAATACATATACATAATGCATCTTATGAGAAGGATGACTTTTCTCTTAAAACACTGCAAGAGATTTGGTTTAGATTTCAGCTTAGCATCTATAAGTCACAGATGTCCAGCTGTAAACTTTAGAGAGCACTAGCCCTCTTTCTTTTAGTCTTTGTCTTATCTTGGTATCAAAGACTTGCACCATGTGATATATGCTGTCTGGGACCATGGAACTAGCATTAATAAGATAAGCAGGAAAAAACAAAGATAAAAGAGTTTGTGTTCTGAAGTTCAGCTCTTGCACAGACGCTTCTATAGCCTTAATGCTGTCACTATTTTTAATACATAGGGAAATTTAGCATATGCACAACTTTTTCAAGATCTACCCTCAAATGACTCTTTTGTTTCAGATTATTTTTTTTCAAACAAACATCAATAAGGTAGAAGCAAAACACAAATGAGGAAGGTAAAATTATTCTACCTCTCTTTCATCCATCTTCAGCCACTGTTTGGGATCATCTTCTGTGGCTAGGAAAGCTATGAGATCTAAAGCAGTAAGCCTTGTCTGACGTCTGGATGACACAAAAATAAGAACAGGCTTGGCTGGAGAGTGACTCCGAATTGCTGTTGAGCAAAAGAGAATTTGAGAATTAGACCCCTTAATGACAAAAATGAGACTTTCTCTTTGCAATCCCATGACAGCTGATAGACGTCCCCGCAGAGGACACTGAGGTATGTCTACTGAGCCTTTATTCTGCTGGATGGATTCAACTGAGGTGAGAATACACCACCTCTGAACCAAAGGCCATAAAACTACACTTACCTGAGTCTCAATTTCCCTTCAGCTACTTCAGTGAACACTGTAAGCTAATTAAGAGAACTAGTTATGAAAAGAACCCAAACAAAACAGAAAAAAATTTAGGCAAGCTTCCCAGACTTCAAGCTTGTGAATTTCTCTATCTCAGCCTCATAAGTATGTTAATGTTTTTTTCCACACTGTTGGGGTACATTGTCTCAGACTCAGTGCCATGAAGGTCTGAAATTTGCTTTCTGCCTGACCCAGAGCTCGAACTGCATAAACTCATGTGAGTCTCCAGAGGATCACTTCAACCTACCAACATCAGAAAAGGTAAAAAAAGCAGAAAGTGACTTTTCAATAGCTGCTGTGAAAGTGGGCATTACAGTACAAGAGAACTTGGTTTCTGTGCCAACTAACTAGTCCTATATATTTAAACCAATTATGATATATTTAAACCAATTAGTGTTTACAGCTTTTTAAAATAGCATTTTCTTGCTCAGCCCATCTTTGAAAAGTTTCAGGTTGCAGGGAAATTTTTATGGTCTCAGGAATAAGTCTTGCCATGAAAATGTTAAAATAACCTTGACTGTATCATGTCAAACAAGTAGAGAACAGAGCACACAATAAATCATATTTATACATATTTTCTAACATCAACAAGCACTAGAAGTATAAACAGGTGTACCTAGAATTTCAAATACTCTCTCTAAACCACTTATAAATGTGTTTGTGTGTTTTCTCATGTAATTCTCATTCAAGCAATTAAATTTATGTATTGTTAATTTCTGAAAACTATTTCAAATTGCCATCAGCACATATTATTCCTCAGTTCATGAACACTACTCAGCATGTGCTCCTGCATACACACACGCAATGCAGTTGTGAAATTACTGAAATAGGACAATTCATGTGTATTTATATCTTACAACTATATATGCCAATATATCTAAATATTTTAAAAGACCAGCATCTAATGGATTTTTGTTGCTCCAGGAACAGGTGTAGCAGAACAGTCCAAGACAGATTTATTGTTCATTAGTGTTTTTGTACAATGCTCTTGTGGAGGTGTAAATAATCCGAGCTGTCAAGATTGGTCTCTAGTCCACAATCAATACTTTGCTTCTGTCATAAGGCTAATTAAAGCAGCTAAAAAGTCCCCTCACAAATGTCACCTCACAGTCAACAGCAGTTCACACCACAAAATTTATTTTGGAGGTTATTTTTAATTGATATAATAAATATTCCTTATGTAACCAAAACAAAACATGTTCAAATAAAATACAAGAGAGCTTTTCTTAAATCTATACTGCTTGCCAGCTTGGTTAAGAATAAAAAATTGGAAACAGAAGCATATCTGGATGCACTACAAATTTTGAATTTTATGGTTACTGCTTTGAAACTAGAATTATAGAACGTTAGCCTGACTTGCAACTTCTGTTCACAATTTTTTTAATGCTAACATGCAGTGGTCCATATGAAAATACCTCAGCAGATTAATAGTATGAATGATTTTATTGCTTTCTAAATTTCCAATATTTTTACACGAATATTTCTTTCTGGTGTCAAACACTAAGAGAAAACACATTTTATTTCCCCTTCACTAACACTAATTTTATTCTTCTGTTCTAGATACATTACATTCCTCTGTTACATGTTGCATTTGCAGCACACTTTATGTTTCAGACAAATAGCTTCGGGCCATTAGCAGAGCAGATTCTCCCAATACATGCCAAGAGTACATACACTAACACATGTTGCAAATGTGCTGCAAATGAACTGTGTGAAGTCCCTTTTTCTTTTAGAGAAAGAAGGAAAAGGTCTAGGAGCTGGCTGCTTACCCTGAAAAGCAGGTTTGTTCATGCTGGCCATGCGAGGACAGTAATGCTGGCCAGGGAAGCCCTGGATGTGCACCTCCAGAGGCACTGGGCGCACCGATGGTCGGAAGTTGAACAGACCCATCTACAAGAGAAGATTTTTTTCAAGTTTAACCTTGAATTATCTTACCAATTGTTATTTTGTTTTCCTGCATGAATACTTTTTTCATACCTGATTAATGTTTAGCCAGTCAGCAAGGTCTCTGGCATTTGCTAAAGCAGTGGATAAACCAACCACTCTTACTGGCTTCTCAGTGTGAGATGAGATAAAGTTTGTTCGAGACACAATGACTTCCAATACTGGGCCTCTCTCATCCCCTAGTAAATGAAAAGTAAATGGGAAAACAGAGAAAAAGGAAAGGTTCAGATGTCAAGAAGTATATTCACATCATAAGTACCAGCACAGTTCTTCAAATTTAGCAGTGATTCTGATCAAAAGCAGTGAAACATGCTCACCTAGAAGATGGATTTCATCTATGATGAGAATGGCAACTTTTTGAACATAGCTTCTGTTCTGCCAGCTTCTGCTGACACCATCCCACTTCTCTGGGGTAGTAACAATTAGGTCAGCTTGGGCAATAGCTCTCATATCAGGAGTCACATCTCCTGTCAATTCTACAACCCTGTAATCATGAAGGACAGTGGCTTGGCTTTACAAAGCTTTACAACACCTTAAATGTTAAAATATCTACACCTTAATTTAAATTCTTAAAAGAGAAAAGAAACAAAATTAAGCAAAGTTGTTTTCCTTCTTGTCAAATACATTTAATATCAAAATTGTTTTAAGTAAATAAACCTGCCTCTTTGTTTTCCTAGTAAATACTGTATAAATATCAAATACCATTCCTTAGCAAAAGCATATAGAAAGAAGAGGAAGAATATGAGTTCCAACCAACAGTTAGTTCTTCAAAATGAAGATAACATAATACTGGTATGATGTAATGTGAGCCATAACATCCTGTCACAGACAGGATGAAAGCTTTCATGGAGGCTACCAAGTTGCTGCCTGCTGTTCTGCATAGATCTCTGGTTTGAATAATGAGGGTAAACTGCAGTGTGTATTGCATTTGTTGGTGAAGGTCCATTAAGACTGGTGCAGAGATTAGCCTCAGATTACTTTTTGAAGAAGATTAACAGATTTTTTCCAATTGTTTGCAGCATTTGCAATGATCTATTTTAGATAGATCCATTATAATGGGTTTTAGACATTTCAATGACACATTCTAAATCCAGCTGAACATCAGATAAAAATTCCTAAAAGTAATGTGTATATTCTGTTAAATATTATAGTCAGAAGTAATTGTAAATTTAAAAAATTAGTACCATGAAATATTTTATCTCATTTCTGTGATAGCAACAGGAATATTACTGATAATTTCACAGACACAGAGGAGCATCTCTTTCTCTTGTGGTGTGCTTTGAGCTTAACTTAGGAAAAAGACTATATTTGCAGAAGGTGAAGGCCCTAAATAATGCATCCTGTGCATAAAAATTTTAATTCAGGACACTATAATTTTGGAAAGCACCAACATGACTGATATACCGTACAGATCATAAAGTAATGGCTAAACTCCACCACCTGGGAAGATCAGCAAGAAATTAATGTTACCAAGGAATAAAAGTATATTAATTTATATATGAAGGACATAGTGTGACTACTGTTATACAGTTCATGCAAGTCCTGTATATTCCTTACAGCTGAGGTTTCTAAGGAGAGCTTAGTTTGACTTACGTTTTCAATTTCCAAGGATACTGTGGAGTGAGATCTGAGCTTTGTATTTTTTATACAAAGGAAGGAGAACTAAAATAGCTGGGTATCAAAGTAGATCCCTTTCTTAGTTCTGATTTTGATCTATCACTTTGGATCTATAATTTTTGAACTCAGTTTTGATCTATCAGTGACTATTGACAGAACTTTTCAAGTACTAGAAATTTGAAGGACAGTATAAAAGCAAAACCCTTTTTGAAATACTCCTAAGTATTTTGAGATTTTACTCATACTAGATGAGCTGCTCTTTTGCTTCTCATTTCTCTGATTAGGTAAGGAGAAACATACCTTTTACCAAGCTTTTCTTCAATTCTAACTTTCCAGTCCTCAATCCTCTCACGGACGAGTGCTTTTAAGGGTGCAATATACACTGCCTGCAAAAGAAAAGGCACAAAAGTAGAAGTAAAACAAGACACCTTTATTAAAGACACCTATAATACATGGTATTTATGATATTTGAACATACTTCTGATCTATGAAATAAACGAAGTTCGAGTTCCTGAAATGACCTACAACAGAATTATATTTAAAACAGACATAATGCCTGAAAATAATGTGATTTTTTTCCCTGAACAATTAAGAATATTCAGATAAAGAACAATTTCTTGGAATTGAAGTGTTTATCACACCTTTTAAAAGCCAAAAGCCCCTTATGTAAATAATGGTTTTTGTTGCCATGACTATAAAATCTGCACATTAATATTCTGGAACAGAAATAATCTGAATTTCTGGCAAGAAATCTTACCGGATTTCTAGTTCTGTCATTAAATGAATAAAAATTACGTCAATAAATTAATAAAAAATACTAATTAAATAAAAAAGCTGATTATCTTAAGCAAAATGTCACAATATTTTTCTCAAAGAAGCCTGCAGTGCAGAGGGGAATATGCTTACATGTACAAAACATATTTACTTATAGATTTATGGTTAAAAATTCTAAAGCTCTTGAGCAATGAAGAAACTGCTACATCAAGAGTTCTTATACAATCTCTGAAATATATAACCGGGCTTCCAGCTTTATTAAAACCTAAAAGATGCATTCCTTTGAGAACTGGCTATTTTTTATGTCTCACAGATAAATTAAAAGTGTATGAGTGACTTGTTTGCCTCACTTGGACTAAGAAATTACATGAACTTATTTAAATTCAAAGATGATTAAGGACTTTATGTATAAAATTTCTATTATTAGAAAGGTTATACTTTTTTTTTTAAATCTCCCAGTCAGATGCAAAGATTTTTGAAAGACTTTAAAGCTAAAATGTGGTTAACTAAGACAATATGGCTAAGTTGAGAAGCAGATATATATTCTCTTTGAAAACAAAACTCCAAAAGGTGAGTTGTTCAGCTTTTAGGCAATTTAAAACAGAGCGGGGAGCTGGAACAGAAAATTGACTTGTAGTAATTAATTGCAACTTATTTGTTTAAATAATAGAGAGACTGGGCTAGTTGTATTCACATGGAAGGGAACTAATAGCTATAAAACACTACCACTACTAGTAGAAGGAGATTAAAGCAGGAAATGCTGTTAAGTAAGAAAGAAAAGGAAATCCATCATGCCTGCATGTCATTTTTGTAGATTTATCTCTAGCTGTCAACTGATTAAAATAAATAGTTAGAATAAAAGCATAATGTACATAATGCACCACCATTTTGTATCCACACATATATAAATTAGAAAAAGTGAAATTCAGTTCCCCATAGGATTCTTCTAGACTCCTTTATTACTGAAAAAATGTTCATAACAAAATTATTCTAGTAAACCTATTTTACAAACCTTTGATGTGGGATACTTGTTAAAAACTCTAAAGATGGCTAATTCCGCTGCAACCGTTTTCCCAGAACCTGTAGGAGCTCCAAGAAGAACATTGCAGTCTGTGTGATAGAGGGTATGGAATATCTGTGTCTGAATAGGGTTGAAGTGTGTGAATTTGTACAGGACTTCATATTCAGGATGTCCCAAGGCTGTGATAGGCAATGGCTGAAGATCCAGGAGCTCTAAAACCACAAAATAATAGTAAGTGGATGACAAGAGATGCCATGACATAGCTTGTTATGAAGATAAATATATTAACCAGTAATTTAGTGAAAAAGAGTTTACATTGAAAAATGTTTTACTTAGTATCTCATATGACAGAGAGTACACATTTGGGTAATTGCTCACTTTGATGAATAAAAATGAAAAGTTGTGTTATAGCTCTGAAATATTTCTGCTAGTAATTTCTAAAGTACTCTGATAACTGTGAACCAGCTATTTGCATATTAATCTTTTTCTTATACCTGTTTTCTTTTTATCCACTTTTAGTAAGCCCTAAACTCACTGTATTAGACCATATGTATGTCCAGCTTCTTATGATAACAGAATATGGAGTATTTCAAGTTCAAGGGAAAAAATCTTTTTAAGAAGGAAGGACTCTTTGGAGTTTCCAAGTTGATGGAGTAATACAAATCAGATGAGTACAGCTAAATTTTGCATCTTATTCTTTACATGTATAATTGAAGACATAATCTTAATAAATAAACAAACAGCTTTTCAATATATGATTCTCAATATATCTTGAGGGCATCTGCTATCCAAAGAATTAGAGATTGTGGAATTTGGAAGATGATATATATAACCAGATTGGATTTGGAATCCTACCAAATTAAGGAGACTGCAGTGATTCTGCTATGCAGATGCTTGCTTTGAAGTTTGGGTTTGGTTTTTTTTTTTTTGTGGCTGGAGGTCTCCTTGTCTTTTCAGGGTGCTTCACATTAAGGTATGATATGGGAGTCATAAAATCTACTGAGGCAATGATGCCTAATATTCTTCACATGCTTTTCACTGATACCTTATGGCTGTTTTATCATTCCCACTGAAACAGCGATTTCTTGGGCTCTGTTGAGGAGAAAGAAGGGTTTTTTTTGCCTAGCAGAGCCTCTACGTACTTCGTTGTTGAGTGGGAACCAGATGGGAATTGAAATCAATTACCATAAATCCTGGAGTCTCCATAACTGGTGATGTGTAAATATCTTTCTGTTTCTTCTGAATAGTAGTCAGTGATCAGTCAATTAGATAAAAAGGTTACACATGCTTTTCCAGACAGCGTAGGTACAGTATAACAATAGCTAAACACTTCACAAACACATGTGAATTTATGCACGCCAAAGGACAACACCGTATGAGAACTGTGCATTTCTGAAGGCACTCAGCAGACTGCTAGATGAGCCAAATGTAATTACAGAGGAAAGGTTTTACAATGACATCAGGCCCAATGAATGCATAAAGCAATTTATGTATCCAGAAAAAAAGAAACAAAACACAAACATATGCTTCTGTGCCAAGTGTTAAAAAAGAAGGGGGAGGGGCGGGACACAACTTGATGAGACAAAATGTGATGTTCAGTGCAGCAACAGTACTTACTATGATAAACATTTCTCAGCAAAAATAGGAAAACATTTCATATTTTCAAAATTGTAGCATTGTTTGTTCTTTGCTGAATGCCATTTATTAGACAGTTTAAGATATTTTTAGCCAGTCCAGAAGAAAGGTAATGCTTGCAAGCACTAAGGTAAGACATATTGTAATACAGAGATTTGCTTAGTTTTATATGACAGGTTCAGTTTCCTTATGGTTTATAGAGAATCTGGAGTAACTAAAAGGCTGGTGTTATACTGAGATGAAAACAAAATTCCTGTATTTTGTTCAGGAATTGAAAAGCTTAGAAAGCTGGAGAATAAATATAATAAGGTAAAATTCCATACATTTTTCTCCAATGAAGCAGGAGTAAGAGTCTTATTGCACTACCATAAGAAACCCCAATAAGAGCAATTAAAGCAAAATGATCAAATTTGAAGTTACCTGTGTGGGGTGGATGTCTCTCTGGAAGAATCAAATGTTGAAAATTTATGATACATACAGCCTCTGCTCCTAACCATCTATCAGACACAGCTCGAATGTAATATTGAGAAGGAAGAGGTTCAAAAATTGGGATTGTGAACACCAGCAGCTGAGGTTCTTTAGTAATGACCTAGTGCAAACACGTAGAGAATAATTACTGCACAGAAAAATCAGTGACTTGAAAAATCATAGTTTGCCTCACTTCCATAAGCATTGCTAACACAAAACAACAGAGTATGTGTGGAAATATTTACATCTTTATAAAATATTTTACTGTCTGGAATCAATTTTTTTCCCATAGTCTTCCAAAGATAAAAAAAAGGCTGGCTCTTCATCATGCTTTTTATCAGACAAAACCATTACAGTCTTTCTATATCACCTGAAAATAACTGTCCCAGCAAAGGAGGAAGAGAAAAAGGTACATTTGAGCTTAGAAAACATTGTTGTGGAAGTCCAAGCTGATCAGGTACATCTGAATTTGAAAGCTGTATTGCTGATTTGAAAATCTGCTTAGGCCAAAATACTGTTTGACCTGACAAATCCACATCTCACTAACTTTGTTTTTGTCTTGCAGTGAAATTCTGGATGAAGTCCATTACCTGTTTCTTTTGAATGATGAAGTACTCTGAATGATAAATGTGATCATTAGTAGGGTCTTCTACCCAAATCCACCAGGGCTCTCCAACACTGCCATGTACCTTTATGATTAAAAAAGATAGGTTTGTTTTAGTTCTAACAAGATTCCCTAGGTTTGCTAGAAATAGCGGATGTATTTCTAAATGACATAGACTCATAAAGGAATACAGAAGTACAGAAATCCGAGGTAACAAAAAAATAACATTTTTAATCAGATGATACTGCCTAAAGATTATGCTTCAATAAGGGTTTGCTTAAGGTACATATAATACAAACGGACATGATACAAATACAACTGAAGGTAGTGCCTCAGCTGTTTATAAATTCACTTAATCCCAAGGGTTCTCTCTAGGCTGCTAGGAAAGAACATGTTCTCTTTATTCCTCCCTGTACTTTTGCCTTTAGGTTCTGTATAGAAGATTGTTGTTTGCAGCTGTCTGCTCATTTTTCAGTCACAAACATTCTCTCAGGAAAAAAGTGGACACCGAGTTGTGATATTGCTCTCCCCTCTCTCATCCACTCTCCTCTAGAGAGATACAGCAAGTGCATTCAGAAGACTGTAGATGTAGCCATTGCTACAGGTGAAGTGAGAGGAACATAAATAGAGGAATCACTTGATTTTTCTGCCACCTGGCAACATGTCTTTTTAAACCTAGACTTTTGTTTGCTTTGTTGTGTACCTTACTTTGCAATGCCAGTAATGCCAGAAATCATAGCTAGGTATGATGCTAATTTTTTTTTTTGTTTCTTTGTCAGAATAAATAATCTTTGCCAACGTTCAAGTATTTTACGTAAATATTTCGGAAAATAAGAAAAATGCATGGTAAAGGAGTATGGAAGACATACTACTAAATGAATGCAGATTTCTGGCATTTCTGATGAGGACTGTGATAAGTTGCAAAACCAGGAGATGAAAAAAAAGTTGGAATTTTTCCTAAACTTAATAGAAAAAAAGTCAAAGTGCATAGTTGCTTCTAATGGCAATTTTAATGCTCCTGGAATCTGGTATTGATTCACACGGTACACATTATTTTCAGCATAATTCATTACTGTGTCTGTGTCAGAAAAGTGTCTGTATTCGTTTGTGAAGACAAAACTATGCACAAAAAATAAAACTAAGGTGCTTTTCATTCTTTTTTTTTTTTTACCACAGTTGCATAACAGACAAATAGATGGATGGTCATTCATTTTTATTACATTTGAATTTCACTTGCAGCTTTATTGGGAACTGAAGCAGTGAAACTGAAATGACACTCAGGTGACACCTTGAAAAGTGGCAGTGAGACTATTATTTCATTGGGATCTAGGAGCATTTAAGGGCGATAAGAAGAACTAAGGAAGGCAATTAAGTTCAAAGCTCAGAAATTTTATTATTAACTGTAATAGCAACCTAATTTTTGAAAGTCCCATGAAAAAACTGCATGTGGTAAGCAGGACAATCTGGGAACAGGAAACAACATCTTCAGTAATGATTCTCAGGGACTGGGGAGCTCTTAAACACTGGCACATACCTGTGCCTGTATTTTGGGCAACCATCACCCTAAAACTACATGTCTGATATATGACTCAGCTAATGAATACTACTTGCATTATTCTGCATTTCTGCTGGATGACTCCTGGATGCATTAAGGCTTAATTGCTCTGTCTGGCTATGTTTATAGTCCTTTGCTTCTAACAATAGAATAAAAATCTGGGATTTGGCTCACATGCTTTTACTGAACTTAAGGGCTCCCTGTACTGAAAACTAAAGATCAAGTTGATGTCCTATCTCCCAAAAACATCTCTTTCTCTTGTAACGTCAAGCACAAAGTTTGTGATGAGATCATTCTAGAATTAATTATCGGGGTAAAGGAACAATCTTAAAGCCATGAAATGTTAGCCAAGCAGGGTATTTAAAGTTTTCATAACTGGTTTTATTTGATTATTGCAATTCTTTAGATGGGATTTTTTAGCAACTCACTTTTGTACCAAATACAAGTATACTGGTAAGTTTCTATAGCCATCTTCTGAGAAACTTGTTAAAATAATATGATGATAGAGAAGCACTTTCAGTGTCTATGCTTGAATTTGAGACAGCTATTCATTTTCAGAGACTATTAAAATTTAACAGCTTTAGTTATTTAATGTGATAGAAGCTTCATTTACTGAAGAAACAGGAAAATCAACACCACATAACAGAAATTCAAAAAATAAAAAAAAACTTTTCCAAGTTTTTTTGATTACCAATAAACAAATTCACATAAAAACATCCACACAAGCTTAATTGATACAACAGTTATAATATTTCCAAAGCAATCATCAGAAAAACTGCATGAAGGAATCACGGCAGAAAATAGACTTGTGACCAAATTTGGCTCTAAATTTAGAAGTTCAGAATCAAAACAATGGTATAATTTTGTGTGGACCCCTTTGCAACTTGTAAAGATATAGAACGTAGGTTTTTTAGAAAAACCTAACAATGGATTAAGAAATTACTTTGTATTAAGATAAAGTTTAATATGAAGAACAGTAATTTTTTTTGTCTTTAGCAGATTACAGGTAAAATGGATGAACTGAACAACAAAAACTTGTTTCAATCCTAAAAAGTAATGCTTTATTTTCCTTCTGTAGTAATGCACATAAATAAGGCAAAAAATATTCTTGTTATAATTCATGTTAAGAATCCATTCAAATATTTCTTCAATAAACATAGGTGGCAAGCAAAGTCCAACTTTCTATATTTTGATTGCTCAAACTTTATATTTTGATTGCTAATATCCCATTTACAAGGTAACTCGATGAAATTTCCACAAGAAATTAAACCACCTTTCATCAGGGAAAATAAATTCTAAAGTAATTTAAATATTTGTGGAATGAAACTCTCATTTAATTATGATTAAGGTAAAAATTCTAATCAAAGGGATTTTAAAATTAATTTTTAATACAAGAACTGATACTTAATATCCATATTTCAAAATAATTTATCTTAAGCATAAATTTCATAAATCTAAAATAAGAAAATTATGTTTGCCTATGGAGGTATCTTTTCCTGTAGAAAGTTTCAGAAGTAACAGCAACAATACAATGCCCCCATGTGGCCATTTATGTTTCATTTAGATTTATCTTAAATGTAATTCTAATGAACAGATTCTGAATCTAAGGATGTGTGTATAGCTAAATGTGAAACTGGTACAACTCCTTTCATATAAATGTGCACTATTAAATACAGATGAACAGAATTCCAAATGTATCTCAGGGGTTTTTTTTTGTTCAGACAAGTCCCAGCAGAAAAAGGCACTGATATTGTGAATATATTTGTGAAGCCAGGAGGAACAGGAGAACCTGGCATAGTTGAACTGCATTTCAAAGCTTTTCTGTGTTTGACATTCATTCATTTTTCAGAGAGCCATTCATATCTCTCTTTCTCTTGCTTCTCCTTTGGGCACTCTCATCTGTGTGTGACTACTGTAAATATTCAGTATTCAGCATTTGCCTGTGTTATACACAGCCCAATCTTACAAGGCTTAGCAGAAATGAAAAGATGATTTTTTCATCTTTTCTTCAACAAAAATCATAAAGATCATCCCATTCCTCTTATCAAATTTGCTTTTTAGCTAAAATAAATGCTTTTGAAAAAATCCAAAAAGCTATGGACATGCAGTGATCATCTCCTTTACTGAAACTAAACTAATGCTTCTCCTCTTGCCTCCTCCTCCCTGTGTTTTTACCTGGTCATTCCAGGTGAAGTCGGGAGCGATGTTCAGCCGAACTCGGAGCACAGTGCGGGTGATTGGCTGGATCGTTGCTTCCATTATGATGGAGGGTATTTGATGGACACACTGTTTTACCTTTAACCCAATTTTCACATGATGCAGCATATGACCTGCCAAGAAAACATGAGGTGTAACAAATTTGCATTTCCAGGAAAAAGCATACAACTCTGACTTTCAAATAGGCTTTTAGAGAGCAGTATTATTGCTTGCTTGTTTTGCTCCTGGGTACGTAAATGTCTGACTCTCTTGACCTGGCATGTCTGAATATTTTGTAATACTTAACTTGAATTAGCAATTTAGAGCTTTGAAAAATCAGTATTAACCCCCTTGTTGGCTATAACTAAGGGGTTAAAATAACTATTAAGAATTCACACTGAAAATATTATGTCAAGCAAGTTCCCTCTCCTCCACTTACTTTTAGTCCAGGCTCTTATCAAGCCATATAATTATTTTCCAGAGCACAAATACCAACTTTTTACTTAATTCAAACTTACTTCTACAATTTCTGTGTAGTGATTCAAAGCAGACAGAATGCTTTTCATAAAACTGAAAAAAGGTACTTAATAGGCAAAAAATATACATAAGCAAATATGTCACAGAAGCTCTGATCTCTGAGAATATACCAGTGTGTAATTGAGACAAAGGAAAAATTAAATGTTGCAATTTTTTTTTTTAATTAAATTTTCTATTGTAATCATGGTAACTAAGGTAATAAAGTGATTCTATTTATTTAGAAAAATGTCCTACTTGCATTTTACAGCTCAATTCTTTCTTCCCTTGCTCTTCCTTTTGAATATAAAACAAAGTATCTAGTAGTAATTTCTTTTTTTACTGAAATTATTCCACCTTCTGGCTTATTTAGGAAAACATGGCTTATTTACTACATTTTCACTGACATTGTTAATGCAATTTTGTGGAGCATATTTTAGATTTTAATTGCGATGGTCATAAATACTCTCTGTTAAAATCTACCTTACCAATCGCTACTGATATTTTCTGGTATCGTTATGTGGTTCTGTACATACTTATCCACTTAAAAAAACATTAATTTTTTTTAAAAAGAAGCCCTATAATTTGCATTATGTGCAAAATAAAAAGGTGATACAATCCTTTTCTTGCAATTACAAGACATTTATGAGCATAGCATCTTGAAACTGCTATTTTTAAAAACTGATATTGACTTTCTCTTTTCAGTTTTTCTTATTTAACAAATTGGCAGATTTATCTCTCACAGGTGCTCATACTGTGAAGCAACGAATGGTGACCTTGCTTAAGAATCAAACCCCTAATCACAAGTTTTAATACTATTAATATTTAATCAGTTTAATTTGCAGCTGGTAAAACAATTGCACCTCCAACAAGTGGGTTAATAAACACCAAACCCCTTATGTTGGTACACTTGGATGATACATGCAGTGTTACAGCATATTTGCACAGGGACTAGCTTTTGCTCTTAGCAGTAAAACTTCAGAAATCATGTTAAATAAAGGCAGATTACAAATATTCAAAGATATGACTCAAAAATCCTATGTAGGCAAGTACACTTTTCATGAAAAAATTACTTTTGTTTTTTAAACATCTGAGGTGAACTGTGTTTGTAAAGGACAGCACTGAGGTTCTTTTAAGTTATGTGCTAGGAGAAAATAAGGCTCCTCTCCCAACTTCTACAAAATATGATAAAACTCTCCTCCCTAAGCTCTCTCTTTTTGCTTTTTAATAGTCACATTATGAGAAACCATTAATGGTATTTAAGAAATACTAAAACGCTCTGAACAAAAACTGCCTAAGAAAATAGGCATGTCTAAAAAAAAATATTTGCTTATTCTAAAATGTTTGTCATCTGCATTCTGAAGAAAAAAAAAAAAAGGACTGCTTATGTCAGCTAACACAGTGATTTCCTGGCTTTCTGGAAACTCCATGGTTACATTGCAATAGCTCATAAATTGGTGTTGATCCACTCATGGTACCCTGGTATCCAGGATCTGTGCACACAACATGCTCTCCACCCATCTGATGCTTTCATCTCCCTCTAAGCCATGGGCTGAGTTAGCCAGCTAGCTCCTGTCTTTGTTACCCTATCTCCAAGGTCTCCATAACATTTAAAAAACAAGAAACACTAAGACTGAAACTAGCCCTGTGGGGTAAGAAAACAAGGCAGCACCTGGAAGTTGTGCCTTTCCTCATTTCAACACGGCTTAGAATTGGAAATAAAATTAGGTGGCTTCCTTCACACGCCTCAGAAAGAGAGGCCAGACAGGAGGAAGTGTGCCAAGCAACTTCACAGAGATACACAGATCAACTTTGATATTTATAAGGCTGAAGAACATGAAATATTATGTATGGTCAGCAGCACTGACCTATTTTTACAGTCAAATCCCATGTCTCATCTAATTTCAAACTAAGTTAATATAAACCAGAACCAGACAAATTGCAGGTATATATAGATACATTTCCATCTTATCAATACTGGTTCCAATACATTGAAGGAAGTAAAACTGGCTTTGTATTTTTACACAAAATTTCCTGCCTCTCAAGTGAGGGTATGGGGAGAAAGAACAATTAAAAAACCAAACCCAAACAAAACAAACAAAAAAACCCCCCGAACTAAAAACAGCTCCACAAAACCAAAGAACAACAACAAAATAAAAAAACCCGCTAATATAATTAATGGAAAAGAACACTAAGCACTAAAAGGCATCACAAATACACAAAAATTAACAGTGAATTTAAAAGTGCTATAACACTTCTGAATAAAAAACTATAATGCTAGCATTTCAAATAAAATGCAGTGGTATTAATACATTTAACACTATATTATTAAATACTATATTAAAAGGCAGTTAAAGTAAGCATCTAAAGTAAGCATCTAGAATTTTGTCATAGTCTTTCAGTTTAACTTATTAAATGAAAATATAGCCTCTACTTATGCAATCTTTTACATATTTATTTATCTATTTCCAGCCAAGATTAGGCACATAACAAATTTTTCCAAGCAGGCAATATAGTACTCCTGCAAATGAAATAAATATTAAGTTAGACATGACAGCTTCTAAGCAGTGAGTAAGAATGATAATTTTATTCCAAAATTAGATTTTTCAAAAAATGGCAGCTTTTTATAAACAGTTTGGTAATAGCAGGTGCAAATGAAGTCCAAATAAGAAATACACTATGGGAAAAGAAATGCATTAGAAGTGATTTTTTTTTTACTTCAACCAGCTGGTGGGCAGTTTATGCACAACAGTTTATACAGACTTACTGGAAATTGTCATTATGTCTATCAGTAGGCTTGTGGATTTTCTCATTATTGGACTGTCAAATCCTTTAAAAAATTCCATTAAGGTTTTGTTGCAGTGACACCAGTGACAATGAATTCTCCGTGTTCAAAGAAAATTAATGCAGTCTTTTAGAAGAAGGCCATTTACTGATAGCATACCTGGATGTAATAATCTGGTTTTATTCTTTTTCATGTTAATAGTTAAAGAAATAAGGCCACATTGTGCCAACTGGCAAAACTAAACAGATGCCTTTTATAGTATTGTGTTATGTAAGGCGGGCAGAAAGGGAAGCACACAGGTCAACATAAATATGTATATATACACATATAGACCTAAATACTTATCAATAGACATCTCCTTTCCATCTGTGTTCTGTGACAGGACATGGACTGGCCTGATCCTTCGAGCTGTGCCATTTTACAAGCTGTGGAGACTGGAAAAAACCTTCTTTATTGGATAAACCATATTAATGTGTAGGATGTGGCTACATGGCTCCCAGACCAGAGAGGGAACATTGATGCATGGCTCAGATTTAGTTCTTACTTGCCCATTGTTTTCTAATAGTTTAAGCAGATCAGCCTTGCTGCTTTCTCACCTATTTCATCTTTTCTCATGTCCTTCATCTTGTCTATGGTGAGATTCTTCTCTTCCAGCTTGGAGAGGACGGATGGTGGTAGCACAGAGAACTGCCTCAGTGGGCTCACCCAGCCCCAGAGCCGCTTGTCAATGACTTTGCTGAGGTTCAGTAGCCGGTACGTCATGGCAGGCCAGCGCTTCCTCAGGGCAATCTCAAAAAGAGCTCGAACAATACGAGCTGCATTCTGGAAAGTGAAAAGGAAAAAAAAGAAAGGCAAAACTGTTGTAATTCTCTCAATATTATTTGTAAAATGAAAAGGATCCCATAGACTGAACTTTGACAAACCGCAACAATAGATTTTTCTTTTCAAACTGATTTCAAACATTTTTGAAAACTATTTTTTCCATCACTGTCTAGTGGCAGAACTACCTCATGGCTGCATTCTGAAATTATGAAAAGAAACGTGCAACCAATTAAAATGGTAGTGTCAGGTCTGCCATAAAACTTTGACCACAGTTATGCTAACATTATGGAGTTCTAAATTTATTGTGTATCAATCACTTCTGAAGCAAATTCACTTAATGTACCCCCCATATAACAGACACCTGAAAATTCAATTTATAGGGAAATTCAACTTTTGTATTTCTGCAGTTTATGTTTCTATAATAGCATCCCATTTCACACTGAATTTCACAACATTTGCACAGAAGCTTAACAGTAGTGAATGTTTAAAAACATTTTACTATATTCTCGGAATAGTGTGTAACCGAACTGTACAAATATGCTTGGATTTGGAAAAATAATTATTAACATAAGTTTGAATGAGGTCAGTCTTATCCTGAAAAACCTAAGTTATGGTATTCCTTTCATAAACTTTTCAACTGTATTATGAAGCTATGCTTTTTTAAATTTTTTTTTTCCCTACCAGTACTATGTCTGGATTAGGAATTATGTTCTTGATTCATTGAATAGAATATAATCATTCCCTACTGGCTCTGCTATGCCAACAGGAATAAAAAATAGAAAATTATTTGGTTGTGATAGGAAGCATATGTTACTAAAGAAGCACATTCCTCTTAGAAAGAATGAAAAATTTTCTTAATAGCACTGGTTCACAAGTACAGTTTATGAATATCTGAGAAGAAGACCATGTTGCCTCACTAAACATGCTATAAATGAGACAGACAAATAAAAGCAATTGCCTTGAAAGCAAAGATTAAAATGATCCTACTGAAAATTATTTTCCTGTGCAAGTGCCACAATTTTTATCATATGTGCAATCAATTAATAATTTTCTCATTTATACTCATACATGCTACAAAATACAAACATTTCTGAAAAAGGTTATGCTGCTATGAAAATGTTGCTAAAGACTATGTATAATTTTGAATATTTAAATCTCATCTTTAGACCCAACTAAATGCAGCTTTTAGATTAACTCTTTCCAAAGCAGTTTTGTAAGGATGAGACAGAAATAATTCCATGCAACATCTCTGCCGCCTACTAAATATAAAAAAGAAGAGTGAGAGAGAGAGATGGGCTAAAAGGTACATTTTTTTGGGGTCACAGTTGTCTAAATATATCTCTGTGTCACATCCCCCTCTGTACCTGCCTATCTGTGGTAACTAAACATGCTGTGTTACAATCAACCCCTTGGGTGTCAAATGAAGCCAACAAACAGATACATAGACTGGTATGTCAATCTGCACATTTTTTACTAGATTACAACTAGCAACAGAATTGCAATAGCACATCTTTCGTGAGTAAACCAAGGCATGCGAATCAAACACAAAATACGTTTTGCAGAATGAAGTATAAAAACTCACAAAGCATAAAAACCAGTTTTTCACATTTAGAAGAAAATCCTGAAATTTAGAGAATATGATTTCTGTGCAATCACAGTTAGAGGAACTAAATAGAATAGGATTACATGGGTGCTACAAACAAAAAAGGACATTTATAATTAACAAAAACTGCCATAATCTCCCAAGGTAGCCTTTTGCAAAACTTTTCTACTTGTGTAATAGCTCACATGCATACACAAACACAAGACTCTGATTCTCACAGAAATTTGCACAGAAATGTACAAAAAAAGGTGCAGATCGCGGGCCTACTTGTATAATTGTAGATATTTGGGAGAATTAAAACATCAGAAGTCAGCAACAAATACGTAGAAAATACTATTTTTACCTGTGCAACATATGCAGAATCCGAAATAAGGGAGAAGCTGTCCATCTCCCCTCTGCTAATGTATGTTTGAAGGAGGATATTAATTTTTCCATAATTGTTTTCCACACCTCCAGGAGCAGGAAGTTCACAGAAATCATTTAGTAAGGTATCTAGTTCTTCTATTTCTTCTTCTCTTACCTACAACACAATTATACATTTTGAAGAGGCCGAAGAAATTTGATAAAAATTTTTACACTGAAATAAAATTTTCCTTATAACATAGTTATATCACATTTAAATGGAGTCTCTAGTTTTAAGGAGAAAAAAAGAAGAAAAAAAGCAGTAAACCCACATCTTCTACAATGTAGCTAATAGACCATAATTGAAACTATCTTAATAGGGACACAATTACATTTTGTTATTCATCACCATCTATTAAGGTTGCCATTGACATACAAAAATTTGGTATGCCACAAAAATTGAATCTTGTGACCTTGTCATCCTTCTTCTGATGAGATTTTATTTTTTATTTGACCAGAGTAAAACTTCTGTCCATCTGGATTAGGGCAATCTTGAATTAACATTAAATGTACTCATTATAGTTACACAGTTTGCATGTGGTATAATAAATTTTTAAACTCAAAAGTGTGAAGTACTATGATTCATCATATTAAAATTTTCACTGTTAATAAGATTAAGTCTTAATATGAGTAAAGAAATATTAATATCTATGGTTTGAATAATGCATAACATTTCACATTCTAACTGATGACCCTCATATGGCAAAACCGGCATAAATCTACATATTCTTTGACTTACTGATAGTCTGTTAGTGTAAAACTTATTTGAAGAGGGTAAATGTTTGGTCCCTGCAGGGAACCATCTGAAAGTAATTTTCATTTGGACCTGACTACCTGACATACAAAAGACCCTAAGACAATTGGGTTAAAATCCCCAACTTTCTAGTGACTAGTCCCACAGGAAAGAAAGACATGAAGTACAGAACCATCATAAATGACTCCACTTTGAGGGGAATACTATGCTCTGCTTACAACAGCATTTTTGACAATTTTTTCTGCTCTTGCACAGCACAAGCCTTATCCAGATCTGTATTTCAGCTACTGATGAGTTACATATCTCAACATTCAGAATCTATAAAGGCATTATGGAAACGTGATTAATTTATCAAAAGCCACAATCTCCATCACACAGAGGGGCAAATCCTGAACTATTCTTGTGAAACCCAGTTATTCATTTTAACATTCAGAGCTGCACAGCAAATGAATCACAAAAATCTGGAAATGACAGTGCACTGATGCCATGCCATATAAATCTGAGAAAGTAAACTAGAAAAACTGTGCTTTAGTCAAGAAGCATCACTACTAACTTTATTAAAAATATAGAAACATATCACATGATATTTTCCATATGCTTTCCTTTTAAATATTAAATTACGCTAAATTTAGACCTAGTCAAGCATTATCACTATCATAAAAAAACCCTTCTAACTTGGAAATCGTTCCATGTATGACTCTGAAACCTCACTGCTTATTATCTTCTGTAATAGAAGAGATTACAGCAAAATAGAATTTCTCCATTAGATAAAGAGATGGTAATACCCAGACAATGTGTGCAAATATGTAAATATGTAGATGGTGAGGGATTCACACTGCCAGCTCGCAGAGCCAGGTGAATGGGAGCCAGCTCCGATCTGCAAGTTGCATAATTGTGGTAAAATGGCAATGAGCCCAAGCTAACAAACCCTGTGGAGTCTGGCTCATACCTCTGTGAGATGGAAGCATGGGCAAACAAGCTCATGCCAGCTTGGAATGTATTGCCTCTACCCACACGGGAGGCAAAAAGGGAGGTTGGAATTGAACTGAGTACAATAGGACAGTAATCTTCTAGCTCGTGTAAAATCTGTTATGACAACTTTCTAGATTTCAGATTTGAATTTATGAGAATTTATCATTCTGCCGATTTAATTATGTTCCCTGCAGAAAATACATCAGAGGTCCCTTCAGTACGTCCTGCCTCATTCCTGATAAAGCAAACTGTTCGGGGAGACATCCAATAATGCCTTAAACATCAAACAGAGAAACTATCTCATCCTTCGGCACACTATTCAAATGGACACTCAGCTTCACCTGTTAATAATTGAAGAGCTGAAAAGTTCTTAAAAGCATTTTAAAGAATTACTCAAAGATCCATAACTAGCTATATTAAATGTGCACTACAGTTCAAGCTGAGCTACGTACAAATTTGAGCGAGAGCATATTATGTTTACTTAGAAAACATTTTATAATGGTGCTTAGCATTTAACAAAACTTATGTCTGTAGACAATATTTATGGAGTAAGTACCACAGAAGTGTCTAGCTTCAAGACATTATTTAACTTTACCTTTATCTGTTCAAACTCTTCAGCTTTTGATACTATAGCAAGAATATCGCCTTCGGTTTTATGAGCATCAAACAATTCATTGAAAGTCTATTAAAAATAAAAAGAATTGCTTTGTCACTGAAAATAAAAATACACATATAGTAGGAAACAAAGAAACCTTAGCCAAGAGTTTAAAAGGCATATAAGGCTAAAATGCAAGTTATTGGAAGACCAGGGTGATGCAATTTAAACAGGAACAAATTCCACGACTTTTTGGCAGTTTCAGAAAAACAATCCCTCCCTGTCACTTGGCCACCCCAAAATCAAGAGACATGCAATGTGGCCACTGACAAAAAAAGTCTAGGACATATCTGACTGAATAAATATATATAATTTTACACAGTGACAGTATACAGTTAAAAATTATTAATGCTGAGTCTTTAGCTTTTATTCAAGAAAAACTTATTTGCTTAAAAAATTTTTTTAAGATGAATGTGTACATAAAATCAAGTTTCCAATACTACAAAATTTTGTACATGTTTACAACAGAATCTGATTACAGTGCCAGAAGTTGCTCAAGGTTGTCAACATGACAGGACTTTCTCCCGGAGAACGTAATGCGTCACCACACACTACAGTACAATGCGCTATCACGTACCAGTGGTTGCACACGCCATGAATATCAAAATGTTTCTTATAATTATTCAAAAAGTCAAAAATACTATAGAATTTTAAAATCTCACTTTACACTCAGTCTAATTTTTCAGTATTGCTCAACATAAAATCAAGTTTCCAATACTACAAAACTTTGTACATGTTTACAACAGAATCTGTTTACTGTGCCAGAAGTTGTTCAAGGTTGTCAATCTGATAGGACTTTCTCACAGAGAAGGTAATCCGTTTTCAGACACTACAGTACAATGCGCTACCAGTGGTTGCACACACCATGAATATCAAATGTTTCTTATAATTCTTCAAAAAGAAGTCAAAAATACTATAGAATCTTCAAATCTCACTTTACACTGAGTCTAATTTTTCAGTATTGCTCGATATTTAGTTTCTTTCTTTTTTACTAATTCCTCTCCCCGACATTTCAGTAAATATGATTTGAAAATAAAATGAACAAATCAGATACATATTTTGTAATATCTTACAACTATTTTAGGCATATGTTAAAAAAAGAAGGAAAAAACCCTCCAGAAACAGGACATCATCTTTTACCTCTATAGTATTGTATTTAATATAGTAGTGGCTGGCAGTTCTGCCTAAATCTGTTGAAGAAAAAAAGCCAGTCCGTTCTTCAAAGCGAATCATGCGGGCTTTGTCCAGTTTTCTGCCAACTTCAATAACCAATTGTTCTCTGTGCTTTTCTAGACCTGGATCCATCTAGACATGAAACATACACATTTATTTGCATAAAAGTAATATGAAATATATAATTTTCTTGATGTAATCCAATCACAGAAAGTCAAAAATCTGATAAAATGAAGGTACAGTTATTAAGTCATAATTTTTTGAGATCTCACTAATAACAGTTATATTGACATTACTGACCAAAACCTGTCTGTATAAGATAAAACAACCAGAATAAAATTTCATTTACAATTATTTAGGACTATCATTACAATGGAGACCAATACCATTTATGAAACAGTAGCATAATTATAAAACAAATTCACATTGAAAATTTTGAAAGATGTTTTAATGATAACATATTCTTCATTAAATTATCATTACTGTATCACTTCAAAAAACCATGTCATTTTATGGCACCTTCTGTTTATGAAAATGGCTGAAGATATACCTTCCTGTCTAGTTGACATGAGGATGGCTTTAATTGCATTGATAATAGATTAAGCTTGAAATTGCATGGCTTAAATGTTTCCTAGCAAAAATACCTTTAACATCCCCAAAAGCCTTTGGTATGTTAATTGGGATATTCTAATTAGTGAGTTACAGATGTACAGTAACATTCACATTAAAAGCACACCAAGGAGCTTCCTGTACCCAACATCACTTCTATTCATATCAAAGTTCAGGAACTTGGACATTTTGTCCCACTAATAATGCACATTATCTCATTAGTACATAAAAGGCTGGGCAAAACTCCCATCTGAGTAGGACTGCTGTATAATTATGTGTTTCCACATCAGGCACCTGGGATACCCACACTGGCAGGGATGAGTGAAAAGGGATTCATAGTTATGTTAACCTTCTGCTATATGTGCACCTGAGATATATCTCTAATTAGACAAGCAATAATTAGTTTTAAGGACTGAAACACCGTCCTAGTCCACAGGCAGTATTCTTATTTCAGGACTTGTGTATAGTTCAGATTTCCTACAAAATAAGTCATACCAGTCCTCTTGGTAAATCTGAAACAGAGATACATGGCCAAGATAGCAAAAAGGAGCAGGCTTTAAGAATTGTTGTGCATTGGTTTGCTCTGGTTTTCCCTGGACCAGGATCCAGTTTCACCTTTGTGTAGAAGTACATCAGCTCATGGTCAGTGAAGCTGCAGACAAATGCAGTCATCTCCACAAATCAGCTGTGAGACTCGTTCCTAATATTCCATGTTTGCCAGTTACCTTGAAGCTGTTTCTCCTTAGTTATGGCTTGCCTTAGTTTCAAGTCAAAAGCTAAGATGGCAAAGGTCTAGACTTCTTTTCTCAATAGTAAGTCATGCATTGAGGTCAGATTTCAGAGCAGAGTTGGTCAAAAAAAAAGTGATCTAGATGCCAGATGTTCAACATTTCTTAAAGCTATCATGGGGGAAAAAAATTTAAAAAATATCAAAATGACTCCCTACTCCTTTGGCAGTCCAAAGTACCTGCCAATCTTTTGCCTTACATAAAAGCTGAAGCTGCAACAGCACACTAACATTTTTTAAAAAGTTTTTGCTTTAAAGGAAAGGTCACCAACTTGAAAAAGCTGTGAAACAATATTTGAGTTTAGAGAATCCATGGTTAGCACCCTTCTTGTTGAACTTGCATAATTAGAAATCCTCAGAATAAAGGATCCAGTCTAGAACAGCTTTAAGCCATTCCCTCTAAAATGAGCCTTGGCATGTCCACAGTAAGAAACTGAGCAGGTCTGGAGTATGCATATGGAAATTTAAGAGTGCATGATAAAGTACATTACTATTCATTATAAAGTACTATTCATTATAAACTATTATTCACACCGTTTTCCTTTAACTTACTGACAGAAATGTTGGGCACAAGCTTCTCTAATTTTTATATCTAAACATAAGTTTTATGGTAATAAAAAGCTCTGCTTAACTATGGGAACACCAAAGAATGGAACCAAAAAGAGGAGAAAATAGACAAAGAAGGTTTTTAATGGAGGCACCTTTTCATTGGAAGCCCAGAAGTATGAGAAAATTCCTGTAATTCATACTGCTGGCTTCACTAATACGACATTTGCATTTGCTCCACTTTTTAGTTCCACTCTTTGTTTTCTCTTGCTGCTCCTCATTAATTTTGGCCATTTTCATGAATCAGTAAGAGGCATTATTGGCATTTCTGGCAAACAACTGGAAAAATCACAAATCAAAGCAGTGGACCTGCAGTAGCCTGCTCCTAGGTGTAGCCCAGAAAGATCCTGGAGACAACATGTGGGGTTCCAAAGATGTGCACCCTACTGTGTGGGTGCCCTGAAGTATAATTACTGCATGTGGTGAGCACCAGTGGAAAGGGAATGGGGAATGAGTTTGCATGATCTCAGTCTCAACAAACAGCTAGAAGTGTGATCCCCGAGGGATATAGGGAATCTGAATGGATAACACTGACTGTCAGTAAAAACAGAGACATAAACATACTGCAATTACTAAAATACAGTAAGACATCAATTATGAAAAGTGGATACCTATACCTGGACTGGTCTAATTGACAAAAGCTTTGGTTATACCTGTATCTGGCATTAGAGCATCTGTATTCTATCACACATAAACTTTGGCATTTAAAACTGGTTTATCTAGAAAATGAGGATTTGCATTGGTTTTTCTCCTACATGAATGGGTAACACTTCACATTGATATAATTTGTTACTTCCTTAACTCAAACATATGCATGTCTAATATTAGCACATCAAATCCAAAGGAGTAGAAAGAAGGTTAGTGGAACAATCCTCACTTTCTCAGCAGTTGAACAGAAACACTAGAGCAGGAGGAAGGGGAGAAACTCCTGTTTGTGATTTTTAAAATTTTTAAAAGATATTTCTGTTACTGCTTTTTTCACCACTTATTATCATGACGGTTACATTTCTTTAAATGTAGAATTTGATAGTGAAACAAAAAAACAGAATTTATATTAGTGGGACAACAACATTTTTCTCACTAGCAAATCAATTTTTGATTCTCATTCATCTATTACTTTGTGGTCTATGTTATATACTGTTATATTAACATATGGTAATACACTATATGGCTTTTTACAGAAAAGAAATTTGAGATGACCAGAGGTCTAAAGGTGTCTGCAGAAGCTTTCTTAAGCAATAGCACACCTATTTCCACTGCAGTTTCCACTATCAGAGACAAAAAATGTCAAACAACTGTCTACTGACATATACCTCTACATGTCACCATGACCTAACAAACTGCTGCTCACGATGTCAAAATAAATGATGAAGTCACAAAACGGGTCCTTGACATGAAATAAATTACAGTTAACATACACTTGTGAGTTTGTCCTGCATTAGGCTCAATTAACTGTGTCTAACTATGCTAACATTAAATGCTTATAAAAAACTGTACAATGAAAAATGTAATACTATTTAGATAATCTGTAAACTATTAATCTTCCTAAAATTTACAGGTAATGGAAAAAACTTGGAAAAAACCCCTTACGTAAATGTGCTCTGATTTATATGACAGCATGAAATGCTTTTAAATACACAAACAAAATTTTCCCCCCAAAAATCTTGTAATTAATAAATCATATGAAAGAAAATATCACCCAATTAAAATTTTATTTTATAGTTTATAAATTATTATACCAGGAAACATTCTAAAACAAAAGCTGATGGGGTGAGTGCTAATCAAGCAATTAAAAAATGCTTTCTTTTATCATTTCTATCTAGTCTACAAAACTGAAACACTGAAAACAGCCTAAGTTACAGTAACTGTGTGATAAGAATGAATGGTATCCTTTGGAGCATAACTTGACCAGTTAAAATGTATTTTTATGTGAACAGAAGGGGCCTCATAATTCAGTGTTAAAAACACTCTGCTACAGAAAATATCTTCCTTTTTCTAAGCACTTTAAAAAGAATTGCTGATGTCAGGTTAAGTAGAAATAGCAAATATTTATCCTCACATCAGGGAAGGATTAGAGACTCAGAACAGGTTACAGATTTTTTTAAAATGCATTTTATACCTGATAAGCTTTGTGACTGATGCCATATACTAATGGATTTGCTCTCATCCGTACATAAAGATAAGTGTAACTTATCCACTTTACTGCTTCTTCCACATTAGTTACCGTGCCAAGAGCAATCTGGAAATAGGAGAAGAGACAAAATTAAGTATATATGTTACAGCTGTACATAAGTACTTGGCTGAAAACACATGGAATTCAATGTATTAGCACAAGATTAAAGAAAGTGTTGGGATATTTACAACTTACATAATTTTGAAATAATCCTAAAATAATAACTTGACCAATTTATGCAACTTTATCTTGTGAGCATGTAATAATAACATGGTTTGCTTTGACACAATACTATAGATACAGTGACCATAAATGATCTTTCCTACACAACTTATAATTTTTTTACAATTAAAAGATGTTATTGAGCAAGCTTGATATAAAAATAAAAAGACAAACAAACCAAAATTATTCTGTAGTGGATATGGTCAAGGCAATTTAAAGAAGACTACTTGAAAAGAAAATAATCTACATTTAAAAGATTAATTTCATCATGCCAATGTGAAAGCACCACCAGGTCCTAAACAAAATGATATCAAGAATCTTTAGGTTTTTTCTTCCTCATACTTGGCAATCCCTTTATAAACAGTCTTTTTTAATAGTTTTCTCCTTTTGTAGCTGCAAGTCAAATATACAGGCATCTACTAGATTTTTGTTGTATCAAAATATAACAAAATTGAACAGATATATTCATATATATATCTACATATACACACACACATACATATATATATATATAAAAACATGTTTATTTATATTTCAAGGCTAAATCAGGTACACCAAACCCATTTTTTTGTTCTGACTTTTTTTTTTTCTGAAAATGCAATACTTTTATCACTAAATTGTTGACCACACATGTATTTTTACTGGATAACTTCACCTCTATTTTGTACTGGTTACATTCACAAGAAGCATTTTACTGCTTAATTCCAGTTAACCTGACTTTACCAGAAGAATTTAATATTTCCTGCATGTCCCATGAACAAACCTTTTTTGGTTGTTGCCGGTTGTTAAAACAAGCAAAAGTCCCTCTTACCAAAGTTTTGTGATCCTTTACTGCATTTTTAAAGTTATTTTTGTTTTATTGGTGTTTGGATTTCATATAAATTTTCCATGTGACTTGGCAGAAATAATAATTTAAAAAGCCTATAGAACTGAGTACATATGCATGTTCAGACTGAAGTACCTAGACTGTAATAACAATACTAACATTCTTTTTCAAATAACATAAATATCTGGTAAAAAATAACAATGAAAGGCATATCTGCCTTAAGCAAACTTGAATCCAGCAAAACCTTGTTAATATCAATGTCTAATAGCATGGAGTAACCCTAGGCTTTGCTTAACACACTTTTCAAGTGCTATTTTGTTGTTCAAAAGCATAAGGAGGTTGGGGGAAGTCCCATAGTATTGCTTTTCAAGGCAATAGCCACATAATGCAGTGAAATAGCTACAAAAGCATTCAGTTCTTCACAGACTACTACAGGGAGAGCATGGAATAGAGCCCACAGGTTACTATTACTTGGTTTGTACACAGGTTATTTGGAGCATTTGGTTTCTTTGCGTAACTCAAACATCTTTCAGTGCAGAACTTGAAATAGCTTAAAAACATAGTCCACTAGTAGCATTTTCAAGAACCACTTTCACAATCATGAAAACATAATATTCTTGTTACTGAGGACCATGAAGTCTGACAAAAACCAAAACAAAACACGCCTCCCTTTTTCTTTGCCTCATTTGTTCAAATACCTGATTCTACTACTATTGTGTTCTATTCTGATTAATTATTTCAATAAGTTAAAAGCAAAACTGAAGGAAAAAGGAATTGTGAAATACAGTTGGATTTCAGATACAGTACTGAA
Organism: Passer montanus; assembly: GCF_014805655.1. Lineage (NCBI taxonomy): Eukaryota > Metazoa > Chordata > Aves > Passeriformes > Passeridae > Passer > Passer montanus. Next base: position 6,138,527 of record NW_024357613.1, on the reverse strand, counting down.
ATCTAATATTTCCTTCTTCCCCCAACGTCAATAATACAATAGTAAAAAAAACCCAGAGTAATTTCTAAATATTTGCCGCCATCTAGTGTTCAAGTAAAGTTCTTAGGGACTGAAAATTTATCCTACATTAAACAGTATGAATGATCCAAGTTTCCAGCATTTCCTCAGCTGTGTATTAGACATTTAGTTACAGATGGAATAATTGGTGAGTAGAAATATTTGCTATCTTGATATTGTATTGCCCAATTACACCAGTTGTAATAAAACAATCTTATTTTTCCACAGTTCAAATGTAAACAATGGTGTTTCATCACTCACAGAATGCAATTTAGAGTACTACATTTATCCAACTCACAGTGCAATTTTAAATTACACTAATAATCAGCACCACACAATTTTAACTAATTTTACAGTGACTGACATTGCCATCATTACAACATGCCCCCCCCCTTTTTTTTTTTTTTTTGCAAATGCTATACTTGCCATCATTACAATATGCCCCCCACCTTTTTTTTTTATTTTTTTACAAATGCTATAACACAAACTTTAGCTGAATGATATTTCAGAATAGGTGGCTTTGATTTTCAAAAAAGTGTAAACCAGATACAAGTAGCATGGCTTTTGGGGGGCAGTTCTTCAAAAATGAGGTTTTTTTCTCTGATATTTCTGATGATTAGAAAATGGCATAAAAATTTTACCAATAATATATACTGAACTTATTATATAGCATAATACATTCTGCTTTACATATATGTGCCTTTTTTACAAATATACTGTCTGTTATTGTTGTATAATTGAGTCAGATTACACAAAGAAAAATTTCACTATATATATCAAATATTTGTTGTTAAGGTAAGAGAGCAAGGACCCTTTCTTACAACCGAAAAAGCAATTTTCTGTTTCCTTTGGAAACCAGTGGATTTTAAATCACTATTTCAGCCCCATAGGACTCTGGTCTTATTCCTGTGAAGCTTTTGAAATAATTAATGCTAGTAGAATTGTCCTAAGTTGGACTGAATCTCCTGTGCTTTGCCCCATACCCAGATCAGCCATCCAGTCACCCGGCTCCTGAGTAATTTTTTCTTTTAGGAAGGACTCTGAAGGAATTTTTCATCTCTTCTGAGAACCCTTTCTTTCAAGGCAAAAGATTAAGAGGTTTGTCCAGATGTAAAAAGTCACCATGTTCTACATTCCTGTCTTCAGATGAAAATCTCAAGCACATGCAAGTGAAGGCACACACCCTGGGGAAGGTCCAGCACTGTCCAGCGCTGCAAATCATTTCCTAAGCTCTCTGGGGAAAGGAGTTGTCCCAGAAACAAGCTGGAGTCCAGCTGTGGTTGTCAGGGAGGGCTCTTTCAGGTGGAAACCATTAGGGAAGGAATGGTGACCTGCATTGTATGAGCTATTGATGATAGTTCCCAGATAAGTTAAAGTTTATGGTCTAATTAAACCACATCCCCTGCATCTTATCTTTCTTCCTGTACTTCCAGAAAAGACAGACGTAGGTATTTTCTGTTTGCCAGCTGGTCAACTGCCCCAACTCAACTAAGTACCTTAACCAGCTATTTTATTCTTTTTTACATCTTATTATGCCCACTAGCAAAATTTCAGCAAAAAAGGAAAAGGGCATCTCCATGCCTTCATTATCATCACTTATCATTTACTGTTCTGCTAATTTTTAGGAGAAAAAACCCCCACAAAACCAAACCAAAACTCAGATCTGCAGAAGAGAATTAACAGTGGACTGACATGCTGATATACACATTCAAAGTCTTAATTTTGGTGTCAACTCGACAAAGTTGGATATATTTCAGGTTTTCCCACTCTGTAGTTCTCCTAAGAACAAAAGCACTGAAGCATCAAGATCAGCTGTCTCTGAGGTTAGGTAACAGCAAGTGCTGAAGGGCAAAATGCAGCAATGAGGAAGAAGCATCATACATATTTTGCCCAAATTTTTAACTATTGCATCTCAAGGTCTTTAGTTAAAGGTATTGGCTTTGTACTTGGTATCTTTCAATGGATTTTTATTCATTTGTGGACAGTTTCTAAGGTACTTTTCTATTTAGAAACAGCTCCCTGCAGAGAGTTCCACTGCCTAACCACCCAGTTGACATAACTTTGTTTTCTAAACCTGCCACTGACTCACTGCAGCCAAAACATACTGGTTCTTGTCCCAGGAGAGATGCAATCTTTTGCCATATTACTTCATTTATTACTTCACAAAACTCTGTCATATAATGTTTATTTGTTTTGTTCTCTCCTGAAGCATGCAAAAAAATTGGTGGGTTCCTTTCACAGAAACGGATTTATTCCTTTGCCCATCCTCTCAGAAAATTTCCTGCTTCTAGAGAATTATTTTTATATGGGTATTAGAAATACTGCAACTTTTTGCATTATTGCCCAAATTTACTCTCCTGCACCACATAAGTCTAGGTAAAAATTCAAGGCCATGGATTCCCCTTAGCAATTGTGTGGCTAGGATTATGTGCTGTATTACTCCAAATATCTGCATCATTCTTACCATCTATCTATTTCTGCTAAGAGACCTGGTCTAGATAAAAGCAATTTCCTATTCTTGTAGAAACATGAAGTCTTCCCATATTCCAACTGCTGTCTTTGGTTTATCAGCCCTTCTTTCAGATATTGGTGTGTCCATAACAAATTAAGAATCTAAACAATTCAGCAATGCTTCTGGCCTTTAATTTATTTCTCTTTATAACTAGAAAATAAGCATTTGGATTTCCTGGACTACTTGTAATGAAAGCAGATTCTGCTCCTACAATATGTTGTTTTATTATCCATCAGTGCAAATTTCCTGGTGCTAACAACAGGCTCTGTTATGGAGAAGATGACAGTGGTCATCAACATACTGGTCTTGATTTCTGTAATACATCAGTCAAAATCCATATATTTTGTATCCATACAGTGCTTGGTTATTACCAAAGGGCAGAAGATGACAAAATTTGAATGTGCTTCCTAAGACTACATACTTAATCATATGATGGCATATATTTTAAAACATGTTTTTTTTCCAGAATGGTGCAGCATATTGGAATAGTCATCTCCAGATAAACTTAACAATTTCTTCTAAACCATCTGTATCTTTCTCAGAGAATTCCACAATCTTAGATCAAATCAGCATACACAGAAGTTTAGACTGACTCCAATTATAAGGAAGGGATAAAGTTACTTTCCAGAAAACACAATAGCTCCTTGTCAGTGCTCAGAGTATTGGCTACCTGTAATCTGGCAGGTACTAATTTTTCCTGCATGTTATGACAGGAGGATAAGTAATGTCGCACATGTTGCTTTCATGCCCTTGCTATACTATTCTACTCCATTGCTATTTCTACTAACAATCATTTATCACTGGAATTAACAAAATTCTGATTGAATCTTCAGCTTCTGTAATTCTATCACTTAATGGAATCTGGGGTAATTTTAAAGCCATGAGTCCACTGTTCTTTTCAGATTACTACTATTACACAAAATCAGAAAAAAAGCCTAACTTCCGAATATTTAAAAAAAGTAGCAAACTCCTCTGTTATGAAGGAAAGCCTACCCAACCCTTGTTTCACTGTCTGCTTCCTGTGTCTCAAATAAAAGAATGAAGCTCTTCTATAAAATCTGGCTGGATTTTTTCCTAGTGAAAAGGCACAGGGTATCCCAAAACCAGATCACTCTCTCCTGATGTATTGTGGCACTGAATAATAACCACAAATATTCCTGACGTACACAACCAACTTTAGGATGTAAATTTTTACTGCTAATGTGTAAGGTGCTACTATGCAATTTTAAATAACTGAATATCCATCCAGTTCCACTTAGAGAATACTCAGAGGTGTCTACCTCCAGGATCATTAAGCATTGTCAAAAGGAAATGGTTGAGAGTAATATATCTGCCCAATGCAAGTATGCCTTCCATTTATTTTTGCTCTTTTTTTTTTTTTTTGTAGAAGGAGAGATGGGAAAATTGCAAAAGTGATGAAAAGCTAAAATAAACAAATATGTAAGAATTGCGTAGATAAAATAACAAGCATCTTTAAAAGACTATTCTTAGTAGACCAAATACACCTCACATCATTCAAAATGATAAGCAGTTTTATGTCATTGGACATTTCAGTTTAGCTAAACTGCTTGACTTCAACTGAATAAATGTCTAGTGCCTTTGAAAAAAAAAATTAAAGCCAAGTCCATTATTCTTCCTATGCTGCAAATACGTGAATTTGGTTACATACAGAATGACAGGATTTAATTGTTTTGTGGATTTTACTTCTCAGATATGCAGAACATCTACTAAATTCTAAAAAATCACTTCCGATTAAAAGGTAAATGCTGTGTTGCTACAGTTTTATTTTAATGGTATTTTGACCCTCCATCCTACCTTGGATACCTACTATCTTTTGCAAAAGACCCCCCATTTTCACATATGTAGCAGTTCACTTGAACACACACACCTATACACTAACAGTAATAAAGTATGTACAATGAAAATTTTATTAAGTGCGACAATATTGCATTTTTGTTTCAAATAATGCCAACCCTTTAAAGTTTGCTAGTTTCTCTAAACAAATCAAAGGTTACCTCTGCATTTAAGTTGTCTGCAAGGCTTTCAAGAAACTGGCTTTCAATTGGGTTCTGCTGTGTAAGAAGAGTCAGGTAATGGCTGAGTTTATCATGAGTTGTAATAATGATGCCTTCTCCGAATTTGTCAAACTGAGGCCGTCCAGCTCGACCAAATATCTGCATGACATCTAAAATTCCAAGGTCAACAAAGGAGCCTCTTTTTGCAGCATATATTTGTGTTCCCTGGTTGAGGAAAAGTTAATAAAAATTAACATAAATACACATGAATATAATCCTGATGAGCTGAATACTGAAATTAGGCAAATATAGCATGATTTCAGAAGTGTACTTTAACTAATCCTTTCATAATCTTTGATATATTTAAATCTTTACTATACAAACTAGACTCCCACTGGAGAGAATCAGTTTAATGAGATATAAATAACATTTCAAGTCAATCAGATATTTCCCCTCCAGGCCCAAAACTCACAAGAGATCTTGCTATCTATACTTCTTCATAGGTTTCTTTTAAGACAGATAACCCCTTACAGAGTAGGGAAGCTCTTACCTTAATAACAACAGCATGAGCAGGCAGATTGACACCCCAAGCAAGCGTAGCTGTACAAACCAAGACTTTGATATGTCCATTAGAAAACAAGTTCTCAACCAAACTTCTGTCTTGCCGCAGCATTCCTGCGTGATGAATACTAAATCCATCTGGAAATAGCTCACGTAACTGCTTATTTCTGGATCTCTGTACCTGGAGTGGACAAGAGTAACAATTAAATTCACTTCTAATTACAGCACAAGAAGTATCCTATTAAAAAAATACAGGAAAACTTTGGACATTATTATGAGTCATAAGAAAGAAACTATTTCTATTAAGATTGGACTTTTCATCAAGGCCAGTTTGCGATGATTTTCTATAAATTACTATTTCTATACTTGTTTTCTAAAAAATACTCTTAATTCTATAAAAGACTGCAAGAAGTTTAATCTTTGTACAGAAGTGTAGTTTCAGTTAAATGGAGATTCAAGATAACCAACAGTGAGTACATGGAAACTAAGAATTCTCTTATAATTTTTCCTTAAAATAAACTCTTTCAGACTGTGGAGGCAGCTTGGGCAGGCTTGAGGCTAAACTTACCATTAAGGAGGGGACATCCTTCCCCACCACCAACCATTGTATGGGTGCAGCATGGCCTGAATCAATAAATTCAGGGTACACAATCAAACTGTTTCATCTACCACTCATTTTTCCTTTCCCATAGGTAGGAGGCTGGAATCTCAGTCTGCAAAACCTCCAGCCTCCTGCAGGGTATGAGCTTTGTGAGCATTATTTCTGTGTGCTGGCTTTATCATGCTTCATCCACACTGAACACTGACTCTAAGTTATGAAAAACTAATATACTTCCCTAATTTGCCACAAACACTTCTGATTTTCTGCCTGTTTCTTCCACATTCCTACCTGCTGCACTGCCTTCCAAAATCAATTTCTGCTAAATATGATACCAAAAGGGCTGTGGTAATGATGATTCTAATCTTTTTCTAAACCAGATTTCTTTATCTTTGTTCATGGAGAAGCTCTACTTTTCCAAACCACACAAAGGTTAAGTAGTATTTGACTCTCACTGTATTTTCAGCCGTGCGTATTATAGTGAATTAATTATCGATAAAATTAGTTTTTTATTGTTTTTATTGTTGATGTTGTTATCTCTTCCCATTTACCATTTCCTGACACACAGCCACCGAAAAGTTGATTTATGGGATACAGAGTGGGTAAAGCAAAGCAAAACATGGTTCGCAGTACTGGCAAACTGCCAAACATGAACAATAAATCTCTGCAAACACAGAAATAAATAGGGAGATGGGAATGCAATTATAAAATGAGGACATGAAAAGAAAAATATTGTAGGAAAAACACATTTCTCAGTTTCTCAATTATCCAGCTTTTCAATATCTGATCTTTCCCATTTTAGCAGTAATTATTTACTATTCGTTTAAAGGAAATCAAATTCAGCTTTTAAACTATACATGACTTTTTGGCAAATTTAATTAACTGCTGTAGTGCCTAAAAGTGAATAAATAATAAATTGATAAAGTGGCCCTGCAGTTCATGAAGCTTATTCTTCATGAGCTAACAAACAGAACCAAGTATTTCATAAAGAGCACAAATGCACCAAGGTTTGCCTTTCTTGATTATCAACAACAAAATTCACTTCAACTGCATATTTAACTGTGACACAGAAATTTGGATTGCTCTTGATTATATCTGAAACTTGGTGTAAGCATGAATTAGCTTTTTTCTTAAATAAATGATTAAACAACCATCAAAAATTGCACTTTTTTAGACCTTTTTGTGTTGGTGTCATATGCCTATTTTACATGTATTAAGGAGTCTACTTTTCAAAAACCACAATTATTCAATATAAAAACATTGCACTTAAAATATTATAACCTTAGCTAAAAAAGCAGAATCTTACTCTCAATTCCTCACAATTTAAAAATTGCATACCTTTCTAATGTCGTGGCTTATGTCATTTAGTGTGTGGAAAGACAGGGCAATATACAAATGGAAAGCTAAGAATAGTAGAATGTGTACTACATACAGAAGAAAACTATTTGTTTCTGGTTTTAGGAAGTACAATTTCATCAATTTAAAAGAAAGGAACTTGTGAATACAGTAAAAAGAAAGAGGAAGGAGAAAGGTTTTGGACAGAAAATGTATAAAGATATGGCAATACTAGTCTGACTACAATTCAACACTGACAAGCTTAAGTTTAATCAACTGTTCAAAAATACATAAACTTACATGTTGCAGTTAAAAAGAATAAAAACCTAGTTCTAAAATCTACCACACATTCTAAAACAACATCTTTGAACAGGTTCATTTATTGAATCTGTGAAGTGCTAGACTTCCAATCTATGCAGCTAACAGGTTTAGAAATATATGAATTTTTTTTTCCTAGACAGAAGATGATGAACTTTATTAAATGAAAAAAATCACAGCTCACTTTTGACACAGGAAAAAACCAAATGCTGAGGAAATAAAATTGCTGGTTATTCTGGATAATTTGATTAACTGCATAGAAATGGAATTAATTTTCTTCCCATAAATTTGTGTTCACTTAAGGTTACAAAGATACAAAGCAAGTTAGTTCAAGAACGATGATATAATCCAATTTTATAAAATTCACTTGAGATTGCTCACACAATGTATCATTTAATGGCAGCATATCTGCTTTTAAACAAACCTTTTAAACTCTTGTGATAATGAAGTGATGGCTCTTGTATTTAATCTTGATTTTTATGGTTACAGAGGCAACAAAACCAAGAACTACTAAATAAAGGAAGTGAAACTATAAAAAGTTATATTGCTTCCACCTTGTTCTATTACAGAATAAAACTAAGAGGTTTTACTTAAAATTTATACAAAATGTTACTAAGTGCCTCAGGTGTATGGAGAAGTTGTTATTATGAGGTATAGCACTGGTCTCCTGATTAGAATTGATTTTCTTTCCCCTCCCTTATTGCTCAAGAGGGCTGTAGATTTATGACCTTTGCTTACATGTGTGTGTGCATCTAAAACAGTATGTGTTAAATAAATTCCCAGTTTAGCCTGCTGCCACCTATATTTCTCCTTTAAATGTCTTGAATTTCATGCAATTCTTGATTAAGACACATAAAAATGTGATTAGACAATTAGACAAAGAAAAATGTCCTGCTTAACTTTAATAAGAAATGATGCATACATTTCAGGAAAAAAAATTGCAACTTTTCTACTAAAGACTTATGAAAGATAACACCCTTCCTTACCCTTTTCATGCATCTGGCATCACAAAGGAATCATTATTCATAACAACTATAAGGTGTACTCTCTTTGAAATACTCATACAGTAAACCAAAGAATGGAATTTTTAGCATATCTTTTTCTCTTACTTTATATATAAAGAAGGTAAAAAAGAGCAATAAAGCTTGATTATTAGAAGCTTTATTGCTTCTCATATTCAAGCTTTATATATATTTATATATATAATATATATTACAATATATAATATATATTATATGACAATATTACATAATATATATTATGAGATATAATATATATATTTAAGCTGCCAATAACTTGCTTCTTGATAAGTGAAACATGAATTTATGGGGTTTTTTGTTGGTTTTTTAAAATCTTCAATTGCTACCCTCATCTAGGGCAAACAAAGTAGATCATCACTGGTTGCTATGATATTTTTTTTTCTTTCTGTAGATTACTCATTTTTCTTTTATGCATGCTCATTTTAACATATTGCTTGAAATTCTGAATTTGGGTATTTTTCCCCCTAATAAAGCAGTTTTTGACTCATGTATTTTCTTTCAATAACAAAAATGGCATAGGCTATTCTAGCATTTTTCTCACGATCTCCTTACTACAGCAAACTTCATGCTCATGACCATATGACTCAATCATCGTAATTTCCTTTCTGTGGAGTTCACTACAGGGCAGCACTTGCAGTTAGTTCAGAATGCACCATTATATTTGTTCACTGGTTTGAGCAATTCTAAGCAATTTATTCCCACCCTCCATTCTCTGCACTGTCCTGACACCCTGCAAAGTAGCAGCTCTTAATTTTGAGGCCTCATTAGCCTCACTTGATGAGTGCTGGAGCTCAGAAAGTGCAGACATCACAGACACCTACACCAAACAAAGTCAGGAATCTTTTGCTGCAGCCTTCAATGAACAGCAGTTGTCATTAGTACTACTACTGTGTGATGAATACAGGTCAAATATACCCAAGTAACTATTTTGTAACTTTGCTCAAGACATATGAAACTGTAATTTGTAGGCTGACCTAAATTAAGTCCTAACAAGATAAAAGTCTCCTCTGCCTTATTCATATTACTAAAACTGCTGAATCTGCTCTGCTGGCTCATTTTAAGAATACTGACTGTCTTTCGAAATTTATGAGATCGGGGTAGAAGGGAAGAAGTGTCCATCTACTCCAGAAGTAAAGGTCAGCTGACAGAAGCAGAATGAAAAAGCAGAAGTTGAAGAGTCCATCCATGGGTTTATTGCTGTTCTCCATAAAAGAACTAAGTATGAGAGAAACAGAAAGAAATTATCAAGGATTGCATGATCATTCACCATTTTTGCTCTTCAGAACTTACTACATTCATGTTGCATGTTAATTTACCTATATAAAAGTTTCATTCTTTTATTTCCAACTTCTGTTTCAAAGGAGAGAGATCTTGGATGGTGTAAACTAGGGGTTTGCTTTTTTTTTAAATATGAGTTCAGAATATAGTAACTTTTTGTTACAGGGAAAGACTTGAGACTTATATGCTGTTAGAGAAGAAAATGAAACCTAGAGAAAATACTATGAAAGATAACCAGCAATATTATCTGACAATAACTACTGAGAGCTCTCCTCACACATGACCCAGCAGATCATTTCTGGAGGGAAGCAGGCTGCCCAATATGCTATTCTACTTAAGGAGTATGCATGCTCATTCCCTACACCTTCACTTTTTAAATGTATCTAACTATTCATTTTGTACAGTTATACTGAAGTAGTACCTCTGTTCAACACTTACTCTTTTACTGGGATATAATTAGTTGCTACCTGGCAAGACATTATTTGAAGATTTGTTCTAACAAACAAATGCGAATCAGTTTGAATCTCTCCTGGAAGCGTCAATAATCTAATTGTCTCCCTCTGGCAATTTAAGTTCACTGTATTAAATTTAGAATTTTTTAAACCTACGAGTTACTGTCTGATCAATTTACTGATATCACCTCAGTTAATTCTGTAAAGTGCTTTAAAAACACAACTGAATAAGAGTAGTGGGACTGCTCCAATCAGAACAGTTTAAAAAGAATGCCTATAAATTATACTTTTATTTTCTTTTTGATTCACAAAGGAAGGAAGTGTAAGGCAGAATTTCTGGCACCTTTTTTTCTATTGTCCTGGCCTTACCACTGATCCTAACTTATTTATTGCATAAGGTTGTGTTTCATCCAGTTGGTACCTTAGGAAGTGATGACTACCAGTCAAAGAAGGGATTGATATGGTGTCCAGAAATGTCTTGCTTTTTCCAGTGTGTTCTTTTTACAGTACATTGTTACATCATAGCAGCCACACTTTTTTTCCCCTGGAAAAGTTACAAGGGTCATGGAGAATGAATTATTCTATGGGAAAAGGAGGAACAGCCTTCAGATTTTAAAACTTGTGCAAGAGCATTTAATGTAATCTTTGATTCCTCAGGTCTATAATCTATAATGCATTAGACAGAAGTGTTTACAGACCTCACTGATCAGAGAAGCTAAGGAAATTTAGTACAATGTTTAAAATGTTGCATTTTTGAGCAATCCAGACAAGCAAGAATGAAAGAAACATGAATGCAAGTCTGACCATGCACAAATAATGGATTTTGGATGGACAAGGCACTGATGATGTAGGCATAATTTCCAATTACCTCCCTTACTGCCTAAAACAACCCCACCTATAAAGCAAAAAAGGGAACTATTTGTATGGACAATACACTACCTCAAACTGAGCCAGAATTTTATAACATGGACCAAAGCAACTTAATATTTTACTTCAAGCCAGAGTGCAATGCCTGTCTTAAAACTGAATAAATTACTAATTCTTAGATAAAAGGGTTTAAGAACTTAGACTGAAAAATAATTCCAGCAGTAGATTTAGACAGAAAGGAAATGTTCATTATAATCACCCAGCTTAAGCACCACCTCTCAGTGAAAATAACACTCTTTTTCATATGTTTTATAATGATAAGCATATTTCTCTTGTTTACAGTAAGTAAAATAAAAATTGTATAGAGAAATTTGTGTACTGCTTCAGTGTGCTGAAAATCTGGACTTCCTCAAATCTGACACCAATCTGTGACTAAATAATCTCAAATCTTATTAAGACAAGTGTCAAAACAGTTTAACAACAACATGAAAATGCACATCAATTAAGACTGAATTAATTATATAACATCACAATTTTAAATCACATGCAAAATAATTCTAGTTAAAATCTTTCTTTCTCTTTCTTTCTTTCTTTCTTTCTTTCTTTCTTTCTTTCTTTCTTTCTGTCTTTCTTTCTGTCTTTCTTTTTCTCATCAACTTAGAATTCAACCGCTCTCATTCTGGGAACAGATGTATGAAATGTGTGAAATACAGCAAAGTATCTATTTGTCTCCAGCCTTTGAGACAGTAAGTCCTGTTGCCATATTTGCTAACCACTTGGAGTACACAGATGAAAAAAACATTAATCTTGGTCTCTTTTGTTGACAGGCTTTCAGTATGGTGTTATAAAACTAGCTGGTGGGGAAGATACACAGCATGGAAAGAAATTGATAGAGAGAAAGCTTGATGACATGCAAGGATGAATTTTTACTGGTTTCACTTTGAATACTGACAACCTCTGGAGACCTAGTTAAACCTTTTGTTGCTGTGCTTAACTGTGCAAAGATTTCAATATTTCTGCCTCAACAGGAAAGTGATACTGCATGGTGTCTATAAAAACATTTGTTATATTTGAGAACACAACTTTTCCTTTGTAATACTCAAAATTGCCACTCTGTTGAGCCATGACAAGTACTGAATGTATCTGAATGTATTTTTAGCGAGAAACAACGAAAGCAGAAAGTATTTTTAAAGTTCTTTCCAATACTGCTGCACCTTACTTAATACACATAATAACTATTTTTATTGCAACTCCTCCTCAAAGGCTATAATGACAGAGACGTCATTAAACCAGCAAGAAAAATATTTTGTGAACATCAGGTGTATTTCTCATTCTGTAATTAAACCACAAATGTCCACTAAACTTCACAGCTATGTAAAGTGACAGACTGAGGATTCTCCAGAAGAATGCAGTTTTTCTCACCATTCTTATAGGTAATGGAAAATGTGCAGTATGAATTAATAGTTCACATGATTTTCAAATAGTTGTAGACCAGCATCATTAGGCATGACAAGGAAAAGCTGAACCTTATTTTAAACCAGGAAAGTAATTTTTACAGAGATAAACACTATTAAATATTAGATATCTTTTGATTAGGCATTGTGTTTTGGTTTCTTCACTCTTTTAAATTCTGTCTTACACAGCATGGAAGATAAGCATAACAATACTATGAAGGTATTTTAAAAAAACCTGGAAGTCAGTAAAAGAGACAGAAATTCCTAAACTAAAAAATTTCACAATTATATTCACCACTCATTAACTAACTTATGTAACTTGAATTTTAACAAGAAAAAACCAGAAACAAACTGGAACAAGCTTTTTTCACTCCACCAGACTAATATGAAGACCCATAAGAACATTCATGATGTAACTTGCATCACTTAAAGGTTTTGGTTTTTTAAATTGGTATGTTAATATTAAACAAGTCTCAGATCTGAGACTTGCTCCTGTGCCTTTGCTATTACAGAAGAATTTCAGGGATTCCCTAGTAATCTTTGTCATTCAGGGTTGCCAAATGTTAAATCTCACAAGAAAAGCTATTCTGAGAACTCTCTAAAGGATTTGAAGGATCACACGAGTTTATGTATTTTCATATTGCAAGGTTTATACAGTAACATCTGATTAATTATATTAAGTGATAATTACTGACTTTATCTGATATAGAACTAACAAACAAAAAATCTACTAAGAGACTTTTAGCGGGTAAGACCAGTAAAACCTGATTTCCTGTGAATTTTATATTCCTTGTGCCTCTGGTCCAACTCAAATGCTTGCTCCATCTGGTTTCCCTAACCTCATCTCTCCCAGAATTATTTCACCGCATTACTGTTTCATAAACGTTTCCCCTGCACCCTCAGGACAAAAAAAATACATCTTAAAAATGGCATCTGTGAGGCTTATGCTGATTTTCAACACAGCCATCCAGTTATTACCAACACCTTTGACAATGATGTTGTCTTTTTCAATAGTTTTATTCCAAATTACTTGCAGACTACCCTCAAGTTCTGCAAATTCAGTGCATGACTGTGAAGACTTTGACTACTGAACATCATTCAAAATCGGTTTTAAAAGTAACATGATGTCTTTATGCAAGTGAAAGGGCTCAAAAGCAGCACCTAGTAAGTGACAGAACAAGAAGGTTTCTATTACTATGCTCTTATGGCCAGCAGACTTGGGAATTTGGAGTCAGTTTGTCAGCTAAACAGAAGCAGCTGTTAGCTTGCTGCCAGAGGAAACCAGCAGATGCAACAAATGAGCCCTGTGCAGTCACCTCCAAACAGCTTAATTTTACCCCCAGATCCTGTTCAAATGTAGGGTATTTCCCCCACAGACCTCTGCTAAATTACAAGATCCCTTATAGTTTCAAACTCTACTGAAAACAATCAGGTTTTATTTTACTCTCCTCTCTTAAAAAAACCCTCCCCTCAAATTCAGCCGTTATAGTACCAGTACTTCATGTTGCCTACTAACATTTTGTTTGATACTTCATGAAGCCTGCAAGACAATTGTTTTGTAAAGTTTAGAAACCACAGAGATGAACATATTTATGTATAATTAAACATGGCTTTGAAAGACTGTTTTCTACATCTACAGTTCTTTAAGCATTTACATAACCTAGCACGTATGCCTCCTACCCAAGGCTGATATTTTGAGCAAAGGAATACTTCATTTTCTTGTTGAAGTAATTTTTGTAACATATTTACAGAGATTTGGGGAAAAAAAAAACTGCATTGATCTTAATTTATCCATCTGCCTTGGGGTTTATAAACAAGATTAGAAACCCTCTGCGAAACTGAGGAGCTTGCAATTGTTAAGCTTTTGTAATTCACATACTGTTATTTTAAAGAAGGATATACAGTTTCTTCATCAAGCTAACTTTAATTGTCTTACATAGCAGGTACATCTCCAGGGAAATACAAGAAAATATCTCACATATCAAACACACCATGGAGACCAAATTATGTGGTAAGGGAAAAGGTAAGGAGATTGTTACTTTCCACTTAACACAGTGGACAAAAACATAGCAGCACAAAACAGGTGAGAAGAGAGCTGCTGTGCTGATTGCTTGCACAGTCCCTCTCCAACCCTCATTAATTTCCATTTTTCACACTCTGTTTACTTATCTTGCATACATTAGTGCTAATGACTGTTCAAAAGTGTCAGATGCCACACTATGAGCTTCATTTACTTTAATATTTTAATTATATTAACGTTCTGCAAAATTAGTAGTCGTATCTGTTAAAATCATTGCATGCTTCAAGCATTTAGTCTTCTTAAAAGAGCTTTTCGTTTCACAACTCTACCCTCTTTTAGGAGCAGCCTGTGAGAGACTGAAATGTGAAAGGTTAGTGATTCAAAGCAATTGGCCATTTGTGGAGCTGGTAGGGTGCTTTGCTCAGGCCAGGTTTGCATCCCCCAACCCAGGGCAGGAGTGTTTTCATATTTGTGGTGGTGAAACCTCCAACCCTTGCCTTAAAGAAGCATTGTGTACATATTTATTAGTATATATATTAGTCCAAATAATTTATCACTTGATAACGTTGTAGAACACGGTATCTTTTTATTGTTTTAAGTAGAAAAAATAACTGAGGCTGAAGTAAAAGCATATAAAAATAAAAAAGTGATTTTCCTACTTTAAGACTGAAAGCTAATACTACCTACATAAAATAGTTCTAGAGATATCACTGCAAACACATTCAAAACACATCAGTAGCTTTTTTTTAATCTATAAAGACAACCACTTGATCTGTACAAACTGAGCCACACACCATGGTTCAGTGCCAAGGCAAATATCATGTTTGAGGCATTATGTAACACATGCATACTACAGGGTTATCACCAGGATATCAGTCCTCCATGGTTTCAAGATGGTAATACTGAATTATGAATTAAAATCAAAATAAAAAGAGTGAAGAATCTTTGACTCTTGCACTCTGAACAAACTTTTAATTAGAATCAGTGTGACACATAGTTTGAAAATTTTTAGTTGCACTTGATTTTGTCATTTTACACTTTGAAATCTTACAAAAATATGCTATATTGTATATAAAATGAATGTAGACAACATAACGTATAAGTAATAATATATAATATGAAGTCAGAGAGGATGAAGAAGATCTCCAAGATCATTGTCTAACTTTTGCCCTAATATGACCACGCCCACAAAACCACATTGGGAAGTGCCACATCCCATTATTTTTTCAATAATTCCAGGGATGGTAAGACCCCCATTTCCTCGGGCAGCCTGTTCCAATGCTTGACAACCTTTTTGGTGAAGAAATTTTTTTGCAACTTGTGGTCATTTTCCCTTGTCCTATCACTGGTTGTCTGGGAGAAGAGGCCAACCTTCACCTAGCCACAATCTCCTTTCAGGCAGTTGTGGAGAGCAATAATGCCCTCCCAAGTCTCTGTTTCTCCAGACCGAACACCCCCAGCGCCCTCAGCTGCTCCTTATAGAATCTGTGCTCCAGGTCCTTCACCAGCTCTGCCGCCCTTCTCTGGACTTGCTCCAGCACCTCAATGTCCTTCCTGTGATGAGGGGCCCAAAACTGCACATGGGATCTGAGGTGTGGCCTCTCCAGTGCTGAGTACAGGGGAACAATCACTGCCCTGCTCCTGCTGGCCACACTTTTGCTGATACAGGCCAGGATGCCTTCTTGGCCACCTGGGCACACTGCTGGCTCATATTCATACTGCAAAGCAAGGCTGGATATCACCTCATCACTTATCTTTAGGAATTGGTTTACATATCTAAGAATATTTGACTTTGTGAATTCTAATCTAAATGTCAGAAGTTATTCAACAAAGGTATCTCCTTCTGTTCATTTTGTGTTTGGATATCAGCTTTTTTTAAAAACTGATTCTTGAGCACCAAATATAGAATTGCCAATTCTGTTGTGAAAGAAACCTTACACAGAATGGAAACAGAGGGGCTACACTAACCTGTAACACTAGTTGTATCTCCGCTAAGCCCAGTGACCACTTGCTAGAGGGAAATCTAATGAGCCTGTTTCCCTTAATATTATCAGACAGTCTTTCTGCTAATACTTATAGAAATGGATGACTTACAATTCTTGGCATAGCCTTTTAATTCTTAAGATCAACCTAGAACATACTCCCTACTCTATTTCTTCTTTGAAAAGGCAACATTTAAGATAAGAAGTTAGTTTCCTCATACTTGTTTAATTTGCAGGCTGCTAGTATGGAAGGTAAGAGGGCTGGCTAATGCTGTCTGGTGCAGAGAAATCACTAAGTAAAAGCTAAGCAACTGAGTGACCCTTTGAGACAAGCCACTTGGCATCAGCTTGGTATGGCAGGGTTCAGTTTGAGATCAAAACCCTGCAGATTTGAAGAGTCTCTACACAGAGATCTGCACATCTGCAGGAGGAGTCTGAGCACCCTGCAGAGCCCGTGGGAGTCAGGCAGCAGAGCCTGTGCAGTGCTGCTGCTCTCTGCCATGCCTGCTCCTGGATGAACCCAGGCTCCACTGTCTGCAGCACACTGAACTTCATCAACTGCAGCAGCAGCTCAGACACATCACACATTTGTAGTTACCATGTGCAGTCTCCTAAAACCCCCATGCTATAATTTCAGCCGGAAAAGCACTCCATGTTTCAAATTTAGACTAATGAACAAGAATTATCCTGGAAAGAATAAAAGACAAATTAAACCCTCAAATAACTTTCCATTGCAACAAATTTCTATTGTAACTGACTCAGGTGGCATTTTCCCAACACTCCCAGATGGCACATATCACTAATAGCTCTTAATTATCACTCAATATTCCAAGTAAATTGGAACTTAAATTATCTGCCTTCACACTAATCTCTGCTTATTCTGATACTCATACATTAAAATTAATCAGATCATCCTATGTCTTAAATGCTGAACATAACAGAACTAAGGAACATCATAGTAAAAATAGGAATAGAGACTTTACATCCTTTCTGTTGATGACAATGGTAACTGAATCAGGGGACGTTATTTATCACAAACTCACTTCAGACTTGCTAGAACCCCCAAATGCAATTATGCAACCCCAAAATGACACTCCTATAGCTCTTCCTTGGTGATGGACAAACAGATGCACAAATTCAAGTCTGGCATCACCAGACTCAGTACAGATTACAGTGCTACTTGAAAGTATGACAAAACTTCTTTTCTCCATGTGACAAAGCTGGTAAGAACATACTCCAATCAAAATGTTCCCAGACTGTGGTCAGACAAATAATGGGATTAAATGTCAACTCAAACTCAAATTTTCCCTAAGAAGAAAAAGGATAAGAGGTTTTAAGTTTTTTTTTTTTTTTTTTTTTTTTTTTTGTTTTTAAATCTGTCCAGTTATCTACAGTTATTGGTTTTTACTTTGGGAGCAAAATTCCTGACTTTTTTGTATTTGATAAAACGAATTGACTGTGAAATCCCAAAGTTGTCTGAGATTACTACATAAAAATTCAGTCACAGGGGAAGAGACATTTCCATAAATATCAGAAAATATAAGTTTTATGAGGAATTTTACTCCTACCCCCTCAAAATCCCAAAAGAAAATGCTTTGTAGAGTATTGGCCCTTTTTCAACCTTCACCATTACACACAGTATATACTTTAAATTACAGAACAGAAAAGTGAACTCAAGGAAATCTAGATTATGGCTTTAACTGATGAACTCTCATATTTACATCAGCCCCTTTACAGTCACAAAAAAGCTGACATTTCTCCCTCAAAAAAGACAGAAACTCATAGAGCCATTTGGCAAATCTGTATTCAAGTGCAATCAATTAATACCCATACATTTTCTCCACCTAATCCCTGTTCTGATGCTGCAAGTTAATTTCATACATCTCTTTTATAATGGTAAATACAAATTTGAAAGATAAAAAATATTGACTTTTCCTATTTACTATTAAGTGTTATTTTGGTAATCAAAACAATGAGTAAAACACATAGAGAAAGAAATGCTTAAAACTGTCAATTTTTAAGCTTCCTAAAATAATTGTTTTTCAAGAATTTTTATATATTTAAAAAAAAGTGAATGCAGCCTGTATTACATTACTATACATAAATATGTATATATACTATGCAAGTAAATGACACATTAAAATTATTACACTCGTACCTTATCTGTCCTGTGTTTATAATATCATCTATTAATGGATGCAAGAAGAGAAAAAGGAAAGACTAAAGAAGGGAATGAGAAACAAATCATCTTAGAAATTTCATACAAATGTAAACAATCCATCTTTCAAGTCAAGAAGAGTGCTGCACCTCAGGCAAATGCCTGGAAGTCAAGCACATTTTAATTCTCAGTCATCAAAATGCTCAGAAGTGAAACAAGGACCAAGGGCCTTTGCTGACCATAAAATCAACGTCATTTATGTGCATTAAAAGGCACTGCCACAAGGTGGCTCTCAATACTCAGCAATGAAAACTGCGACTCGAAACATGAAATAAAAATCTCCATTTGCTTTGTTTTCTTAAAATTGTAACTGATATGTTTCACCTCCCTTATTCTAGGACATGTTTATTTCCACACTAGAAAAATACTTGGAAAATATTTTAAATTCCAACAAAAAGGTTTCTAGGCTCAATCCATAACAGCATAATTTCTCTATAGTCTATTTCTCCCCAGACCAAAGCTTTTATAGTTGGAATTCATATATACATAACTGAAATAACATTATATACTGCTTTTGATTAAATTAGTTCTCAACTATCTACCAATACCTGTTCTATTTAATGACAAAAACTATGAAACTTATAGCTCGAACATGAATTTGTGCATGGACAGCATATCATAGAGCTTGTTTGGTTTTTTTTCTGAAATGCTCTAGCTATATTATTTAGCTAGTTATATATCACTGTTTTCCCTTTTATAGGCTTATTAACGGTTTTGTGTATTTCTGGCTATCTTTCACCCTTTTCTTTAATTATTTCTGTTATGAAAATAGCTGCTTTTATTCAATATCTGTTTTCCTCACATGTGTGAAAATATGAAATTTAAAGAAACTGGAACAGGTAGGAAAAATTAATAAATAGGGCTATGACTGCCAATTCAGTAAATCTGACAGTATTCAGTAAACATGTGATGCTGAATCAAAGAATTGTAGACTTATATAGCATTCTAAAAAGTATAGGAGTCTCTTAGGACAATCATCTTGGATATTTTCCTCAGACAAGAGATCTTGGTGGTTACTTCAAGGAATATGCCCCTTCAGAGGAACAAAATCTAAGGGAATACCTGAAAATAACTATTACAGCTGTTTTGTAACTACAGGCCAATGGAGGAGGAAACTGGGTACTGGGTAACAATTGAACAAAAGCCCAGAAAATCATTTCTGAGTGTAAGGGATCACTAAAAAAATTATAAGCGATGCTGGTGTATCTATATACTGGTGTATCTATATAAGTGTTTTAAATCCCTGAATCACTGGGACAAATTTGCATTTTCTTATTGCTTTTAGTTCCAGAAGCTTGCAGAATATTCACACCTGAAAAAAGTTAAACACTGTGCTGTGTTTTCTCTATGAAACACTATTTTGTGCTGTATTAAGTTGTGTCCTCAGGGCTTACTCCAAAGCCAACAGTCTATTTTCCATTAGCTTTAGTATGTTTTCCAATGAGATCCTTCAACTGGAAACCAGCTAGGGCTCTGTTCCATTATTCACCAATGGCACAGTTTAAATGAAAGCATGGAAATACAATATTAACAGTTTCAAACACTTCAGATTTCTGAATGCTGTCCTTGATAAACATACAGAGCACAATACTTGGAAAAAGTGATCACCAGAATCAAAGACTTTGCCCTAGAATTCTACATTTGATTACACAATTCATGCATATCAAAGCAAGTGGTATCCTCATAGAAAGAAAATGTGCAGCATTTTTCATCCTTGATGCAATGGACTTTGATTCCCCAGCTTTTATTATTATTATCATTACAAAGAGTTTTGAAAGGCTTTTGCAATGATTTTGATACTCCAAATTCAAGAAACTCAGGGTTTGCCCTCCAGTATAGGTTTTTAGCATTTTGTCAACAGTTTTAAATATTTTAGAACTTCCAAATATGCATGTCACAGTTTTTGTCTCAGAAAAAGAAAAAAAGACAGACAAGAATCTTTAGCACATTAATTACTAACTAGAGGTCATAACCTTAAACACAGCAATAATGACAGCAAATTCAAGTTTCATCTTGTAGTGTTAGCACTCATAGCTCATACAACATCCCCAGTAGAAAAGGACAGATCCTCAGAGTAGTTAGCAGAGATCAACAAGGCTTTTTCAAAATGCTGGTCAAGATCTTTATTCAAAGAGGTAAGATCTTACATTTCCTTTTTGGAAAAATTTCCATTTTTCCATTTCCTTTTTTTTTTTTTGCATTTGGAAAAAAACCCCACTATAAGTGAAAACTGAGCAGCAACCAGCAAACATCTCCCCTCAAAGAACCAAGATGCTGCAAGCTCTTCTGCTCTCAAGTATTTTGCTGCTGTGTAGGGTGGATTATTTCAGGTCTTGCTGAGTTCAGGCAATCAGCAGATGTACACATAATATCTTTCCCCAGGTAACAAGTATTTATTTTTCTTGTCTGAAGATATTTTTTGATTGTTAGGGAAAAGTATCTTTTTTTTTTTTAACTTAGTTTTAGCTATGAAAACTTTATTTCAGTTTTAGTCCTATTGTATCTACTGGGAAACATGGACAATTTGCTAATTTTTTTAGAACCCTTGCTAAGCTTCATCAAAGTCTCCCCATATTTAAGGAATTTGCTGGCTGGCCTATGTTGACATCCATTTTAGTGACTCATATTTTCACAATTTCTGCCTTTTGTCACTGAAAAGACTCACCAGATAAGTTGTACAAAAATTTTTGAAATCTCTTCTGTAGTTTTCTTCCAGAGGTGTCAAACCACCACAATACAGCAAAACTTATGTACAAATAACTATTTTCAGTAATGCTTCCAACATGTTTCAATATTCTAATGTTTCTCAAGTTCTAAAAATTTAATTTTTTTTTCATTTTCTAGCTTTGCTGGCTAAAATTAATTCTTTATCTACTTGCCCTGGTATTGTCCAGAGATGAAGGTCTGATAGATAGAACGGGGAACATAAATTTTTTAAAGAAATCATAGTTCAGCACTGAAATTCACAACTCTCCTAATACTGACATCCTATCTGCACTCTTCCAGCATCTTCTCACAAACTGTGTACTTCCAAATCTGCCTTCCACATTTTTAGCAATCTTATTTTCATTTCACAATACACAGTAAGCTTAATTTTGTCAACTACTGGTTTTCATTATAGTTCATGCCCAGCTTGTGTATACTCTACACTTGTCAAAAACATGATGCTGTTACTCTAGTTCCCATTAGCATAATACATAATTTCTAGTTCTAGTTTTTTACTCAAATAAGCCAAAAATTACAACATGGTACATTTAGAAAGATTTATACAAATGCATATTTATGTGGTATTCATTCAAAAAAATCTCAGTTGTGGGAAAAAATACTGGTTTTCAGATTTTTATGTTTTTTGGGAATCATTCTATAATCAGTTTCCCTTCATTTTGATGCAACAATAAAAAGTTCCTGAAATAATTCGTTGTTCAAAAGAAATTTGGCAAATTTAGGCAAAATTCTAACTTTGATAAAGGTGACATGCAATACTATCTGTACATTCTAAAGAGTAGCAGTTGGTGGCTTTATACAACAAAATGCTTTCCTACAAGACAATGATTCCCAGCAAGCAGGGATTCTTCCGATTCTTGTCTGACTTTTGAAATTCCAGCTCAAAGGATCTTAAGATGAATTCAAAACAACCAAGATAAAAGAAGCTACAACTAATCATGCAGATACCAAGGCTTCCATAAAAGATATAAAAGATGTACTAAAAACCAGAGACTGACTATACATATAATCAAAGTTAGATTACAGAAAGAAATATATGGTAATAAATATTTGGCAGTTCTCTAAAAATAAATCTCCACAACTTTCCAGAAGTATGCTTAATTACTTTATAACTTATTTTGTTTTTTCCACAGCATGTCTGGCTCTCAGTATGGGGAATTACTGGAATGTGGATCCAATTGAAATCACTCCCTCTTTATGTTTTCTTTTAATTACTCTTTCATTTAAAAGTCTTAAAAGTGTATGCCCATTCTACTCATTATTTCCCAGTTCGTCTTAATTAGATGTCATTGCCAGCTTCAGTCCAAAAAAAGTCTGTGCAGTTCTGATCAACTCTATATCTTGTTCAAATAAGAGAAAGGAATACTTATAAAGCCCAATGAAATTTGCCTACATGATGGTATTTGGAGGAGTTGGAAGTGGAAAGTAAATGACAACAGAAATAGTCAACATACATACCTAGACAATTCCATCAAACCATAATAAAACTAATATTTGAGAAACTTTATTATTTTGAAAATAAATGAAATCAAGAATATGAAGTAAAACTCAGTATTTTCTCCACTTGTTTAATAAAATCATGTTTTCTACATGAAAACCTGAATCAAGCATCTAAACGTACCTTGGTGAATTTTTTACTTGCACTGATTCTAACCATGTTTCTAAAGAGACAGTGTGAGACAGTTTCCAATATTGCAGTGATGTTTTCTGTCATCTTAGGTGTTTATCAAAATGTATTTTTTAATTATAATGGGTCAGATCCTTAAATTTTTAAAAAAATAACTGTTCAAAGATATCCTATACCTTCATTGTTTTAGAATATAAAAAAAATTTACATGAATCCTCAGGGAGCAAAGAGGACACAGTCAGTTAACAGTGATGCTCTGAAAGAAAAACATAAAGCAATTCTAGAAAAAAGCACATATATTTATTCTACAGGATAACTGTGAACTACAGATTTTGTTTTGAATTTTATTTCATTAAAGACAACTACAAAGGGTGCTCTCTGATGGCCTGAATCTTTAAAACAATCTCCAACCACTTAAAAAAACCCAAGACATTGCATCCTTCATTTACTACCCTGAAGAACACTACTTTGTGATGAACTTTTTAAAGTCAAGTGTGATTGCTAGAAAAAAAAACCCTAAAATAAAATACAATTCATCGGACCTTGTAAAATTTACTTTCTTCATTTACTGTAGAAGAAATCAAACGTTTTCTAAAAGAATGTCAAGCATTGAACAGCATCAAGCCTGTTGGAGGACAACATAATCACCATGAAATACAAAGTACAACTGAACAACAAGGAGCATTGACTGTCAGCGCACAATGCAGAAACCCTTCCAATTGTTATTAACTTTTCAATTATTACTCTTCATTATTAATAATTACTGTAGCTACACTATTTCCTGACAAATGAATTGTTAAGTAGATAGGATCTCTTTAAACACTATTTTTTAGTCAGCATATGATTTCTTTACAAAGGTACTAAAACTGCATGTGATCAGAATAATTTGTCAGTATGGTTTGGTGCATCTTATACAGAAAAGGTGCCTGAAAAATTGTCTACAGTCTTACTGTGAACATATTGCATAAGGTTACACACTGCAGACTAGAACTAACTGGCACACTTTGGAAAAGCAAGCAAGACCTAGGGGTATAGGGATTGAAAGCAACTGAAAACTGGCTGAAGTAACCAAGTTCTTTGGGCTGAAAAGGGGTTAGGGCAGAGAGCACTTATGCTGACTTGAATATTTATATAATTTCTTCTTGCTGGAGCGCTCACTACTAACCAGGTATTACCTGCCTTTGAGCCTGTTAAATGACAGAACAAAATGAAGAAAAGGGAGCTTTATCCATTCAAGATACCTCACATATTTTTAATATACACCTGACTTGATCACACATGGTGAAAACAAGTGCTGGCAAAAATGAAAAGCGGGTAGTAGGCTGTGCTACTGAAGTACAAAGAATGCAGTCCTGGTCTCCAAAGTTGTGAATATTAAAACAATCATACCAGTTTTGTTTTTGCTTTTCCCTCTCAAATGTCTCAGAAGTTGATAATTTGTTCCTTTATGATTAGCACAGCTATTCAACATCCAAATATACTTGATACAATGAATGAGATTTCAAGTTGAAATCCTCTTATCCAGGGAAGCTGTTGATTAATAACTACTGGGAAGAAACATAGCAAACTTTTTGATCTGGATTTCATGTTAAAGCATCCTAATAGATAACTGAAGGAGACTTTCACAGTCAAGGGAAAAAGGAATGTTGCGTGGCTTTTCTCAGTGCCCAGAGTGAAGTTAAAATTTTAGGAAAGACAAAGAGATCACAAATGCTTATGTAAAAATAAGAAATAGCTAAGAATGCATAGGAAAAGGTATTAAACCTTTAATACATCCACTTATTTAAATCAGTTAGTTTTAGAGTAATATCAACATTTGTGCTGATTTTAAAAGAAAAAAAATACACATGTGCTGCTATTGGCTGTGCAAACCCCTGTAACTGCAGCATCAACCAAATAACTTGTTAGAACTACTCATTACAGCAAGCAATGTCATAGCCTGACATCAAGGAACTTCTATTAGCCTAATATTCTTCCCACATCCCACAGAGAAAGAAGTTTCAGTATATTTTAATCAGTTATTTAAAGAGAATTACCTATTAAAGACATTATTAAAGACATTGTTTTCAACAGTATAACTTTGAATTTCAGTTTCTATATTTTGAAGCACTAATAAGATATTTAAACAAATTTATTCACCTTATGGTCTGAATTTACTGAATGCGAAGACTGCACTACCTTGCAGAAGACTGCAGTAGACTTTATTTAAGGAGAGACGTTTAATGTTATAAATATGACAACAGTTTCAAATGATCTTACTGAGCACATTTAGCATTCAATAGGAATTTTGTCAACAATGAAAGGGGATGCTATAGGCAACACATTATCCCAGAGTTTATCAGAGTATTTCCATGGAGGATTAGTAAGAAAAGGCATTAAATCTTCTATTTACAGTGGTTAAATCCATTACTGATTTTAACCTGAATAACTCTGAAATAGCTGAGAAGCTCTGTACAAAAGCATAAAACCTCTTTCAGTAGTTCCTTGAAGAAAAACATCAGCACCCCTGCCAGCTGTATTTGCAACCTCAGAGATCATTCTAGAAAAAGGTTTGCTAACCCATTTTTCTTCTAAGAGATCCATTACTAATGCGGTGCAGCTTCTGGAAGTAGAACAAATATTCATGAGGTGGCTTTCCAGTGATAAACAGGATGAAACTAAGCATTGTTGCATATCAAGTTGACACTCATGATAGATAAAACAGAATATACAATCAAGCCTATAGATTAGGGGGGAGGAAAAGTCCATTTTATTTTTTCACAGGTTAGCAGAAGACTGTTCCTTTTTACATCAGTAATGTACTATCAGAGCCTGAGAGACAAGACAAGAAGTCTGAAATCCTTGGATAAGAGACTGATTTTCAGAAATATAGTTGATAACAGAATTCAATCTATACCATATATTTTATACCTTCTGATTCATAATAAAAACACTAGAACATTCCAGCAGACTGTAAACAATACACAGAGCTACATAGAGCATCAAGCTGAAAACAGAACTACAAACTTAAAGCTGTGCAAACACAATTTCTAGAATGACACATAAAAAAGTAACTATTATAATAACAAAAATATACATCAAACTTCAAGTGGTTTTCCTTTTTAAAGGTCAGGAAAAGCAAAAGCAAAAAGAAATTTATTGTTTCTGTCAACTTTTTATTTCAGTTTACAACAGTTAACACATCTTTAATATCTAGGAATACTGCTAAAAACCTGAAGGCAATATTTTTCTATTGCTCACAATATATCCCTCTGTAAAAAGGCCTCCTCAAAATCGAAGTGTCCATCTGAATAACAATGCTAAATTCCACAGCTCAGGATTCATTAAAACAGTGGACTCTCTGTATACAGAACAAATTTTTCTTTAACACCAGAATTGTTAGGACTACATCTTATAATGAATTTTGTCACTGATCTTCAAGCAGGATTACTGAATAAAATATCCCATGGAAGAAATACAGAGAGCTTTACTTCCTTCTCTGAGAGACAATAAGCAAATATTTTTCACAAATAAAAAATATAGTAATTATAAAACAAATAGGAAACTTCATTATATGTTTAACATTTATTATAGCCTAATGTATTTGAATGCATATCCTCATTTTATTTTTATAGTTTTTTTAATGGCATATCAAATATTAGATATGTTATTAGTAAAACAAAAATAAAATGAGGATTGCTCTGAAATAATTAAATGTCAGGCAAATGATTACACATTAAATATTTGATGAATGCTCTCTAAAAATTAATTTCTAATAGTTTAAAAATGTTTGACAGATAATTAAGAGGATTAGTAATTGCTTTCAGATTTTTAAGACCATTAAAGAATACAATGCTTTCAACTATTCTATTTTTTTAGTTCTTCCTATGAAGTAGTCTTTGCTTCCATTTGCTGTGTCTAGACTAGAACATGCATGATTTGAGTATTACTTATTCTTGTGAGTCATATACTGGATTTCAGATGATTCTAAGTATGTTATTTATCCATTACAGCAAAAACTGCATACAGAATACAAAATAAGGACTCTATTACATTATCAAGATTATTCTCTGCTAGGTATTGCTAAATTTCATGTCAGATGAAATGGCAAGACTGAATGGCCTGTAGTCTGATAAATGTGGGAACAGTGCCAATAAACATCCATTTATACAAGATAGCTCTTGTCAGACAAACATGATATTATCATTATGAAGCTTAGATTAATCACTCTGCATCATATGGCACTGATATAATACAGTTAAACTTCTGTCAGAAATTTCATTTATATGATGCAGCACTGGGAATCAAGTACTATATAAAATTAATTTCATTTATTAAAGAGATTAAAATCAGGAAATGATGATTGAAGAAATTAATTGTATATAGGAACTTTCACATGACAGAATGTCAATGTCTTCAGAGATCCAGTTTGACCTATGGATATTTAATATTTGTACCAGTGATCAAAAATTAAAATATGAACATGCTGATGAAAGGTACAGTTTGGAAATAAAAACATTCTGAAGGAATGGTGAGTGCTTGCAAGGACAGATCAGTTCCACACCACCACATGGCTCACCTACAGATGAGCTTGGAGGTTTCAGGAACAAAGAAACCAGATCATGTTTGGAGAATGAATTTTTAAAAAGAACCTAGAAATGCTTTTAAAAGTTGTGTTTTCTCATGTTAATACTCAACTTATTTCATAAAATGTATCTGATTTATGGTGTAAGGTGTGAGAACTGCTGTGCCAGGTCAGACACACAGTCTGTCTACAGCAATAGTTCCTTTCAACAGCAAATGCCTAAGGAAGAGGAGGGTGAATGCTCTTCCCAGTATAATCTCTTGGCCCCTCCAAATTTGCCACTGAAGGACTTTCCAAGTAGCTTGATCTACCTCTAACAACAATAATTTGCTATTTAAATGAATAAAAACTTTCTCAGGGAAAAAAAATAAGTCAGTGAAGAGAACTAGCATAAGATCCTGGGTCTAGAGCACAAGGCAGGCCAATTCAGACATGAAGAATTACACATGTCAAGGCTACAAACATTTTAGAAATTGTTACTGGAGCTCAAACAGAATTTTGTGCCTTGCTCAATTCCCTACATCACATTACAAACATTTCATAACAGCTGGTCCTTCTTGTACAGAAAAACTATGAATCCATTAGTGTGTCCCTGCAGTATTTGTACAACTCTGACTTGTTCTGTTTAGAACCACAGTTGTCTGCAACAACGTTTTATTTTTTTTCCTAACAGTTGTAATGTAGAAAACTGTACAGATACAATTCCTGCTGACAGTCACTTAAGCCTGTAAATGTAGGCTCTGAATATACATCTATGTGGTACTGAAATTTGTACCTTAGCCAGTAAACCTCTCCAGCTTTAGAGTTACCATTGAAGGAGAAAACTTGTGCACTTTCAGGCTACCTGAATGTAGCACTGTACTTGATTCAGGCACTGCTATTCCAGGCTCTGGTGTTTAATTCCAGGATGGATTATTGGAAAGAAAGTAGAAAGTTAAGGAAAATAACTAACTTCTTTATACCCATCTTGACCTCACTATGCCTTGTGTCTTTCTTTATCTGTTACACTTTGAAATCTGTAAAAATACTGGCACTGGAAGTTCCTATGACAAAATACATGATGATAAAACTCTTTGGTAAGATGCACATACATTACTGCTCTTAATATAGCTACTTCTGTTGGAAATATTTACTGCTAAGAAAGAAAAAGAAAATTTAGATTGAACAGTAATAGTTTTAATAACAACCCACCACATGCTCTAATCACTGAAATCTTTGGTGTACTCATAAGTCTTCATATGTAAGAGCCTTAATTGCTCAGAGAAATGTTGCTAGCATATTACTCATTTTATGATTATTGATGGCTGTTTATGCACAGTTGCTGCCTTGGCAGACTATATATCTTATTTGATTAGTATCTTTATTGTGCTAACTGTATATAAATAAAAATATGCCTCAAAGATACATGCTGTGATATAATTATTCCAATACACTATATTCACATTAGTTTAAACAGCAAGTTTCTGATGAACACAGAACACAAAACCACAAACTCACTCAATATCTTGAAAACTCCTTTTGTAGAAAATAGGTGTTGGGTAACAGAGCCAGAATCAACAAAATAATTAATTTTTATTGTAAATAAAAATGAATATAATTTAGCTTTGTTTGTTGAAGGGATCCTGAAAGAGGACAAATGGAAGTATGTTGGGAGAAGTTACTGGGGATGTTTTGCTACTCATTTCAGTATGACTAGGCCTTCACTCTATTTCTAGTATTCCCATTACTGATTTATTTATGTGTGACAGTGAAAGAGCCCTTAAATACACTGTAGTATCTAATTTGTGTAAAATACTAACAACAGTAATAAAAAAGTAATATTTTTCCCCAATATCTAAATCATACTTACATGCAAAAGAAGTAAAATAATCCGAATTTACACTCATGTAATATGTGCATATGACATATACTGAAGAATTTAAAGTTCTGCTATCTCATCACAGCCATTGCAAGACTCAAGACAGACACAAGAAGGTTATGTGATCCTTGCCTGAGAACACAATTCCCTCTCATTCATTGCTATATGTCATGGTTTAGGGATGATACTCCCCATTTACTGCTCTCCACTGAGAGTCTCCAAACCATGCACTTCTTGCTTGCTTCTCCCCCTCCCACAGCCTCCCCTTGCCCTGGAGAGGAGAACTAGGGGCAAAAAGGTGAAGCTCATGGGTTGAGATAAGAGCAATTTACTGGAAACAGCAATAAGAGAAGAAAACAAACAGTAACAGCAACAACACTAATGACACAGGGTACAAGAAAGGGGAACAACTCACTTGTGATTGCTGGAACTGGTGTTACCAGATCACCCTGCTGCACCTACATGACCAGAAGGAACCCCTTCTGCCCAGAAGACACTCCCTTCCCCCTGCCCCCAGCAATGATGTGAGTTGGTATAGAATAACCTCCAGGTCCCCTCTTGGCTACTGAAAAAATTAACCCAATCGTGGCTGGAACCAGAACACTCTGGTCTTCACACCTCTTCCTTCTTATCTGGTTATAAATTTGTTTGGTTATTGACAGTCACACTTCTTGTTCTTGCTTTCCAAGACAATCATCACCAGCTTGGTTTATAAGTGCATTTTACCTCATCTTCCACATTCTTCCTAGGTACTGATTTACAACAATTTTTAAAATGCTATTGAGAAAGATTCCATAATTTTGCACATTACACTTTCATGCCTCAAGTTTCTCTGTAAGAACACTTGGAAGTGTGTACCATTAGTACTGATCTTGTCTACAACTTTTCCTGAAAAGGGATGATGCCTACATTTTCATGTTAAAAGAGTAGTAATCCCACACAAGAATTCAAATTCTCTCAGGAGTTTGCTTAGAATAACAAGTACATTTCACATGAACCTATGTCATGACAATATTTTACTTGCATTTTTTATGAATAGCATGTAAACCTTACAATTTAAGTACTCACTTTCATTTACCTCTCTCTTTCCCAGTTTCTTCCTCACTTCCTGAATTATGATGCCAAGTCATCACTGATTTCAGTGAAGGTGAATGCCTCCCTATTCAAGCCATTTCTTCAGTGTAAAAGCAGAGAGATTTGTCTCTTTCATGTCAGCTTCCCAGAAGGTTCTACTGTGTAATTCTCTAAATAAGCCAAAGACTTCTCTCCCAAAGACCAAAGTCCTAAGTCTCACTGTTTACACCTTCCTCTGAATACTGAGCTCAATCGCTACAATGAAATTTGCCATTCAAGGAAATGGTTGTCACCAATTCTTGAGCAGCAAAGTAGGGGCCTGGTTGAACTCAAAAGCAGTCTCTAAGTGTAGCTTATGAACCTCATGGGTGGCCTGAATAATGCCACTATCCCAGAAAGTGGATGAAAATAAAGTGGGGAGACTTCTGCCAGTATCCACTAGGGTAAGTCAGCACCTTCCTGGACAGATAGTTCACAACAGATTTCAGCCAGACCTTCCTTCCTGCTCCCACCTTAAAGCAGACAGGAACTGCACATGAGGCTCTGCACAGTCAAAGATCAGCCTAACAGAGAACAGAATTCCCTCTCCTCCACCTCCCTGTCTGTGCTTTCCAGTTCGGTGTTTGCCTCAGAGATGAAATCTACTCCTAGATCCACAAGTAACAAGCATTGCATCACGTCAAACCACATTCATATCACACATATTCCAAACAGGTTTAGAACTTTTCTCTGTGACAGTTTTGTGGTTTCCATCGACACAGGAATATGCTTTCTAATTAATTTAACAGAATTTAATTAATGAAAAGTAAAACTAAAGATATAGGAGCTGTTTTCACTGACATACACAGTGAGCTGGATAAATACTTCTTTGATAGGTATCTCACAAAATATGCACTGCTGAAATGAGCATAAAATTTTTCTTAATTTCTTTAGCAATAATGATGACTGTCTAAATAAGTACTAGTATTTTCAATAGCTTATTTTTTTCTTGTATTACCATTAAAAAACTAACATTATTTTTAATAAATGAAGAGTTTCAGGTTTTTTTTCTAAATCTAATGAAAAAAGGTTCAGCATTAATTAGTGTTATGGTAGAAACTTGGGGTCTTCAAGTTCAAGTTTGATGTTATTTTTACAATACAGCAGATACTAGCATCTGCTAAAAAAAGAGAGGCTTTTAAATATGCTACTTTATGAAATATAATGACATCAACTTATAAGAGCATAGTTTTAAAATATTTATTATAATTCTCAAAAGCTTCTTGCCAAAAAGAACATAATTTATCCTGATTTCTCTACGTTTCAGAAATCTGATTCTGCCAACTGTAACATCTATGCTCCATTCATAATTACTAAGACTGAATAAATCTTTTCACATTCTCTTCAGAGCTATATAATAAAGTAACATATTTATTATAACTAACAACAGACACAAGAACCTAAAACCCTCAGAAGACTGAAATTCACAGGTCCAAAATACTGAAGAGTTTATAGATATATTTACCAGTGCAAGCAGGTACCTCCCATATGTAATAAAACTTTTACAGTAAGTATCCCCTCTATGTTCATGGGGAGAAATCAATTATGGAAAGAGAAAGAACCTTATTTTTCATGTGATGTTAAAAAGACACTGGTAAATCTAATATTTAGATTTCAGTTGATATCACCAAATATAAATGCAACACACAGCACAGAATTGTTATGGAAATATTCTTTCAGCAGATATAATGGCATATTCCTTGAAACTGGTGGTTTAGGGACTTCCCGAGCTGCAAAAATGAAGGTTACTGTCAAGTAGTGCAAGCTGCATAAAAGACAATTACCAGTTTTATCTTAATAAACTGAAAATAACAGGACTTTGCTCTACCTTTACTATTACTCCTTCTGTTCCCCTATTCAATTCAGCAACCTCACATGACTTTTCAAAGCAAAATCTTCCCAGAAGCTCAAAAATGCTGCATCTATTCCCATGCTGAACCGTCTAGCAAAAAATATCAATTCCAAGACTGAAAAGACTACCAGTGTAAATTATTCACTTACCTGTTTTTCAGCTTGTCCATATTCTGACCCTTGGGGTGACAAGAAGTGACAAATATGACCATTGTTTTTTGCTTTTTCTCGAAGAGCCATAGCAGTTCGTACTGTAGCATTTCGAGCATGAACAAACACCATTACCTTTAGGAAGAAAGAAACAGGGCCAATGAGAAATAAAAAAAAAAAAGGTTTAATCAAATAATGAAAACACGTTAATTACAAAATATCACCTATGGGAATGGCAAAAACTAGTTAATACATGACATATTGATGAAAACTAACGGCATTCAAAGGCAATTAAAGGATGAACCTACCTACATTGTATTTAATATTTTCAAAGAGCTTTTGAGAAGATTTTATTTTTTAGAAGTTCTTAAGTCTTTAAAAATAGAGAACAATTGCTGGCCATAAATAGTTCATGTTCACAAAGTGCTGAGATTAACATTGATGTAAAGAGTTATGTTATTTGACACATCCTAAATGATCTGGAAACAAATACTGAGCTGATAAACATTCTGATGCTACAACTTGGCTATGTGAGAAAAGAACCACCAATCAAACAGAAGAGAACTACTCTGCAATGCTCACAGTTAAAAGCCCACAAGAATATTACCACTGTTAACAGCAGGACCACTAATGCAATATGCAAAGGCCATGAAAACACTAATCAAATTGTTTGAGAGAAACGTTTTTACTTTTTTTTTCATGCTGTTGAGAATATCAGAGATCTCAAAAAAGAGTTGGAGTCTTTGACCTATAAACAACTAAAATATTATTTGTTTCTTTCTGATTACTGCCTGCCATAATGTATATCTAGAAACAACCCAGTGGGCTTTAGAAATGTTGACAGTCAGAGGCACTCGGTATACATGCTTCAAGAACCGGAATGGGACAGATGGATTGGGACCACATTGAGTTCCCTTTCTCTTCTGCCTATTATACTCAATACATTTCAATAAATTCATCAAGTATAAACAAAAAAGGTACATGTTTCTGCTTTTAGTTAGCAGAGTCTTGGAAGAAAACTTCAGTTATGATTTCTAAAGCTTCTGCCTACATGTATGACAATCTGACACCATAGCAATCATTAATTCTGTAAGACCTTAGTATGCAGACAATAACTAAGAAACAAGCATTGTGTAACTGCCCTCTCCCCAGAAGCCTTTCTACTGTTCTTATGGACACCTAATTTTCAGATGTGCAACACTTCTCTTTGATATTTTTCTGCTACTGGTTTAATAATGTACAGCTGAATTCATTGGCTTTTATGTATTAAATGATCACATATCAACACCTGAAAAAATTTAAAGTGATTGCAAAATTGTTGACCAAACAAAAGAACTTTTTGGACAGACAACAATCTCTGTACATCCTGTTACATCTTGTAATCTCTGTACATCACAACATGTTTTTAAAGAACCAGCCCTAGCTAAAAATTTACATAAAACACCTTGTCGGATGTTTTTTTCCCGATGAAATCAGTAAACATTCATCAAATATACTGTAAGACAGCAATATAGTCTTAGGAGGGTTAATTTAGCCTGTCCTAACTGTGTCAGAGAATATTATATTTCAGTGGCAAAATCTCTGTGCATTACATTATGCAAATAAGTTAGGAAAAGTAATTTAGAATAGAGAGAAGTGGTTCCACAGTTACAAGCTGTGTAATTAGATCTGTACTTTGCAGTTCAAAGCCAGCTCTGGTGTATATAGCCCTAGTGCTGAAAGCGTCTGCTGCTGCTCTCCTGAAACCAAAGCTTTTAAATAATAAAAAATACACAAGAAAGGAGAAAGCAAATGTCTCTAGCTAGGTTACCTCCTCACAATTTTTGCGAAGTATAAAACAAATCAAACCTTTTACTGAAAACTTTGTTTAAAATTCACAGCAGGAACTGCTTGAATTCCCCAAAGAGTTGCATATTCCAGGTTTTAATCTTTATGAAACATGCTAGTGCATCACCAAAGCACAGAAAAGTGTGCTATTATTAATAAAAATGTATAATCAGGTACTTGAAATACTTTGAAATATATTTATTCTGCCTTGGACAGCAAAGATGCTTGGATTAACTTTTCCTACTGGAAAATAGATATCTCAAACTGACATTCTCTATGATAGCCTTAAAATTTTGCATCATTTTTTCTGGGGAAACATGCTGACTCTTTCAGTTATCTTTCCATCTTCTTATTAAAAGTGCTGGTCACTTGAATACTTCAGTTCAGCAATTCTCTTACTGAACACCTCTCCTCAATGAGAGAAGGCCTAGGTTTTGCCAGCCACTTTGCATCACACCTTTCAAAGAAACTAAGACTAAAGAAAGTATTGATTTAATTCAATGCTGATATTAATTATGTGGTAAAGGAACAAGCATCTATATTTTAGCCTCAAGACACCATTTGGCTTCACACAGCTAAATCCTTATAACATGTTCTTTTATGTGGTTCTTGATCTGGGTATTACTTCTACTGAAAATTAACAGTTAGGCATATTGATCAACAGATTAATCTGTGCAAACATTTTCTGCCCTAAGGTCAGCATGAAAACTCCTCCAAGTATTTTACAAAACTCAATTCCTAAAAAGGTTTCAACACTTTTCTCCAAGGGCTGCTAATTTAGGACTGCTAAATAGGACTGCTTACCTATTTAAGTTAAAAACATTTCCCTCCACATCATTAAATGGAGCCACCTTACAGGCTAAGTAAACTCACTAACACATCACCTAATTCTAAAGAGTGACAAAACTGCTTTTTTCTCATGCTGTGATTTCTCCCTAACTGCCAAGATACAGTTCAAAATTGCAATGCCTAACATTTACAGCATGAAAGATATATTACATCCAAAATATACATGAAAACAACACACAGAACTCACTAATGGCTCTTGATCAAAAAGGATGCTAAATCAGGGTATTTTAGATTACCAGCTCTAACTGAGAGCATAGCAGTGTATAAATGTGATTTCCCATTCCTCTCACCAAATCCAGTAACTCATGAAGAACTAGCCAGAACCAATAACTAAAAAAACCAGCAATAAATAAGAATTTTCATAAGTAGACCTATACTAAAGGTTAAACAGTTTAACTTAAAAATCTTATTTTTGCTTTAGCAGATTTTTGTATTTTGCAAATTAAAGTCTTTCTGCACATTAAACAACACCATGGGAATGGAAAAAGCTGAACAGGCTGTCACTTATTAAGGCAACAAGAGAATTTGAATTTACTTTCTAATTATTTTAATTAATGTTAGTACATCTTGTATTTAAAAGAAATATTGATATAATTTGTATGTGTACTAAGATCTTTTACTACAGAAAACTGAAGGAGTACTAAGCTGCCTACAAACTAGTGCTAATGAGACATTTTTTATATCCTTCCTTTTCTATAAAAAATTTACAATTTAAAGGCAGACTGCATTTACTCATCACATAACATGAAATAATGTGGATTGGAATATATGAATTTTCATTCAAGATTGAGAAGTCAAAAAAAATTCAAGATAAATATTTAGGAAACTGTACTGAAGAACAAAGCTTCACAGGACCATAAAATATTATAACAGAAAATATTAATAATTAGCAAATAAATATATAATGTTTCATCAGCTAATCAAAACAGTAATGTGATATATTTTGAAGTCTTGATAGATTGGCATTAATGACTCTCAAAATTTTGATTTATTCACTTAAATAAATGACTTTTGATCATCCCTGTTTAAACAAAACCTAGGATTTTCCAAAACACTCTATATAATCTCATAAAAATCTATTTAACATCACTATTTGTCTAACTACCTTTCTATTTTGATATCCAAGGTTTTAAGGGGTATATGTGCAAATATTTTTACTATTGCAGTGTGCACTTGCTCATTTATTTATCTGCAATAATAGTACTGTTTAAAGACATGTGTCCTATAATTCCAATTTCTGTATTTCTTTTAATGTGGAAATGTATATTTACTTAAAATGTGACTACCTGAGAGAATCTTTTTTGTACAGTCCCATCTAATTGTTTTATTGCTTATGAATCGAAGAATCTTTTGATTGGAAGAGAACTACAAGGATTATCGAAGTCCTCCTCCTGGCCCAGCACAGGACAACCCCAAGAATGTGCCCAAGAGCATTGTCCAAATTCCTTATGAATTCTGTCAGGCTGGTGCTGTGGCCACTTCCCTGGGGAGCCTGTTCCAGTGCCCAAGCACTCTCCAGGTGAAAAACCTTTTTCTAATATCCAACCTAAACCTCCCCCAGCACATCTTCCTGCCATTCATGAAACTGTGTAAAGGGTTTTGGTAGAGACATTATATTGGAAATTCTTTATTTTCTTCCTATTGGCCCTTCCTTCATTTTGCCTTGTGTGT
Organism: Passer montanus; assembly: GCF_014805655.1. NCBI lineage: Eukaryota > Metazoa > Chordata > Aves > Passeriformes > Passeridae > Passer > Passer montanus. Next base: position 6,101,586 of record NW_024357613.1, on the reverse strand, counting down.
TCTACATCTTTCTGTAAAAAAATGCTTTAATACACAAATTTTGAAATACTATCATATTTCTTATTCTTAATTTCCATTTCTCTTACAGTAAGGGTATGACTAAGGATAAATCTTTGTCATGATCTTTCCCATTTGCCTCAGGGACTCTGGGATTCCTAGGCAAATCTTACTAGCAAGACCAAGGCAAAGAAGATATTGAATAGCTCGGTGTTACAGATGTTTTATGTCACAAGTTTTGCTGCCCCATTCAGTAAAGAGCCATCATTTTCCTTAGCTGCCTTCCTGCTGCTGCTGCTGTACTTGTGGAAGCCCCTCTTACTGCCCTTTACACACCTTGCCAGAGTCACCTTCAAACAGAGTTTGGCTTTGCTACTCCTATTTCTGCATGCTTGGACAGCAGTTTTATATTACTCCTGGATCTTCTGTCCCTGCTTTACCCTCCCTTATCATGTTTGTCAGCAGTTTCTTTCTCATCCACACTTGCCTTGGGCCATTTGCTTGATTTTCTGCACATCCAAATGGACTGTTCTTGAGCTTGGAAGTTGAAAATCCCCTAGATCTTCCAAACTACCTGCCATAGGATTCTTTCAAGATTTCTGAAAAGGACAAAGTGTTCTCATGCAGCTCAGGACAGTGCAACATTTTGCCTGGTTCCCTCCATTAGAACCTTGAACTCCACCATCTCATGGTCACTGCAGCCAAAACTGCATTCACATCCCCAACCTTTTTGTAAATACAAGGTACAGCACAGCATCAACCTTCATCACCTCCTGAACCATCAATGTTAGGAAATCGTCATCAATGCATTCCAGAAAATGACTGGATTGCCTCTGCTCTGGTATGCTGTCTCCCTAGCAGACATTGCAGTGGGAAAGTCTCCCCGGAAGACCAGGGACTACAAACACAGGCTTCTTCTAGTTGTCTAAAGAAGGCCTCATTTACTTTATTCCTGAGCAGTGTCTGTATCAAAATCCCACAAGAACATTGCTTATGTCTATCTACTGGCTAACCCTCCTCCTAAACTCTCAGCTGGCTCATCATCCATCCCTAGGCACAGGTCCAGGTATCCCTGCTGTGCTCTCACACAAAAGCTCCTTGCTGCCCTAACCTTGACCTTGCTCCAGATTCTGTTTCCACCCATTGCAGCACTCAGTCATGTGAGGCATCACATCACATCTCTGATCTCAATAACATCTTAGCTCAGCAATTAGGGATGCAAATTCCTAATTTCTCCCTTTTGTTCCATATGCTGCATGTAGAAGTGCACAGGCATTTCAGAGAGGCACTCAGCTATGTCCATTTAAAATGCGACATTGTGTCCTCTGCCACTATGTAAAACTGAAAGATATAAGGGCTTGCTGTCATTTCCAGGCTATGGATATATGGATGTATTTCAAGGCTATGGATAAAACAGTTATGGACTTTAGGTGACACTGAGCCTCTAGCACTAAAATAGGAGACTGCCATGACATGAAACTTGTATACTGGAGAACAGCCAGGGTTCACGCAGCAGCACTTATGGGAGGATGCTTCAAGTGAAAATTACTTGCCCACATGAAACTTGACGACTCTGCCTTTAAACAACAGTTACATACATTTTCCACTAAAGAAAACCTGTTTCAGAACACTATAATAGGATTTGTGCTATCTTCCATTTGTAGCATCAGCCAAATATATCACAAGCTGCAGAGGAAAAATGAATAGAGTGAAAATTAAAGCAGAGGGTGAATTAAAAATAAGACAAACAAACAATACTTTACTGACTTCTACAGGTAGTAGAAATTATTCTGAATTTTAATTGGCAGGATAGAAATAGAAATAGCAATAACTATTCTTGTATAGAAAATTAAGCAAGAATAGCTAGTCTATTACTATGCAAATATATGTCATTAGGCAGTTAACAATTGCATTTTTGCAGATGCCAATGGACTTGAATGACAATTATTATTCAAAATTATAAGCAGCTTTTCACCGTTTCTTTTTTTAGAAAAACAAGATCATGCAATAATTTGTTTCAAGCATTTCCCTTTGTCCTGTTTTGACACTAACTATTTTGACTTTGTATAACAAAACTATGTTTCTGTGGTATAATAAACTATATTTTCAACAAATATCAGTCTAGGTTAAGAGTTGTCATGTTCACCATGTCTCTTCTTATGTTTTCAAATCTATATTCACATGGCTAATATTCATAATACGCAAAAATGACCCAGGAGTCAGTAGTCATAAGCAGATTCTATTCAGATTTACTAAAGGAAAAGAACATAGAACATACTAGAGAAATCTTTATTCCTGTTGATGTTGCTTTTACTTAAGCAAAAAAAAGATTAAGAAAGTTGCCATGTTGCCATCTCTGTCTTCTGGTTTGGGTAACATAAATCTACTAAACAACTAAAAGAACAGTCACGATTTCTAATTTATTTTTTATCAGCACTGATTTAAAGACTGACCTTTATCCAGATTTTTGCTCCTAATCAACAAGCTTTCTATATCATCAGAAAAATAAAGAACTGCTTTCAAGTACAAGCAGTGTTTCCACATGAAACTTACTAAGTTATGAAGAACTTAAATGATGCATTTATTGTTAATGGTAATAAACTGCTTGAACAAATCAAATCTCGTTCCTAAAACCACATGCTACATACCTAGTCCTTCTCAAAATCTTCTTGTCTAAATAAGAGTATCATAAATACCTTATGATTAAAAGGCATGCAATTATGCAAATGTAATATATTCTGGAATCACCTTTTCAGTAGCCACAAAGAAAACTCTCAACACCACAGAATTATATAAATGAGAAATTTCATAGTCTGGAAAGTGAATAGAAGTATACAGTCAATTTCCTGATGCATCTTAGTGAAAATTTATTTTCCATCCTCGTGGATTCCTCTTACTACTTTATTTTCTACAGCAACCTATGTTTCTGTGTATTTCTAATTGAAACCCATCAAAGATACTACCATTGGATTCTCAGGTTACACCTGTTAAGACAAACCCATCAAAGATACTACCATTGGATTCTCAGGTTACACCTGTTAAAAGACTGTGACAGGCATAAGGTCTTGGTGGACAGTAGCTGCCTCGGTAATAATTTACAGATGTTTTGACAAAAATCAGATATTTTATTTACATAGTTGATACTATGATGATAAATTAAGTACACATCCATTTCTTTCAGAGGTACAGGGCAAGGTTTTTCAAAAGCTTTGAAGCACTGACAACGCTTAGCATATCCTTTGGAGTATCATCTAACCTTGCCATTGAATTCTTACTGAAAAATAATGTGCAGCTGACAGAAATCCACAGACTTAACTTCCCACAATCTTTTAGACTGCTAATGGTCTGCAGTGTCATACCTGAAAAACAGCTTTTAACATAGAGCTACTAAAACTCATCATATATGGCTGCAAGACTGGTCAAGCTGCCTTTGCCACACTTGCATGCAGTAAAAATGCAACTCAACACTCAGGTCATCCACAAGAGGCCAGCTGGCTCAGGATGTAACTAACAATTACAAAAATTTTAGGCTATAAGAAGTTGCTAATCTGGAATTAAATTTTATTTTTTGGTTTGTTTTAATGATTCAATGCAAATTCATAATATCAGAAGAAGAATAATTCTAAATAGTAGCACTTGCTACCTCAGATAGCTGTAATTACCAATACAGACAACACTGTGTGGCTGTGCATAACTGCAGACATAAACTGAAGACCTCATGTACTCATAATTAATAAGAAGATATTAAATTGGTGTTTCTGGTCTAAATAAATTCATTGTGAACACCTGAGTACACATATACAGACAAACTATTATATAAATGCAAGCATACATGCAAAAATTAGCATATTGCAGAGAAACATTGCACACAAACATTTAAAAGGCTCCCTAATTGAAGAATTATGGGGTTTTATACACATAACTTGTTATGACATCCATTTCCAGCAAATTTCTCAGTGGTTCATAAAGAGAGCTGACAAGGTATATGTTGAAAGTCAAACGAATTTGGCCAGAAAATATAGAGAAAAATAGTACATACGTATCATTTGATAACAACATGAAACATCTGGTATAAAGCACTTTGTGAAGTGCACAGCACATCAATATACTATTTTCAATTAAGTAGGAAAAAAAATTCATTTATACAGGCATAAGATTATATTAACTACTATATCCTTAAAGCTGAAAAGGCAGTTATTGTGGAAATGAAGAGCATAAACAAATGATGAGCAGGCAGAACAGGCAGAACATAAAAATAGTGCATCATCACTGAATTACTTTGTGATTTTGTTAAAGAAACCACACATAGAAATGGGCCCTAATTGTGCAAAAACTGCAAAAGAATATGATCCAAAACCTCAATTCTTCATTTAATTAGCTGACAGAGAAATAACATTTAAAATCATCAGTCATAATTCAGTTATCCTGCCAGATCACTTTACCTTCTGTATTTGTCTATTTTTATTCATACATGTGCACACATATAAATGTAGAAGCAATATATACACATATATATGCAAATAAGCTATACCAGATGATGAAAGATAAACAATCTGTGCAGATACAGAGGTACAAATACTCAAGTTGAAATAAACTCTTTAAGCCCTAAAATGAAAATCTAGAAAGAAACCCAATCTAGATGAAGACTACATGTTAATAAACTCTGTAAATTCTCAGACCTATTTGTCCAGAACATGCTATAAACACTATTTCACCAAGGAAAAAAATATTAGGAAAAGCTTAATTCTCAAGGTACTAAGTCCCAGAGAGACCTCTGAAGAAAATAATGTTTTATTAAATCTTATCTCAAGACATGGCTATAAAAGCATTGTCAACAGCTCCAGTAACTAAGCTTATTAAACTTTTATCTTCACACGGCTTCTGCAGCCAAATAACAGCTGGAAAACTGATAATAAAGAAATTTAATCCATCATTTTTACGGATGAAATTAATACCTGTCAAATTCACTGCTGACAATTTAATATAATAGATTTAAATTAACTACTCTGTTTCTTTTTTAGTTTAAGATAGCTCAGAAAAACAAGATGACACTTCTAAGTACTGCAAAGTTCAAGTCAATTGTTGTACATAGGGAACAATTACAGACAAAGTGAAGGCTTTATGTGCAATATGCATCACAGAACCAGTTCTGACTATATAAGTTTAAGTGCCATTTGTTTCTGATCTGAGACAACAGAAATCCTGATTTGAAAGAGTAAACTATTAAAAATCTGTGCAAGGTGATACTTAGAAATTGTTCCAAAACTTAAAAAAATTTTTTTTGCACCTCAAAATTATTCCTAATGAAATAAATGCGGACCAGTAGTGTAAGACAACATTTTAATTAAGAACATAAATTTTAATTAATAAAGCAATCTTGATCTCCAGAAAACTGCATAGTAACCACCCAATGCATAGACTAATTAAAAATGTTACAACTATACATGGATCTATTCTGCATTCATTTAATTTTAAAAGATAGGAGGTAAAAGCTTGTGATAGGTAAATCAGATGCAGTTGAGACAATACTGCAAAAGCAGAAGAGAACACAGCCTAACCAAACCTAAAAAACTAGCTCAAATGAGAAGAGTAAAAGCTCAGAAACTAACAATGTACTTCAAAAAGCACTTTCTTCAAAAAGTTAAAAAAATTGAACTGAAATAAGCACAAAATGGGCTTGAAATCACCACTCACAATGCCTCAACAAGAACAGATGGTTTGTATAAAGCTGTCCATTGTTACTTCTTATCCACATTTTTCATCCCAGTAGTGAGATTACTAGAATGTTAATTCAAAAAAGGGTTGTTGCATCTCTATTGGCTTGCAGTTATTAGCTTTAGTTGAGTTGTTGCTAATTTTGTACAATTACTACTACGGCATTCCCTTTCTGATGTTGTGTTGAGGCTTTCAATACCATAGAGCATTTCAAAACCCATGTTCTTTGCAACAGACAATTTGACATCTTTCCCCACTAGCAAAGCTGTTCCTTGTATAGTGAAACCACTTCTTGTAAAGCCGTGATGTCTCCTCAGTATTTATGTATTGACACCTTGAACCATGAACAGCAAGGGAATGAGAACCACAGAAAGGTGTCAGAGCTCCTACAGAACAGCCAGTTTTTGCTATGAACTGAAAACACCAAGCTGGGTGAGAAAATGAACTTTCAAGGAATCACAGAATAAGCTGAGCCAGAAGGCACAGTCATGGACTGTCAAATCCAACTCCTAGAGTTTCCCTGAGTACCAGAGCTAGTGAAAGAAAAGATACTGTCATGTCAGACTTACACAGAAAAGTCTTGAAAGCAGTGGGAAAATAGGAATTATTGTCTTAAAAAGGAAAAGAGGTTTCAGAAGATAAGAGAATGCCAAAGGCACTCCTAGTTAAAAACTGTCATAAACAGACAAAATGGTAAAGGAACAAAGTGCATTGGATATGGAACCAGGACTGAAACCTAGGTACCTGTGACTGAAGATGAGCAACAGAGTATTGAAAGTCAGCAAACAAAGCCATAAGGTGCAGAGAGAAAATCTAAGAGATCTTTCTTGCTGACACAACACCAAGGGCAAAGAAAACACAGGACTCCTTTTGAAGGTTTAAGTAATATCAAAGAGAATCACTTATAAGAAGAAAAACCCCAAGAAAATTGAGAAACATAAGAGCTGTGTAGTCTGGGGAGAGTGGCGAAAGAGTTTTATGACTGCATTTTGAGGAAGAACCTCCTTTAAAAGCTTTCAAGGATTTCGGCAACAACTCTTCCAATTGATAATTCAATAAATTTATGGGATTTTTTTGCTTGAAAGAATTTCAGAAAAAAAAGAGAAAGAAAAAAAGAAAAGATAGCAAAGAGTAAGGTTCTGACAAACTCATAACAGCAAAAATATTTAAGAGGTGATGGGGTCAATGGGAGAAATGTGATATCATCTCCTGGTAACCAAGCTGAAGAGATAAACCAGCAAAAGCTCAGTAACAGGAGGAGACATAATGGATGTGAATTTATGAGTCAAAGTGAAAAATATTTAACTCCCTAGGATACTAACTTAAACAACTTAAACAACTGAACCTTTATAAAGAGAGCGGCAGCTCAATATATTAGATAAAGGATTTAACATGAAATCAAAATTTACACGATATGTTTTAGAGGAATACCCAAAATCTTAAACATACTATGTTATTTCTCAAAACTTGTAAAAATTTCTGAAATTTCTCAAATCATAACATGACATGGGTGTCATGTTATTGTCACAAATTGTTGATAAACACAGTACGATATGCATTGTCTAAACTGTTATTAGAAGGAAAAGTTTAAAACTGGAAGAATGGTGAGGAGGATCGTAGATTCACTCCAGTGACTTTGCAGCTGGGATTGCCTAGGCCTGGAGATGAACAGTATGGGAAATCTCATATATTTATGTATGTATATATATAAATACTGCTGTTTATCCTCTCTTTTGAGAAGTAGAATATCTGTGTTGACATAACATAGGTGTTCACAGAGACTTGGAGGCACTCTCATAGGTGAGCCTGAGACTGCTGTCCTGAGAGAGAGATCAAAGCTCAGAAATCATAAAAAGCACATGAAGACCACAGCAGGGTGGTACAATATGTGGTAAATGGGTGTGAACAGCAGCCCCACTGCCCACCAGGATGGGCTGAGCCTGGCAGTGCCTGCGCTGCCCCTCGTGTGTCTCTGCTGCCCAGGTGCTGCTTCAGGGTCCTCCAGCTAGTTAAGTACAGAAAAGAATTAACTCTTCACATTTCAGCCTTGCACCCTGAACTTGTTGCCATTAGATGCCCTTCTCATAGGGCTGTAAAATGTGAATTTTTTTTTTTTCAGCTTTGTATCTGAAATAATCCTTTTGGTTGATGTGGCCCACTACTGGTTACAGTCTGAAAAAATACACCTGTAATAACACTGAGGGAATGATAATTTTCAGTCACTTAGCCTTCACCTAGTCATCAAGTGAAGAGCATCCCAGAAGAGAAATGCTGGAAAAATACTCCACCTGCAACTGAGCATGGAGTCATATTTTCTGACAAAGGGTGCACAATTTTTTTCTTTCTTAATTTAAAGTATCTTCGGTTTACTAAGAGGTAGAAATAAAACTCTGACAGAAATAAAACTCTGTCAGTGCAAATTAGTCCAGGAAGATCTAACATCTTTTTAGATTATATCACAACACAACAAATTTAAAGTATGACATGAAAACTAATATCAAGCATGAAAGGACAGTCCCAGAAAAGCAGACCTAACAGCACTAGAGGTTCTCACTTAAAGCTGTCTTGGGAGGCAGGATCTGCCAGAGAAAACTTCCAATAGATTTCTACACTGTTAGCAATCTTCCAAATGAGCACACTGATTTGAAAAGCACTTGGAAACCTTTGGGACATTTTCTGATCTTCTTTGGTCACAACAGGAAGTTTCTATAACAAAAACCCCAGAAAAGTCAGTAGGGCAAGCCATTTATCAAAGTTCCTCAAGTTAAACAAGAGGAGAATTGTGCTATGAGACAAATGTTATTGTTTCAGTTGCATTTGGTAATTCAAAGTGAAGCCTACAAATGAGATATCTCATTAGTTTGAGCAGATGGATCAAAATTAAAGACTGAATCACCAATTCTTAATTTCCCAGTAGCCAGGAAGAGCTGGAAGTCTTGCAGAGGATGAATGTTGAAAAATCAACATAAAAAGCTTCTCTCCATCTGTCAAAACACATGCCTATAGAATGCAACTACTCCTTATGCAACCAACCTTAGCCTTAAAAAATGAAAATACACATACATCTAATAAAAACACATGGATGTGCCAAACCTCACACTCCAACCTACAACATGACTGTGACGCATCACTATGAATTCCAAAAGAGTAAATAATTTAGTTCTGCCATGGTAGAATTCTTTGAGAATGAATTAACAGAACTGTAGATAAACAATGCTGACTTTAATTTATTAGGATGTTCCAAAGGCTCTGGTCAAGAATCTTAAAAGAGACAACATTGTGAAAGGTTGATGGCCACAGGAAGATCTACATTAACTCAAGCAACTTTAGTGAGGGAAAGTGTTTTCCTCTGGTTCTGGTATTTCTTTCTTGCATTTCAGTATAAAACAGAACAGAAGTTTTAGGCTCTCTGGAGCATTGCTAATGAGATCTGTGTCTGTCATACATTATTGCCTGAATAAATATAAAATCTCAACCATGTCCTGAATGTCATACAGAACACAACACCTATGGAAATTTTTTCTTAAGTATTTGGGGGGAAGAGATGAAAACATCTTTTTAAGAAATGTATTTAGACGCAACCATGGCTTTGTTAAAAAGCATATGAAGTTTGCACATATATAATGTCAATAAATACGTTTTTCGGATAACACAAGCTAAGAAAGGTAACAAAGCCTGATGATAACAGCTTATGGTAAAACATGGACACAAGGTAATGGGTTTCTGGAAACTTAGAAAATTAAAGGGCATTCTCAAAATTGTGAAAAGACACTGAAGAAAACCTTTCTAGTGTAATATTAATCATATTTGCTCATAATATTAATCTTCCACTGTGGGGTAGGCATCTCAATGTAAATATATCTACATGATCTTTTTTTTTTCCACTTTGTAAACATCTGCAGCTGGTCTAATGATTATTCAGATCATTTGTCATAGCTGACTCATTAAATGGAAAACTCAAATTTTTCACGTGGTACAGTACTACATATTATAATTAGGCAATGAGCTGATGTGCTTGATTCTGCATTGTCAAAGCCTGTATACTGGTACTTGTATATAATTAATCTCAGGTTATGATATTTTGTTTAATAACTATCAAGACCAATATGAATTAAAGAGTCCCAAGAAAAGTCCAGAGTAACTGGTTGCTATTTAGATGTTCTAAATGAGAGTTCTGCAACACAGCAGAATGAACACTTTCAAACAAAGAAAATTTACAACCATATGAATCTAATTAACCAAGGTGTTTTGAAATCAAACCAGCATTTATATAGCAAGAGAAACCACACTTCTCCTTTGCCCAAAATTACAGGCTGTTGGTTTGAAATACAATTTTCAGAAACTGAGATCAGCAACAGTGTCCTTTGCTGAAACTGTAACATTAAGTAGACTAGAGTTGTTCTCTTCACCTCTTAAAACTGTAGCTCATGCCTTAAAACAAAACACTCATGCATTTCAGCTGCTAGCACAAGAATCAAAACTGTTCTCAAGAAAAGCTACAAAAACATCTCCTACTAGAACTGAACAACTTACTGTATTTGAATCTTTTCAAATAATGTCATATATGTTTGCAGTCACTTTTTTCCTCAGTGTGAAGAAAAGAGAGGGGAAGCAAGGTGCGGTAAATATGCCAAAACAGCATACAGACTCCCTGCTGGGAATCCAAGATACATTACTTACATACTACTGATTTAAAGACTCTGCCACTTGCACTTCAGCAAGTGAAAATAAACAAAATCAAAACAAGAAATGAAAGATAAGAAACTAAATGCACTTCAGTGGAAGGAATTTGGTAATGTTTTTGCATAATTGACAATGAGGAGAAAACAAACAAAATTTCCCTTGGTACTGCTAAAAAATTTCATTAACAGTCTTCACTCAGGAAAATAAAAGTATTTCCATAAGTAATCTTCATGAACGTTTTCTGAACATAACAACAATAACTGATATCAACAAGAGAAGATAAGTGGAAGAATGGAGGTAAAGCAAGGCAGGGGGGCAGGAGGACTAGGAACCTGAAATATTGCTGAATTGCTGAAATATTTTTTCCCTTCCCAAGTCATAAACCAACTGTTCATCTTTCAAAAAACTCAATGAAGTTTTTTGTGAAAAGCAAAAAATATGCACTTCTTCGTGCGACTGTACAGGACAGAGTTTCCCTCTTTTATATAGATGTTATTCACTGAAAAGCCCCTTCAAGCATCATAGAGTGCTAGCTAGCTCTAACAAACATGAGACATTGTGTGGGAATAATTCAGGACCACAATCATAGCAGAATGAGAAACTATTCAGGTAAATGACTTAGGCCCATATCCTTAGTTGAGAGGAATGCCAGACTCGAAAATTCACTGCAGAAACCTCTATTGTAAAGCAAAATGAAGGATTACTTTCTTTAAAAAGAAAACAAAACACAAACCCCAGGATATTTTGAATGACTTATGCTGAGCCCTTACACACCACGTCTTGAATGCTGAGTAATTCTCATCTCTCTTCTCTAACACAAAAGACTAGAATTTGAAAGATATAGGAAAGGCTAATAAGAATTATTAAACACTCAATTTTTGATTTTTTTAATCTTTAAGTCTACCTGTTGTAAGGTCTCTAAAGTACTGACCTAATTTGCCTTGTAATTCAAAAAAATTGACATAAATACACATTAATTACTTTACAGATAGATAAAGTACTGTGAATTTTGACCTCTGTTAGAAGCTAACACTATTTAGTCAGTTTAATTTTCTTGCATGCTGTTTCTATGAAGTGTTTCTAAGTTTAGAGGCTACCTCTGAAGTAACATATTATAAAAGAACAATTTTCAATAAATCACTGTGATGATTTAATTTTTTAATGTATGTTCTGAATGGAAAGTAAACTAAAAAATAAATACCTGGTGTCCAGCCATTATTTGCTTCAGGACACTTTCATAACATACTTCATCCATATGATTCAGCTGCTGCACCTGGAAAAGAAACATCACATCCATATTAAAATAATTTCTGTCTTTATGGATTATCTGCTATGCATCAAGCCATCTAGAATGATCCATGAAAGTTAAATTTGATTATGCAATTAAATTTACAGTATATCAATTCCCATTCCAACAACAGCATTTTGTATTTAAACTCAAAAATAAAACATGAAAATACATAGATAAAGTATGAGTAAGGGCAGTTAATACAAAATTTATTGTGTGACTTTGCTGGTGTTTTTTAACGACAAAAGAGAAGTAACCCAGTTCTTTAATTTATCTGTTTCAGAATAAGCAATCTTACTTCTACAAGATATTGAGGAAATATCAATTTAATATATCTTATCTAGAATTAAGGCTTTCTATTTGGTATATAAAAATAGTTTTTACATTGCATACATATGTACTTTTTTATCTATAGGAAATTATTGGTAGTTTTTTTGCCATAGAGAACTGAGATTTCTTCATAGTTGGGTCATGCACAGAGAACACTGTGAGTACCATGTAAAGAATTTCCAATTATAGATAAATAAAATATTTAATAATGATTCCAGTCGAAATCAAGAGTATTCTTCAACCTACTCTAAAGATTTTTTAAAATTTCTTTAATGCACTACAATATAAATACCATATATCTATTGAATCCACCTCAGTATTAACGTTGTGACAAATCAAAATAAATAAATAAAATCCAATATCATAGCAATAATTCCATTCTTCATTTGTGCATATTTTAATACGGAAATTTAATACTTGGACTTAGTCCTAGAATAGATGAAACTTGAAAAACAAAGCTTTAAACCAGCTCTATAGGTAAGAGAATATCTGTCTTTCAAAATGTACAAATATAGCAATAAAAAGACGAGAAAATATGGGCACATGTGCTAAAGACAAGCACTCGGTCTAATCATTCTTATATTGAGAAATTAGCATTTTACCAAATATGCTTTTTCAAATAATAGCAAGTGAAAATCATTAAGGAGAAACTTACAAGAGCAGTGCATAAATACTGGACATGGACATATATACATATATACACATACTATAAAGTTAACTTTACATATTCTTTGTGTTTATACCTAAAGACAAAAACATAAACATGCCTAAAGAAAGAAGACTGATATTAAAGAAAAATATCTGACATTAACAGACCTTGACTAAAGAAGTCAAAGTCTTGGTGCCATATGCTTCAAGAATTTCAACATACAGAGTATTGAGAGGTTTTCTGGATAACTTCTATGCATAATAAATACATCATGCTGTCCTTGCCTTTGAAAGCTTGCCTGCAGGTTACACATGGCTCTGTAAATTGCTAATCAGCTCCAAATTTTGGGAGAGTTTTTTTGGATGCAGGATTTCAGCAAACTGCGGCAAAGCATTCACCTAAAGTAACTAACAATCTTCTGTCTCCTCACAACTCATTAGTGTGCTATAGACATAGCGCTGACTGCCCTTGCTGATGGTCTGCAATAGCAGCTTTTCATCCTGGACTTTCTTACCTTGCTTTCCTCCTCTCACGAAGACCACAAGGATGTTGATATTGGCAATAATTAGGCAGCTTTAGTATTATATTATCCTGAATACAGTCCTTTTTCAAAGAGACTTAATACTTCTATATTTTGCTCGCTGTAAAGTGTATTATCTTCATTGCAAAACATATTTTGCTCTGTGATTGCAAAGACGATCTTCCAAAAAATAAAAGATCTCCTGGCTGTGGTATTATCAAAACAGTCTGCCAAGTATTCACATTTCAGAATAACTATTACCTCCTAATATTTCCTTATCTCCTTATGCTTCTTTGGAAAATTACTGTTTTTTAATAATTTCAAATTTTACAAGATTTATTTATATATTTGATTTTTTGAATTCTAAATGCATTCTAAAGTGAGTATGAAGAAAGGGAGTATTTTCTCTTTTCTTACTATATAGTGAAAGTAAACAAAATATTAGAATCAAGTAACAGTGAAAGATGAATTGAAAGTAACAGCAAGGAAGACTGAAGGTATTAAAAGCAATTAATGAAGACTAAAATATGCAAATCATGGTAAGCACCATATGGTAAACTAGTCTTATGCATATAGATTTGAAACATACCCCCACAGTTGTAAAATAAGTTCCCCTGCACTGCAGATGGAATGACTACTTAAATAACCTAGTAAGAAAGGCAATGTCCCTTTTTACAAAAACTAAATAAAATACTATGATTGATTAAGCCACAAAATTAACTTTTGATTGAAAATGTCTTGATTTCTATTAATTTAAATCACATGTGAACAATATTTTTTTTAAAGTTTAAGTATATAAACCTTAATTATAAGATAATGAGATGTATGGGAAATTTATGTAAAGTGTTTGTATAAAGTCCTGTATTTAAAGAATTATAATTTACATGTCAAGTGCCACTCCACTAATGATGTTTAATAAGTATATTATACCTGACTATTGTCTTAATGCTTCCCAAAATGAGCAATAGCACATTGCTCATGTGGGATTACTTTAAATTAATCTTTAAATTAAAGATTAAATTTAAAATCCCAACATTTCTTATGTTGGGATTACTTTAAATACAGTTTCTATCAAATATGCACATACGATAATTAGTGGCTTAGCATGCTAAGGTTTTAATCAGTAACTTTAGTATTAATGCAGGTTGTTTATTTTGATATATATATTAAAATATATATTTCTTCTTATTATATTATGTAATATATTTACAGATTTTAAAAAATAGTATTTTTCTTATAGCATTCCTCATGCATCCTTATAGCCAAAAAAGATGCGCCACATGGAAATCTGAAATGAAAGAGGCAGAATAATCAGCTGCTAAAATGACTCTGCAGTTGAAGGTGATGATTTCTTCTTCAAGAAAAAATCAGCAGTGAAGAAGAGGCAATGTAAACTTAAATAACTTTATATCCAACTGCAACGAGGCCTGCTTACAAGTATGGTAAACTGAAGAAAGAATTTTCTTAAAGCACCTCTCAATTATGTATATCTTTATACAAAAGAACATATGCTTCAAAAAACACCTGTAGTATAATAAAGAAGTACCCCATACACACACATGCATGAAGCGTGATCAAAAAGAGTCCACAAACAGCAACCCCTTCTTTGGCACTCACAATTCCTTACCTTATTGGTTGTCTTGATCCCTATAAAGGTTTGTCCCAGAGGTACAGGTCGGAAACGCCCATCAAAGTAGAATAATCCAATGTAGGGATTGACGTGCAGAAATGTAGCAACATCAAGATAATTGGGTAATGTAGCTGAAAGGCCCAAAATCCTAATCATGCTTTGCGTAGATTCAACCTATTTAAAAAATCAGAGAAACTGTAAATTTTCCAAGTGTTGTAAGCCAAGGAATCAAGGACAGAGTTTAAAAACACCCCTTATAAAACATTAATGTGAAAGAAACAGTTAACTCTTGCTACAAAAGGTGAACAATACATGTGAGTTGGTGATTATCCTGTATTGAAGAAACCAGTGCTTTCCACAATTCCATCAAACCTTACTTATTCATCTTTCTATTTTATTGTATTTTTGCCCTCCAAAAGGTGAGCTAGTCATTAACTGACATGGATGAACAATAGCAGAAAACTGGCTCTGTTAAGAAGGGATAGCCCAATTTATAGGCAAAACTGTGACACATGATTTGGTGTCTTTTCTTCCTTACTCCACATCAGACCACTATTCTGGAAGAAAAGGGAATCTAATTTGTGCCACTCCACCGTCTTAGGTTTTTGCTTCCACTACTCTCTTAGACAATGTATTCTAGTTCTCTGGAACTGGCATTTTATTCTAATTTCTTCTTTCCTAAAATGTTTAATTCCTCAAATGTTTGGTGTACATGCTTTCCCATTTAATAAGGGACAGAAATGGTGCTTTACAACTAATCCCTCTGTTCCATACAAAAGCCTCCATATTATATGTATTTTCAGGTAATTTTCAAAAAGAATGAAAGCACACAGAAGACCTGAATGAACAAAGTACACAAGAATTTTCCCATTTCCTTCTGGAACATTAGGAGCTGCGTAGGCTGGCTCACAACTAGCATAATTATTTAAAACCAGAGTTCACAGTAATTTTATTATAAAGGCTTTTAGACACTGTAACTGAAGCCATATATAACGTTCTCAACTAGTCTCAAATGGGTGAATGTCTCAAGATGAGTAAGGCTGGTAAATTAGACCTGGCTAAATCCTATTCAAAAAATATGAGGCTTTACTTAGATTTTGATTTACTCACCTCTTTTGAGTTAAAGTGAAAGGAAATGCTTGTTAGATTAAAGCAATTAAAACAGTTAAATTACAAGTCTTCAAAATAGATGACTAAAAAGTAAATGGAGAGCATTCTCAAGGAAGACAAAATAATACCACACCATAACCCAGACCTGAAGAATAGGAAGCACACCAAAATATTAAACTAAATCTCAAAAGGAACCATGGACCCAAACAGACAAAGACAGCAAGCAGACAAAGTAAACCACTACACTGCCTGGTAACAGACATGTTCTGTGGCAAAATTCTGGGCACTAAAACTGGGGCTGCAAACAACTAAATGACACAGAAAATCTGCAGACCAGGTCTGCATTTGCACAAGAGCAGTTTTCCAAAAAGAAAGCTCCATGTACGATAAAATATGATATGCAAATGCAAACTGGGACAAATGAGATTTCATTTTCTGAAGTCTTCCATCTACAGGGAACAAAAGCATTGTTCAAGAGCACAAGGAAGCTTTCTCACTTCTTACACAACTTTTTTGGCTCGATTATGTGATGACGTATGGGCAACAGTCATCATCAAGCACACAGTTGTGAAGTGTTTGAGGTTTGGGGTTTTTTGAGAGGTGGGGGCAGCGTGCCAGGTGGGTTGTTTCCTCCTTTCTGTTTGGGTTTTCCTGGTTTTGGCATTGTCCCATGGAGTACCACATCCTTCTGCACTGGCCTTGGTGTCTGCAGGGCTGTTCCTCATGTTTTTTCCATCCCATCTGCTGCACAGTGTTTTCACCCTTTCTTAGCCGTGATTTACCAGAGGTGCCACCACCTCTGGCTGGTTGGAGCCTGCTGTAAGTGGCCACATTGTGTGGCTCGTTGAGCCACAGCCATCCCTCCCCACAGCCTCACTGCAGTCCCCTCATCCAGCACCTGGGCACCCGTGGTGCAAACGTCTTCATTTACTCAGAGCTTATACACTTCATTTTTAAGCTTGAATCTGTAAGCACAATTACCACTTGCTGATATATGTA
The DNA here is from genome assembly GCF_014805655.1 of Passer montanus. Classification (NCBI taxonomy): domain Eukaryota; kingdom Metazoa; phylum Chordata; class Aves; order Passeriformes; family Passeridae; genus Passer; species Passer montanus. The sequence goes on along the minus strand of NW_024357613.1, from coordinate 6,084,665 downwards.
CCCTGTAGATTGTTCACAATTGCCTAATAAGTACAGCAATCTTGAAGTGTAACTGAGCTCCCATCTGGAAAACATTACTTGATTTTGCTAAATTCAATAACAATAATTTTTTTTGAAATCTCCTAAGAGCCTGAAAGCACTAGTTTGAAAGTATGCTTCTGAAGGCAAGAAAGCATTTCAAGTATTTAAACAATTAACAAGAACACTGCTTAATAACCATGGACATATGTATTTTTACAGCAATTAAATGTAAGATGTTTTTTCAAAGATTTCTTTTAAAATAAAAACAGTGCCTAGAGAACAGTTACAATTTAGTGAGAGTTGCCACTTTCCAAACATTAGTAAAACAAAGAAGCCCCTTAATGTTGCTGACCTCGCAGTTGACCCTGGAGCTAAGGATCTTATTGAAAACCCCAAATTAACACTCCACATGACAAGCTGACAGTTAACACAAGCAAGTAATTAAGATTACTAATGTATTTAGAACACATTTTTTAAACCCCTTCCACCAGACCAGGTTGTTCAGGGCCCCAGCACTTCAAGAGATATGACATCCACATTTCTGGGAACTTATTCCAGTGCCTCACCACCTTCACAGTGAAGAACATCTTCTTAATATCCAAACAAAACCTACTCTCAATTTAAAGCCATTTTCCCTTGTCTTATCACTGCATGCCCTTGTAAAAAGTTCTGCTTCAACTTTCTTTTAAGTGCCCTTTAGGTACTCAAAGGTAGTAAGATGACCCAGGTCCTTCATTTCTCCAGGCTGGACACTCCCAGTTCTCACAACCTTTCCCCAAGGGGAAGGTACTCCATTCCTCTAATCACCTTAATAAGACTCTAAATCATTCCATCAATTTCCTTAATTTATTTTGAGACTATGAAAACAACAAAAAAATCTTTATTTTTTTACCATCTACTTTTGTATTTGATCACCAAAAAATATATATAATTTATATACATATATAAAATAATCAAGATGCAAAAAGAGGGACACTTACACTGAAATAAAAAATGTATCATAACAATCCTTCAAATTATTTTATGTCCAGATCAAATTCAAGCCTATGTGTTTAGTTTATGCACATCATCACATGCTGATAGAGAAAAGGGGGCTTTTATTCTTTTAATTATACATGGCAATATAAAACCAGCAGTGACTAAAACTGTGCTAAACTTAAAAATAAAAAAGACTACCTGAATATGCAACCATAACATGATTTATTTTTTGCATTTTCCTCTGTGATTATAATTCAGTTTCAACTCTCTATCTATTATTCATCTATCCAAGCACTACAGAAACTTGATTTTCCATAATGGTTTTCAGAATTCTAACACATTTTTATTACAGAGTTCTCTGCATACATTTTTTGACTACTTTTCTGACTTCCCCTTGAAAAGCAAGCACTAACATCTTTTACTCTCAGGTGCTTCTAAAGAACAATAAACCTTGAAAATGTACAGATGCCTTTTATAAATACAGATCATTCAAAAATTAGTATTTTGCAACTACCGGATCACTTATTATTTGATCCTAGAAGTCCCAGCTTGAGATTATAACTTCATATACAATAAACCATGAACCCACAGCCTTTTCCTGAAATGGCAGTAGAAATTACTGATAACACAATTAGGATGACAGAGTTTTCTGTTTACACTGCATATTGGTGGCTGGTAGTAGGCAGCTAAGTGCCTTTTCTTCACTACTGAAACTCAGCCTCTAACATTTCATTGTTTATATGTGTTTAATTATGCCAGTAAAATAATAAGCACCATTTGAAACTTAGGAGGCTTTCCTTGCAAACCTGAACTGACACAGTATTTGCACACCAGGTTCTTTAAAAGCCTTACTATGGTTTACTGGTTTGAAGTTACACTGGAAGTGAGAAATGAAATTGCCATTGCTATATTTAATTGACATCTCTGACTAGTATATCTAATTCAGAAACATTCTTGACGGCATGTGGAGAATTGACAGCATTCACAGAACACAATTACCACACCATGAAATTCCATGTATGCAGAAAAAATAATCAGAAGATAGTTATCCCAGTATCGATTTCCACGCAAGCATCATCTGCGTTTACTCTGTCAATGAAAAAGGATCAGGTATGGGAAGTGCCTTTCTGGATTGTAAATTGATCACAGCAGGATCATTTTCTTCTAATAGGTTTTCAGATTTGCATATCGTTACATTACAGCCGCCACTTGAGAGCATACAGAGTGTGCACAGAGATATTCTTTTATCTGACTTCTAAAGTTCTTCCTGAACTTTGTGATCTTGGCAGCCTTCCCATTTCCATGTATTAAAATATCACATTCACAGAATGAATTACAATCAAGCTGGAAATCCTATCTCTGATTGTTCAACTTGAGCACAGAATTAAGTCAAGCAGACAAGTTTACATATTTTAATCTTTGAAGAATTGTCTGCTGGTTAGAAATTAATGTGATAATCAGATGACCCAGGATCAGTTCAACACACCCTCTGCAGTCAGTCTTTATGCCCTTCAGAGGTACACTAAAGACAAGATACTCAGAAAATTAGACACAAGCATTTCTTAGCTTTTAATGCAGATGTGCAAGAAGATGAACCTTACATTAGGTTCCTGGATCCCCTGTTCAATGGTAGCAAGAATGAAGTACTACATTAGTTATTAGTTGGATACTATCCTACCCACAGAATGGCTGTGTCTCATTCGCTCACAGGATATGTGCTGTTGATCCAAAAAAAGGAGAAAAAGAATTGAGTAGGGCTTAGAGCATTAAAAAAATAATTAAATGTTTCAAAATTACTAAGCAGGAAGTTTGTTACAATGCTTCATCAGTGTTTATTTATTGTTTACTAGTAATGAAAGAGTTAAATTGTCAATAAGTCCACAGAGGTGCAGTTGTCTAGTTCTAAGAACAGAAATGGAAAAAAACCCAGTGAAATTGCAAAACCTAAGTACATAGTAAAAATGCAATTACTAATACAGTTTTGAAGATTCTATATAGGACGTTATCTAAACTCACTCTGCACAGAATGCATTTGTTACTAGGCAACCACCTAGTTAAGTAATTTTATTAGTTTTACTCTGCATCCAATGAACCCTGAAAATACTGTGATCTCAGTCCTCCATTTAGAATATATTTTAAAATCCAGAGGCACTGAGAAAATGTAACCACACAGAAAGCACCATTAGAAGCCATATTATTCTCCCTCGGCTAAATATGAAGTATGTATTACTTTGTCTTAAGAAATTACATTTTGCATATATCTGTTAAGAGATTTCTATACCTGGCACAGTGTCAGTTTTTCCTGACTGACAGAATGCCTTTTCATGCTCTGCTTACTGTTTTGTTCCTAAACTAAGAAACAAAAAATATATCTGAACCTTTTTATAAATTAGTTCCACTGCTTTACCATAATATGAAAGACCTCAAAATGTATGACAATCACTATTACATTTTAAACTCCATAGGTGTATCACTAAATTGTAAAAACAGTAACCTATCAGTAATAAAAAATGAGATGCAGAATGACTTCCTGACATCCCTTCCACACGCAGTAAGAGAAAAGCTTCTGAAGATTAATCAAAATGTCTGATACGTAACATTTTCCAAACAATGGAGATAAGGTTTTGTTTTAAAAAAGTAGTTTTTAAAAAGTAATTTTTTACACAACAAAAGATAACAAAATAGACTCATGTAAGACTCATTAGACATATGGCTGCATGACATACTGCCTAAAAATAACATCACAGAGTAGCAAGAAAATATGTATTAAATTTATCAGAAGCTGATGAACTGACAGATTTTAAAAGAACTTATAATTGAAAAATAGCCATTAAAAAGGGATTCCTCTAATTGCTTTTTAAGCCCAACTCTATTCAATAATTTTATTGATGATATGCAGTATAAAACAACTGGTGACAAGAAAGGCAAGTGATTGGCAGAATTAATATAACTGATGTGTGTGTCAGCCATACAGATAAATCTAGGTTGATAGCCCCATTCAAACTAAATTTCTTTTCACTTAGCTCATAACAGGCCATAGCTGCAAAATGAGACACTATTCTCAGGAAACATTCTTGTATCAATGAGCTAATCCTGCAGCAACTATCAAAAGGTTTGTTTGAGGATTTAACAAACAAGTACCTGAACAAAAGCTCCAAAAAAGATGTGTGGACAAAATAAGTACATACAGTTCTTAAAGGTATAAAAGGGATAGAACTGCATAACTGAAGGGAATCTCTCTACCTCTGTATCTGCCAGAACCAAACTAACACAAAAGTTCTATCTATATCCAGTTCCGCTGACATGTTTTACAAATACAATTATGAATATAGGCAAGTCCAGTGAAAAAAAGCCCCACGACACTATAGTTTGAAATGGAAAAATTATTGCAGGAGGCTTCAGTAACCTTGTTTGGTTTATCCTTTAATAAAAGACGCTGATTAACTTGATTAGCTTATATATGGAATATCAAAGAGACAAAAGACTAATAGAAGTCATTTAAGATGAGAACTGAAGAACTAAATGAAATGCCACTGTCATTCCAGTCCCAAAAGACCCTTATAAGAACTACAGTCGGCCACCATTTGATAGAAGATAGACAGATCTAACCTGCTTTTATGTTATTAGCTGTCAGTCTTGACTTTTTTTTCTTTCAACCGATCAAATTATCAAAATCAAGAATGGGATTCCAAGCACATAAAAATTCCTAATTTGATAACAATTAGACATTTGGCTTTGGGTGAGAAACATCTGCACTTGTTTGCCAATGATCTCTAGTAAGAGGTAAAAGAGTGAACGACAGGGACAGAATAAAAAAATAGGTAGAGGAAATAATAAGGCACTACAGATATTGAAAATGCTAAGAAAGACCAAAGAAAACTATATTACAGCTGAAAGGAAAAGCTCCTTAAGTAAGGGAGCATGAGGAAAGAAAGCACAGAAATGAAACATGAGAATTTCCAGGGGAAGAAGAACTCCAACATGTCATGGCCACTGCAGTCAAAGCTGCCTTTGATCTTCACTTCCACAGCAAGCCCCTCCTTTCTTGATGGGTAAAAGGTACAGCACCTCTGCTTGTTGAGTCCTCTTTTGCCTGGAAGAGGCCTTTCTCATCAATGTATTCCAGGAATCTCCTGTATTCCTTGTACTGCTGTGTTAGCCCATCTATAGTAACTTTGTTATCTAATACAAAAACATAAAGCAAGTGAAACTTTAACTCGAAAAATGAGATGGTGCTGACAACAATATCTGTATGTCTAAGATGGCAGCTTAGGTATCCCAAAATCTGAGAAAGCTTTTAATATGGATTTTCTTTTATTTAATTTATTATTCACATATTGAGAATAGGTATCAAAACTTGTGTATAACTCAAGTGTAGCATTCAGTATGCTTTTTTTGTGAAAAAATACCCATAAGAAGCAAGGAAGTAATCAAAATCTCTGAATAATTATAACAAAATACTTCAGTGGCCTGTAAAATGGTAAATTTTTTTCTTTCAAGCTAATAACTTTAGTATATTACAGTAGTGTGGAAAGTTTGATTAAAAAGTTTAAGCATTTCAGTTTTACATCTGCATTATGCTCTGGACTAAAACTTTAAACATCAAAGCTATAAATTGGATTCAAATAAGTTGTTTGATGTTATACCTACAGTATATAACAGAGCTCAGAGCAATTTTCCCACCAAAATGTTTAGCAAAGTCAATTTAAATCACTTGCAAAAACATTCTCTAAAATTTGAAAAGTGCAAACATGCACAAATATGCTCTTCATTCTGCTATGAGTAAAACTGTCAGCAATTCCAATATATATGCTCCTTCCAGGTTTAAATAAAACCTAATTCTAAAAAATGCCATAAGTTAAAATGAGCGTGTTAAAGTCTTACAGTAAGTGGTGTGACTCAGTGTTCATCTGGGGGAAACTACATCAATCATTCAAGTATTTTGAGGTACAAATTAGGACAGACCTGCTAATGCATCAGGATATTCCTGCTTTAAGAATGCTTTTGGATAGCTGTATTTTTACCTCATATCAATACAGATCTCAAAACATTCTTTTCTGGAACAGCTGTAGGCCCTAGTATCTAGTTGAATACTAATTCTTAAAAAGACAAAAAAATCCCAATCCACTCTTTTTTTTTTCCTGTTGTACACCATCTAATCAAAATACCTCCAAAGAAACAAGAGAGATGCTTTTTCTCTAAGACAGGATACCAAACCCTGCAAAAGGTAAAAGGCACTACACTATATATCCTGCCCCACACAGGAATCATGACATTGTCTCATATACAAGCTAGGGAAGCATTATCCAGATGGAACTACAGGTACATGCATTATTAGAGTTGTTATTAGTGATTTATGGAAAAGGCTGAAGTAGTATTCAAAGGAATTTATTACGGTTCTATTCTAGAAGTGATACAAGAAATAACTGTTCTAGGTCAGATCAAAAATTATACTGTTTGAATGCACTGTGTCCTGCAGGAGCCAGAAGTGACAGTACAGAAAGTGGGAAAATGTCAGTGATATTTACAAGAACAGATCTCAGTTACTACAGCCTCCAGTTCTGATCCAGTGACTACTACTCTGCAATGGATTTTCCTTTGAATTACTTGTCCCTCTACTACAAATTAAGAAAAAATAGTCAATATTTTGGATGTCTGAAAGCAGTATACAAGTCAGGTAATTGAGTTAATCAATTATTACAGTGCTGTAATTGACACAAGGATATTTCAGATTAGAATTGTCCTTCGGGTATTTTTTGTTTTTCAAGAAGTGAACAATTATTCTTACTTCCTGTGTGCATGAATACTGAACGAGCACAATATTTCTACAGATATTAATGAAAAGTAAATTCTATAACTACTTTCAGAAAGGTTGGAGAGGAGATTGAAATCATTGAAGACAGAAGACAGACATTCTCCAAGGACAGACTGAATATCCTGGCTTTTTTTCATGCTCCAGGGACATTTATGAATTTCTATCAAAACACATAAAATTACGGAAATAAAATACGGAATTATGGGCAAGGAACAAAACCAAGGAAATGCAACAATATATTTTTTTTTCCTCACAAAGTAATATTAAAACATTAGATGTGATTTTTTTTTTACACTTTGGGCATCTATAACAACATTTTCACTAACTCCAGGGAAATTCTTCTGAAATCAGATACATTATGTTATCTTTCTTTAGCGACTGCATAAAAGTTCCAGTAACTTCACAGCTGTGGATGTATACTGCAAACTTCATAGAACTATGCCTGCAAGCTCAGATACTGAAGTATAACATTTCAGTGCAATTTTAAAAAGTAATCCTCTTATTATTTGTTTTCATATTAAAAAAACAAAACAGTTGTACAAAACATCTCCTGTTTCTTTGTCCCCAGGCTCTCTGGGAAGCTTGCAATTTGAAATATTTTTGCCAGCAATTGTTTTCTACAGCACAATTCTAAAAAATTCTACAAGTAATTTTGCTTTCTTTTTAACTGTGGGTTTTTTTAGTGTACCTTTATACTGTAAATTCTCCCTCTCCTAAGCTACCTACTTGTAAAGATACATATGGGTCTCCATTACTCTCTTTCTTGTCAAATTAGAATAAATAAGGTGGTGAGACGGTCAGTTTCAAGATTTGTGTATTGATTTATTTCCCAACTGTTTCACTTAAGGAAGGGTTACAACTGGGTAGCTTCAGCTCCAGATGAATTAAATTCCAACTTGATAGGTAAGACAAACCTTGAAATCCTAGGAGATTAAACCACCCTTTTTTAAAAGAGCTATTTTAAAAATGAGTGCTGAAGCAAGATACTACTATATTACAATAAATGCACTAAAGATAGGATTCAGTACCCAAAACATAATTGCCTCAGATTTTATATTCCTTAAGTTAACTGCACAGGCTTGACAGACACAAAAGGGAAGGATCTAAGAGAGATTTGTCTCCAAACAAAGCAGAAATGGAATGCCAAGCTGACTAACGTAGGATGGATAAAATGGCTCTTAACATCTATTTTGGACAGCTGAGCCTGTCTTACAAGTCTCACAAAATTTCACAGTAAGAAATTAATAAATCTTGCAATCTGATGTGAAGAAAATGCTAATGGATAAATGATAAATGATTATCCCTGCTAAAACCTGAGATGGTTGACTCTAAAGACACCTAAGGAAAAACAAGGTTACCAAAACCATTTAAGAAAGAAAATACAACATCAAACAGCTCAAGTTTAGTGCCTTTAAGGTCCTCGAAACTTAGATTCTGCTCAAAAATTGTTGCTTATATTGTTTTTTTATACAGGAACTTTACACTTGCTGTACCAGATTAGAGCAGACATTAATTTCATTCTGTTCCTAGCAGAGTTGGAATCAGATGATTCAAAAAGCCTTAACAAGGTTAGTGTAGCCTTACCAAGAAAAAATAGCAGCTTGAAAGCTAAAATGCTTTAAACATTTAATATGCTACAAATAGAGCCATAAAAACAATAGTTTCATTTTAATTTGTTACAGGTTACTTGCATGGATAGAGTTTTGCTCTTCATGATTAAAAAAAAATAAAATTGCACTCAGTCCTCCCTCTTTCCATTATTTATTTTTCCTAAATCCTTCCTTTTTATTCATCCCCAAATTACATGTCTTACTTTACTTGTAGAAGCACATCCCACCATTGAGACCAACCTTATTTATTGCCTAACTCTGAATTCTTCTTTTGTACAAGATTCAAGAAAAGAAGTCCCGTTTCTCCTTTTTTCCATTTCTAATCTTGGTATTTAGAAAATATCACTAAATCATGGGGAAAAACAAAATTATGATTTATGCTAGACTAAAAATTATGTAGTATTTTTCTAGCAGTGCTGAAAGTTTTACCTAGATTTAAGAAGACATTACTCTTAATTAAAACAAAAAAGAAATTCTACTAGGAAAACTGCTAATTGAAAATAAGCATTCCTGGCAAGAAAATAACTTCAGTCTTTGTTGTGTTAAACCATTAGCCTCATTATTATTTGCTAAAAAAAGTTTAATTTTCTTACTTGTACAGTAGAATAAATTAGGCAAATAAATTGTAAGTAAAGAAACAGAACTGTAATAAACTATCTATCCTAGGAATCTGATAGTTGATATAATACAGAAAGAAAAGTAGAAGAAAAAAAAATCCACATTCTAAATCCACATTCTTTAAAACAGAACACCTGTAAAATAAATTGTAAACTACCTAAGCATTTCTATTTAATTGTCTAAGCATGTTACCCTTTACAGTGATATCTATCTACTCTTGACCAAAACAAAATTATTTTGAAGATTTTTTTTTCACTCTTACCTGTCGTAAAGTACGTGCTACTATACTTTCAAGTACTGGTCCTCTGTCTTCATGCAGTAGATGAACTTCATCAAGAATCAAGAGTTTTACCAGCTGAGAGAGGGCTACATCACCCACACTCTTCCTTGTCACCACATCCCATTTCTCTGGAGTAGTCACAAGCATCTAGTAGAGCAGGGGAAAAAAAAAAGAAATATTAAGCATATACAAATTTATAAAAATATAGTAGTTTAACATACAGCAGAGTAAATGCAATGTACAACTTGAAGTTATCTTAAGTTTGACCCACTTTATATATGAGGCAGACAGTTTGCTGCATCTACATGTGTTGGATGGCCATTAGTAGAATTCAGTATGCAAAACAATATGGAAATATAAACTAATTACTTCCAGCTGTGCTCCTTTGTATACATTTTCCACATGAAAACATTGAAACAGCTATCCAGAATGAACAGAATGAACTACTAATAAAATCATTTAATGGTTGTGTTTCACTAAAATCATCTGTGATAAAATATTTTTCACCTTCACAGCACAGTAAACAACTAAGAACCTCCCCTCATACTAAGCTTGACCTGATAGTTCCCAGTTGCCTATGAAATGCTTCCTCCCTAAGGCACACTTTCAAGTTGTATCTTCTGATAGCTTAATCCTTGCACCGGTAAAACAGATTGAACAACTTCCTGCAGTCCTGGATAGGTAATTTCCAAACTTCATTGTTTCATGTAGATATGTCAGGCTATTTCTCCAGCCTGTTGATGTCCCTCTATATAACAGCACAGTCCTCTGGTGTATCAGCCTCTCCTCACTGTCTGCTCAGTCAGCCCACACATCAACAACAATATGAGGATCTTATGGAAAACACTATCAATGGCTTTACCAAAATCTAGGTAGACAATTCCCACATCTACCTGTAAGACATTTCTTGATAGAAATTTATCCAGCTAGCCAAGCATGTCTTCCCTTTGGCGAAGTCAAGCACACTATTCATGATAAGATTTTCTTGTCTTCCATGTACCTGAAAACAGTTTTAAGATTAGCTGTTCCATCACTTTCCCATATGAGGCTGACCAGCCAGGCATTCCATAGGTCCTACTTCTTGCCCTTGTTGAAGACAGAGATGACATTTGCCTTTCTCCAGTCTTTGGTCACTTCTACCTTACAATGGCTAATCAAAGATTATCAAGAGTGACACTGCAATCAGAGGAGCCAGCTTCCTCAGCACTTGTGGATGCAAATCAATCAGACCTGATCTTCTTCCACCAAGGGTACACTTTACTTTCTCCCGGTTGCTGGAACAAGGATTCCTGAAGGCTGGCCTTTCTAGTAAAGACTGTACAGAGGAGGCATTCATTCCCTCAGCCTCTTCTGTGTCCTGTGCCATTTATAGGCTCCCTGTCACATTCAGCAAAGGGACAGCAAAGGGATTGTCCTTAGTCTTCCTTTTGTTCCCTATCTTGTTTTCTTTGATATTCTTGAGCAGATTCAATTCTGTCTGGACCTCAGCTTTCCTAACTTCAATCCTGGATAGTCAGACAATGTCCCTGTGTTCTTTCCAGACTGCATGTCCTTGCTCCCACACTCTGTATGCACGCTTTGTTTTTGTGTACGACCTGGAGCAACTTGCTCATTCCTACAGGCCAAGCTTCTATTCACTCATTTTTGCCCAAGTTCCTATTCACTGGGATGGGCCACTCTTGGACTTGGAAGAATATTAACCAGCTTTCTTGGTTTCTTGAACTCTCTCTTTCTTCCAGGACCTTATCACATGGGACTTTTCCAAGCAGATCTCTGAAGTGGCCAGACTCTGCTCTCCTGAAGCCCAGGGTTGTGACCTTCTTTTCTGATCTTCTCCTCCTCCTCTTCAGGATGCTGAACTCCAATGTCTCGTTGCTATGGTCAAGTCTCTCTTCAATTTTGACACCGCAAACAGGTCCCTCCTTCTTTATGAGGTACAGCAAAGCACCTCTCATCCAAGTCCTATCTACACAGGAAGAAGTTATCATCAGCACACTCCAGGACCCTCCTGGATTGCTTGTGCTGATGTTTCTTTCAAAATATGAAAAAAAAATGTTTCTTACAAAACACATTTATGAATCCTTTTTATTCTCTTCGTCTTCTCCACAAGATATATTCTGATAGCATTTATTTATTCCCCACAGAAAAATATTTTTCCCTGCACTGTCACACAATATTGTTTCAGTCCAATTATTTTACCATCAGAATATATCAGTCTTTACTAATTACCAAGAGCTACTCCGGAAGACACTTTGTGATATTAGAGAAAAAAGGTGTTAATTTCCTGCAACATTTAAAACTTTACACATGAAAGACTCACTGAGTCACTATTATCTCAGAGAGTGGTGGTATCTGGCGGGGGGGGGGGGGTTTTTTCGGGGTTTGTTTAAATTTTACTGGGGGATTTTT